>NC_090021.1:168070220-168690326 GCF_037176765.1 Anolis sagrei | reverse complement strand
AACTTTCCCCATGTTTTTATGATAGAAGCAATTTCGAATGAAATTTATAACCCAGGAACTAAAATTGTGTTATGTAGTGTAATCAGTCCTTGAGGGTTTATGTATGTTGAGTACATACAGAGTGTTGGTTCGGAGTGGGATAATAAAAAGTGAAAATGGAAGGTGATTACAAATTGGCTTTGAGATCTGAAGAGCTTATCTTGGTGGAAGACATGATTGGGTCATCTGCAATTAGGTGCAGATATGTGGGTATGTTCCTTCCAGTTGCCTGTTCACTTACTGCAACCCCATAAATGTTACAGGGTTGTCTTAAACAAGACTACTCAGAGGTGCTTTTGCCAGTTCCATCCTCTGAAATATTGTCCATTGCACCTGATATTGCGGTCTCCTATCCAAGTACTGACCCTACTTCACTTTCAAGATGAGACAGGATCTGGTACTTTTGGGGGATTTGGCCCCTTCAGGTAATGATACATTTGTATTTCATCACATAATAGTCTTCATCACATAATAGTTGCACCACTCTTTCGGGGAAGACTAAATTGATATTGTACTCTTCTCCACATAAGTTACACTCTGAGTTCACTCATCTGGGGGAATGAATTAAGAGTGTGACTGTCCTTTTGGTGCTGTGGGACTTGACTCAGCAGGGAGCCCCATCAAGACCCGCAGCATCAAAGAAAAAGGGGCAGGCGGGGGAGGGGGGAGTGCATTTACCTACCCACCCTCATCTCCCCTCCACAGTTTGCTTCACCCACCCACTCAGCTTCGACTTAAGAGAAACTATTACACAGTGAAAAAGCCTCCAAATTGGATTTTTCACCACGTAATCATCACCATCACATAATAGTCGCACCCCGCTTTTTAGACAGAAAAAAGGGGGAAGTGCCACTATTATGCAATGAAATGTGGTGTATTGTTGCAGACATCATCTTTTTCTTGCAATAGCATGATTGATCCATTGAAGTACACTTAAAAGGTGTTGATATATAAAAGGTTTGACACCTGGTTGAAGATGTCTCTGTACACAAAAATATGCCTATGCAACTTTATAGGAAAGGGCCCAGGAACTCCCCCAGCTGCAGTTTCTAGACTTAAACATGAGTACATACAATAATAGCTGCACCTAGTAGTGAATTTTCTAAATTGGCAGAGGCTTGCGTTTTTATATCCTGTGACCTTTCTTCCAAATTTGGGATTCTGTCACTCCTTCTCCTCTTTCCTTTTAAGGCGCTCAGATTCAAACCCCAGCAAAGTGTAAATTGTGTGACTGTTATAATGCACATTCCAGAAATACAGATCTAAGCTTTCCATTTGTTGTTCCTAAACTTGGAAATTCAGGTGTCTATTTCTCATTCCATTTGAAGGGGCCAAATTCCTCCTCAGACTCTGTCCACCACTTCAGGCAGTAACTCTGGCAATTAATAGTATGTACCAGTTTCCCTTTATCTTGTAGCTATTATCTCGTAGCATTTATCTTTAGTTGTCTTTTGCTTGGTATTAGTCATGATAGTACAGTCTGAGTCTTCCTTAGCTTATGCTGAGCCATACTCTTATGTGAAACTGGTATTTTGCTAGGTTGCTTTGGTTCGTTTACTCTTCTACTTGGTAGTGACGTAAAGAACTGATATCATCTAGATTAAGGGTGCATCTAGTCTGTAGAATTAATGCTGTGTAACACCAATTTAATTGCCATTGCTCAATTATTTGGAATCATAGTAGTTGTAGTATTATGTGGCCTTCTCTATCAAAAGTGTTGGTGCCTCACCAAACTACAAATGCCAGAACTCCAGAGCACTGAGCCATAGCAGTTAAAGTGGTGCTAGGTTTTCCCTTGACATTAAGTCTACTCATGTCCAACTCTAAGGGGTGGTGCTCATCTCCATTTCTAAGCCGAAGAGCCGGCGTTGTCCATAGATGCCACCTAGGTCATATGATTGGCATGACTGCATGGAGCACTGTTATCTTCCCACCAAAGTGGTACTTCTTGATCTACTCTTTTTTGCATGTTTTTGAACTGCTAGGCTGGCAGAAGCTGGGGCTAACAATGGAAGCTCATCCGTTGTGCAGATTTGGACAGCTGACCTTCTGGTCAGCAAGTTCTGTAGCTTAGCAGTTTAACCCGCTATGCCACTGTGGCCCCACTTTTTTGTTGCCTCCTAAAATTTTACATCTTGCATGTTTTCGAACTGCTAGGCTGGCAGAAGCTGGGGCTAACAATGGGAGCTCACCCCGTCTGTGGATTTGAATCACTGATCTTCAGATCAGCAAGTTCTTCAGCTTAGCAGTTTAACCCGCTGCGCCACCACAGCCCCGTGAAGTGATGTTAAACTGCATTAATTCTACAGTGTAGGCACACCCTAAAAATCCACTAGAAATTAGGCCATTTTAATAATGTGAGGCACTCAAATACAAAGCTCATAATACAAAAGCCCCTCTTTAAAAAATAACTCTGATTTGGTTTCTCAAGATTTCAACTTAAAACCAGGAGTGCAATGGATAAACAAGTTTCCAAGTATCTTATTTAGGAAGAGTGGGCCATTAGTCAATGTTTCCTTCCAGTGGTTTATAAGGAAGGGGGTTCCAGTGCATTTGTTCTACGTATAACACAGTCTCAGTAGCCAGATCCTTGTTTCACTGGTGATGCCAAAGTGAGAGGAAGAAAAGTTATATAAGGTATTTATCATGCTGTCTTTTCCAGAGAAGCAAACTGGCACGTGAAGGAAGCCTGCCCATAATGCATGAAAAAGCATCAACCTGTTGCATAGGAAACAGCAGGCGGGGCATGAATTTGGGTTCAGAGGAGGACAATAGTATTGTAATTCTCTGATGGTTTGTTTTGCAAATGTTTTATCCTTCGCACTTCCCTAAAGACACAGGCAAAGGAAAGGGCAGAAAGGGCAGTATTGGGAAAATCTGCATAGAAGGAATTTGCATGTTTGGCTGCATATATTTGATGTATGGCTTTGAAGAAACCACAGACACATGGTGCGTCATCTCTAATGTTCTAACACTGCCAACTCACAATTGATTCTTGCTTTATCCCATGGGGCATACTCAGTCGTAGGTGGGTGCTCGATCACCGCCAGTTCTGTAATTTTTCTCGAATTTGGAAAGATCCAAGACAGCGCCGACTTTGAAACTATGGCACTCAAAATGGTGCAAGCTGATTAGCATTCTGGTTGCTGCAGTGTTTTCTGAAGATATATAACCTTTTAAAAACCGAATGAACGACTATCATCTGAATTCTGACAGTTGCCCTCAGCCATCGGAGGTGATTTGAGAGCCACATGTAGTGTTCAGCCGCTGTGTCACTCACCCCTGCAGTTTAGATTGAAGCCTTGTCAAACTGGGCTTTTTTGTAGTTGTTTTGGAAGACCGAACCTTTTTCCCCATATTGCTTTTTGTCAATATTTCGGGCATTCCCTCCCCACCGCACTGACACTTCCCATTTTTGTTTTTTAAGGGCTGATGGGGGGATTTGATGAGGTGGTTTTGTATTTCAGAGGCAGAAGGCAAGGCTTGACCAGCTGGTATCTTGACTGACACAGGTGCAAGGACCGCAGGGGGTGGGATCCAAGAATAATTACAGGTTTCTGAAGCATCAGGCCTTGCCCGAAAGGGGCTTACGGAGAAACTCTGCTTTATGGGAAATTAATGACAGGGCTGAAAGACTGTCAGGACAACTATGGCCATCATAAGAGGAGTAGTGCCTTAAAGGGACAACTCCCCCTTGTCCGCTCTGCAGGAAGTTAGAAGGCTGAACACAGCATTTTAATGTTCAGGCAATGGAGATTGCATGTGACTGGCACTAGCTCTTTCTCTGCATCTGTCTCTTTTTTGTTTATAACATATAGATCATGTGCTATATATTTTTGGAGTAAGCCTCATGTTTCCTACTCTGGGGGCTACATAAAAAGAAGGTGAATGTTTCATTATGAGGAAGAGGATTTGTGAGTTTGGACTCTGCTTCTTAGGTATCCTCTGGCTATTTTGGTGATAACAAACTTGGTCGTCTTGCTGCATTTCCTTAGCAATCTGCATTGGTTCCAGTTTCAAAAATAGCTAAAAAGCTGACTAGTGTAAATGGATGGGCTATGAGGCTTTAAAGAGCCTGCCTGCTTAGCTGGCCTTGCATTTCACATCTTTCTCTGGCCAGGAATTCATTTCACAACCCCATAAAGCATAACGTTTTCCTAAAATGGAAGTCAGGCAGCTTTAAGCACTTTTTTACCCATGTCAGGAATGACTTGAGAAACTGCAAGTCACTTCTGGTGTGAGAGAATTGGCTGTCTGCAACGATATTGGCCAGGGGATGCCGGGATGTTTTACTATCCTTGTGGGATGCTTCTCTCATGTCCCCGCATGGGAAGCTGGAGCTGACAGATGGGAGCTCACCCCACTCCCTGGATTCAAACCACTGACCTTTCGGTCAAGTAGTCCTCCTGGCACAATGGGCTCCGGCTTTAAGCAC
This sequence comes from Anolis sagrei, assembly GCF_037176765.1. Classification (NCBI taxonomy): domain Eukaryota; kingdom Metazoa; phylum Chordata; class Lepidosauria; order Squamata; family Anolidae; genus Anolis; species Anolis sagrei. The sequence continues at coordinate 168,685,852 of NC_090021.1, read as the reverse complement.
TGATGCCCAGGCATCTTTTAGATGAACTAAATGTGAATACAGTCTAACTAGCCAAACCTGGCAGTTCTGCTGACTCTTTACTTCTGCAGTCATGCTTCAGTCAGGGGTGCTTTGAATGTGATTTTCCTGCTTCTTGGCAGGGGGTTGGACTGGATGGCCCACAAGGTCTCTTCCAGCTCTATGATTCTGTGTGATTTGACTAGCAGTATCTCAGTCCCAGCAAAATTGGAATTAAAATGCCCTGCTTATGTACTATATAGGCATATGTATGTGCAGTTAGGAGCCCCCGGTGGTGCAGTGGGTTAAAGCACTGAGCTGCTGAACTTGTTGACCGAAAGGTCGCAGGTTCAAATCCGGGGAGTGGCATGAGCACTCACTGTCAGCCCCAGCTTCTGCCAACCTATCAGTTCGAAAACATGCAAATGTGAGTAGATCAATAGGTAACGATGCTCCTTGCAGTCATGCCGGCCACATGACTTTGGAGGTGTCTACGGACAACGCCGGCTCTTTGGCTTAGAAATGGAGATGAATACCACCCCCCAGAGTCAGACACGACTGGACTTAATGTCAGGGGAAAACCTTTACCTATGTGCAGTTATGAAGATTTATTTATTTACTTTATTTCTATACTGCTTTTCTCAGCCCTCAGGCGACTCAAAGCGGACGCAAAGATAGGCCAGTAAGGGTCTATGGGGTGTGAGGCAGCAGTGTGGGGTTTTAATTTTCATTTGGACACAGTACCACAGTCTTTTGGGTTATTCCAGTGATGTAGAAGCCCCCACCCACCCCTGAGCCTACAAATGTCTTATGGGGAAAGCCATTTTGGATAGGAAAATCATGAGAGGAAAGGATTAAATAGACCATCTTTACTCCATCTTAAATGTGTCTGGACTTTTTTTTTTTTTGGTGCTGTGTCTTCTATTTTAAAAGCTGAGTGCCATACAGTTATGGGTCAGAGTTTTGTCTTGACTTCTGTCTCAGCCTGACTGTAAATGGCTTTCCCTACAGGCCTAAGAAATACAATTCTTGACTTCTGCAGTCATGCTTCAGTTTCCAGATGGATGTTGTACTGGTCTGCAAAAGGAAGGCTGGAAAGAATATGTTTATTTATTTGTTTGTTTAACATATTTGTAGTCTTGTATGTCTGCTGAAATCATCCAAGGCAGCTAATAAAAAATGCTGTTGCTTTGCATTGAGGGTTTGCCTCCGAACTGATTGTGGAGCACTTTGCTAACATTTGGGGGTTGATATGTGATTTCTCCTTTGGTTGCTAAGCAACTGGAAAGAGCCCTTTCTTTTGCGTGTGTGTTCCCCTTCTTCCTTCTCTACAATTCAGGTATTTCAATATATAGAAATCCCAGGAAACAGAATAGAAAATGAAGAAAATGACACTCATAGTTTTTGTTGTGTGGATAATGTCACAATGCCCGGTTTTATGATAGGGATAATGCCTCACTGCATTTCTTTCCTTATGATTATTTTGGCCTGACTTCATTATTCCTCCAGTAGGATTTCTGACATATTCACTCATTAGATTTTTGGCAGGGGATCTTGTTGTATTTAACCATCTAATGATGGCTTCTTCCTCCTTCTGTCTCTGCAGACATGCCTTGAGTTGGAACGCTATCTTCAGACAGAGCCCAGGAAGATCTCAGAAAGCTTTGGTGAGGACTTGGAGTGTTTTCTCCATTCTCCCTCAGCTCCGGGTACAGAAGACGGTATCCCGCGATTGGACCCCCTGTTGTTACCGGTAGACATGAGTACTTGTGACAAAAATGCCAACATAGACGTTATTCTCTCCCGGGACAAGCTATTGTCTGAGACTTGCCTCAGCTTGCAGCCAACCAGATCCTCCACGGAGGGCCATACTGCTGTCAACCAGGCCCAACTCAACGCTGTGACCTCATTGACGCCTCCTTCCTCGCCAGAGCTCAGTCGTCACCTGGTAAAAACCTCACAAACTGTCTCTGCTGTAACTGATGGCACAGTCACCCTGAAACTGGTGGCAAAGAGATCTGCCCTCAGCCCTGTAAAGGTTGGCATAGTGGCACCAAATAACACCACAAAATGTGTGCTCAGTGACAGTGAGCAAGGAGGGGCAGGGGCCGATGCATCCCCAGAAAACAAGAAGAGGGTTCATCGATGCCAATTTAATGGATGCCGAAAGGTTTATACAAAGAGTTCACACTTAAAAGCGCACCAGAGGACTCACACAGGTACTTGCTTTGGATGTTTTGGGTTTCGCTTTCATTTATTTGTCACATTTTGTATTTGGGACTGTGATCCCCAGGTGACAATTCTAGGTCTTGGTTCCTGGAGGATGGATTGATGTGATGCGCTGTGTGTTTTTGTCACAATGGGATGTGAACTTTCTGTCTGAGAATGACCTTGCTAATCTAATCTCACACAGTTCTCATGTTTTTCCACAATTGGAGCACAGCTCAGAATTCCCAAAACCGCTGGAAATATGAAAAATCATTCACGTCACTTGGGTGAAAGGTTTGGAATGGGAGAATTCCTTTCAACCATTAGTTAGTTCTGACTGACCTGTGTTTCTTAGACAGGGGACCTCTGGCATAGCATATATTTGTGTTTCTGTGCATTCTTTTAAAGAATTACATCTGAACTACTTGACCATTATCTTTCCAGCTTTATAACAGTTACCTCCTGCATTTCACATAGCGAAGCAGCTTAACTAATAGGAGACTGTTGCTGTCTTTAAGATAAACATTGAAGAAACACTCCTTATTCTCAAAAATCTGAACTGCTAAAGAATCTAGTGTACCTTAAAACTGTTTGGATGCCTGCGTTCAATATATTAATGCTATACAATATTATATAAATAAATATAGGGTCTAGAGACCATGCCCTATGAGGTGCATCTTAAAGAACTGGCTGTGTTTAACCTGCAGAAGAGAAGGTTGAGGGGAGACAGGATAGCCATGTATAAATATGGAAAAGGATGTCATAAGGAAGAGGGAGCAGACTTGTTTTCTGCTGCCCTTGAAACTAGGACTAGGAATGATGAGTTCAAATTACAGGAAAGCAGATTCCACTTGAACATTAGGAAGAACTTCTGACCATACAAGGTGTTCAACAGTGGAACTCTCTGCCTTGGAGTGTTGTGGAAACTTTTAAACAGAGGCTGGATGGCCATTTGTCATGGCTACTTTGTTTTTTTTTCTCCTGCATGACAGGGGGTTGGACTAGATAGCCCATGTGGCCTCTTCCAACTCTGTGATTCTGAATTTGGCTTCTCACTGCCTTTAACTGTTACATGGAAGATAACATTTGTTAGCAGACTGCTCGTCCCACTCTACCTCAGTTTTTCATATTCATGAGGCTGTGAAGGCACTTTGAAACAGAAGCTTTGTAAAAGGCTAGAATATATATCTTTGTTTGATGTCAAGTAATATAAATATCACAACTGGGTTATACAGAATAGAAAAATGTATGGTAAGCATTCTACTATTTGTGTATCAGAAGAATAGAGAATATAGAGGCGCAGGTGGCTTCAAAAATAGGCTGCACAGAGATGTAAACACACCTTTTCCAAAAATTGCAATCTGTTTGAGTTCAGTACAGGCCCATGAGAGTCTGGACCAATTTTTGAAATGAGTTAGATGTTAACAACCTATCAGATTTCTTTCCATTTGCAAGCCAAGCACACACACATGGATACACTTGAACAATTCATAGAATCATAGAGTTGGAAGAGACCTCATGTGCCATCCAGCCCAACACCCTGCCAAGAAAATTGTATTCAAAGCACCCCAACAGATGGCCATCCGACAGATGCCCATCCAGCCTCTGTTTAAAAGCCTCCAAAGAAGGGGCCTCCACCACACTCCAGGGCAGAGAGTTCCACTGCTGAACGGCTCCCACAGTTAGAAAGTTCTTCCTCATGTTCAGGTGGAATCTCCTTTCTTGTAGTTTGAAGCCATTGTTCCATTGTGTCCTAGTCTCCAGGGCAGCAGAAAAAAAGCTTGCTCCCTCTTCCCTATGACTTTCTCTCACATATTTTATACATGGCATTCTCTTCTTCAGGCTAAACATGCCCAGCTCCTCATAGGGCTTGTTCTCCAGACCCTTGATCATTTTAGTTGCCCTCCTCTGGACACATTCCAGCTTGTCACCATCTCCCTTCAATTGTGGTGCCTAGAATTGGACACAGTATTCCAGATGTGGTCTAACCAAGGCAGAATAGAGGGAGAGCATGACTTCCCTGGATCTAGACACTATACTCCTATTTATGTAGGCCAAATTCCCAGTGGCTTTTTTGCTGCCACATCACATTGTTTGCTCAATTCCTACTTTCACATGAGATGGATTACTATGGATGGGAAAGAGCTCTAACTCACAAACATGGTTTATAAATTTGTTTACTAAAGTATGTATGAAAGAAGTGCCATTTGATGAGAGAATATTGTGCTTTATATTTGGGATACTGATATTTCCTCCCAATTGGAATATTTCTTAAGAAGGCTCTGAAAGCCTCTTAAAGTGTTTTCCAGAATTCAAAAGGGATTGGAGAGAAATGAGAGGGAAACATGAAAATGATGTTCATCCTCATCTAGGGATACATTACTTTGGAGACTAATTTTGTGTTGCCATTTTATTCTGTCATTGGTGCAATTTTCTTCCACCATTGCTGTAAAACTGTAAAACTCTGCCTGGCCTTTTGTGTCCATTCTGCTCTGAGAAGTAACATTGTAAGCTAGGTCAGTATTTCTTCCTATATTCCAGTTGCAGGGTTGAGAGGTCATTCTGCTAATAATAACAAAGATCACAAATTTGAATCCAGGTGACACTCTCATAATTTAGTACTCTGATATCCATGCTACACCCTCTGCTCAAACTATATATTTTCACTCTAGAAAGTCAAATATCTGATTTCAGATATTCAGAGAGGCATGTCCTGCCAAGGAACAATTCCATATTAGTTTGTACACCAAGCATCTATTTGTTTGGAAAAGCTCCCATGCCCCATGTGTGGGGCAATTGATCGGAGTGGGATTTTGGTACGAACGTGGAATTATGCAACCAATGCCTCTATATGAATTCTGTGGTAGTGTAGTCCCTAGGGAGAGAAAAGAAATAACCATCGATTCCCTGTTACTTAGAGACTTTCCAGCAACTACATCACAGTTTCTATAATTGGTGTTCTGCAACTTACATTATAAGGATGATACAATTCTACTCAATGCTAAACTGTTCTTGGTTTCCAGAGGAGGTGCTGTGTCAGTTTCCATTGTGTTATTGTCTTTGATAGTGATACATGTAAGCCATTTATCCTGTCTCAATACAGAAGAGTCCCTAGGTATAGGGTTTCCACCTCTCAATATAAATTTATTGAAGTTGTGAAATAAATTAATAAGAGACATACTATTTTAAAGGAAGGGGCCAACCACTATAGACTATAATTGACGTGGTACTGTGGCTTAGTGTTCCTAACTATCTCAACTATCCACTTTTCAAGGTGGTCTCAGACAAGCCACTAGCTAGGTTTTTATACCACGCAAGACTATGGTTTGCCTTGACTGTATCCACATCAAGTTATAAGCTCCATAATTTGAAAAAGCAAGCCATGGATTATAGTTGCTTATCTTTTGTTTTTCGTCTTCTTAGCACTCAGATTCATGAGTGTTTTTATCATGTCTTAATGGTCCACTGGACTCTAAAATTGGTGTGGTCCTCCAAACTATGACTTACCATTGCAACATGCCAAGTATAATTTCTGCTTGTGTTGGCATGGCTTAAAGGATATCTGCACTCAGTTACTGAATCTGAAGTCCTGAATGTGCAATATGGATATATGTAAGGCTGTATTTCCATAATGAAATAATGCAAATAAAGTTTGAGAACTGTCAGAGTGCTATATATCAGTTCTTTTTGTGCAGTTGCATAGAATGACATCAGTTGAAACCTGAGCCCAAAATAAATACTAGAAAAATTATGTTAAATGCATGATGAATTCAACAACAAAGAACTGGTGAAGTGAAAGCATCTTTTAAAAGTTTTCAGTGAAATGCATCTCCTGAAGATGTAGGAAGTCAAACTAAACCTTTCTTTCTATAGCATTTGTAGTAGAGCAAGTAATTTTGAGCAGCAACCCAACAATTTCTGCGTCCTCTGCCCACATGCAAAACACTAACTTTAAAAAAAATTATGACTGTGTGGATGAAAGGTGGCACTATTTATAACATATTCATAGCCAAGATATATATATGCTGTTTCACTGGTCAAATGTTGATAACATGCATGTCTTCTTACTCAAATAATGGTTAAGAAGCATGTTACCATATGCCATGTCAACTTATATAATACAGATCCCCATCTCTTTCTGTTCATGGCATATTTGTGTGGATGTAGGAAGCTATCCTGTCATTTCTGCTTCTCAGCTTTGATAGCTTACTCAGAAAAATTCTCCCATTTATACTTTTTCTCCTTCCTTACTCTACACACAGGTGCCCAGACTAGCAGCTGGGCAAGCTAAGGACTCATTACTAGAACATCTTCTCATCCCACTCCTACTGCTAGCTAAAAGCTTTCAGTTTAGATTAAACCTGTTTTAGAGCCTCTGAGCACTTTGGGTAATTGTTTAGCATGGGAAAAACCTATAATGCAATCAATTATTTGTTTTTGTCAGTGATTCCATTTGCCCCTATGGAGACAAATGTGCATGTACATGCACACATATCAAACCCTTGAAGAGGTTTAATTCTGGTGTAAATAATACACTTACTCAGAATTAAGTGTGCTGGGGATACTCTCTTCATTGATGGTTAATACACTGATACAGTCAAGCAACTTTGAAAGGTACCTTTTAAATAAGTTTACCATTTTATTGCTCAAAACTTATGGTGAGGTTGTCACATCAGGCTGGAGTTTTTGTATGATGCATTGTCATTCCATTGTGCCAATATCTGATCAGAACTGAGCAATGAAATGAGCATTGGGGACTGGAAGAGGGTATGGTCAGTTCTGGTTCTCTGCAGGATCAGATTGCCTTCTATCAAAACTCTTGGCCTGCGGTTTAGAACCAAGTGCAATAGGGGCTAAGGGACCAAGCACACACTTAGGATAAAGGTTACTTCGCCAAATGATCTGCAGACTCAGCCACACAATCTGTTTCCCATTCTTTCCATTTCTAAACACAAGGAATTTGAATCCAGTGCCAGATATACGCTGTTACCCAGAGGTCTGCTCTAGGATATGTGCTACACATTTCAGTCTCAAAAACATAAAGAGAGTAATGAGAGCTATTAGAAAATATATGCAGGCCACTCATTCTATATTTAAAATGTCTCTGACGCCTTAATGGTCTACTTTCTGGCATTGAAGCGCTCTATTCCTCTCTGTTTGAATTCTTGAGTCTGAATACGTAGGGTAGATTTTGAGCTGGGCAGAGTTAGAGTCTGACCCAGAACAGCTGTGCTTATGTTTACACGGCTTCTCTCTTTCAATCTCTACTGACTGATCTTTTTAAACAATAAAGCTAGCATTACTTATGCAAGTACGTAGCTGAATTGCCACCAAAACCAAAATAGGAAGTATTAAAGGGGCGTGGCTTGGAAATTTTGGGGTGTATTGTAAAGGTCCCGAGTGCACCTACCCAAGATTATAGACATGAGGCAGTCATTTTGCTGGGTCCTTTGTCTCAGCACACAGCCGTAGCTTCTTGGAACTGTCATCAGTGCAATACACTGTCAATTGTGAACGTGCTTGGCAGTGCCAATGGCTGCCAGCCACTTGGCTTGGGTGACAGCTGAACTGGATTGTGAGATATTATTTTTCTCCCTTGGCTGTGAGTAGCTCTCTCTCATGTGCCGGGGAAGAGAAAGCTCTCTGTGCCTGAATTGCTTTGCACTTCTACCATAGAGCCAAAGGACAAAGATCCTTCTCTCTCTCCCCCCCCCCCCCATCCCTCCCTTTTCCCTTGAACAGGAGGTGGATGGGTTTTCATCTCAACAGTAGTAGCCACAGAGTAGAAGAAATGTATACCAAGCAGCTGAACTCTGATGATGACCTGATCAGATTAGCTGAGAGGGTGATAGAATAGGAGGGTTAATTTCCCCCCATTGGCTGACATTGAATGATGAAGTTCCACATGCATTCCTCTACAGGCTTAACTGCAAAAGCCATAGTATATTGCATAAAATGTTGGAAGGGGGGGGGGGGCGGGGGAAAAAAGGGACAGGATTTACAGAGGTAGAGTATGTTGCTTGCATACAGTGCATCCCAGATTGAACCCTTGCTTTCTCTAGTTTCAAAAAGAATAGCTGTTCACAGGTCAGGAAAATACCTCTATTCTTGGAGAGGTGCTGCTAGTTGGACAATTCAGTTCTGGCTGACAGTGTATGCCTTTTGTTGTTAACTGCCCTCAAGTTGATTGTGACTTATAACAACACCATGAGTGAGAGATCTCCCAGTCATCCCAGTCATCCAGTCCTCAACAGCTCTTCTCTGGTCATGCAGGCTCGGGGCTGTGTCTTCCTTGGTTGAGTTTATCCATCCAGAATCCAGTCTTCATATTTTCCTACTGCTTTCTGCCATACCAATCATTATTGGAATTTCTAGTTTTATTTATCGTGTCAGAAGCAAATGGAGGATACAGTTATAATGCATTTTTTTTAAAAAAACACAAAGTTACAAACTTGGCATTATACCAGATTTCTTTTGACCTGAAGCTGATTACTTGGAGTGCCTCTGGTGTTGCTGTGAGAAGGTCCTCCATTGTGCATGTTGCAGGACTTAGAATACATTGTAGTTGGTCTGTGGTTTGCTCTTCTCCACATTTGCATGAGGGAAGCCTCCCCGAAAAATTGTAACACATCCGGGAATCCCCTGGGCAATGTCTTTGTAGATGTCTGATTCTCTCACACCAGAAGCGACTGGCAGTAGGCATTTCTATCTTGTCATGACATGGCCAAAGTACAGCAGTTTTAGTGATTATTGCTTCTAGGGAGAGTTCTGGCTTGATTTGCTTTAGGGCCCATTGTGAAAACAAGTAGTCGGATCTCACGAAGAGAGATGTCCTATTGGAAAGGTCTCATCTGTTGAGGTCAATACCAACATGCATTTGTGATGTTCCATAAATGGGTAACTATAGTGTATCTGGGAGCCGGTTTTCCAGTATACCTTGGCATGAAGGGGCCACACGGACTGCCAAAAGTATCACACAAATAGCAAGGAATCACTGGAAAGTGGGGTCTTTTTAAAGAAAAGGGTGTTTTTTAAAAGTTAAACTGTGTAAAAGACTTCTAGGAAAAACATTTTTGCCCCGTTCTGTTGTCAGTTCAGCTAAACAGCCGATCAAAAACAAACATGCATTTTGTCCACTCCTGTCTTTTCATCAAAAAGAGCCAAACTGTAGATAAAGATGCCATAGGATGATGTTGTATAGACCAGGGTGAAGGAAGAACATGGCAATCTAATCAAATCTAATGGGATGGAGTGGGGTTGAAGGAAATGGCTTCAAAAGATACTTAGGCCCCTTCCACACAGCTGAATAAAATCCTATATTATCTGCTTTGAACTGCAATATATGGCAGTGTGGACTCAGGTAACCCAGTTCAAAGCAGATATTGTGGATTATATGGGTTATATGGCTCTGTGGAAGGGCCCTCAGATGAGAAGGAGAAGAGATTTCTATAACATACACACATGCTTTTGTATGTGGAAAGTCAGAGGTTTGGCCTTTGGCATATAGCTAAAACTCTAAAGAGAGCCACTGCAAGTCAGCACGATTGATTTCTACTCAGTGCAATGTAGACATTTTTGTATTGGATGGATCTATTATATGCCTTGGCATGAAGAGGCATCGTTTGGCTTTTGTGACTCTTCCAAGAGGAAGAAGAGCAAAGTTTAGCTCTTCAGTTGAGCCACTATGTACAGGAAGAGGGTTAATTCAATGGAGAACAAGAAGCAGTCTTCTATTTTTGTCCCAGTTAACTGCAGGATTTTTCAAAAAGTTATGGTGTTAATTTATGTTGTGCCAAGGAGCTGTCGTTAAAGACAAATGTGTAAAAAGGTGGAACCAGCTCTTGGCCTGGAGTAAAATGGAGGAGCCGCTTGTCACATGTGAAGATAATGTGTGAAAGAGAACTTGAAGTGCAGGAAAAGGTGAAGTCTGCAGTTAAGGGTGAAAGAGCACCCAGTTCATGGGTGTGAGGCAGATCTGAAATAGAATAGAGATTTAATTATCTGGGGATATAAATCCAGCTTTAACACGTTTGTCCCCTTTTAATTGTGCAGCAGATTCTTCATCTCGCAGTGACAGTTTGGCTCCTAAAGAAGTGGAGAGATAATTTTTCAGTCCCATCTCAGCAAATGGCAATGAGGCAAGTGACAGAAGGAGAGCTAATTTAGATCAAACAAAAGCACCAATAAAAGTGTGTAAATTCGTCATTGTCTAAGATGGGCAGCAAGATGTCTTGATGAAAAAATATGCTTTAAAAATTAAGTGAAGGAGATTTTTTTTCTCCTTGTAGAAAGCTTAGCGCAGCTGCTGCTATAATACAAGCCTTGTTGGAGACCTAGAGCAAGCTCTTGGATGGAGCAGTGCTCATTTCCACAAATGTGTGGATGTGGAAAGCGCCCTTGGAGCAAAGGGATACAAAACAGGGTAGAAGTCTGGAAGAACTGATGCAATAAAGAGGCAAGTAATAAGCATGCAGACAGTGAGCTCAGCCCCAGAGAGGAGAATTCATGTTGTGCGTGTGTGAGTGTATGACTAGCTGCTCCCTGTTGGGATTTGCAGTCTAGAGTTCTCAGAGCATGGAGCCAGGATAATTTACAAGAGGGAATGAGGAATGAAAGGGAGCTATACATGGGGATATCCTGCCCCACATGTGGTGGGAATGCCCAAGGACAATAATTTTCTGGGGGGAAATAGTAAAGAAAATTTAGAACTTATTTAAAATACCAATCCAGGTAAGTATGGACTTTATGTTAATGGGAATACTTAGAAACAAAAAGATCAATGCAAAACCACCCCCCCCCCCCCCCAAATTTATTTAGAAAAATGATTTTAGCAGGCAAGGTGGTACGAGTATGTGGAGAGAAGGATGGAATATGGAATACTGGAATATCTGTTTGATCAAGAACTATCAGATATTATAGCATGCATAACTCGAGGTGATGTGCAGGAGGACAAGACAGAAGAAATTTATGAGAAATGGTGGATCTACATGGAATGGATAGAAAGTGATGAAACCAATACAAAAAATATACAAAGACTAAGAAAATGGTGTCCATAGTTGAATATAAAGGTATAGAGGAAAATGTGGTCGGGGAGGGGGAAAAGTGAAAAGAATAATAACATTCTAAAGAGGTGAATAGATAGTATAGATATGCGCCATTGTATATAATATGTATATGCAATATCTATTACCTAGTCCTAAATTATGTTATTATTTACTTAATAAAAATACTTTTTAAAAAACACTAGCTGTACACATCACACGTTACTGTGGCCAACGTTCCCTCCCTCTTTCTCTCCTTCTTTGTTTCTCTCCTTCCTTCCCCTTTTTCCTTTCTCCTCTCCTCTTTTCTTCCCTTTCCCTCCTTTTCTTTCCCTTCCTCTTTCTTCTCTTTCTTCCTTCTATACCTGTTCTTGGGCTGCAACTCCCAGCAGTCCTCCTTATTGATCGATCGATCTACCTACCAACCTATCTCTATCTAATCTATCTATGTGGAGGATTGCTGGGAGTTGCAGTCCAGGAATAGGAAATATGCAAGGATTGGAATGCTCTCAAATAAATCCAAGGAGAAGAAAGCTTGCATCTTGGAAGCAGTGCATTTGGATCATCCTCCTCTCCTAAAGGGCCTGGTCTAGGCGATGCTGGGAACTGTAGTCCGGAAGAGAGTGTAAATATACTATTGTGTGTTTTGTTTGCTGGGGGCATCGTTTTGCGCATGCGCTGTAGCATCTTTTTGCTTTTTTTTTGCTTTTTAATTCCCTTCCACTGTGTTTTTGAGTGTTTTTTATGAGTGATGGTCACTCATTGGCCTCATAGATGTATTGTGTCTAAATTTGGTGTCAATTTGTTCAGTAGTTTACATTTTTATTTATATAGATGGGGATATTCTGCCCCTCTTATCTTGGCCATCGATTGTGCAAGAAGAAGTTATAAGTTAGGACGTGGGCTCTCTATTCCTTTAGCATTTTCACCAAATTCCTTCAAGAAAGTTATGTATGGCCCACCCTTGGTATACATAGATTCTCCATCAATGGATTCCACCATCCACAGCTTGAAAATATGAGTCAATAGTTGCACTGACAGGCATGTGGCCCTCTATATTTTGTGCTCCTGTTTCCATAAGCCTTACGCACACTAGCCAATTACAAGGTATGATGGCAGCAGTAGTTCACCAACATCTGGAAGGTCGAATGTTCTTTATTCTGATCTATATTTTCCTCAAAATAAAAGGGCCTTTGTTTTAAGATGTACACCACCTTACAGGGTACTAGATAACGTAACAAAAGTGAGCCTAATAGCTTTCCACTGGAAATGACTGGGATATGATAGGATATAGAAACATGATCTCAAATGGCATTTCATGTTAAGCAAGCCTATGCACTGTTTGTTAAGATATACCTATATGTCATGGAGATGCACTGATTATTGCATCAGCAAAATGTCACATGCGAAGGGTCTATAGCGAGTGTTAAAGTACACATTTCTCACAGAGCACATTTTCCCGATGGCAGGTGGAAGGTGGTGTGAACGCCCTGTCAACCTGGAGAGAGCCTGATGATAATTGGGCTCAACAAACATCTAATCTTAAGATTAAGCTGCTTGAACATTTTGGGTTGGAAAGGGTACAATCATACAGCTAAAGCCAGTCCTTTCTGTGTGCCAAGTGTTGCCAGGAATGTGTGTGTGGTGTTGGTATAGAGAATCACTAGCGCAGTCCATCTGATTCAGGTGCTAAGAGTGTGCAGATGCGACAGCCTCATGTGGAGCTTGTCTCAGTACAGCAGCCTATGTGTGCGCTTCTGCTGCGTCCATGACTCTGTGAATAAAGGCCAGTGGTTTCAGCACTGAATATCAGTTGCATACCCCCACACTTTTTTTCTTTTTCTTCTTCTTTTACCCCTTCTGTCTATTCAGATATGCAAGAATACTCTCTGCAGCTTGATGTTTCTTTTACAAAGTGGAAATCCACAAGATATCGCTTTATCTCTTGGTTCATAAAGTGGAAATACACAAAATATTTAATAATTGCACATTTATGTATTTATTTATATTTATTTGCCACCCTTCTCACCCCAAAGGGGACTCGGAGCAGTTTACAAGATAGATATACATACAACATATTAAGTTAGTATAGTAAAATATTAGTATTAAATATATTAAATATTGCAATATTATTAGTAATATTACATGTAATAGAAATATATAATTATAATACATTATTAGATTATATTGCATTATATTATATTATTATAAATATTTTATATCTATCTATCTATATAAATGCTCTGTACCTTAAAAACAAAAGAACCAATGAACGAAATCACACCAAATTTGGCAACAAAACGTCTCACAACACCAGGAGTGACCATCACTCAAAAAAAATATGATTTTGTCATTTTGGAGTTGTAGTTGTTGGGATTTATAGTTCACGTACACTCAACGAGCATTCTGAACTCCATCAACGATGGAATTGAACCAAATTTGGCACACAGAACTCCCATAAACAACAGAAAATACTGGAAGGGTTTGGTGGGCATTGGCCTTGAGTTTGGGAGTTGTAGTTCCCTTACATCCAAGAGGACTGTGGACTCAAACAATGATGGATCTGGACCAAACTTGGCACAAATATTCCATATGCCCAAATATGAACACAGATGGAGTTTGTGGAAAATAGCCCTTGACATTTGGGAGTTGTAGTTACTGGGATTTATAGTTGACCTACAATCAAGGAACGTTCTGAACCCTACCAACGATGGAACTGGGGCAAACGTCCCACACAGAACCCCATGACCAACAGAAAATACTTAAGGCCATCGAGTCCAACTCCCTTCACCAGGGCAAGAAAACATAATCAAAGCCCTCCTGACAAAGAACCAACCAATCATAGATACAGATAGATATATATGATCCACACACACATACACACACACACATATGACAGATATAGTATAGATTTGAAAGGGACCCCTAAAGAAGGACAATTATATGTTGCATGTTCCGAAGTAGACAAACCAGACACTCCCCACATCAACACTGACAAAGAAACAACAAGAAATACTTTTAACCCACAAGCATTACATACAGTATATTAGAAACCAACACTTTCTCATTACTTTATTTTCCAGATCATGAGACTGGGCCACAGCAACGCGTGGCAGGGGACCGCTAGTATTATTATAAATATTATATGTATATACAATATACACATAGAGAAAGAGCAATGGCTATCTTTTGGAAGCCTGAATAAAATGCAGTAAATGATGATGGCAGTATTGTTACTGCAGCCAAGGAAAATCTGAACACAATGAACTGCAATCTCTCCATCGCCCTGCTCCTTATCTCTTGCTTCTGCAGCTGTTGCCTTGTCATGCATCCGGAGCTCTTAGCACTAAAGTGAATTTGAAACTAAATGCTCTTATTACTGATTTTTTAAAAAGTTCTCCTAACCTCTCTCGGGACAGAAAATAATGGCAATTTGAGGCAGCAAAGAGATGTCAATTAAGGCAAGGCTGATGGAGGCAGGGGGAGTAATGGTTCGAATGGGGGAGAATACGAGGAAAGTGAGCAGCAGGTGGACTTGTGCATCCTGTCGCTAGGAAACCGCATCCGTATTAAATACGGCGTGCTAATTGGCTAGCTTGTCAGGGGCTGGGTACCAGTCCAGGCCTGCTCCACAGCTGTTTCTGCTGTTTGGTTGCTAGGCAACTGCATCTTCTCTCTCTTTCTCCCCCCCCCTTTTTTTCCTGGCACCTAATTGTCTACTTGTGCTGCTGGTGTTGCTGCTGGAGACCAGTCTGGACCTGCCGCTCTGCTGTTCTCCCGAGGGAAGGGTCCGAGATGGGCAACGAGAGCTGCCGGGAGCCAGAGGCCATTTTTCGGGGAGGGGGGATGAGGATATGTCAGCAATTAATGGAGCAGAAGTGTACATGCTACAAAAGGCCTGGCACCTGTGTCCCCTCATCCCCCCACAAACGGCCCCCAAATCCTTCTGTTTTGAGCACACATCAGGTGCCTCCAGCTCCTTTCTCTGCTAAGCTTGTAAGAATAGGTTTTAAGAGAAATTGGAAGTGAGGAAGCTTTGTCCTTTTCAAGCAGGGACAGTGGGGGGATAATGTATGCTTTCTCAGTGTGCTTTCTGTTGGGAAATGAATCCTTTCTTTCTTAGGAGCAGGCAGGGGGTGGGAGGCGAAAGGATCGAGAGTGTTGCTTTCAAACCTTTTGAGGCTCTTCCTACTTAGTAAAAGCCATTTTTTTTGCTAACCTTAGAAGGAGAGTCTTGTTTTCTTCATTTTTACATTCCCTTTGATGCTTCAAAATATAGTCAGCACTATGCCAAGGCTGTTGTGGGTACTTAAATGGGAAAAACACACACACAATTCAGGCTTCTTTTCCTTGTTGTTATACTTGAGCCCTGAACCACCTTTCCCACCATACACCACACTATGTCCAAATAGCCCAGTAAGATAAAGTTTATTAAAAGATGAGCATATAAAGAAATCAGTGACTTTATTAAGGAGCTTCAAAGTTCAAAAATCCATTCCAAAAGAATCTCAGAAGCCCAAAATCCATTTAAAACACAACTCTCCATAATTAATCCATAAACATGATAGCAGGGGATCCAAGGCAGGCAGCCTAATACACACAGAAACTAGAAACAGGAACAAACTTGAAAACTTGGATACATGAAACAAAACCTAAGAACAGGAACCGAGAACTGTTTTCCCCTTGAATTCAATGTTGCTCTCACAAAGGATTGTACCAGAAGAAACCACCTAAAAGACCTCAATCCCTCCCATGATATCACTTCACACACACCTGCTTTTCATGTCCATATCTCTAAGCTGCTGAGAAAACCTAGTCTGTCATTGTTTAGCATTTTGCCTCCAGAGTTCAAGACGACTTGATCTGGAAAAACATTCATCTCCCATATCCCTTTCAGACTACAACTCCATCAGATTCTCATGAGAACTGATATTGCTTTCTCCAGTCACCTGGGAATGGTCATGGGAATCCATCACAACACACTCCAAGCCATTTCCCAGTCTCCATCTCAGCATCCCCTTCCTCATCCTCTGAGTACTCAGACTCTGACCAGGCTACACTTGGTTTATCCAGTTCAACCAAAGCAGCACACACACACACATTTAAATATTTCCTTTTAGGACACATTTGGGGGGGGGGGGGGAATCCTGGACAGTAGATACCAAATGTCATCACAAAGCAGATAATCCTACTGACACATGGATAAAGATAACCTCATGATTGCACCATTGAGCATGAATGTGGGAGAACATGCTGTTGCTGCATAGATTAAATGCCACCAATGAGAATTAAGAAACCAAGGAATGTGTGAATTGATCCAAAGAGTCATTTCTACACCTGCAAACCTCTTGAATGTGAGGATGTTTTTTACACAGTCCTTCACATTCACTAGCCATTGGGGCAAAAGACCCCCATTGTTTTTGTTGCTGTAGTAGTAAAAACATTTGTTATATTTATGGCCCGTTTTATCTCTCCTGAAGGGGATTCAAAATGTCTTAACATAAAAGCATGAATACACAATTTAAAATATCCAAATATGAAAACATTAAAACAGGATTAAATATAAACAGTATTTAAAAATTCACAGTTAAAAACCATATTCAAGAGAATATCAAAATGAAAAATAACAAATTAGGAAATTACTATTTTCAAACCTAATAGAACAGTTGTCTAGGAATTTCTAGCGTGATTCTGTGGTCTACATCTCCTTGAAGCTGATCATAGAATCACATTAGAAGATCTAAAGATTCCTAGAGAGGTGTTTGCACTAAAAATCCATAGGATCTCCAGCATCACTGGAAGATGTTGCCCATAGAGCCACACCAGAGGATTTAGAGATTTGGAAATAAAAGATTTTAATCAAATCCATGAATAATCAAATCTGCAAAAGTCAAAACAGCAAATACAGAGAGATGTATTTGCATGGGATGGATAGATGGATAGTTAGGGATAGATGTGTTATGCACATACATACATAACACACAGGTAAAATGTGATTTATCAAGATAGGAAGTACATCTACACACACATATTGCATATACTGTACACATCCCACCTTTTTCCAGTATGACAATTACATCCATGATTGATAATTCCCTTTACTCCAACTGCATCTGAACATATGCCTGACTACTAGGGTGATAGGAAGTTAGAATAACTCTTGCTCTGATGTGTTGTATATAATCCTATCCTCCTTAATGCTGTCCAGTCAGAGCTTTATATTAAGCGCTCCTTCTGAGGCGGGCAATAATATTAAGCTTAGTATGTTGGCGCTGTGTCTGCCTGCACTGTGGCTTAACGCTCATTGATCTACTTGTCAAGTCTTGCAACAAGAGACTGTGTGCTCCCTCTCCTCTAGATATTTTGAGCGGTTGGGATACAAATTACTGCAGGGGTAGATATGCTGAGGAGAAGCCTAGTTGCAATGACCTTCTCCTGCCTTTCATCTCACATGGCTTCTGACCTGTTTCTCCTCTTCGTTTTTCAGCCGTCACTGCGCTTATGGGAGTTGAATAGCTTATCTTTGCTTTCGTTGGGGTTTGCTAAATGTGACCCTTCCAACATATCATTCTTCATTTTAAGAAAACAGGACTACTATGACAAATATTCTCCACCACTTTCATACATTAGTGAGATATTTAGCTTTTCTTTTTCAGTTACATAAATTAAAGACACATTTAAGAAAGTCAGGCTGTTAAACTGAAATCATTTAAAAAATTAATTTTATTATGACTGTTTCAATTTTTTTGCAGCTTCAGGTTGTAGTTATGAACTCCGGCTGTGTTCTCCATCTCATTGACCCCCAGCTCTCATTTTCACTCCCCACCTCCTCCAATACTCCATTTGAAAGCAACAGAGCCTCTTGTTCAGTGTAAGAATACTATTTTTACCTAAGCCATTTAGGACTGAATTAAATTCCCTGACTATTTTGTATCAGAATGTTAGAGGAGGTGATTAGATTGCAAATCATTAACTCCTGGTACCTTTAAAGCATGCATTTATTACCATTGGTAGCCCCTTCAATAGCTTCAGTGTTGTAATTTTAAAATACAACTCCATATACCGTACTAAGGTTTTAAAAAGTACAGCTTTGGAACTATATGGTAAATATTGTATTTGAAAGATTTTCAGCTGAATAAAAGTATCAATCGAAATTACATTCATCTTTTGCAATGTAATAGGACAAATATTAGATACACCATATATTAAGGTATATCAATTAGAAGAAATGAGTGGCATAAAATGGATTCAAGTGTTTTAATTTAAATAGCTTCCATTTTGTTACATTCTGGAAGGGAAGGTTCATTCTACCTTTCATTTCTGCTATTATTTTGACAAAAAATACCCAATAATCTTGATTGTAATGTACAAGGTTGCCTATTAAGAATTCAGACTATTAGTCTATCCGATATCTGACAAGAGATGGATTTCCAAGGCCTCAATTAGAGATCTTTCCCTGTAGTCCTGAGATGAACTGGAAATGCCAGATACGGAGCCTAAAGATCCTTCATCATTGAGTATGGAAGTCTTCAATGGCCCATGGACTTTGGAAACCTATGCCCTCACTCTGTTTTCGTGTCAAGTTTGACTGGGAGAGTTAGAACCATTGGATAGTCACTGGTTACATAACAAAATGGAGGTTTATGACCTGTTAGGATCATAACATATTGGATTATGACCAATTGGGAAAATCATAATATTTATTGTCGAAGGCTTTCATGGAAGGAATCACTGGGCTGTTGTAGGTTTTTCGGGCTATATGGCCATGTTCTAGAAGCATTCTCTCCTGACGTTTTGCCTGCATCTATGGCAAGCATCCCCAGAGGTTGTGACCTCACAACCTCAGGATGCTTGCCATAGATGCAGGTGAAACGTCAGGAGAGAATGCTTCTAGAACATGGCTATATAGCCTGAAAGACCTACAACAACTTATAATATTTATTTCAGAAAAGAAATGATATCCACATGTATTTACACTTGGCAATTGGTTTTCAGCTCCTAGACTGATTTCCAGGTGACTGAACTATTATGAACAGAGAATATGCCAATGCATAATATATATACGTATTTAGCAAATCTTCAGAAGGGTTGTTAAGTGTTCAAAAAACTTCTACTCTCCCTTAAATATCTTGTTTCTTTTTCATGCTCTCAATAGACAAAAATTCAAGTAGACTTCTTTAAAATAACATGTTTTACTCACAACTTCATGCATTTAAACATGCAGGCACACTTCTTGTTAAACTTTAAAACATTTCAGTTTGGGTCTTTAACTTTCAGTCTTTATCAGTCTCTTCCAACTATCATTCCTCAAATGTCATCTTTTAAATGAGTTCTGAACAGTCCCCGGTCTGGTCACATGGTCTGCAGCCCCTCCCACAACCTCAAGAACATAGAATTAGGAAAATCTGCATACCAAAGAACACATATACACTTCAGTAATCAAGCAGCATATTATATACAGACAAAACATTAAACAGAAGAGGCTGGGGAAGGTTGCCTGAGAAGAACTGAACAGATATCAATTACGGAATGGGAATAATGGTGAACCTACATCATCAGGGTTTTTTTTATAGCTAACAAACCACTTAAAACCATTATAAACAAGCATTCTAAATAGCTAGGTCTTTGTATGTGGATATCACATGAAAGTAGTTCCCACTCCTGCTATTAACCAAATTTTAATTCATTCAGTCTCTATTGTAAACATGTACTTAGGTCTTTTTATGAAAGCACTTGGTTGAGTATGGTTGAATATTACATACAAACTTTATTCAGCTCAGTCCCAGCTAGAGCAGACCTATTGAAGTGAGTGGTAGACACTACTTACTGATTTTTTTCGATTCTAAGATGCAAATTGCATGCTCATTCAGTACCACCAACATAGATACACACACACACACACCCACAACCATATAGCCTGAAAGACCTGCAACTTATATTTATTTCAGAAAAGAAATGATATCCACATCTATTTACGCTTGGCAATTGGTTTTCACATACATATACACACATACACACATACATGCACCCGTGATTCTAAGACATAATTTGTTTTTCAAGAAGTTTGTCTGGATTAAAATTGTCTTAGAATTGAAGTAATACGGTGTATGTCTCATTCTTTTCCTTGAGTCTGTTGCAATTGGATCTAACATTAGATTTGGCCCCATATGTGTGGTCAAGACCCTGTTTGAAGAAAATAAACACAGATGTTCTTTCATCCTCCTTTTCATGTACACCCATAACACTGCTCAACAGACATTTTGGTGCCTCAAATGTTAGCATTGATTCTGGGAATATTTGACATGCAGATTCCAAAAATTACACCATTTTTTTTCACCTCTAGTTTTTGAGATACAGAATATATGCCATATGTCAGTTGTCATCTGCTTCCCAATAGAAAATCATGATAACAATATCTAAGAAACTAGAGCCGATGTGGTCTATCCAATGCAATGAGATAGCCAAGTTGTTGTTGTTTCTGTAGTGATTCTTTTTTGAACAATTCCCCAAAACGATTTACAACTGTATCAGGAAAAGTGAAGCAAAACTGAACGCATTCTCTCTCCCTTCTGTCCCCCATGTTCTAAGATGATCTTGGGTATCTTTCCTTATTTTTTAATACTGTAATGTTTGGAGTCAGGAGGAAGAGTGGAGCAGCTTAATCTTTGTGGAGGTCGGCAGGTCAAGGATTCCTTTAGACTTGGCTTTTAAAGGTCATCCTTTCCTTTGCCTCCGTATTTTTGCTTTGCATTGCCTACTGTAAGCAAGGCTACAATGCCTGGAAACATAAAGAGACTCTGTCTGACATTTGGCAGCAAGCAGCTTGTATTACAAAAGAAGAGAATCTGAAAGGAAAGCTAGTCTCTGTGCTTTGCAAAGCCATTCTGGAATGACCCTGGAGCTCAACTATCATATTTATTTAAGGTATAGCTGAGGCTATGATAAGAATACACTCTAGATAGGGTTTAGCAATATCTGCTTCAAATAACACGTCCTACTGCCAAAGCAGTAGATATTTATCATTTAAACCATAGAGCCTTAATATATTTTGTTTGCTAGAATAGATCTTGACTGTTAAATTAGACATTATGGAGATTTGTTACAAATAATAATAATAATAATAATACATTTTATTTATATTCTGCTCAGAGCACATTACAATACACATATAAGGCTAACATTCAATGCCTATTGCACATGGACATACTACACAAACAAAGGTAAAGGCCTTCCCCTTTTTCCATCTCTGGCGTCTGGAGGCAATGCTCAACTCTGGCTATAGGGAGGTGCTTTTGTTCCATTTTTCCATGCTGAAGAGCCTGTTGTCCATAGACATCTCCAATTGTGTGGCCGGCATATCTGCATGGCGTGCCTTTTTATCTTCCCACTGAGGCAGTACCTATTCATTTACTCACATTACATGCTTTCAAACTGCTGGATTGGCAGAAACTAGAGCTGACAGTCAGGAGCTCACCCCAACTCGCAGCTTCCGATCAGCAGTTTTTCTACAGCTAGCAGTTTAATCCCGCTGTGCTACTGTGGCTCAATACCAACGTAATCCATTTTTCTCCTATAGTCTGAAATTTGTTTAAGGAATTATGCTTATATATTTGTTGTGCACATTGTATACACCAGGCGTGATTTTCATGGATAAATGGATGTTAAACTGGTATTTCCTGCCATAAAACCTGTAAAATATACATTATATTGTTGCGCCTTTATATTCCTGCCCATGCGTATTTGAACACAGATAAAGACATACTCTTCAACTGTGGAGCTGTTCTAAATGAGACCATGTATTATATCAGACCTTGTATCATAGGATCTCAGTGCAGCTTACAATAAAATCAGTTTAGAATTAGTAATAACATTAGAAAGGAAATCTTTTAGTCCTTTTTTTCAGTGTAAATAACCATGCACATATCCAATCTCTTACCAAGCAGGGCCTATTCACACTACGGTTATAGCACAATGATTCATCTTTTAACTTCCATGAATGCATCCTGGGGAATCCTAGAAGGAAAAAGGAAGAGGGGCCGACCAAGGACAAGATGGATTGATGGCATCCTTGAAGTAACTGGCTTGACTTTGAAGGAGCTGGGGGTGGTGATGGCCGACAGGGAGCTCTGGCGTGGGCTGGTCCATCAGGTCATGAAGAGCCAGAAACAACTGAATGAATGAACAACAACAAATGAAAGTTTTCTCTTCTTTCAGTAGGACTTATGTGGTTCTTGTTCCAGGTACTTTCTCCAGGGCCTAAATTTCTGGTATTTCCAACTATTTGCCCTGGTTCCATTTCAGTGTCTTCATTCCTGTATAGCTTTGAGTATGAAATCAAAACCAAAGCAGAAGTTTATGTGGGAAGCAATTGATGTGGAACAACAACAAAAAGGAAGTGATAATTAACTAAATTTATATGACTTTCTCCTGGGTAGTCTTTCTATAAGGATGACAAAATACATGATCCAGATGCTTCAGAAGTAGCAATTTGCAGCTAACTACTTCATCACAGTAGGGCATGAATCCCCTTTAAATTCGGTTCCTGCCTCCTGCAGAATTCTGGGGTTTGTAGTTTAGTGAGGCTGTTAAGGGGTCTTCCCTGAACTACAAACCCCAGATTTCTGCAGGAGGCAGAAACTGGATTTAATGTTGATTCATTCTCTAGTGTGATGAGGTTCTATGACTTGCCGTCTTGTGCAGAACTGCTTTGACTTGGAAATTCTTCCTGGGAAGACATTGAATGAGCGACATATTACTGTTTATTATTATGCTTTCTTTGAAGACACATTTTGAGACCCAAAAGATTTTACTGTGTAAAAGGGAGGGCATTCTATTTTACATAGGCACAAAGTTCCTCCTGTGTTGAACAGATATGCAAATATGGAGCAAAAGTAAATCTGCACCCACTGTATTGATATGGTTTGTCAGTCTGAAGAAGAGATACCTGCTGCTTGTTGTCATTTGTCAGAGACCATATTATCTATATGCAGCACATGAAGTAAAGTCTTCAATAAGTTTAATCAAGTCTATTTAGGTGTTACTGAAAAAAATCAGGGTCCCATAGTCAAACCATTGGTGCTTTTTGAGTTTGACTAAACTGCTATCCTTGGCAAATTCAAAGTTCTTACTTGGTTTTCCACCTTTAAAAAATGGCTCCATCCTTTAATCTTTTCAGCATTCATCTCCTAACTGCTGGGCTGGTAGATCAATGGATATTTGGCTTTACTGCGCCTGCTGCAGTTTTATATAAGGTTTCCTTGTTGCGTTGCTTTGTTTGGTTTTTTAAATTAGTCCGCTCAGCCCACTCTCATGTCTTTTTCATTTTGAACCCCGTCGGAGCTTGGGATAAAAGGTTTTGGTTGCTGAACTATAGGAGATATCTCTGCCCATTCTCCTCTTCTGCTTGTGCCAGATTTCCACTTTATCTTTCAAGCAGCAGGGCCGAGTTTGTAATCAATAACGTTTAGTAAGCGACGAACCACACAGAAGCTTTTCCTGCCCTCCTCAGGCTCAGATGAGAGATGCTTATGTTGGCTTCATTATAAGTTCAAAACAGAGATTGATGTCATCCCATTTCTTCTTCTCACTTATCTTCATTTTAATGACACTTGCTGTCACCGCAAATTTGGCCTGTAAAGCTACCAGAACCCCCATTTCTCCCCTGCTTTTGTGAAAATAACGTCAACAACAATGAGAAAAACAACAAGAAAACAACAGCAACACAGAAACCTGCATTTAGAATTAAAGCAAACTGCAATCAAGTGATTATTCCTATATCTATTTGAAGTTAATGCTGAGTGATGATAATGGTGACATTGATAATATTTCTCATATTGTTTTTAAAGCTGTTTCCCCTCCCTGGTTCTTGCAATTCTTGATAGTGGAAGGTGTGCATTTCTATTTCTGACTATGCTCATTCTTCCCTGAGTCTGTCTGCAGTGTTCCCTTAGGGTCCCTCCAAACAGTCCTATAACCCAGAATATCAAGGCAGAAAATTCCACAATATCAGCTTTGAACTGGGTTATCTGAGTCCACACTGCAATATATCCCAGTTCAGGCCTGTAGCCAGGATTTTGATTTGAGAGGGGCTGAGTTTGATTCGGGGGGGGGGGGGGGGCTGAGTCTGAGTGAAAGAGGGTCTACCCTAGCAAACCTTTTGTATCGTTACCCCAAAATCCCCATGCATATGGGATAAATTGAGCATAATGATCAGATCCTGATATGAATAAACATAACAGTTTAAATAATGTACCAGTAAGGCCTTCTCGCAGACCACCATGATAATTTCGGGGGGGGGGGGGGGCTGAGGCCCCTCAAGCCCCCCCCCCAGCTACATACCTGCCCCAGTTCAAAGCAGACCATGTGATATTTTATTCAGCTGTGTGGAAGGGGCCATACTTTTGCTTTGTTGAAAAGTGTAGAATTTTACATGTTTCATTTCAAGAGCCCCCCTTTAAAAACATATATAGACAAGGAGCCATACTCATTTGTAACGAAGTTGGCTGCATGACAAGGAGATTGAGGGAAAGACATGAGAAGTGTATGTTTTGATTTTACTTTGTCCCTGCCTGGGAAGCTGGAGCTGACAGATGGGAGCTCACCCCATCTTGCGGATTTGAACCGCCGACCTTCAGATCTGCAGTTCAGCCGGCACAAGTGTTTAACCCACTGCGCCAGCGCAGCTCAACAGCAGTTGTTGTGGGAAATGGATAAGTGGTTGATCTTTCTGATGCTCCCTTCCATTTGGGGCACATTTGTCCTCTGAGCAAGTTTGGATCATTAGTCTCTTTTTGACAAAAATGTTCAAAGAGTTTAACTGGGGTAGTGATTTGCAGATTCTGGCAAAAGAAGGAGAAAATGGAATTGTTTCTCATAAACTGCAATGAATGCCTCTATTTTCATCTTCTAGATTGACATTATTGCCTGCCCTAAAACTATACTTCACCTACTATCCTTCACCTACCCTGATTTTTTTTTAATTTTAGCTATGGATAAAATACACAGCCAAACTAAAAAATATATCTTCATGTCTTGGTTTTGGGGCCTGGCGTTATTTGGGGCGCTGATTCAGAAAATTGCATTGTATAGACTGCATCAGCTCTGGTTTCTTAGATATAGTTATTATGATTTTCCATGGGAGAACAGATGGTGACTCAGAGATGGCATATGTCGTGTATCTCAAAAACTTATTTTTAAAAAATCTTGATAATTCTGGTATGTTTTCCGGCCACAATTCCATGGCAAACTACAAAATACACTAATTGTGTAATTGACTAACATTATAAACTGCTTTAATCCAAATAGAAAACTTTATTTGTAGGGAAACTTGGTTTCACAGCACATTGTGACCATTTAACATGGCCAATTACCTTAACAGAAAAAGGAAACATTTTCTTTGGAAACCTTGTTTTTGCAGGCATTTCAAAGGATAGCTGCCATTTTTTTCGTGTCTGAAGCAACTTGAGAAACTGCAAGTTGGTTCTGGTGTGAAAGAATTGGCCATCTGCAGAAACGTTGCCCAGGGGATGCCCGGATGTTTTACCATCCTGTGGGAGGCTTATCTCGTGTCCCTGCTGAAGCTGGCAGACAGGAGCTCACCCCGTCTCGAAGATTCGAACCGCCAGCCTTCAGGTTAGCACTTCAGCCAACACAAGTGTTTAACCCACTACGCCACCATGGCTCAACAGCAGCCAAATATAATTTGAAATGTCACTGAACTTAGGAAGCACCCAAACCAATGGGAACAACAGCACCACTAGCATCCAAATGCTTGTGGTGCTGTTGTTCCCATTGGTTCAGATGCTTCCCAAGTTCGGTGGCCTTTCAAATTATATTTTAATTAATTCAAACAACAGTAGAATAATTAAATTAATTTTACAATAAATCACTTTAATGCTAAAAGCATTGTAATTAACACAATAATATATCATACATTAAAACAAATTAATATTTTCAAATAGCAATTAATCTTAATAAAATCATAGTAACTTCATTTATTTATTTATTTGTTTGGTGCATTTGTTAACCGCCATTCTCAGCCTTAGGGTATTACATGTATTATTTACTAGTATTACATGTATTATAACAAATACATGAGTATATTTATAATAAATAATAAATAAATTTACCCTATTTTACTATATATATGGAGATAGATAGATAGTAGGGCTGGGCAACCACGGAAAAATTTGTTTCTAAACTCGATTCGTTTTTAGGGGGTTTTTGCGTTTCGTTTTTTAAAAGAATTCCGAAATTTTTCTTTAAAAAAGTTCGATATTTACAAAATTTCGGAAATTACGAAACAATTTCGAAACAATAACGAATCGATTCGTTAATGGCGGACGCGATTGCGCAATACGCTAAAAAACCCTCCAAATGGGACAGGGGGAACTTCTGAAGCTTCCCTCTCCCTCTGTTGTTGACTGTTGGTGTGATAATTTATTTTTTTTATCACTGATAAAACAAACAACAACTATAAAACTTGCACCAGACATACGGAAATAATAACAAAATAATAACGAAACAATTTTGAAACAATTGCGAAACAATTACGGAATAAATTTTAAAAATTCGTTTCGATTTTTAGTTGCTCCTGAATGGTTTAATATCGGATCGTAAGCCACTTTAAACACGAATTATTAACGAATTATGAAATTAATGAACGAAACCGCCCAGCCCTAATAGATAGATAGATAGGGTAAAATATGTAACTCCCTCTATATATTTTATCTACCCCTTCCTTCCAAACCTTATACTAAGCCCTACTTCTAATTAGACCATGACTTTTCACCTATGTAGCCATTGAGTCGATGGCCAGCCAGGGAAATTATTCCCAGCTCTTTGAATATTCAGATATTTTTTATTATCTATCCTGACTGTGATGAAAAAGAAGCATGTTCCTTTGTTCTCCTAGCAGAATTATTTTCATTCATCCATATACATAGTAGCTGTTACTAGCAGGGAAAATACAGGGAAGTCTTAACAAATGCTGCCTCATATTCAGCCTTTTGATTTTACAATATTTCTGCAGAAATAAATAAATGAAAGTCTCTTCCTCAAGGTATGAGGTGGAAAGCTATTGCAGTCTCGGTACTGCTAGAAAGAAGAAATTTTCTTTGCTTGCCTAGAAAAGGAGGTATAATGGGAAGGAAGAAGCTGAATTTATGCCTTGGAGAAGGGGATCACTTTGCCTACTTAGAAGGGAAGGGGATAAAGACATTAGAAACTTTAATTTTTTGTGGGACTGTAAGGGGTTTCGTCGTTTGCTTATGTGTGGAGGAGTGATCAGCCAGGTGTTATCACCTGAAAGTGAGGGTTTTAATCTAGCAGCTTAAATATAAAATTTGATGTATTATACTTTAATATTTTTAAAAAATATTAGTGAATTGAATAAAAACGTTAACTTTGTGGTTCCATCAGAATGCATCCTTGCAATTATCCAGTGTTTCCTTATAGTTCCTCCCATTTATGTCAGACTCAATTTACATCACAAATCTAAGAAAATATATAGACGTACCAGTATAAGTCACCCACCTGTTTATGAGGATATGACATCTTAGTGGGTACTATTATACTGAGGCCAGGCTTTAACACAACACGTTAATCACCAACTGTAGTAAATCTTGCCAATCGAAAGATTGACAGTTCGAAGCCTGGGTTGGGGTGGGCTCCTGACCTTTAGCTCAGCTTCTGCCTACCAAGCAGTTCGAAAACAAATGTGAGTAGATAAATAGGTACTACTTCAAAGTGAGGAGGTATTTAAGGCACCCATAAGGAAAAATGCCAGAAATTCGATCAAGGAGGAAGTTTACGAACAAAGCTCTTTGGTAGGGAAGATGGAGCGATAGCACCCCTTGTGGTCGGAACCGAGCACAGCCTCCAAGATGCCGAAGATGGGGAAGCCTATACACACACACACACACACACACACAGAGTTGCTTGTCTTGTCAGTGTATAACGGCTTTGAATGTTTGCCGTATATGTGTTCTGTAATCCGCTTTGAGCCCCCTTTGGGGTGAGAAGGGTGGAATATAAATACTGTAAGTAAGTAAGTAAGTAAATAAATAAATAAATAAATAGTGAATTACAGCCCATTATATATTACATTATGTAAGCAAGCAATTAGGAGTTCCTTTGAAAACCCAGAAAGATATCACATAGAAGCAAGAAAGACTTTCGCAGAGCATTTTCAGTTTAATTGAAGCAATGGCAATGACAGGGATAGAATTTTTCTGAAAAGCTCTTCTCCACACTAGTTTTTTTATTCAAGATCCTCTGCTCCAGCTGTTTTCCCCTTCCTCACTTTGCTGATGTGAACGAGAAGGGGGGGGGTTGGGGGGGAGAGAGAAAGTGGATAGAGGTATCTGAGAGGGAAGTGTTGATTGAGAAAAAAGGGGGGCCGAAGTGTTAAAATGCCTCCTCTCTTGCGCTAATCAAATTGGCCAGCATGCCCACATGGCCATTAGATAGAAGAAGACACGTTGGTTTTAATAATTTGAAGAAAGATTTAATTAAGTAATGACTCTAGTTAAATGACACTTTGAAATATTTCATCCTTGAACGAGCCCACTATTGTGTACTTGGTCTGAGTGTCCAATGATCACAATTAGTCACACAAGCTGTCAGTTGGTGCACGTCTTGCCCCATCCGTGCAATTTGCCAGTTGCTTTGTGGAATCGGAATGAAGCTGAAAAGGAAATTCTATTAAATTACTGTTTTTAAAAATTGGGGGAATGATTTAAATGTTAAAATAATTTATTTCACTGCAGTGATCCTTTTTTAAAGGAATGTCATGTTCAGGCTGTGTGAATATGCTGTAAGTCCCCACCCCACACAAAAATGCCAACTCTGCAAGATGAATAAATCATGTAAATGAAGAACATATGCTGCATTTATGCAAATATTCATTGCATTTGTGTAATATTTCATATGATTGTCATAGGAAAGGATCAAGAACTATGAACATCACTGAAACTTTGTCCTTGGGTGTACACTTATTCTTTTGATGGTGATTGAAAATTCTGTTTTTGAACCTTGACTAATTCTGCAATCAGAAGCACTAGAAGGATTTTAAAAAGGGAGGAGCAGACTATCAGAAACAGTATGAGGGTGGAATGAAAAGTAATGCTTCCACCTTTGTACCTCCTCAACAGAAGGCAGTACTGGTATGTGGCAGGTACTGGCTTATTCAGTAGACTCTCCTCTACCGTTTCATTTTGGTGGGAAGTCTTAGCATTGAACGGTTGTGTTGTTAAAGTGCAAAGTATGGAACCCTGCGCAGAGGATTGGTCAATGCGACTTAAGCAACGTGCAGTTATTGAATTATTGACAGCAGAAGGTATCAAATTAAAGGAGATTCATCAGAGAATGCAAGCTGTTTATGGTAATTGTCTTGATGTGAGTACTGTGCATCGTTGAGCGAGTAAGTTTAAAGATGTTGAGGTGGGAACATCTGACTTGCGTGACAAAGAGTTGGACGCCCTGTGACAGCAACCACCGAGTTTCACAAGCAAAAGTTTGACATATTGATTCAGGACAATTGTTGTATTACTCAGAGAGAAATTTCAAGCATAATCGGCCTTTCACAAGAACATGTGGGTCGCATTATTGCTTTGCTTGGCTATTGGAAGATCTGTGCACGATGGGTACCCAGGATGCTGATGCCTGAACTGAAAGCACACAGACTTGAAACTTCAGAGACTGGATCTCACCACCGTGTGACATCCTCCATGCAGTCCAGATTTAGCACCGTCTGACTTCCATCTGTTCCCAATAATGAAAGAAGATCTGCAGGGACATCATTATGCTTCTGATGAAGGCGTTGAGAAAACTGTGAGATGCTGGTTGTGGAAACAGGGTGTCGACTTCTTCCGTGACAGTTTCAGAAAACTTGTTCATCGATGGCAGAAATGTATGCAATTGTCTGGTGATTATGCCAAAAAGTGAATAGTGGTAGTTAAATAGCACATTCTAAGGAATACTTCTGTATTTGATTTATTAAAATATTCCCATCCAAACCCAAGTAATGAGGGTAGAGACATTACTTTTCATTCAATCCTTGTACATCTGTGAGTAGTTTTCTGTGGTAATATGCTCTACATCTGCTCCAGTTTGCTACTGGGGCATTTTATGCTGCACAGTTGCAACACTTTATCTACTTGTCTGCATCCTACTATGGATTGTAGGTTGGTCAGAGGTACCTAAATGCCCTGAAGGCACCAGAATCCCATCTGTTCTTGGAAGCTAAGTAGGCTTCGCCATTCTTAGCCCTTGGAGGGGAGACCATCCATGAATGCCAGCTGTTGTAGACTACGTATTCGAAGGAAGCACTAACAAAACCACTATGGATTGTAGGTTGGTCAGAGGTACCTAAATGCCCTGAAGGCACCAGAATCCCATCTGTTCTTGGAAGCTAAGTAGGCTTCGCCATTCTTAGCCCTTGGAGGGGAGACCATCCATGAATGCCAGCTGTTGTAGACTACGTATTCGAAGGAAGCACTAACAAAACCACTATGGATTGTAGGTTGGTCAGAGGTACCCAAATGCCCTGAAGGCACCAGAATCCCATCTGTTCTTGGAAGCTAAGTAGGTTTGGCCATTCTTAACCCTTGGAGGGGAGACCATCCATGAATGCCAGCTGTTGTAGACTACATATTCGAAGAAAGCACTAACAAAACCACCTCTAGGTATTGCTTACATTAGACAGCCATAAGAAATTCATGGACTGCCATAAATTGACAAGTGACATACACAGAGAGAATTCAACATATCTCTCCATTACCTGTCAATAGCAGGATTCCTCAGGGCGTAGCCATGGAGGTTCACTATAATTGAGTAGCCTCTGACACATAGCAGTGCTGTCCAATATGCAGTATAACCGAGCACTACAATTGAGTAGCCTTTGATGTGTTGTATTGCTGTTGAATGTGTTCATCTCTCACACTCCCGTTGCTGGGACATTGGGAAAGGCAGAGTCAGGTGAGGTTGGGAGTGGGAAGTGAAAGCTTTTCATCTCATTTGTGGGATCCAAACCATTTGAAATGGCTATACTATCACAGCACCCCTAACTATTGATTTATTTTTGGCTCAGCACTGACATGACCCCTTTACTGTCTTCTGCAGGTGAGAAGCCTTACAAGTGTTCATGGGAAGGGTGTGAGTGGCGTTTTGCGCGAAGTGATGAACTCACGCGGCACTACAGGAAACACACGGGGGCCAAACCCTTTAAGTGCAACCATTGTGACAGGTAAGGATTAATATTTTCTCTCAACTTTGACCCTGTCTTGAGGTGCAATCAAATCATTTTTAAAATGCTCACTTTATATGAACTCTTCTATTTTGGGAAAATATCTGAGAGGGAGGAGGTTATGGGAGGACCCTGTAGTGCAGGCCTGGGCAAACTTTGACCCTCCAGGTGTTTTGGACTTCAACTTCCAGAAATCCCAGCCAGCTTACTGACTGTTAGGAATTGTGAGAGTTGAAGTGCAAAAAACCTGGAGGGTCAAGGTTTGCCTATGCCTGGTGTAGTGTTTTCTTTCAGCTCTAAGTTATATGCTCCAATCATTTCAAGAAACATTTAACACGTTTAGAAGGATGTCTGGTGGGAAAGTGACTTCCTGCTTACTGGACAAATAAAGCCTTGCTCCTGAAAATTCAAAAGGCGTATTGTAGCGCCATCACCAAACACGGTCTGTACAGACTCTTCGTTTCTAATTGCTGCCTTGAATGGTTCCTTGCATATTTAAGAGTATAGGTTTGCATATTCTTTATCCAAAGTCCTTAGGGGCCAGAAGTGTTTTTGATTTCCCCCCCTGCTTTTGGAATATTTTCTTCTAGATAAGTAAATGTCTTTGAGATGGGAACCAAGTTGAAACACAAAATTAATTTATGTTTCCTATACATCTTAGGTGCATATCATATATCTCTTTCCAGTCTCAAAGCACTAAGCTAATGCATAAAAGTATCAAGCAAGGCCACTAATACAAATTGAGTCTTTCATGCTATGGGACAGCTGTTGATGTTTGGCCTTGATGCTAACCAAGCCCATCTGCCTGGTGGCATAGACCCAGCTCATTATACAGGGTTAGTCAAAATGCATAGGCCAATAAGCCATTCAATTGAATGGCTTATTGGCCTATGCATTTTGACTAACCCTGTAGTTGTCATATCTGTTATTCTAGCTCTTTTTATTATTTTTGTTTTTTAAAAAACAACCCCAATAACATTTCTACTGTGCCTGATCTTTGGGGGAATTTCCCTGGACCAGCAACAACATTTTATTCCCACCCAGAATGTGGGCTTATTTTTAAATCCAGGATATATTACAGAAAGAAAGGGGGGATCAACCCAAATTACTTGTATGGTTGAAAATTTGCAAATCCCAAAAATAATGTTGATAAATAGGCAACTTTTTAGGAATCAGATTATCGAGGACATAAAACGTCAGCGTGTTTCCATTTAAAGCTTCCTCTTCAGTGCTAAAATAAACAAGAAGTCATATTTCAAAACATGGGATGGTGACAAATACCAACTAACTTCAAAAATATGTACACAATGAAAAATATTAATGAAAACAAATCTGGATACAAACTGTAGTGAAGCTGCTAACATAAAAGTGCAATGGAGAGCAGAAACCATGTCGAAATGTCATATGGCCCTGTCTAATAATTAAATCACAAAACCTGCACATTATATCACTTCTTCTAAACAATAAAAAATAGAAAAATTTGAGAGTGCTATCTGCAGAAGGGATGACATGGTTACAAACCCCTATGATTCCTAGCCTAAAAGGTAATGCAGCTAATCATTGTCTTGTAAATACTGTTTGATCTTGGAGGCCTAAGCAGGGTCAGTCCTGATTAGTACTTGGATGGGAGTATGCCAATGAATGCCAGCTGTGTGCTACATGAGGTTCTGTCAGCTGTAATTCAGAGGAAGTGACTGTCAAAACAATGTCTGAGAATTCCTTGTGTAGGAAAATCCTACCAAATTCATGAGACCACCATAAGTTGAAGGTGCTCTCTCACACACATTTAAATTTCTCTTAGCACATGTATGTAAAAGCAAACAGCAATGTGTACTATTAATAGTCATAGGTCAACAGATATTCTTTGGGTCTCTCTTTCGCACAAACTTTTTTTTTTTAGAAAAGGGGCTCTCACTCTCCCAGTCTCCAGACAGAGCTTGGAAATCACTAGCTGTAAGTAACACAGACACCCTAAACTATTTACTCTATAATCCAAGCCCAAACAAAAAGAGCTGAATAAAAATAGGTTTCAAAAGTAACAATAATGAGCAAAAAGGAAGCTAAGTTTTTTGATGTTACAAGTTACGGTTTCTTGTTACTTTCAAAAGTTACTATAAATTGTCATTTTTAGAAATGTCCAGTCTTCCAGGTTTGATGGCATTCAAGGAATCTGACAGTATTTTTCAAGTCTACAGCCAGCTTTTCACATTTGCTGAGGACTCTCGTGAATGTGGGAAAAAAAACGTTGAATAACAACATTACAAGATAACACCTAATTAGGAATTTCTAGGCCTTGCAGCATGACTCCATGGTCAACATTTGCTGAATCTTGACCATAGAATTGCACTGGAGGACACAGAGATTCCTGTTGTTGCTGTTTATTCGTTCAGTCACTTCCAACTCTTCATGACCTCATGGACCAGCCCACGCTAGAGCTCCCTGTCAGCCGTCACCACCCCCAGCTCCTTCAAAGTCAAGCCAGTCACTTCAAGGATACCATCCATCCATCTTGCCCTTGCTTGGCCCCTCTTCCTTTTTCCTTCCATTTTCCACAGCATCATTGTCTTCTCCAAGCTTTACTTTTTTCTCATGATGTGGCCAAAGTACTTCATCTTTGCCTCTAATATCCTTCCTCGAATGAGCAGTCGGGCTTTATTTCCTGAAGTACTGACTGGGTGGGTCTTCTCGCGATCCAAGGTACTCTCAGAATTTTTCTCCAACACCTCAGAGACTCCTAGAGAGGTGTTATTTCTAGGAATCTCTAGGTCCTCCAGCATGAACTACAGATTCCTAAACAGACCATTTTAACCACATCTTTGAATAATCAAATCTGCAAAAGCCACAACCAGAAATATGGAAGGACAACTGTAATTAATTTATTTTAGTATGATCTTGCATGGCTCTCTGTGTATTTCCAGAGATGTGTTCAAATGCAAGGAAGAACAGGTTTCCCAGTAATGAAACCCCCCAATAGCATTGTCATGCCAATCAGCAAGCCATCTAATTGGAGCCATTGGCCATTCCCAGTCTATGGCTGAGATCCTACTGAGGCAGTAATCGAGTAATGTACTTACATCTGGCAGTGCCTTCTTTTAAAACCCTATTTATATCTGTAACTCTTAGCTTTTAGAAAATTGCCCATCTTTTTAAAGCAGCCTGAAGACCTCTGCTGTAATAAGAAATTGCTGATAATACAATCAAAGATCTATTTAGCTCCCGACTGAGCCCATTAGACTGCTGCAGCATGGAGAAGATGATGCACTGGACATAAACAGGGACACATCCTTTAATGGGAAAGAAATCTGATCATTTTTCACATCCTGTCTGCCTGAGGCACCCCACCAGTTTGCTCTCCTTCTGTTCTCTGCCAGGGATCTTTCTTGCCTTCCCCCGCCTTTTATCTGTGGACACTCGCCTACGCTTTCTGTTTGTTTAGCAAGAGGGATAACATCAACTAAAAGACATTCTTTGGAGCCTTGCCTCTTCTGTACGTTTCTTTGTCTACCAAAGCAAGACGTGTCTTCTTCTTTTTGAGGGCAGTGGGAGAGTTGTACTACTATTGATGTTGGTGGAACTGCACTCAGTGCAAGCAGCCGGGGAATTGCCTTCTTAGAGTGAAGCCAGTTGCTTTTGTCCTGTCATCTCCTTTTATGAATTAGCCAGGAAGGTTTCAGAGGTAGATTTCCGCAGTTCTAGGCTTAAAATTAACCCTTTCCCTTTTGTTCGTTTGTCATAATATTATTCAAGCCATTCAGCATACCGCAAAACAGAATTCAAGGAACAACATCTAGTTCTGAATGCCCAAGGCTGATATTCTTTGAATTAAAACTTTTCATGCATTTGGAAAGGAAAATGTCTTTGTGCATGTTTGCTGCTCTTCACAGAGATTTTTTCTGTATTTTGGTGCCATGTAATCAGGCTACTGAACTGGGCGGTCTTGCTTGTGATTCACACACATACATATTGTAAAGGTAAAGGTTTTCCCTGACATTAAGTCTAGTTGTGTCCGACTCCAAGAGGTGGTGCACATCTCCATTTCTAAACGGAAGAGCTGGCATTGTCCATAGATGCCTCCAAGGTCTTCCATGGTGGACTTGGTAGCAGTGCTTGCTTCTGGAAATGCAGCAAGCAGCCAAGATGGATACCTAACTCTAAAGGACAAAAAAAGCCATAGAATCCTAGATTTGGAAGAGACCCCAAGGGTCATTCAACCGAACTTTTTGCAGGAATAGCACCTATTGATCTACTCACATAAGTACTGTTTCCCTCAGAAACAGTACTTATTGATCTACTCACATTTGCATATTTCTGAACTGTTACATTGGTAGAAGCTGGGGTTAACAGCGTGAACTCACCCCGCTCCCCGGATTTGAACCATCAACCTTTTGGTCAGCAAGTTCAGCAGCTCAGTGGTTTAACCCGCTGCACCACCAGGAACCCTACATATATGTACTACATTTTCCTGAGGGGTTCAGGGCTAATTTCCAAGACCATAAAGGAGGAGGTTTCATTTACCTGTATTTGTGCCTCTGTGTTTTTAAAACACTTTTTAATGAGGCAGCTCCATGGGGACAGGGACCCTTTTTCTCTCTGGCTTTCCAGTGGATGATACCAGTTCTTCTTGGCACATATAAAACCCCTTCCTAACACCATTTGAGGCTGGGTTTAGTCTGGGGGAAAGGTTCGTAAGGTTCTAGAGCAGTGGTTCTCAACCCGTGGGTCCCCAGATGTTTTGGCCCTCAAATCCCAGAAATCCTAACAGTTGGAAAACTGGCTGGGATTTCTGGAAGTTAAAGGCCAAAACACCTGGGGAGCCACAGGTTGAGAACCATTGTTCTAGAGGAATAAAGTAATGAAAAAAACCATGTTGGCAAGTTTGGGGCCATTTTTGAGCCCCTAATTGCCTGGAGAATGGGGGAACTGGGGGAAGCACGTGCGGAATAGCCTTCAGAGCCCACAGAAGTGGAGTTTATGGACTGCATACAGTTTGCATGCTGCAGATTCGCCATCTTTGAGCTAGAGCAAAATTGAATTCAGTGTATTGTCGAAGGCTTTCACAGTTGGAATCACTGAGGTGTTGTGTAGTTTCCGGCATATATGGCCATGTTCTAGCAGCATCTTTATCCTGACATTTCCGAGGAACCTCAGAAGAAGCCAGCCACAGATGCAGGTGAAACACCAGGAGAAAATGCTGCTCGAACATGCCCAGAAACCACACAACACCCCAATATTGAATTTCCCATTCAGCAGCATAGGATGCGCCTGGACCTGTCTGATACATGGGTTGTGCTCTCTCTTTATCTTATCTAGGAGTGGAGGACCATCTATACCATTCCATTACAATGTAATAAAAGCATACAAGCAGGCTGTATAGGGTTTTTTTTTACAACCCACTTGGTCCAATCTCTTGAAAATACTCTGGTGCTTGGTGTAAATGCAGAGACCAAATGAGCAAAGACATGAAATAAGCACTAGCAATCTAATCAAACGTGAAAAAATAAGCATCCTGGGACGCTTCTGCCCCATTTCACTCATGGAGCCCACACTGCCCATCAGATGATGTAGGCTGGGTTCTGCATGTAAACTGGGGTGGCAGCGTGGTAGGACCTCATCTATGTGATGAGTGAATCTCCACCTGCACAGAGGGATATAATACAGAGAAATGTCTTTATGTGAATAATGACATTTCCCCCCCATGAAACGCATCCTGTCCTTTTCTTTTTCACGTTAGATTATCTGTGGGAACGAGAGCCTTGCTGCTTACCCAGAAACTTACTTTATTCAAATTGGCAGAATGATGGTTTTCTTTATTTAATTGTGCCAGCTTTGATTGTAACATTTGCTTTCATTACTCATCCCCTTCCTTCCCTATTCTCAAGAGCATGCAGGATAATCTCTTTTGAGCTCTCATTTGTAAGAGAAAATAAGTGTGTGATTAACTGGATAAGGATGTTTTTCTATTTGACAAATCTGCTGATAAAAAGCCCTGCTTCATTTTATACCTGGAATATGACTTGTGATACCTTGCAATTTAACCTTGTTTTTTCTGCTCTAAATTGATTGGTTTCCAATATGGTCGTGAAGAGTGAAACAGCATATACTGTGTGGCCATTTAGACCTTCACCTAAATCCTCTAGTTAGACTCAACTGGAGTTGACCCTCTGAATCAATAGGTTCTTCTTCTAGGTCCACATGTTTAAAATGCCATTATTGTCGTTTGGAAACTAATTTGCTCTTTGGTCTTGATTCCTTTGGGAAATGAACTGTGAAGTCCAGAAAGAATTAGTACATTGATTTTAACACTTTGCTTGTGGGAGACCTAGTCAAACATAGGTTTCCTGAGGGGTAAAACACAACTATGAGTTCTTTAGTGGAAAAGCAAAATCCAAATCTTAAAATGTAATGAATGTATTTCTGCTGATCATGGCAAATGTACATGGGAAGATGACAGATAGTTGTGAGCCACTATTCCAGTCGTTCTCAACCTTCCTAATGCAGCGACCCCTTAATACAGTTCCTCATGTTGTGGTGACCCCCAACCATAAATTTATTTTCATTGCTACTTCATAACTGTTATTTTGCTACTGACCAACCAGTCCATACTTCAGGAAATAAGGCCTGACTGCTCATTGGAGGGAAGGATAGTAGAAGCAAAGATGAAGTACTTTGGCCACATCATGAGAAGACAGGAAAGCTTAGAGAAGACAATTATGCTGGGGAAAAGGGAAGGTAAAAGGAAGAGGGGCCAACCAAGGGCAAGATGGGTGGATGGGATCCTTGAAGTGACTGGACTGACCTTGAAGGAGCTGGGGGTGGTGACGGCCGACAGGGAGCTCTGGCGTGGGCTGGTCCATGAGGTCACGAAGAGTCAAAAGCAACTGAACAAATGAACAACAACAAAGGAATTGTAATGTAAATATTTGATATGCTGAATATATTTTCATTCAGTGGACCAAATTTGCCACAAATTTGAATACTGGTGAGTGTCAGGAGCCGGTTTCCAGGCCTTGGGTTTTGGCGCTAAAAACCAGGATCCTGACATGCAACGCTGATAAGAACTGTGCAGCTGGTGACCTCGGAGGGAGTAGTTGGCATTTGGCGGGAATGTTGCGCGGGACTCTTGGCTGGCGGGAAAGGGGATTTCAAATGTGGGGGAGGGTATATAAGGGTTGACCGGCGGCTGCTAGTCAATCCTGGCTTTCTTTGTGTCTGAACGTCCAGCAGTAAAAGTTTCTGATTGATTATGGATTGGAGTCCTGTGTCATTATTGGGAACGGCTGTTGCGAGCTGACAGGTGAGATTGTGGGGGATTGATTTTGTGATTTGAGAGTTGTAGTTTTTGGGATTTATAGTTCACCTACAATTAAAGAGCATTCTGAACTCCAACAACAATGGAATTGAACCAAGCTTGGTACTTAGAGATGGTGGTGGTTATACAGCACATTTCAGGTTCACACAGCACATCATATATCATCTCACTGAACCTTGTAACAGTCCTCTGTAGTTCAAAGCTAAGGTGGGAAGTAATCCGTTCCCATTCATCACCAGTATCTAGTGTCTATTGGCTACTGTGGTATCCCAGCTTTCATATGTAATCACACATCATCTTTTCCTGACATTATATTTGGTCTCCTCAATTTAACTGTAAATGAGCAATTGCTTCTTTTTGCTGAATGCTGAAATGGTTTTCCCGTGTGCTACTTCATTTGGCTTTAACTTGATGAGAATGAAAAGCCATTGCTTCCCTCTGGATGTAAGAGGCAGTGTTTTGTGAGTAATTTTGTTCCAAAGCTGCCGTCCCAAAATGCCAAGAGGGGCCTATCTCCCTGGCACCCACTCAGAATTGCTCTGTGCCGTGGCCTCGCTCGGTGCGAGACTGTGTTGCTTTGTCAAATCTTGCAGACTGGAGGGATTACTGTGCCAGGACTTATTTGGTATGCTGCTGCTTGGAGAAAATTCTTGCGATGGCAAGCCTGTTGAATTACAACACATTGGTTATAATAAGGCTTTGTTGTCTCCCACCAAAGAAGGCAATATACTGTCTTTTCTTGGAACACAAAAGAACGCACGATTCCAACTTTCTGGCTCAATAAAGCCTATTGGCTCTGGTGTGTTAATTTCTAAAATGGGAGAAGTCAGAATTCAAGGCTTAATGGAAACTCTTTTCCCTGATTTGAACTGCAACTTTCTTCAGTTGCAAATGTTTGGTACTAGCAGTGACACTTTTTTTTAATTTAAAGAAAACAATTATCTCCTTCTGTCTAATGTCACCTGTTCTAAAGCTAAGATTAAAAATCCATTTCATGATTCATTGCCTAGATTCGGCTTCAAATTTCAGTGAGGCTAGTCAACATTTTGTTTTGTTTTGATTTGCAGCAATGCAGAGCAATGCAAGAAAAAACCCTCTGACTTTGCAATTATACAATAATGTATTGAACATGTAAGCAACCAAATTGGCACAAAACAATGGGCCAGTTTTGGAGACAACTTTTTCAAACAAGATGTTATGAGAGTGGCTATTGTGGAGGTGACACTGTTGGAAGCGGACTAAACATTGAAGTTGTGACATTGTTGAAGAATGATATATTAGAAAATATTCCCAGATATAAGCTGCCTGGATGCATATAATAACATTGAGGAATAAAATAGCATTCAGATGATGATGATGATGATGATGATTATTATTATTATTATTATTATTGAAACACAACAAGATGAGTCCACATCAGACATTCTGCTGGCTGTTGTAGTGGATCACACATCGGACACTTCCCAAGTGTCTACGACTGTGTGATGTATCAGCGAATAATGTGTGCTGATCCCAGTAAGATGGTCTTCTGCAGCTGGCAGATGATAATTTTGTCAGTGTTGATTGTGTTTAAGTGCAGGCCAAGGTCTTTAGGCACTGCACCCAATGTGCCAATCACCACTGGGACCACTTTGACTGGCTTGTGCCAGAGTCTTTGCAGTTCGATATTATTATTATTATTATTATTATTATTATTATTATTATTTAAATAAACAATGTATGCATTTAATTGCAACATGGAACTTTGCAGAGGAGATTCCATGTTGCAGTTAAACAGAGGTTGGAAGTAAACAAAGATGGGAAACATTTGAGTGATTTTCCTTTTTTTTTAAAGAAATATTTGAGCTTTGCTTATAGATATTCATTGTCAGTAAAAACATACACAGGTTTTCCCTTGAAGAGTGAGTATAGGTAATATACTAGTATATAAAGTGCCTGAAACTGCCTCTTGATAAATGTGATTAAGTCTGTGATTTTTTTTTCTTTTGTGATTGCCATTCTCCAAACAATAGCCATTCTTCCTAGGATTGTTGGTTCCGGATAGGACCAACATCACTGACCTGACAACCATTTGGTTCCTGTATCCAGCCTTCTATAGCAAAATTGCATGATCTTGGCTTTGGGTAGCAATTTTTTTTTAACCTGCCAAATGAAGATGGTATTTCTTAGACTAATGTAAATCATCCATATGACATTTATACTCAATGCAACGTTGCTTTCCCTACCCTTTCCCCCATTCTCCCCCTTTCCTACATAAAAACCCATGCTTTTTTCTGAAGCATGGTGTGTCAAATTTATTTGAAGCTGTATACAAAATTCCTAAGAACTTAACATTACCCAGTCTTGCATCTGAGTGGGTTAATATCCAAGAAAATAAAATAAAAACCATGTGCTTCCACATTTATTTTTCTCTTCCCCTGTCTTCCTCCTTTTTAGGCCACAAGAGACTAACTCCTCTCTTTCTCTGGAAATCTTTGTTACTTCCAGAGTTCCCAACAAATACCAGATGCTTTGGCTTTTTAAGGCACACTGGTCAGCAGGGAATTTTATCGATGGTTGATTTTCTTGTCTTCTATGAGAAATAATGTTTGAAAAAAATGGTGTTTATTCCTGATTTCACATTTGTACCTTACTTTTGCAGGTGTTTTTCAAGATCTGATCACCTTGCCCTACATATGAAGAGACACATCTAAATCACCGAACGTACTGCATATGGCCCCGAGTTAGACTGAAGCATCATGGAAGAATGGATGGAACAGGATTGTCTGTCTCTTGCTGCCATTCAGAGGAAGAGAACTTGATTACATGAAGACCTCTGTACACGAAACGTGCAACCAACTCTACTTAATTACATACGCCTGTTCTCAGTACATTGCCTGTCTGGAAGGCAGAAGACATGTGAGAGGGAAAAGGGTGGCAGAAGAGGTTGGTAAGACATGCCGTTGCTTCCGACACAATGGGATCCTTACATTTTTTTCCCCTTTTTATTGCCAATGGAAATCAAAGCAGAAGGAAGAGGATTTAATGCAGGCGAACAGCAGTAGCAGAAGCATCTATAACTTGCTTTTCCATGCAACTTGAGGAAGTGGGACATGGTTTTGGAATTGCCTATTTGTAGCACTAACTTTTCCTTTTAAATACATTTCGGAGGGGAAATTAATGACCTAGAAAAACCAAATCCCAGTTTGGTAGCCAAAACATTCATGTCTTGGTTCCTTTCTGTTTTTGTTTTTGAGAAACCATTATGTACAAGGATGTATCAAGACTTCTCAAGGACAGTTTTATCTGCTCCAGTTCTTCATAGAAGTG
This sequence comes from Anolis sagrei, assembly GCF_037176765.1. Lineage (NCBI taxonomy): Eukaryota > Metazoa > Chordata > Lepidosauria > Squamata > Anolidae > Anolis > Anolis sagrei. Next base: position 168,643,743 of record NC_090021.1, on the reverse strand, counting down.
ACTTGTCAAGATCTGTTTGAGACAAAATACCAATGGCCTTAATTGGCAGTAAACTGTGCAATGACACCTGAGACACGCCTACCACTTTCCTGGCTTGAACCGATGGACACTTTGTCAAGGATATATATTTGTTTTGTTCATTTTCTTACATTTTGATATTGGGTTATTGCACATCATGTGCACTAGAGGACTAGGAAGACTGCTGATGTGGTTTCACAGCGCTTGGCCAGTGAAGTCCCTGACCAGTACCACAGTATATCTTGGAGGCATCACCATGCTGCCATAGTTCAGACTTCCTATTTAATTGCCTAATGAAAACTTGAAAAAAAAAGCTTGTTTGGAAGCTTTGAACCTTTTTTCCTCTGTGTTCCTCAGAACTCTTGTAACACACCTGGATATCTGTCTTGGATTCTATCACTCAGGCATGACTTCAGGTTTTCCTTCTGCACCAATGGGAGGCATGCTTGTTGCAACCCATACTGAATGGTTTGGAGTTCTGGTTGCTTGTTCTTGCTAGCCCTTTTAACCCATTTGGTAACTTCCTCGTGCGACTGGCACCTGCAAAATATAAATTTGGGGGTTGGGCAGACATGTAGAAATCTTATTATGGTTATGAGTGGAAAAATGAGAACCCTTGTCCAGTTAAAAATGAATAACACTAAACTGTTCTGCCCTAAAGGAAAGGCCCTCCTTGCCAAGGGTTTCCTCCTCCATTTGTCAACCTGGTACAACTTTCCCATTCTAAAAGCATTCAGGAAAGGGGTTGGTAAATTTTTTTCATGTGCACCGACCTTTTTTCCAAAGCAAAAATAATGTGTCCACTTTGGCCATTGGTAAGCAATGGATTTGTCAGGCTCACTTTTGAATCTTGTAGATAATTTGACAGTTGTACTTCAGATTGGATCAGTTTCCCCTGTACCACACACACACACACACCTTCTACCTTTATAATGGCTATTTCTAGCTAGTTGGAACTGGCACTGATTCCAAAGACTGCCTTTTCAAACGCACTCTCTCTCTCATGCAGGTGGAGAGCTAGTCATTGAGAATGGTTGTGTATAGTGAGTAACGTGGGACCATCCCTCCGAGATGAGCTGAGAAGTGAAAACAGCATGTAATATTCCCTTGGTTGCTGCTCTTCCACTCACAAAACTAGCTCACTGCCCTCCTTTTGACTGTTTTTTGACTTGCTGACTGTTCGGTAATTTCCTAATTTATGTTTAGGATGCAAAAACTTAAAAAAACTTTTAATATAAATATATATATAATGTATACATATACACACATATACATACACACACACACAAGATATCTAAAATTGTGTAATGTAAGTACAAACACAGGGATTCTTAGCACTTGGCCTTTGGGTCTTTCTTTCCATCTTTGATTTCACCAAACTACCAGATTTTCAAGCAAAGCTCCTTCCTTTTTGGATCAGAGTTTCTAGGCACACTGTGACTGTCAGTGGCCGTTTGTGCTGCAAATATAAGGCCTGGCCCTTAACCATGGGAAGAGAAATGGACCAAAATAATGCACCATCTCTGCAAGGGCAGTGAACGTTTGCATTTAAGAACAAGGGAGAGATCTATGTTTTATTCCAAAGAGTTATGATTAACAATGATTTAGAAAATATTGGAGCACTGTTTGCGGACAATCTTGTAATTCTCTATATGTGTGTTTTGCATATTTTCTGTCCTACCCAAGTGTCTAGTGGGTTTTGCAAGAGCCATCTACTTTGGGATTTGAATATCATGTGACAGTTTTGGAATATCAACTGAGGGAGATGACAGAACACCTACATGTGAAAAATCTATACAGTTCGTGTGGCATCCTACATAATGTGCAAACATACTTGTCATGACAATAATCTTTGGGTAATATCCATGAATGTCATCACCCGAAATGTTGTTAAACCTTGTTGCTTCTGGTATTCTTTGCGATCATCTGCAGGAGTTGATGGACAATTTATTGTAATGCTGCATTTTAAATAATTTGAAAATGGAACGCTACAGGAACAAAATGGAACAACACCAGTGGTTCCCAACCTTTGGTCCTCCAGGTGTTTTGGACTTCAGCTCCCAGAAATCTCAGCCATTTTACCAGTTAGGAATTGTGGGAGCTGGAGTACAAAACACCTAGAGGACTAAAGGTTGGGGTCCACTGACTATACTGTAGAATTAAGGAAGTTTGACACCACTTTAATTGGCATTACTCAATGCTATGGAATCATGGGAGCTGTAGTTTTTCATAATTTTCAGCCTTCTCTGTTCAATAGAGCTGGTGCCTCAGTGAGCTGCAACTCCTAGCAACCCATGGTAGTGAGGCATGGCAGTTAAAGTGGTGTCAAACTACATTAATTCTACAGTATAGATGCATCCAATATTGACTTTTTAAACTTCTCTACTAGCTCAGTGTAGAATATGAAACCATCACCTCTTAGGTGGCTGGAAAGGCAACTCACAGAAGAATGTGTACTGTGCCCTGGTCTTCAAAGTAGGCCTGTCTCATAAGAATCAGAAAACACCATGATGGCAGATTGGATTTCTGCACTGGCCTTTCATCTCTTTCCAATGGCTCCCCAGAATTAATGAGAAAAACATGTCCAGTTATTTAGAAAAAAAAATAGTTAAAATAAACATGGCATGCTCCTCAGGAAAAATGAAAAAAGATCCACCAAGTGAGATGGCAGGACAAAACATAAAAGCCTAGTAGTGATCTTGGGAGAAGAAACTGACACCAGTAATGGGGGAGGCATTGCAAAATAGTGATGGAGGCTACTATGTTCCTAACATGACAGGCATGTACCAATGAACATGTCAAGAACACCAAATATGGTGTACTTCATATGTGGCTGACACATTAGTCTGCTGGCCAGTCACTTGTACTCTGTGCCTTCACCGCTGTTTTGCCATGTCCACCAGTAAGGCTACCAGATCCCTTTGGTCAGCATTTGGCATTGGCTCCATCCCTTTCTGTTATTATTGAAAAGACCACTCTGCAATCTGCTTTGTACTAAAGAGGCAAATCCTATGGAAGTCAGGATTACACCGTGAGATGTGCACAGAATTTCCCTCTTGTTTTTGAGGTCATCAGCAGAAAGGAAAATCATATGTGATGGGAGTTGCTATAACAATAAAGAACTGTGCTTTTTAGGGAAATCCTTTTTCATATTAAGCGCCCTAAATAACCTGAAGAGAAAGTCTGTAAATATTACAAGGGCCGAATTTCACCACTCATTCTGGCTCTCACTCCCTTGTACGTTTTTTTTTTTAAAAGGAGAGCATTTTCTTACATTGTGAGAGTGATGACAAACTTCACCAGGCCTAGAGCTTGACCTTGATCCAGAAATGCTAATGGGAGGAGATCTCGTAAAGAGCAGTACTTTTTTTTGGATGCTCACCTCCAGAATCTCACAAAACAGCATTCTGAGGGATTCAGGGAGTCATTCAAAAAAGTAATTCTTGGCCCAGCTTTTTGGGTGAGAAGCAGCACTTGATCCCATAGTCTAGCACAGTGGTTCTCAACCTGTGGGTCCCCAGATGTTTTGAACTTCAACTCCCAGAAATCCCAACAGTTGGTAAACTAGCTGGGATTTCTGGGAGTTGTAGGCCAAAACACCTGGGGACCCACAGATTGAGAACCACTGGTCTAGCATAAAGACTATGCGATCAGGTTAATAGGGAAGGGAACTCGTAAGGAGCAGCCCTTTCGGCTGGAGAGGTCTCACTCAATGCTTTAGTAGGTCAGATGTTCTGCTCCATAGGATTGTGAATTGCATTATATTGTCTATGTCAACCATGGCTTCATAATTTCTGCCCTTGGTCCCATGTTAAGACTGATTTGGGTGGACATTGTTTTACAAAATAAGCTAGAAGGCATCAAAGACTTCCCTTTCCTCTTGAGTGGTAATTATTAGAACATGAATTGGAAAGAGCAACACTCCTAACAGAACTTTCTCTGGGTTGTTGTAGGTTTTTCAGGCTATATGGCCATGATCTAGAAGCATTCTCTCCTGACATTTTGCCTGCATCTATGGCAAGCATCCTCAAAGGTTGTGACCCCACAACCTCTGAGGATGCTTGCCATAGATGCAAGAGAGAATGCTTCTAGAACATGGCCATATAATCTAAAAAACCTACAACAACCAAGTGATTCCAGCCATGGAAGCCTTCAACAATACACAGAACTTTCTCTATTTAAGTCTCTCTCCTTAGCCTTGTTTCTGGATGGGATTAGACCAGTGCTTCATCCTCCCCACCTTCCCAAGGGGGAAAAAGAACACAAAGGAGGATCCTAATGAGAATGGATAGACTGTTTTACTTTGAAACGCAAGGCAAGGTTTTGTTTTGTAATATATTATTTCTGCATGCTCATAGATTTAGGAATTTACATTGGTTCCTTTGTCCCTCTCTTTTAAAATGTCACATTTCTTTGTTTTGAGTAGAAGACCACTAATATTCCCACACAAATGACTCCGATCTCTAGTGTAGTAACCAACAGTGCCTATTTCTACTTGGCTTGGTGAGGATACTACGAGTGAGTGAGTTTTAGAAACATGGCAGCTAATGTAGGGACGTTTTTGCCTGTGCTGCAAGACATATTTTGTTGTGTACAGTGAGTGAATAGAGCACAAGAATGGGTTACAGGAGGAACCTGAGCCTGAAACTGAAACATGGTGAGGGGTGACATTTGTTTTTGAAGTCAACTTCGCTCTTTTGACTGTAGTGAGCCAAAATCTGCTATCAACACAAAGCTCTCTTATTTTTATTTTTGTGTGACTGGCTGTCAACTTGACAAATGAATCTGTGCAGTTAACGTCCACTCAGATAGGCATTCCTGGGAGTCTGAAATTCCTCCACTTCTGTTGCTTAGTGCTTTCAGTGGATATATGGTTGTCATGTACTATGACATACAGCCAGGACAAATAAATGTTGCTCTGGAAGGCCAATTGGCCAGACATCTTAATGCTCAAATTATATTTGTTCCACTGCAATAATCCAGTGCGTCATTTATCAGTTCCTCATGCATTTCTGAGCTCTGTGCCTGCTCACTCTTGAACACCAAATTGCCAAACTCCTTTTAAACATCAGACTTCGCTCCATTGTCGGAATTGCATTGATTTTGTGGTGTTGTTTTCTCCCAGCTCCACAGACTCATCCAAATTGTTCTAGCAAAAAAAAAAAAAGGGGGGGGGGACGACGACACATTCCAGCATGTGTCATCTGCAAGTGAAGACACTAATCAGAAATGGCAATTAGTTTTTTCAGAGAGTTGAAAGCAATTATATAATAGAGGCATCATAACCTATTGTATACACTGGAATTTGTGTTCTAAATATTTTCACCGTGTAACAAGGCTTTTAGTTTGTTTTTAATGGAAAATCCCCATTGGAAACAGTATATTTGTGGGAAGAGGAGTACAATTTGTTGTTGTTCATTTGTTCAGTCGTTTCCGACTCTTCGTGACTTCATGGACCAGTCCATGTACAATATAAGCCAGGTTTTATGTTGAAGGAACATGGGAGATGGCCACAGGTGTGGGCAGGGTGCATTCACACTCTCTGCCATCAGTTTTCCATGGTTTTCTCCTTCTGGCTAAACTTTCCATACGGGCTCCCTTCAGGGTTCACCCTTTGTTGTGGAAGCTCTGCATCCATACATCCTGCCTCTGCCCCATGGAGGGCTCAAGGGTCACAAGAATTTCACAGATTACTTTGAGTTGAAAATACCGAGTGGATTTTGCATGCCTGAACATTGATTCCTAGTAACTTTAGTAGTTCTGTCCCCTGAGTATGGAACATGCAGGGTTTGTTTCAAGAAAGCTCACTCAGGGAGGGGGGAAATCTAACTTTAAGGTGAGTCAGGGGAAGTTTGAACATTGGTAGTTCTAGTATTGGTGGGGCAACTGTCTTTTTAAATGTCGGCTTTGAATTTGCACCACGTTTTACTGATTGACCTGCTTTAGGAAGAGTTAAAACCAGCACAAGCATGTGGTTAGTTCAGATCTGTGTTTGCTACTGAAATCCCAGCAATTGGCTCTTAATGTGTGCAAATAAAAACTAAGGACTACCACTCCATGCATTTTGCACTTTCCAAATCCAAAGATCTCAAAGTCTCCCCTTAGCCTGGCTCAGTTTTCTTGCCATACTAGATGAGAAGTATGGGAGATGATGTTCCTATCCTTACTTTCTTTCCCTCCTTCTTTTAAAGGGGGGTGGATGGGTTTCAATCCTTCAGAAATAGGATTTCAAACCACAATTGTAAATATTTATCTTGAATTGGGGCCATAATTGTACATGTATGCCAGGATTAGGGTTCCTCTTCCTTCTCCATCCTGTCCCAGCACCTTGTACTTGCAGTGAAGATGTTCCACATTTCACATGTGAATAATCCCTTGGTAAACCGGAGCAACTTAGTTTTTAAAGTGCAGATTTGACCTGCCACCTCTCTACGATTATTGGATCAGAATATACACAGAGATTTCAAGCACTTATTAGGAGAACATTGCTCCTCTGGAATGCCATCCTGCCTTTAAGAGGGCTTGTTTTTAGCATCAGTGACAAAAGAAAAGGTATCACGACAGAGATGAAGAGGGGGAAATACACCAACATTTCCCACATAAATAAAAACGTGACCCATCATGTCTCCTTTAACAATCAAACAAATCTACTAGAGTCCCTTTTTTAATTTATAAAAGTATGTATCGTTTCTTTTTAGTGTCGAAACTCCATCATTCCTTGAATCAAGAAACACCACAATACCTATCTAACAACCAATAACGCTTGAAGGACTTTTCGTTTTTGCACTACGGCTTTCCTTTTGCCAGATGTTTCTGCCAAGTGCATCTGGAGAAAACTTTGGTCACATTCTCTCAGGCCTTCTCTGGTATTTCTAGTATATCGCAGAAGTACCCAAACTTGTAGCCCTCGGTTCTGCCTTTTTTGGTTGACATTTTATTTTTTTTAAGCTTTTATATATATATAAATATAAATATATATATATGAATATATTACTTTGTCAATTTTTTTGGCTGTACAAAAGTCTTAAGATTTAAGAAAAAAATATTATTTGTATTATATGATGGTGGTATGTTAATGTATCAAGATTATTAATGAAGAAGAAGATTTATTTTTGTTACTGGTCTGTTTCATAATTCTTTTTTAAATTCGTATATTGTAAGATATCTATGCAAAAAAAAAGTTATGTGACGCATTTTTATTTAAGAATGTAATATGTGTAATAAAAAGTAGAATGTGTTTGGCCTGAAAATGGTTCAGATGTCCTGAATGTTTTCTTTGTGTCATGCACAAACCCTGCAAGTAATGAGGAAGATTTATCTGGGGGACAATTAATACGGTGGTGAAATTCACTTGGCTAAAGTAATGGCACTTGGAGATAATAGTGTGTGAAACCAGATTTTAGCTGATATCTGAACCATCCTGTAAGTTGGTCCTTGGGGTGAAAAATAGGTCTCCTTACTATCATTCAATGGCCTCTCTTAGTAAGGAAAAAGCCAATATTTTGAGAAGCAACAATACAGTTCCAGGGGCGTTCACGGACCCCCATTTCTTGGGAATCTTGTTCTCTTGCTAGGGAAAGGTATTAGGCCAGGGGTCCTCAAACTAAGGCCCGGGGGCCGAATACGGTCCTCCAGGGTCATTTACCCAGCCCTCGCTCAGGGTCAACCTAAGTCTGAAATGACTTGAAAGCACACAACAACAACAACAACAACAACAACAACAATGCTATCTCATCAGCCAAAAGCAGGCCCACACTTCCCACTGAAATACTCATAAGTTTATATTTGTTAAAATTGTTCTTCATTTTAATTATTGTATTGTTTTTCAGTGTGTTTTTTTTTTGCACTACAAATAAGATATGTGCAGTGTTCATATGAATTCATTCATGTTTTTTTTCACATTCTAATCTGGCCCTCTAACAGTTTGAGGGTCTGCGACCTGGCCCTCTGTTTAAAAAGTTTGAGGACCCTGCATTAGGCATTTCATATTTCTGTTTTGGAAGAGAAGAAATATTTGACTCTTGCATTGGCCAATACAGCCTATCCACCAAGACAAAAGGAGCCCCCGATGGTGCGGTGGGTTAAATCTTTGTGCTGGCAAGACTGCTGACCAAAATGTCAGCAGTTCGAATCTGGGGAATGAGGTGAGCTCCCATCTGTCAGCTCCAGCTTCTCATGCAGGGACACGAGAGAAGCCTCCCACTGAATGATAAAACACCCGGGCATCCCCTGGGCAATATCCTTGCAGACACCCGATGCTCTCTCACCCAAAGTAACTTGCACTATCTCAAGTTGCTCCTGACATTAAAAAAAACCAAGACAAAAACAAAACAAAACATGAAATACTTAAGCCTGTACTTCAGTACTATATTATTAATGCATAGATGCCCCTTTCCTTCCAGATCAAAACAAGGCTGGGAGCTTTGGACACACAACAGGATATCAACCTCAAAGTCTGGAGGACCCAAAGTTTGCTACCGTTGGGAAATTGCTTTGAAGCATTTGGAAGTGGATCAATATATGTATTAGGGGTGTGCAAAACATCATTTTTATTTAGTAAGTCATATTTAATTATAAGTTTTGTATATAAGAACAGATATTAAGAAACATGGGGGGGGGGCACCCACACAAAAACTTAAGAACTTACCCAATACTTTTTCGTTTGAATTCTGTAATGCCAGGAAGCCTATCAAAGTCCATTTCATTTTCAGCGCAAGCAAGACGAAGCCAAAAAGGCTGCCATTTCTCTTTAAATTAATGGCCTCCCACAATGAGGAGGCGAAAGCAGCAGGGCAGGACAAGCTGAGCGAGGTGGGAAAGAGACATAGAGAGCACAGAATTCTGGGAAATGTAGTTTAGGAAGGCAAGGAGCCCTATGGCAGAGAATCCAAAAGGCTCTGCCTCAAACTACATTTCCCAGAATTCTGCTCAGCATCAGAAAGTTTCCATTAGGAGAAGGGGGAGATTTTTCACTCCTAGCAGCAACCAGACTTCCAATAAATTGTTGAATCTGCAAAGAGGAAGATTGATTGATGCTTCAATACAAGTAAGTAAGTCAATGTTGGGCTGGGAAAAAATCCCTACATTGAACTTCTATTGGCTAATATGAGGGACATTCAATGAGATAGCTATTGTGGCTTTTTAAAAAGGTTTTTTAAAATCCCAAAAATCAGTAGTAGATGTATGAATATTTCTGAAACATGGGGAGAATGATTCTCTCTTATCTTGTGTCATTGTATAGAAAATTCAAGGAGATAGCTCTTGTAGTTTTTAAAAAGAAACCACAATTTAAAACTTTGAAAATTCCCCCAAAATTTATGGATAATAATAATATACTTTATATTACACCCTGTCTCCCTGAGGGGACTTAGGGTGGATTACAGTACACATATACGGCAAACATTCGATGTCGTTATACGATTAAAGACAGACAGTACATAAACAGAAGTAAAGGCTTCCCATCTTTTTCCATCTCCGGCATCTGGAGGCTGTTCTCATCTCCAACCACAGGGGGTGCTGTCACTCTATCTTCCATGGCGAGATTTGTTGTCTTTAGACGCTCTCCCGATCAAATCGCCAGCATGTCCACAAGGGTGTCTTTTATTACCTCCCTATTTATCTACTCGCATTACTGTTTTCTAACTTCTAGATGAGCATAAGCTGGGCTGATGGTTGGGAGCTCACTCCAACCCGGGCTTGAATTTGTCGAACTTTCAGTCGGCAAGGTTTTCTACAGCTGGCTAAAGCCCGGCCCTAAGTGAAATGTTCTGACACTTGATGAGCTAGCTGTGGTAAATGTGTTCTATAATTGTAGCAAGTTTCATGTCAATAGCTCTAACATTGAGAGAGAAAGGCACTCCTGAAGTTTCCCACTGGCACTATTTGTTAATGAAAAGTAACAAAAAAAGTAGTTAACTCATTCTAGTTACAATACAGACTCTGTCCAATTTCAGAAACATTGTACAAACTATTTCCCCCATCTCCTAATTTCATAATGAGTATTGAAACATTTTTTGCATTGATCACACAGACCTAATATGTATACCTAGGATTTGTAAGAGCCTAAAGCAGTGGTTCTCAACCTGTGGGTCCCCAGATGTTTTGGCCTTCAACTCCCAGAAATCCTAACAGCCGGTAAACTGGCTGGGATTTCTGGGAGTTGTAGGTCAAAACACCTGGAGACCCACAGGTTGAGAACCACTGGCCTAAAGTGTTACACCATGCTCCCTTTGGTCCATATTCAAGGAAGGACATCAACACTCTCATTGAAGAACATGGGGTGGGTTCATGAACGCAAAGGGCAGGAAGGAGTGCAGCCACATAACTCTTTCCTCAATGAAAAGCATTGTATCTCATCAAAGTCTGTCAGCCAGTCTCTCGTAGGAGTTGCTGAACTGAAGACCTGAAGATCATTCGTTCAAATCTGTGAGACAGGGTGAGCTCCAGCTTCCTTTTTTTGACATGTCAGGAGTGACCTGAGAAACTGCAAGTCACTTCTGCTATGAGAGAATTGGCCGTCTGCAAGGACATTTGCCCAGGGGACGCCTGGATGATTTGATGTCTTTATCATCCTTGTGGGAGGCTTCTCTCATGTCCCCACGTGAGAAGCTGGAGCTGATAGAGGGAGCTCATCTGCCTCTCCCAGGATTTGAACCTGCGACCTGTCAGTCTTCAGTCGTGCCGGCACAGGGGTTTAACCCACTGCGCCACCAGGCTTCCCATGCAGGGACATGAGAGAAGCCTCCCACAGGATGGTAACACATACAGGTCTCCCTTGGGCAATGTCTCTGCGGACGGCCAATTCTCTCACTCCAGAAACTACTTGTAGTTTCTCAAGTTGCTTCTAACATGATAAAAAATCTGTCTATCTGTCTCCTATCTTTATCCATCCATCTGATCTATCCATTCATCCATCTGCCCATCAATTTTTCTAGCCATCTGTCCAACAGCCATGGTATAAGGAAAAGGTTGGCAAGCTGAATAGGATAGAAATGGCAGGAAGGGTCTACCCTACAGAAAGAGGGTGGTCTTCACTGTTGGCATTACAGAGTACTCATTGGTGCAGAAGGGACACAGTGGTATGTGAGATATGGGAGGGAGGGAAGCAGTACAGAATATGAATTGCGGTGCCACTTTGGAATATTTTGAAAATGTAAAATGGTCTTGTAAGGAAGAGCCAAAGTAGTGTAGTGGTTTAAGCATTGGACTATTTCTCTGGAGATCAAGGTTCAAATTCCCACTTGGCCCCGTTGGGTGTTCATGGGGAAGTGACAGCTATCATTCTGAGAGGAAGACAGGGGTAAACTCCCTCTGAAAAAGTCTTGCCAAGGAAACCCTATGAGAGAGTCAACATAAGGCAGAAACAATTTGGGTGCACACCACCACCACATCAAGGGAACAGTACTAAAAAGGTTATTTTCACTTGGGTTTCTGAAAAGTGCTGTTTTTAATAATTCAGACTGCTTTTACCCAAGTAAATCTGTTTAGCATTAAAGTGTCAAAAGTCAAAGGCCATTTTATTCCCATAGCCAAGATAGTGTCATCATGTGCACATGCTTAACATTCAAAACTGTACAAGCTCAAGAGCTTTCTGGATTTTTCAGGAAAACTGCATGTATTTGCTTTACAAGCATGTATTTGCTTGTATTTGCTATATGATTTCTATATTACTCTAATATAGAAATCATATAGGTACCATTATATGGGCCCAATGGTGGCACATCGAGTTAAACCACTGAGCTGCTGAACTTGCTGGCCACAAGGTTGGTGGTTTGAATCTGAGGAGCGGGATGAGCTCCTGCTGTTAGCCCCAGCTTCTGCCAACCTAGCAATTCAAAAACATGTAAATGTGAGTAGATCAATAGAATCATAGAATCAAAGAGTTGGAAGAGACCTCATGGGCCATCCAGTCCAACCCCCTGCCAAGAAGCGGGAATATTACATTCAAAGCACCCCCGACAGATGGCCATCCAGCCTCTGTTTAAAAGCTTCCAAAGAAGGAACCTCCACCACACTCCGGGGCAGAGAGTTACACTGCTGAACGGCTCTCACAGTCAGGAAGTTCTTCCTCATGTTCAGATGGAATCTCCTCTCTGCCTTGGTGGGAAGGTACCAGTGCTCCATGCAGTCATGCAGGCCACATGACCCTGGAGGTGTCTATGGACAATGCTGGCATTTCGGCTTAAAAATGGTTGAGCACCATCCCCCAGAGTCAGACATGACTAGACTTAATGTCAGGGGAAACCTTTACCTTTTATAGGTACTGTTGCATTAAATCTAGTTGTGTCCAACTCTGGGGGGAGGGGGGTGGTACTCATCTCCAATTCTAAGCCATAGAGCTGGTGTTGTCCATAGACACCTCCTAGGTCATGTGACCAGCATGACTACATGGAGCACCATTACCTTCCCACAGAAGCGGTACCTATTGACCTACTCACATTTGAATGTTTTTGAACTGCTAGGTTCATAGATTGGCAGGGTGAGGGCGTTTCATCATCATCATCATCATCATCACCATCATCATCATGTCCAACTTGCATGATACGTGTGTACATGTATATGCAAGTTTTCTTGCATTCCTGATTCTAAAACAACAGCAGATAATTGGAATTTCCAAAATAGGGACTGTGCTTGACTCAAATCATTGCGGTTGCCATTTTCCCAGCAAAGCAAAGCACTGTGCTTCTCTAGACGGAGATGTTTACAATCTTGGTGTTAAGCATTATGTGTGTGTATGTGGAGGAGGGGCTCCTTTTTCCATCTTTCCACAGCAATAGTTTCATTTCCTGCCATTCTTGGAGAGTCCGAGCAGGAAGAGAGGTCAGGAAGCTTGCAGCCAAGTCAGTGATTAAGAGTGGACTCACTTCCTTCCTTTTCCTCCACTACCATTGGAAAGATGTGTGCGTTCCCATGTTTGGACTTCTGAAGCACTTCCCTCACACATAATATTCAACTAGTGATGTTACGATTTTCTTACAGCCTCCTGGAGTGGAAAAATGTGGCACGTCTAGTGCTTCTCTCATGGATTGTTCTTGGTGCTTGTTTTTACGGATGGAAATCATGGGAATGAGGAACCTACCTCAGGCCTTGACTGAGCTAGGAATGTGGGTGTTGTAGCAACAAAAGTGTGCATCTTATACACAGGGCTGTCCTTGCAATCAAGTGTTTTAATTTTTTTTAAAAAAAAAATCTTTCAGCAGAACTGGGTTTAGATGTATGTAAAAAAATAAATGTGATTCTAGGCTGCATCAATAGAAGCATAATGTCAAGATCAAGGGAAGAAATTGGCCAACTCTATTCTGCTTTGGTTGGACCTCACCTAGAATACTGGGTCCAGTTCTGGGTCCTACAATTCAAGAAGGATGTTGACAAGATGGAAGGTGTCCAGAGGAGGGTGACCAAAACAGTCAAAGGTATGGAAACCATGAACCCCTATGAGGGACAGCTTAGGGAGAATATGTTTAGTTTGGAAATGGAGACGTTAGTTGGGCTCAGATATTTGAGAGGATGTAATATTGAGGTGAGAGCTAGCATATTTTCTGCTACTGTAAAACACAGAACAACATATTCAAACATCAGGAAAAGAAATACACCTAAACATGAGGAAGGACTTCCTGTTGGTAAGAGCTCTTCAACAGTGGCGCATGCTGCTGCCTTCAAGCATAGTGAGGAGAACCTTGACCACCTGGCAACTCGATTTGGTGAGTTCGTACATCATTATGCAGGCAAAGTCACTCAACTGCGTTCCGACTTAGATGCTAGTTTTGATGTAACGGAGGCACCTGTCTGTCTGGTTTTGATGGATTCATTTCAACCTGTTCAGCCTGATGACATGGACAAGATTCTTGGAGCGGTGAGAGCGACCACCTGTGCCCTGGAACCTTGCCCTTCCTGGTTGATCAATCTTGCCAGTGGGGGGTTGGCCGAGTGGATCTTGAAGATCATAAATGCCTCATTGTAACAGGGACCTATTCCATCCAGCCAGAAAAGTGGAATTATGAGACCGTTACTCAAAAAGGCATCCCTAGATTCCTCTGTCCTAAATAACTGCCGGTCAATTTCTAACCTCCCTTTTTTGGGCAAGGTTCTAGATCGGGTGGTTGCCTCCCAACTTCAGGGATTCTTGGACGACATTATCTAGATCCATTACAGTCTGGTTTTAGACCTGGCCATGGTACTGAGACGGCTTTGGTTGCCTTGGTGGATGACCTCTGAAGAGAACTTGACAGGGGGAGTGTGTCCCTGTTGGTTCTCCTGGATATCTCAGTGGCTTTCAATACCATTGACCATGGCATCCTTCTGGGGTGGCTCTCCGTAATGGGTCTTGGGGACATTGCTCTGCAGTGGCTCCACTCCTTCCTGAAGGGTCGCTCCCAGTTGGTGAAGCTGAGGGGTACCTGCTTGGATCCGTGGCCTTTGGCCTGTGGGGTCCTGCAAGATTCCATTTTATCCCCCATGCTTTTCAATATCTACATGAAACCACTTGGTGAGGTTATCTGGAGTTTTGGAGTAGGGTGCCATCTGTATGCATATGACACCCAACTCTACTACTCATTTCTAACAAATTCCAAGGAAGCCTCCCAGACATTTGAACCAGTGTCTGACAGCTGTGATGGACTGGATGAGGGCTAACAGGTTGAAGCTTAATCCAGACAAGACAGAGGTCCACCTCGTCAGTCACAGGGTTGACTGGGGTATTGGGTGAGAACCTGTGCTCAACGGGGGACTGGGCTAGGACTGGTCATTCTCAAAGGCTTGTTGAAACCACCTGGTCTTCAAGCTCCTGGACTCAATGCTGTTGCTGGATGCTCAGTTGTTGGTAGTGGCCGGGCCTTTGCACAACTTAAACTTGTGTGCCAGCTACAACCATACCTCATGAAGTCTGACTTGGCCAGGGTGGTCCACACCTTGGTTACATCCAGACTGGACTATTGCAATGCGCTCTATGTGGGGCTGCCCTTGAAGATGGCTCGGAAGTTTCAATTGGTACAAGCGGCAGCCAGACTCCTCACTGGAGTAAACTATAGGGAACATACAACACCCCTTTTAAAACAGTCTCATTGGCTACCAATAAGTTGCCGAGCCAAATTCAAGGTGCAGGTTATGACCTATAAAACCCTAAATAGTTCAGGCCCACCTATCTTTGCGATTGCATTTCCTTCTATGAACTGGTGCAAACTCTAAGATCTTCTGGGGAGGCCCTCCTTTGCTCCCACCACTGTCACAAGTACGGTTGGTGGGGATGAGAGAGAGGGCCTTCTCGGTGGTAGCCCCCCGCCTCTGGAATGCCCTTCCAAGGGAAATAAAACAGGCCCCATCCCTCCCCTCCTTTCGTAAGAGCTTGAAGACCTGGTGATTTCAACAAGCCTTTGAGAATGACCAGTTCTAGCCCAGCCCCAAACATTGTTGAATATGGCCATATACTTCCTATATTGCCCCGGTCATCTCTCTAATAGGACCTGGAAATGAGCAGCCACAAACCCATACTTGTTATTGCTGTTAGCCTGTTATAGCACTGTACTTAATTCCTGGTCCCCTCATATTTTAAGTTTGCACTAGCCTCGGCCCAGCCTTTTAATTACTCTGAACAGGCAGGATTATTTTTAATATATATATGTGTGTGTTATTGTGATAATTTTATGCTTATGTTGTTTTTGTTAATTTTATGTTATGCTGTATATTTTGATGATGTTGCTTTGAAACCGCCCTGAGTACCTCTCAGGGAGATAGAGCGGTATATAAATAAAGTTATTATTATTATTATTATTATTATTATTATTATTATTATTACTCTGGAGGCTTTCAAACAAAGGCTGGATGACCATCTTCTAAAAATGCTTTGATCGTGTATTCCTGCATGGCAGAATGGCATTGGACTGGATGGCCCTTGGTATATCTTCCAACGCTGTGATTCTACAATGGTAAGACACAATTCAGGCGCAAGCATGGTGAGGCATGACCTTGCTACCACCTTCTAGCACCTGCTGTCTGAAATAAATGTTTTCCTTTGCTTAATGGTAGAACCAGTTATGATGGATGATCAACCTCAAAAAAAAAAAAAGCCATTGTCAGTTCTCCTGTTAAGCTTCCCATCTCTTTTTCATGATCTGAATGCAAGTTCCTTTGATTCCTTTTCCAATACAGTAGGAAGTGCAGCACACAGTGACACAAATCTCACGCAACAAACAGAGGTCTCCACAATCTTCAGATGCAAGTTCTCACTTTATTTCCATTACAGCTGAACCGAAAGGCCAGTAAGTTCGGGCACTTTCCCAAAGGAGTGGGAAATCCCCAAAGGGTTCGAGAGAGCTTTCACAGCTGAAGTGAAACTCCGCCGGAAATTTGCTCCATGTGTTAGGTCAGTCCTTTCACAGAGGATGGAAATGAGGCCATTCTTTCTCCCATGTGCGGCTTCCATGACCTTTCTCAGCTGCAAAACTTCATTTAAAAAAATGCTGACTCCCCATTTCCGTTTTTCTCAGCAGATCAGTTACTAAACAATTACACTATGTAACACAATTTTTGTTCCTGGGTTATAAATGTCATTTTTTAATTGGTCCTATCATAAAAACATGGAAAAGGTTTATTAAACTACAAAAACTTTGTTTTTGCAGGGCATCCTGCAGCACATTTTGCTATGGTTTTCCAATGAATATCTCAGAGAGTCTCGACCAATTCAACATAGTTTGTGGCAGCCACAAAAACAAAGTTTCTGGAGTATAACAACTACTTTCAAAGTAAGTACTGCACAATTAAACAGGGAACAACATTTTCAAACAAAAAACAGATTTCTTTTTTCAATTCTTGTTACATAGTGTTATTTACAGCGCTGCACTCTGGAAGGAATGTGGCCTTTTCAAGACCATGAGGACTTCTTTGCCTGCTATGTCAGCTCTGGGTTACAAATGTCATTTCCTAATTCATTTTATCAAAATTACATGGAAAAAAATTAAGAAACTGCAAAAGCTTTGTTTTTGCGGGATATCGCGCAGCACATTTTGCTGTAGGTTTTCAATGAATATCTCAATCAAATCTGAATCAATTTAACATATGTGTTGTTGAAGGCTTTCATGGCTGGAATCACCAGGTTGCTGTGAGTTTTCCAGGCAGTATGGCCATGTTCCAGAAGCATTCTCTCCTGACGGTTCACCCACATCTATGGTAGGCATCCTCAGAGGTTGAGAGGTCTGTTGGAAACCAGGCAAGTGTGGTTTATATATCTAGGGAATGTCCAGAGTGAGAGAAATAACTCTTATCTGCTTGAGGCAAGTGTAAATGCGGCCAGTTGCAGCATTCACACTTGCCTCAAGCAGACAAGAGTTCTTTCTCCCACCCTGGACATTCCCCAGATATATAAACCACACTTACCTCGTTTCCAACAGAACTCACAGCCTCTGAGCATGCCTGTCATAGATGTGGGCGAAACGTCAGGAGATAATGCTTCTGGAATGTGGCCATACAGCTCGGAAAACACATAGCAAACCAATTCAATATAGTTTGTGGTGGCTACAAAACAAAGTTTCTGAAGTATAACAACTATTTTAGAAATAAGTACCGCACAATTGAACATGAAATGAGACTTACAAACCAGAAACAGATTTCCCCCCAAATTTTGTTACATAATATTATTAAAACCTAGAAATGGAGGTGCATGTGACTGGACGCGGAACAATGGCTTCAACCTACAAGAAAGGAGATTCCATCTGAACATGAGGAAGAACTTCCTGACTGTGAGAGCCGTTCAGCAGTGGAACTCTCTGCCCCGGAGTGTGGTGGAGGCTCCTTCTTTGGAAGCTTTTAAACAGAGGCTGGATGGCCATCTGTCAGGGGTGATTTGAACGCAATATTCCTGCTTCTTGGCAGGGGGCTGGACTGGATGGCCCATGAGGTCTCTTCCAACTCTTTGATTCTATGATTTGGTCAGTAGCGATCTTAATGCAGCTGACTCCCAGCCGGCTGCGCCGCAGTCAGGGGCGGCCCAACCCATTACGCAAAGTAAGCATTTGCAGTATAGCTGATTTTGTCAAGGGGCGCTCTTGAGGCGCTCTTGGGGGGAAATAGACCTTGACATATGCAAGTTGTAGTTACTGGGATGTATAGTTCACCTACAATCAAAGAGCATTCTGAACTCCACCAAGGATGGAATTGAACCCAATATGGCACACAGAACTCCCACGACGAACAGAAAATATATATCAGTGATTGGTTTGGGGGGGGGGGGGGGCGCCAAAATACTATTTGCTTACCATCGAAAATTACCTAGGGCCGTCTCTGGCCGCAGTCCCAGTGCTGTGGCACAGCTGGCTGGGAGTGGCAAAGTAAAGCTACTTTGCCGTCATTTAAAAGTTGCAAAAGCTTTCTCATACCGTTCCACAGAAAAAACAAAAATAGTATTGGATGCAGTTACCCATGCAAACCAGGCATCATTTGTAATCAGGAAAGCCCTAGTCTTGTGTTTGAAGACAAAATTGTATAGCGTGAAAAGAACGGCCCATCTTTGCTGGACTGAACCTTTCAAAAGAGACCGTATTTGGCTTAGAAAAATTCCAAATGTATCATTGGTACCATATGTTAGGAACCCGAGTGTGAATGGGAGTAAACACCTGGTTGAGCAAGACTCCAGATGTGTCAGTGTGTTTTGCTGCTGGCCAAAAATCATCCTGAATTGCTGTCCCCCTCCAGCTGTGGGCTGGATTTATTTCACTTACTAATCAAGCCAACCTTGCATTCAAATATATTTGCACATATTATTTTCTTCTTTGAGTTTTACCAGGATTCTGAGCCCATTTATATACTTTCCCACCATAACTATTTCCACAAACGACTTTCCCAGTTTACTCCCAGTCCTCACTTGCTCTGCAGCACTTCAAATATCCACCCTGCTGTCAGAAGAGTCCATCTCCTGGTCTATGGCATTGGACCTGAAATCTCAGGCCCCTTCTGCACAGATTATCAAATCAGATAATCCACATTATCTGCTTTGAACTGGATTATCTGAGTCTACACTGCCATATCTTCCAGTTCGAAGCAGATAATCTGGGTATTGGGTGGCAACCTGTGCTGGATGGGGTTGCACTCCCCCTGAAATCACAGGTCCGCAGTTTGGGGGTCCTTCTGGACTCAGCACTGATGCTTGATGCTCAGGTGTAGGCGGTGGCCAGGAGGGCCTTTGCACAACTAAAACCCGTGCGCCAGCTGCAACCTTACCTTGAGAAGTCTGACTTGACCATGGTGGTCCATGCCTTAGTTACCTCTAGACTGGATTACTGTAATGCTCTATATGTGGGGCTACCCTTGAAGACGGCCCGGAAAATTGCAACTTGTCCAACGTTCGGCAGCCAGATTAATAACTGGGCCGACTTATAGAGAATGGTCAACCCCCCTGTTAAAGGAGCTCAACTGGCTGCCGTTTATTTTCCGGTCCCAATTTAAGGTGCAGGTTATCATCTACAAAGCCCCGAACGGTTTGGGACCCGCCTACCTTCGTGACCGTATCTCCCTCCATGAACCATCTCGGGCCCTCTGATCCTCTGGGGAGGCCCTGCTCTCACCACTGTCAGTGTCAGAAGCTCACCTGGTAAGTACAAGGGAGAGAGCCTTTTCCGCTGTGGCCCCCCGACTCTGGAACTCGTTGCCTGGAGAAATTAGGAAAGCCCCTTCTTTAGAAGTTTTTAAGAAGAACCTTAAAACCTGGCTCTTCTACTTTTCCTTTGATGAGTAGGTATACAATTTCACATGACTGTTTAGCTGATAATTCAGTCATTAGAGTAGACGTCCCTCTCCTTGTGGGAAAGCTTGACTCCACAACCCCTGCCATGATGAGTACTACTCTGCGTATTATCTGCTCCTCTCTTTTATCTTGTCTGAGTTTTTAATTAGTTTTAATTAGTTGTTTTTTTAATAATTACAGTAGCTGTCCCCTGCCACACGTTGCTGTGGCCCAGACTGGTGATCTGGAAAATAAAGTAATGAGAAAGTGTTGGTTTCTAATATATGTAATGGAATATACCCTGGAATATGCAATGACAATTACCAAATGACAAAATCAATTTTTTGAGTGGAGGACATAAATTGGACTGTTAGGTGTCTTGTGTCCAAATTTGGTGTCAATTCCCCCAGTGGTTTTTGAGTTCTGATGGTAGCACGAACTAACATTACATTTTTATTTATATGGAAGAAAGATGTAGCCTGCCCATTGTCTGTGCCTGTGTTTATTGCAATTCTTATATTGTTATGTATTCATATGTTTTATGTAATTATGATGTTGTTTATTGTTTGCATTTTCGGTTGTGTTTTGGTTTTCTTTCTTGTAATTGTTGTTCGAGCCTGGCCCCATGTAAATTGCTCTGAGTCCCCATTGGGGAGATGGTGGCAGGGTACAAATAAAGATTATTATTATTATTATTATTATTATTATTATTATTATTATTATTATTTTATATGGCATGTAAAAGGGACTTCAGAGAAAGGAATGCTTCTGCCTGTAACCCACTTCTGTTGAAATATGCCTAGGATTACACTGTAAGATGAGAAAACATCCAATTCAAGAAATGTCTAACAGGCCATAGAACTGAAAATGATTGATCAAGCTTTGCTTCTGGGATCAAAAAAAGCAAAGAAAGTGCTTATCTGTCTTAAGAGATCTTATTTCTATCCAGATGCAGAACTGACAGGTTGCTTGATTGATCATGTAACGTTCTTGCAATTAATTAAAATTTGGAATCTATTATTTAAATAACCGATGTGAATTTGATGATGTATCACCTTCTTCTTCTGTCTAAGTAGGATGGGTGATTACCATCTGCCACTTTTATAAACATGTGTTTGTGTGTGCATATATGTATGGCATATTAACAAGGAGCACCTCATTGTCAATCAAACCCCTTGAAGCAGTTCATCTCACTGACTAAACAAGTCAATCTTGCATCCTGAATATATTTGCATGTGTAGACTGAGCTATGTATGGTGTTTCTGCTAAACATGGGGTTCCCAGCTGTGCAGGGTTTTTTTTTTCTGTGTCAGGAGTGACTTGAGAAATTGCAAGTTGTTTCTGGTATGAGAGAATTGGCTGTCTGCAAGTTGCCCAGGGGATGGACAGATGTTTTACCATTCTGTGAGAGACTTCTCTCATGTCCCTGCATGAGAAGCTAGAGCTGACAGATGGGAGCTCACCTCACTCCCTGTATTTGAATCGCTGACCTTTTGAGCAGCAGTCCTGCCAGCACAAGCGTTGAACCCATTGAGCCACCGGGGGCTGTAACTTTGCCCCCCAATTGGACACAGTTACCCAGTTATGCTGGACTCATCTAGTATTCTCATTTTATTATTTTAAGCCATTGCATCTTCCTCAAGGGCATCTGCTCTCCACCCCTGGGGAAGGTATAACACAGCAATTAAGAAGCTGAAGTGTTGCTTTTGTGTGCCTTCACATCATTTCCAACTTATGGCGATCCTATGGCAAGCCTATCATGGGATTTTCTTGGCAAGATTTGTTCCAAGTAGATTTGCCATTGCCTTCCTCTGGATCAGAGAAAGTATGTTGTTCATTCATTCAGTTGCTTCCGACTCTTTGTGACCTCATGGACCAGCCCACGGCAGAGCTCCCTGTCGGCTATCACCACTCCCAGCTCCTTCAAGGTCAATCCAGTCACTTCAAGGATGCCATCCATCCATCTTGCCCTTGGTCGGCCCCTCTTCCTTTTTCCTTCCATTTTCTCCAGCATCATTGTCTTCTCTAAGCTTTCCTTTCTTCTCATGATGTGGACAAAGTACTTCATCTTGGCCTCTACTATCCTTCCCTCCAGTGAACAGTCCGGCTTTATTTCCTGAAGTATGGACTGGTTGGATCTTCTCGCAGTCCAAGGCGCTCTCAGAACTTTCCTCCAACACCACAGTTCAAAAGCCTCTATCTTCCTTCACTCAGCCTTCCCCATGGTCCAGCTCTCACATCTGTAGGTGACTACAGAGAATACCATTGCTTTTACTATGCGGATCTTCGTTGCCAGTGTGATGTCTCTACTCTTCACTATTTTATCGAGATTGGTTATTGCTCTCCCTCCAAGAAGTAAATGTTTTCTGATTTCCTGGCTGGAGTCTGCATCTGCAGTAATCTTTGACTTAGAAATACAAAGTCTGTCACGGCCTCCATGTTTTCTCCCTCTATTTCCCAGTTATCAATCAGTCTGGTTGACATAATCTTGGTTTTTTTTTAATGTTTAACTGCAACCCAGCTTTTGTACTTTCTTCTTTCACCTTGATTAGAAGGCTCCTCAGCTCCTCCTCACTTTTGGCCATCAAAGTGGGGTCATCTGCATATCTAAGGTTGTTAATGTTTCTTCCAGCAATTTTCACCCCAGCCTTGCATTCCTCAAGCCCCACACATCGCATGATGTGTTCTGCATGCAAGTTGAATAGGTTGGGTGAGAGTAAACAACCCTGCCATACGCCTTTCCCAATTTTGAACCAGTCTGTTGTTCTGTGGTCAGTTCTTACTGTTGCTACTTGGTCCTTGGTCCAGAGAAAGTATGACTTGTCCCAAATCACCCAGTAGGCTTACATGGCCGAATGAAAATTCAAACCCCATCTCTTAGTATCCAATCTAACACTCAAACCACATGCTGGCTCTCTACACTACACTGAGTTAGAAAACACAGCATATCTTCAGCTGATACGCACCAACACAGGAGATATCTTGACACAGGCCCAAGCTCCTTCACAGTAATGAGATGCTTCAGGATAGAAGAGCAGACAAGGAACAAATGGCTCATAGCCCTCATCAAATTTATCACCCATGACTTTGTCTGATACTTAATGGCCCTTTAAAGCCGTCAAAGATAGTAGCTCATCACCACGCCCTTGTGCTTCTATTCCTCAGCCACAATTGTTCTCCTTTTAATCATTCTTGCTGTACTAATCCTTCCAGTTTATCCATAGCAAACCCTAAACAACCTGTGGAAGTTCATGTCTTATCACCTCTGCTTTATTAGTTCTTCAGATGTCAAGAGGAAGGGGTTTTAGATGTGGAGCAGGAGGTCTAGGTTAGAGTCCCCACTGTGGCTGGATCTACACTGCCCTATATCCCAGGATCTGATCCCAGATTATCTGCTTTGAACTGAATTATATGAGTCTACACTGCGGCTGGTTATAGGGAGCATACCTTGCCCTATTAAAGCAGCTCTACTGGCTGCCGACAAGCTTCCAGGCCCAATTCAAAGTGCAGGTTATTACCTATAAAGCCCTATGTGGTTTGGGTCCAACCTATCTTTGAGACCGCATCTCCTTCCATGAACCGCGCTTGGCGGGGACGAGGGAGAGGGCCTTCTTGGTGGTGGCCCCCCGCCTGTGGAATTCGCTCCCTGGGGAAATTAAGTTATCTTCATCCCTTCTCTCCTTTAGAAAGAAGTTAAAAACGTGGATGTGGGACCAGGCCTTCAGATAACTATGCGGACTATGACAATGATAATGATGACAATTGCTATGGTAATGGACTATGGACATGCTTGATGGAGTCTCCAACTACTGAATTCGGCTAGATAATGGCCATCAGACGGGGTATATTTTGGTAGATTGTATTGAATGTTTTTTAGTATGTATATATATATATATATATATATATATATCTGTTTTGTATTTTACTATGTGTAAATGGAGGCATCAAATTGTTGCCAGCTGGAAGTTGTCCTGAGTCCCCCCCCCCCCCCCCGAGGGTTGAGAAGGGTGTGGTACAAATACTCAAAATAAATAAATAAATAAATAACCAGCATGGGCCCTAAGATCTGCTGGTGAGGCCCTTCTCTCGGTCCCATTTCCGTCTCAAATGAAGTTGGTGAGGATGAGAGAGTGGGCCTTCTCAGTGGTGGCTCCCCAGCTTTGGAATGCCCTCCCTAAAGAGATTAGGATGGCCCCCACTCTCCAAGTTTTCCAGAAATACCTGAAAACATGGCTTTTAAAACAAGCGTTTGACCATGTTTAGGGATTACGGCCTTAATCACTATATTCAAGAACTTAGTGTGTTACTTCATTTCTGCACTTTATGGGGACTGATACTGTACATGGCCGCTATTTTGTAGCTTGCTGGGTTTTATAGTATCTCTTAAATCAATAGGGGTTTTTATTGCTATTTAAGTATAATTGGGTCAATTTTATTGTTATTATTTTTTCCCTTTCTGTATTTTGTTGTATTCGCATTTTGTTGCACCATTGAATGCTTTCTGTGAGCCGTCCCAAGTCCCTTCAGGGAGATGGTGGCAGGATTCAAATGAATGAATGAATGAATAAATAAATAAATATTCACAGCCAGATAATCCAAGATAAGTACAGATAACCTGGGATCAGATCCTGGGATATAGAGCAGTGTAGACCCAACCTACACCTACACTTGGTGGATTGGTTTAGGACAGTTACTCAAAGAGTTGGTGTGAGGATAATGTGAATAGGAGGAAAACTCTGGACACTGGGACAGAAGTCCTAGATCTCATGATCCAGATGTGGTCATTTGGGTGAGGAGGAGATGGTGGAGGAGGAGAAATATTGGGCCCAATCTAAACTTTCATATAAAATCCAGTCTATCAGCTTTGAAATGGATTATATGTAGGTAAAGGTAAAGGTTTTCCCCTGACATTAAGTCCAGTCATGTCCGACTCTGGGGTGTGGTGCTCATCTCCATTTCTAAGCCGAAGAGCTGATGTTGTCCATAAACACCTCCAAGGTCATGTGGCCGGCATGACTGCATGGAGCACCGTTACCTTCCCGCCGGAGCGGTACCTATTGATCTACTCACATTTGCATGTTTTCAAACTGCTAGGTCGGCAGAAGCTGGGGCTGATAGCGGAAGCTCACACCGCTCCCTTGATTTGAACCTGTGACCTTTCAGTCAACAGCTCAACAGTTTAACCCACTGTGCCACTGGAGGCTCTCGATTATATGTAGATTTATACAATCCAATTCAAAACTCATAATGTGGATTATCTGCTTTAATGGTCTGGATGATTTTGCAGTGTACATTCAGCCTCAGTGTGAGGGCACTACCTCTATAATTAGATATATCTTATGTGTACTTGACCTTTTCTTGCTTGCAAAGGTATTAAAGGTATTAAAAGCAGAACTGGGGAAAGTGTGAGGATTGGTCTTCATGTACCTCTGAACTTAGTTGATTTCTAATGAGAGAAATATTATTTTCATTTACTAAACACTGAGATTTTGATTCCATGCTGTGACCATGCTGATGTATCATGCTTAATGACATCAGCATGGAGCATCTCTACCGTGGAGATTTTGGGTTGTTCTCGAGCTGTCAACCCTAACCAATAAATAAATAATATAGATAATACGTAATAAAAATCCATTGATCCGTCTCCATATAATTGCTCTTATTGAGATGTAATTCTTTTTAGAAATCTAAATCGTTCATTTGCCAGCTATTTTCCACATTCAATACAAGTAAAACTGTCACAGAATTGCCCTGTATGAATTACAGCCTCTCAGGCAGTGATAGCTTGAATTGTGGGGTAGAAGCAAATATTGACACCTCGATAATGTTTGCCTAGCAATCAACAAATGGCATAGAGCACTCAGATTGTCTGTGTTACACGAATCAATTAGGAAAATGGAAAACTGATGTTCTTCAATAAGAAAAATATAGTGAGTGCTGGCATTGCTGACCATTTTCATTTTACGCGTAATTCTGGAAACATATAAAATGCTTAATCATTGCTATCTGGGTATAAACAACAAGCAGCTTCTTGTCAGTTGCGGCTTCCAGGAACTGCATTACAAAGTGGAGTCTCTATGAAATCTCAGCCAATCTCTAGGACCAGAATTATTTACCCTATATACTCATGTATAAGCCTAGTAATTTCAGTCAAAACTTAACCTGAGTCAGCTTGTTTAATATCTTTACTAACGATCAGCCACAACCACCACTCACAAAGAGCTTTATATGAGGGGTATTTTTAAAGTAAGGTCCGTTTGAACATAAGTACACAATGAAAGTTTATTTCAAAAAAGTAAATTTATTTTCAGAAAGTACATACTTCACTCTATTTTTCGACATAGTTGCCAAGTTTGTTCAAACACTTATCATACCTCTGAACCAATTTTAAAATACCCTCTTCATAAAAACTTGCCACCTGCTGAAGCCACCAAATCATCTGTAATCAAAGAAGGGTGACCGGAGCCAGGCCTGTAGCGAGGGGGTGGTTTTAGGGGTTCAACCCCCCCCCCCGAAATGTTTCAGATTTTTTTAAAAAACCTGGTTTACTCATGAATTTTAACTGGTTAAACAAATCCCCATGCTAGGTCTATGAGATGCAAAAAATTAAGAGTCCCTCCAGAACTGTAAGCACTATCTCAAGCAAATATTGATAATATATTCACACTGTCATTACTTGCAGCAATAGCCGATGTAGTGAAGCAACCAAGTTGGGTGTGTGTGTGTTGAATGCTCTCATTAAGGAGGCCAGACTTGGTGGAGGTGGTTGACAGGGGCGGAGCTACAGGCTATTGAAGGCTGCTCTGCCCCCTGCTGTGCTCTTTGCTTCAGCGTGAGCTAGGAGGCAGGTTTCAACTCCCCACCCTGAAATTTTCAACCCTCCCCGAAATTTTCAACCCCCCCCCCGAAATTTTCAACCCCCCCACCGAAATTGTCAACCCTCCCCGAAATTTTTTTCTGGCTACGGCCCTGACCGGAGCGGTCCTCATCATGGACGTTGTCACGACCATCTTTGAATTGTCATACCCACTTACGCACTTTGCTTTCACTCATAACAGTATCACCGTACACTTCACAAATCTGTCGATGAATTTCTGCAGCAGGCAGGTTCCTTGCTGACAAAAACCGTATCACTGAGCAAATCCCACATGCGGCGGGTGAGTTGATAGTCTTAAACATTTTTAAAGCACAGAACAGAACCGTACAGGTTAGCTACAGAGCGGAAACTGAGCACAGTTGTTCCCGAGGCGTGCCGGTACACGATGCACACGCGCGTTGCAGTATGCCCATGAACTACTAGTGTCTACAACAGGGGTCCACAAACTTTCTAAACAGAGGGCCACGTCACAGTCCCTCAAACTGTTGGAGGGCCGGATTATAATTTGAAAAAAAAATGAATGAATTCCTATGCACATTGCACATATCTTATTTGTAGTGCAAAAACCACTTTAAAACAATATAATAATTAAAATGAAGAACAATTTTAACAAATATAAATTTATTAGTATTTCAATGGAAAGTGTGGGCCTGTTTTTGGCTGATGAGATAGGGTTGTTGTTGTTGTTGTTGTGTGCTTCCAAGTCGTTACAGATTTTGGTTGACCCTAAGCGAGGGCCGGGTAAATGACCTTGGAGGGCCGCATTCAGCCCCCGGGTCTTAGTTTGAGGACCCCTGGTCTACAACAAAACAGACCTTACTTTAAAAATACCCCTCGTATATGCTGATGACCTTGGACTAACAACACAAGCAAAAGATGTTGAAACAGTTGAAATCCAACTTACTAATGCCTTGAAAGATCTCTCCAGCTACCTCAAAGATTTCCACCTGAAGCCTAACCCTGCCAAGACACAAGTGTGTGCTTTCCACCTACGCAACCGTGAAGCCAACAGGAAATTGAAAGTCACCTAGGAAGGTCAAGAGCTTGAGCATTGTTTCCATCCTAAATATCTCGGTGTCACCTTAGATCAAACACTAGCATATAGAAAACACTGCTTGAACACCAAGCACAAAGTAGCTGCACGCAATAACATCCTGCAGAAACTTATTGGCAGCACATGGGGTGCAGACCCCAAATTAATAAGAACATCAGCCCTAGCCTTGTCTTAGTCAACTGCTGAGTATGCCTGCCCTGTTTGGCATAGGTCTGCCCATGCAAAGCAGGTGAACATAGCATTGAATGAAACATGCAGAATAATCACAGGATGTCTTAAACCTACACCTATTGATAAACTCTACAAGTTAGCTGGCACTCCCCCCCCCCCCATGTGCGATGGGAAGTTGCTGTGAAATGTGAGAGAAATAACACTGTGAAAGCCACCCACTGCATAGCTACCAGCCTCCTCCCAGTAGACTCTTGGCGTCCGTCCAGCAACAGCAAGGGTATCCCTCTGGGCAGCTAAACCAGTAAATCCCAACTGGATAGCCCCCCACGAGGGTCTTCCTCCAGGGGCAAACCAAGAATGGGCAACTTGGAAGTCCCTGAACAGACTCAGAAGCGGAGTGGGCAGATCAAAAGACAACCTGGCAACTTAAAAGAATCCTCCACCTTGTGTGACTGTGGAGCAGAACAGACACATCTATGTACAATTGTCTGTTTTGTCAGTGTATAAATGGCATTGAATGTTTGCTGAATATGTGTGTTCTGTGAACGGTCCTGAGCCCCCTTTGGGGTAAGAAGGGCAAAATATAAATACTGTAAATAAATAAAGCAAACTTTTTCATTGGACTAAATTTTGCAAGTTTTACTTGTTGTTATTGTTGTTGGTGTGTCTTCAAGTCATTTCCAATGACTGGTGACCCTAAGGCAGTTTTACCACTGATTACAGGGTAGATGGGTGAGATGCCACTCCAAAATGGACTACTGAGTACATGTGAGAACATGCCTATAAATTCCTCCTGCTCTGATCAGAGTGAAGACCAACATCTAGGTCACCATGGTTGGGCCAGTCTGTCCACTTTCCTTCAGGGCTGCAGTAAGCCAAACAGATTCCACTAGGATTCTTTCCTGAAATTTCACCTGTGTCTGTGGTAAGCATCATCAGAAGTCTGTTGGAAATTAGACAAGTGGAGTGTGTGTGTGTGTGTATTGCTTGTGCATTCCATTTTGGTGTCACCCAGATCCTACAAACCAGTAGTGTGATAAGTTGTACAGCTCTCCTTTGGGGCCACTGGGTTGAACTGCTATTCAGGCTTGGAAAAGGAAATGTGTTAAATTTTGGTCCACCAATAGTTTGGGAGTATTGATTCCTTCCATGCCGTAGGCTACAATAATCCTGCTTATCCTATTAAGTTTCCATCATTTGTGCCTACACACCACCAGGGAACCACGTTCACTGTGAAAAGATGAATCTGGAGGAAGACAGAGAAAGGTAGGGTTTATTTTTATTTATCGTGTCAGGAGCAACCAGACAGTTGTATTACATTTTTAACAAAACAAACAGACAGACAGACAAAACACAAAGTTTGCAAGCTTGGTAGTTGATTAAATGTCCTTTGACCAGTAGCTGGCCACTTGGAGTGCCTCTGGTGTTGCTGCAAGGAGGTCCTCCATTGTGCATGTAGCAGGGCTCAGTGGTTTGTTGCATTGCAGCAGATGGTCAGTGGTTTGCTCTTCTCCACGCTCACATGTTGTGGATTCCATTTTGTAGCGTCATTTTTCAACGTTGGCTCTGCATCTCATGGTGCGCAGTCTGTTCAGAACCTTCCAAGTCACCCAGTCTTCTGTGTGCCCAGGAGGGAGTCTCTCATTTGGTATCAGCCATTGGTTGAGGTTCTGGGTTTGAGCCTGCCACTTTTGGACTCTTGCTTGCTGGGGTTTTCCAGCAAGTGTCTCTGTAGATCTTAGAAAACTATTTCTTGATTTAAGTCGTTGACGTGCTGGCTGATACCCAAACAGGGGGTGGGCCGGAGATGTCACTACCTTGGTCCTTTCATTATTGGCTGCTACTTCCCGGCGGATGTCAGCAACCCAGTTATTTCAGCCATGAAAGCCTTCAACAACACAATATCCCTATTGTTTTTGTTAGCAGCTCAATACTAATTTTACACGAGGGGGATATTTACCCCATGAAGAGATTCAATGGAGTCGAAAGATAAAGTTCATTAGCCTTACATTTAAGACAATTAGAGCAGGGAAGGCCATAAGAAAAGCACTTAGATTTGGCGCTCAGTTGGCACTCTTTGCAAAGCAAACAGCTTGGGTTATCTAACCAAGTTTAATGGCTCCCCTCTTTTGCCCTCCCGCTTGGAGGCTGTTGCTGACGATTGTTGTCAGCTTCCGAGAATGGAGATGGATGGAGACCCAGGGCCAGGAGCATTGGCAAGCTGGAATGACCTTCCAAGCTGACCGGTGCCGTGAGGGGGTCCTGGGGATAGAGGCAAATTCTGTGTCCCATAGAGACAGTGTGGTTGCTAGGGATGTGATGCTCAGCCACGCCATCCGGGTTGCAACACAGTTAATTGCGGTGTCCTCATTCCAGATATCAGGGGAAATACCTTTTTGTAACTCAGGTAGGAGTATGGCGGGGAGTTAGTGATTTAAAAATCCACCCAAAGGTATCCATTGAAGCAACACCTGTCAATCTGTCTTGATACTGTTGTTTGATTTAACACTGCATGCATTGTTTAAAGAGCGTCCCCTATTATTTCCCTAGTCTCCCTCTATCCTTCGATACCCAGCTCCCAAACCTTGATCTTCTTTCTGGATAGTTGAGAATGGCCTCCACCCCAATAGTTATTCAGTCCAGCTATTAAACCGAACATGGCTCAGGGAAATGAACAGAAATGTCGAGTAAGAAGAAAAATGTCCCCACGAAGGAGGGAGGGGAGAGGGAGGGTTAGCCCAAGGTAATAGAGATTGATCACTCAATCTATCCACAGCCTCAAATAAAACCGATTGAATTTAACATGTTAGGTTACAGTTAAAAGAGCCGGGTTATTTCCCTCCCTCGTAACACATCTCCCAATGATCACAGAGAGTCATTATTTATTCCTGCATTTCTAAGTCATCCCAGCAGTCCCCTGCATGGATGAGAATACATTTATTATCCCGGTATCTGCTGTCATAAGATCTATTAACACCACACTGTCTCAAATAGATGAGAGTCGAGGGATGATCTTGTGTTTGATTTTCTCTTAAGTTCGTCTTTTTAAAAAGAACATGTTGAAATTTTTATAAAATGGTTCCTTGGACATTTCCAGGGTCCTTTCACTATGCTAGCCTCTACATTTAAAAAAACAAAACAAAAATAAAGTTCTACGATTATTTTATTTATCATGTCAGGAGCAAACCAAACAGTTGTATTGTATTGAAAAAACACACAACGTTTGCAGACTTGGAAATCTATTAAATGTCCTTTGACCAGTAGCTGACCACTTGGAGTGCCTCTGGTGTTGCTATCGGAGAGTCCTCCATTGTGCATGTAGCAGGGCTCAGGTTGCATTGCAGCAGGTGGTTTGTGGTTTGCTCTTCTCCACACTCACATGTCGAGGATTCCACTTTGTAGTCCTATTTCTTAAGGTTGGCTCTGCATCTCGTGGTGCCAGAGCGCAGTCTGTTCAGTGCCTTCCAAGTTGCCCAGTTTTCTGTGTGCCCAGGGGGGAGTCTCTCATTTGGTATCAGCCATTGGTTGAGGTTCTGGGTTTGAGCCTGCCACTTTTGGACTCTTGCTTGCTGAGGTGTTCCAGCAAGTGTCTCTGTAGATCTTAGAAAACTATTTCTTGATTTAAGTCATCCAAACAGGGAATGGGCCAGAGATGTCATTGCCTTGATCCTTTCACTATTGGTTGCTACTCCCTGGTGGATGTCAGGTGGTGCAATACCAGCTAAACAGTGTAATTTCTAAAATATTAAACACATATGTAGATGTGTTTAATTAAACACAATAGTTTGTGTTTATTTCTATTTTAATGTTGACATATTTATATATTTTGAATTGTATACAAATGCTTTTATGCTAAGATGCTTTGAGTCCCCTTTGGGGAGTTTTTTTTTTTTTTGTCGTGTCAGGAGTGACTTGAGAAACTGCAAGTTGCTTCTGGTGTGAGAGAATTGGCCACCTGCAAGGACGTTGTCCAGGGGACGCCCGGATGATTTGATGTTTTTATCATCCTTGTGGGAGGCTTCTCTCATGTCCCCGCATGAGGAGCTGGAGCTGATAGAGGGAGCTCATCCGCCTCTCCCTGGATTCGAACCTGCGACCTGTCAGTCTTCAGTCCTGCCGGCACAGGGGTTTAACCCACTGCGCCACTGAGGGCTCCTCCTTTGGGGAGATAAAGCAGGGTATAAATAAATAGAAGAAGAAGAAGAAGAGATGCATCCAGAGTAAGGAGCACACATGTATTTTTTTATTGACACATATCATCAAATTTTTACACATCATATACATAATATTTTTTTGTTTCCATATTATCTAGTTCATTGTGTAAATTAGATTAACATTTTAAACATGAAATCCCAATGCTGGAATTTTTTTTCTTCCAGAAATTTTTGAAGGGAGCACACATCTATTGAATTGTTCACTTCTCTAAAAGACCAAGGCTAGTTTTTAATGAGCGGTTTTCACAGTGCGGGACACAAAATGACTTATGTTTTTTACTCCGGGGCCTCAATTATAGTGCTATCATTCCACTTCAGCTGCCACAGTTGTATCCTGTTGAATCTTGGGATGGATACAGGAGAGATATTTGGAATTCTCAGTCAGTGATCTCTATTGTCTCCTGAAGCTGCAAATATTAGGATGCCATGGCATGTTCCTATGGCAGAGTAGAATTATAGTGCTAAAACTATGTACAAGTTCAGTATGCCATATAAGAAAGGCTTTGGATTTCAGATTTTCTAGGATTACGGAATGCCTATATTTGTATAAATGCACATAATGAGAGAGCTTGGAGATGAGATCCAAATCTAAACACAAAATTCATGTATGCTTCCTATACACTTTATACAATTTTTCTAATAATTTTGTGCACAAAACAAGATTTTTATACACCGGAGTATCGGAATGCAAATATGTCACTGTCTCAGCCATCCATGTGGATCATTTTGAATATCAGAAATTTCAGAATTTAAGGTAAGGGATGCCCGACCTGTATTATGAAAGCACCTAAGGTCAGGATGAGGAGACAAGGTTGTCATGTGCATGTTGCTCTAGGGAAGAGTTCCACTGAGAATGGCGGGGTAAAACTTCACTACTTTCATTCTAGAAAAAAATCCCACTGGAGCATTGCGGCACACCAAAATACCCATGAGTCACTCCGGATTATGCTCTGACTTACAAAAAGCACTGCTTGAACTATCAAGCAAAAAAGTAGGAGCTAGAAATAATATTGCATGAAAACTGACTGACACAACCTGGGGATCACAACCAGACACAGTGAAGACATCTGCACTTGCGCTTTGCTACTTTGCTG
This sequence comes from Anolis sagrei, assembly GCF_037176765.1. Taxonomy (NCBI): domain Eukaryota; kingdom Metazoa; phylum Chordata; class Lepidosauria; order Squamata; family Anolidae; genus Anolis; species Anolis sagrei. Next base: position 168,610,607 of record NC_090021.1, on the reverse strand, counting down.
CTGAATACGCATGCCCAGTTTGGTATACATCTCACCACTTTAAAACAGTGGATGTGGCTCTGAATGAAACATGCCACATTATCACAGGATGTCTATGCCCCACACCACTGGAGAAATTGTCAGTACTGTTGTTTAACTGAGATGAAATATTGCATATAGTTTAAACTCTCTGTGTTCAATGTAGAAATGTAATGCTGTGCAAGGGTTAAATGCACAAAGCTTTTGATTTATTTCTAGAGTGTAGCTTTGGACAGTTCCTGTTTTGTCACGCATTCCCGAGTAGAGATAACAACTCCGGTGTCTTCCAGTGATGACCAACAAACAGGGAAGACACATCTGTGAATATTCTTGTACATAGTTTTTGTAGTTTTTTTCTTCTTCTAGAAAGTAACAATAAAAGTGCCACTTCAAGGCTTTGAAATTGAGTGAAGGCTGCACACTTTCTTTGTTCTGTGCCTCCTAGCAGTCGCTCTGAGGCCAATAAACTGATAGAAATTATACTGTTTATCCGGTATTGCACCACCTGACATCCAGGCCTGTAGCGAGGGGGTGGTTTTAGGGGTTCAACCCCCCCCCGAAATGTTTCATTTTTTGAAAAAAAACTGGTTTATTCATGAATTTTAACTGGTTAACCAAATCCCCATGCTAAGTCTACAAGATGCAAAAAATTAAGAGTCCCTCCAGAACTGTAAGTACTATCTCAAGCAAATATTGACAATTTATTCACACTGTCATTACTTGCAGCAATAGCCGATGTAGTGAAGCAACCAAGTTGTGTGTGTGTGTGTTGAATGCTCTCATTAAGGAGGCCAGACTTGGTGGAGGTGGTTGACAGGGGCAGAGCTGCAGGCTATTGAAGGCTGCTCTGCCCCCTGCTGTGCTCTTTGCTTCAGCGTGAGCTAGGAGGCAGGTTTCAACCCCCCCCCCCCCCCGAAATTTTCAACCCTCCCCGAAATTTTCAACCCCCCCCCCAAAAAATTGTCAACCCTCCCCGAATTTTTTTTCTGGCTACAGCCCTGCTGACATCCATCAGGAAGTAGCAGCCAAGAATGAAAGGACCAAGGTGCTGGACGAGTGCCTGGCCGCTGTGTCTATCTGGATGAGGAGGAACAAGCTGAAGATCAATCCCGACAAGACAGAGGTCCTTCTGGTCGATCGTAAACCTGACCGGGGTATAGGGTGGCAACCTGTGCTGGACGGGGTTACACTCCCCCTGAAGTCACAGGTCCGCAGTTTGGGAGTCCTCTTGGATTCAACGCTTACGCTTGAGGCTCAGGCGTCGGCGGTGTCTGGGAGGGCTTTCGCACAACTGAGACTTGTGCGCCAACTGCGACCGTACCTCGCGAAGGCGGATCTGGCCGGAGTGGTCCATGCCTTGGTCACCTCCAGATTGGATTACTGCAATGCGCTCTACGTGGGGCTGCCCTTGAAGACATCTCGGAAGCTCCAACTGGTCCAACGATCAGCAGCCAGGATGCTAACTGGGGGCCCTTACAGAGAGAGGTCAACCCTCCTGTTCAAGGAGCTCAACTGGCTGCCATTTATTTTCCGAGCCCAATTCAAGGTGCAGGTGCCTACCTACAAAGCCCTGAACGGTTTGGGACCAGCCTACCTGCGTGACCGCATTTCCATCTACGAACCCACGCGTTCTCTTCGGTCATCTGGAGAGGCCCTGCTCGTGATCCCACTGGCATCGCAAGCGCGCTTGTTGGGGACGCGGGACAGGGCCTTTTCTGTGGTGGCCCCCCGACTCTGGAACACTCTCCCCAAAGACCTTAGACAGGCCCTTACATTGGCTGTCTTCAGAAAGAACTTGAAGACCTGGCTTTTCCGATGCGCCTTCCCAGATTAGGAAATCTCCACTACCAAGTCCCATATGCACCTTATCAGAACCAATGATTGCTGCACATCACACATCGCACTTGCCCTGGAAGCCCTGTATACACCTCCTGTCACATCAGCACTTTTAATCTTGTACCCATTGCTCTGGCCCAGCCCAGTTTTATTGTGTTTAGTGTATTATGCCTGTTGTTTATTTTGCTTTATTCTGTTTTTAATTGTTTGATTTGCTTAGATTGTATTGTGTTGTGTGTTGAGGCCTCGGCCTGTGTAAGCCGCATCAAATCCTTCAGGAGATGCTAGCGAGGTACAAGTAAAGTTTAATAATAATAATAATAATAATAATAATAATAAAGGTATTGATATCTCCGGCCCATCCTCTGCTCAGATATCACCCAGCAAGCCAATGCCTTAAATCAATAAATAGCTTCCTAAGATCTACAGAGATACTCACAGGAATACCTCAGCAAATGAATGTCCAAAAGTGGCAGGCTAAAACTCAATCAGTGGCTGAGACTGGATGAGAAACCCTCTCTTAGGCACACAGAAAACTGGGTGACTTAGAAGCCACTGAACAGACTGTCCTCTGGCACCACAAGATGCAGAATCAGTCTTAGGAAATGGGGCTACCAAGTGGAACCTACGACATGCGAATCTGGAGAAGAGCAAACCACAGACCACTTACTACAATGCAGCCTGAACCCTGCCACATGCACAATGGATAGAGGTCCTTTCTAAACCTCAATGGCTACTAATGTGTGTTAAAGAGCATCAAGAAGTGCCCATGGATTTATTTCCTGAGTGGTGCTTTTTTTTTTTTTGTCTAGAAGAGTCAGTTACAGAGTCTGTCCCAATGATTTGGCTGTGTGAGCAAAGGTGTAAGATAATGCCTACATATACTTGCAGATTTTTTTCCCAGTTTGATGCCCTCCTCGGCATTTTGAGAATTGGACTTCAGCCCAAATATCTACTTGTAGGGATTGTGAGAGGTGTAATTTAGCAATATCTCTTCAATAGGTGGACTACAACCCCCAAGTTCTCTTGCCGTTGGCCATGCCAGTTGGGCTAAGGTCTAAAACATCTGGTAAGACATCTGTTACATCCCTCCTTCGTATAAAAGTAACTTCCAACTGGACCGCTCTCTTGCTTGTGGGCTTTCTAGCAACACCTGGCCAGCTGTTGTGAACAGAGGGCTGCAGTAAATGAACCTGCACAGATTAGTTTATGGAACTCAGTGAGATTTACATGCTAGTAATTAGAGGCACACAACACAGCCCTATCCTTGTTTAATTTAGGAGGAGATCTCACTGTGTTTAATGTGCTTAACTCCGTATTAAGTCTTTCAAAGTCTACAATTCTCATTTTAGACATTCTAAAGAGAAGGAAGTCCCACTGAATTCAATAAAAGGAATGCCTATAACATTGTGTGGTTAATCTTATCTTGCAATGAGCTTTCTATGCCTCAAAATTTACTCTGACCCGTTTCAGAGCTCTGGATTGTTTGCCCGATGGGGATTTGCTTGAAAAAGTGGTATCAAACCATATTCCTGCATGTTTATTTATTTATTATTTATTTATTTCATACACTTTTACCCCGCCCTTCTCCCCCCCAAGGGTGGACTCAGGGCGGCCTCACATAAGCACCGTACGATGCTATCATCATATAAATTGTCAACAAATACATTAAAGCACTGGGATTGTGGCGCTGCTGGCTGAGCGTCAGCTGCATTAAGATCACTCTGACCAAAAAGGTCATGAGTTTGAAGGCAGCCCGGGTTGGAGTGGGTTTCCAACCAATTGTGTAGCCTGTTGCCGACCTTTGCAACCCGAAAGACAGTTGCATCTGTCAAGTAGGAAAATAAGTTACCACCTTAAAGTGTGGGGAGGCTAAATTAACTGATTTATGAGGCCATAAAGAAGACTCCAGCAAAGCATTCCAGTGGGGAAGCATGCGGGGAATGCGGAAGTGCTTCATCAGCGTTGCAGATGGATGATGAAAGCGACAGCTCCCCTGGTGGCCAGAAAAAGTTAAATAGCCTCTGTGTATGTCTGTATATGTTTGTATGTCAAAAATTGGCATTGAATGTTTGCCATATATGTGTACACTGTAATCCGCCCAGAGTCCCCTGCGGGGTGAGAAGGGCGGAATATAAAACCTGTAAATAAATAATAAATAAACACAAAAAACAATTCGTTAAAACAATGGATTCGTCACGCCAGTTAAAACCAAATCGAAGTCTGGAGTTAATTTAATGTTGCAGTATCCAAGTCTTCTTTTCAATTGCCTCTGTCCACTAATCGAATGCCTGATCCCAAAGCCAAGTCTTCAATTTTCTTCTAAAGGACAGGAGGGATGTGGCCAACCTGATGTCCCTGGGGAGAGAGTTCCACAGAAGGGGGGCCACTGCCGAGAAGGCCCTGTCTCTCATCCCCACCAACCGTGTTTGCGATGGTGGTGGGATTGAGAGCAGGGCCTCCCCTGAAGATCTTAAAACTTCATGATGGTTCGTAACAGGAGATATGTTCGGACAGGTAGTCTGGGCCAGAACCGTGTAGGGCTTTAAAGGTTAAAACCAGCACTTTGAACTGTGCTCGGAAGCTGGCAAAACAGAGGAGCCACAGGTCCGCAGTTTGGGTGTCCTCCTGGATTCTTCGCTCACACTTGAGGCTCAGGTGTCGGCGGTATCCGGGAGGGCCTTTGCACAATTGAGACTTGTGCGCCAGCTGCGACCGTACCTCACGAAGGCTGATCTGGCCGGGGTGGTCCATGCTTTGGTCACCTCTAGAATGGATTACTGCAATGCGCTCTACGTGGGGCTGCCCTTGAAGACGGCTCGGAAACTTCAATTGGTTCAGCGGGCGGCAGCCAGGATGCTAACCGGGGCTCATTATCAAGAGAGGTCTACCCCTCTGTTTAAGGAGCTCCACTGGCTGCCATTTATTTTCCGAGCCCAATTCAAGGTGCAGGTGCTCACCTACAAAGCCCTGAACGGTTTGGGACCACCCTACCTGCGTGACCGCATCTCCATCTACGAACCCACACGCTCGCTCCGGTCATCTGGGGAGGCCCTGCTCGTGATCCCACCCATGTCGCAAGCGCGCTTGGTGGGGACACGGGACAGGGCCTTCTCTGTGGCGGCCCCCGACTCAGGAATGCCCTTCCAAAAGATCTTCGACAGGCCCCTACTTTAGCAGTTTTCAGAAGGAATCTAAAAACTTGGCTGTTCCGATGTGCCTTCTCAGATTAGGAATCCCCCATCCCAAGTCCTAGAAGCACTTTAGTACAATCAATATCACTGCACACTGCACTATTCAATCCTACGTTCCTCCTGCCATTTCAACACTTTTAACCCTGTACCCCATTGCGCCGGCCGGCCCAGTTTTAAAGTATCTTGATGTATTGTCACTGTCGCTGTTATTTTGCTTAATTATTTTGATTTGCTTTGTTATTGCTGTGTTTGTTCTACTGTATTGTGTTCTGAGGTTTCGGCCTGTGTAAGCCGCATCGAGTCCTTCGGGAGATGCTAGCGGGGTACAAATAAAGTTAATAATAATAATAATAATAATAATAATAATAATAATAATAATTGTATGCTCCCTGTATGCCGCTCCAGTGAGCAACCTGGCTGCTGATCATTGGACTAGTTGAAGCTTCTGGGCAGTCTTCAAAGGCAGTCCCACATAGAGTGCATTGCAGTAGTCTGTTCGGGATGTGACAAGAGTGTGGACCACCGTGGCCAAGTCAGACTTGGTATAGGCGCAGCTGGCACACAAGTTTTAGTTGTGCAAAAACTCTCCTGGCCATCGCCGAGACCTGGGGTTCCAGGCTCAGCAGTGAGTCCAGGATCACTCCTAAGCTGCGAACCTGTGTCTTCAGAGGGAGTGTAACCCCATCCAGCACAGGCTGTAACCCTATGTCCTGTTCGGCATTTCGACTGACCAGGAGTACCTCTGTCTTGTCTGGATTCAGTTTCACTCTGCTCACCCTCATCCAGACCGACACAGTAGCCAAGCACCAGTTCAGGACCTGCACAGCCTCCTTAGTGACAGTGGGAAGGAGTGATAGAGCTGAACATCATCCGCATCTAACCCCAAAACTCTGGATGATCTCATTTGATGTTTCATTCCTTTCTGTATTGAGATGCTTCACCTTCCCAGGACTTTCCTACCTATTTGAAAATAAAATATATTTCTTAACAATAGGCTTGGTTGTGTAGTGCTGTGTAGGAAGTGCTCAGTCTTTTAATGGACCCTGAGATCTTTAAATCTATTCCATTCCTAAAGATAATTCTCAGGATGGCTATAAAATTTTGGCAGGGTTAACAGAAGCTGGTTCACCTTAGTAATATGAAAAACTTAAAACTGATTTATTTGTTAGAGATTGCATGGTGCAATGTGAGTGTTTCTGCCAGTGAGTTTTTACTGCCAATCTTATCTAACTACAACTAGCAAATAAAATAGAATATCTGTTATTAGACAGAGTGTGTGCGTGCGTGTGTGTAGCAGCTAGCAATTCTGCTTAAGAAGCAAAGACACAATTGGCTAAAGAAGCAAAATAAGGCTTCATTGTAATAGACAGGAAATCTCTCTCAGGATACTAAACAAATCTGTTCTGGTAGAAATGAGAGGGAAAGAGGGCAGGAAGGGAAGAGGTGGAAAGATCCATAAGATGACCAGTTTACACTTCAGATTGGTTGGGATAGATGGATATGAAATTATGGGACTTTGGGTCACTGAAAACATTTGAACCGTATCACAGCTGCTCTCTCAAAGACATCTTTAATTCTTTAAGTGCCGAGCATTAGTACACTTCCAACAATTGAAACTTGAGATTTGAAGTGTGTATCTTTTCCACGGAGAGTTTTCTGCCCTGGGTTATTGTAAGAAAGGGCGGGATGCTAAACCAATAAATCAATACAATTGCTACTTACCCACCCACTTAGTCAATACAATCTCGAAACCTTTACTGTAGGAGTGAAGAACTGTGGCAGTTTCAGAGAGTAATTTTCTTCTGCCTCTTAGACCTTCCAAGTGGCACACTGTATAAATAAAATTAGTAACATGGATATGGACAGAGTTCTATTTCTGAATTTGAAAAATAGTGCTTTTTAAGGCGTTAAACAGTCTGATTTCCAGGGATTGGCAGAACTGCATCTCCAGGAATTTGCAGTTCCCTGGCTGATAATTTCTCATGCCCCTCATCTAAGCTGCCAATTCCATAGGACGTTGTCATGGCAGTTAAGGTGGAATCATAGTACTATAACTATATAATGTGAAATGGTCTTACTTTAGTGGTTAATTAGGAACTTCCACGGAGGCCGCAGTGGGTTAAACCACTAAGCGGCAGAACTTGCTGACTAGAAGGTCGGCAATTCAAATCCATGGGACGGGGAGAGCTCCCACTGTTAGGTCCAGCTTCTGCCAACCTAGCAGTTCGAAAACTGGCCAGGATATTCCTTCCTTCTCTGGTTTAAAACGGGCTTCTCTGGCTTTAAAACTGACTTCTCTGGCTTGAGCCGAGGCCAGGATATTCCTTTCTTCTCTGGTTTAAAACTGGCTTCTCTGGCTTTAAAACTGACTTCTCTGGCTTGAGCCGAGGCCAGGATACTCCTTCCTTCTCTGGTTTAAAACTGGCTTCTCTGGTTTTAAAACTGACTTCTCTGGCTTGAGCCGAGGCCAGGATACTCCTTCCTTCTCTGGTTTAAAACTGGCTTCTCTGGCTTTAAAACTGACTTCTCTGGCTTGAGCCGAGGCCAGGATATTCCTTTCTTCTCTGGTTTAAAACTGGCTTCTCTGGCTTTAAAACTGACTTCTCTGGCTTGAGCCGAGGCCAGGATACTCCTTCCTTCTCTGGTTTAAAACTGGCTTCTCTGGTTTTAAAACTGACTTCTCTGGCTTGAGCTGAGGCCAGGATATTCCTTTCTTCTCTGGTTTAAAACTGGCTTCTCTGGCTTTAAAACTGACTTCTCTGGCTTGAGCCGAGGCCAGGATATTCCTTCCTTCTCTGGTTTAAAACGGGCTTCTCTGGCTCGATCCGAGGCCAGGGACCAGAAGCAGGAAAAAGCTGAATCATTTCCAACTCACTTCCTGAGTCATAACATAAATGGCAGAAAAAAGCTTTGGAAGGGCAAGAGGGACTTCCAATTTTTTTAAAAAAACTTCGATATTACTTCGAAAAGGCAATTTTAACGAAATTATTATGAGCTACGAGTTATCCAAGCAACTCTATCCATGCCTATTTTGGTCAATATTAGAAAACATAGATGTCCTCAAAGATTCAGTTGAACTGCCCAAAGAGAAGTCAATGTTATTTAGAGGTTATCTATACTCTAGAGATGCAAGAGCAACTAAACTGATGGTGTGAGCCAACAGATAAGGGGATATAAAGAAGCTTCCTGGAAGCGGTAGGCATGAACAGCTGCAGATAATAGAAACAGAAACCAAGACTATTGCTTCACAGAATAAAGAGGGGAATATACTGGGGAAAAACATCTATTCCTGGAAAAATCTTATCACTGGCTAGAAAAAAGCGCATTATTGCAAACTGGACTAGCCTGATATGCAATGTGTGTTAGCATTATCTGATTCCTTCCGCTGCCATTTTCTTACAAAGCAGCAGAACCTTGTTAATGGATCATTTGAATTTCCTCCACCCATCATCAAAGCATTTATTTCCAACTAGGATTTGTTTTGTATCCAAATCTGACCAGTGACACAAGAACACTGTGAAGCAATCGATCATAGTAATAAACTGCCTCCTGCAATGTGGCTCAGTCTAAATTATATTTTGGCACGCTCCAAATGTTGTTTGGAGTGGCTGCACAGTAGGAACTTTCCCCTCCAGTTTTTCCAGAAAGAGGAGGATTCACTACAGAAAGGAAACGTTACCTGTGTGGAAGCAATCCTTTGCAGTCTAGCATTGTACTCGTATAGAGTGAGGCACTGAACATAAATCACACCAAGAACACTTATATATGCTGTGTTTGCACAATGTGGGTCACTTGGTCTGCCCTTTTTCCTGAGATGTCTCAACTCTAAATGCTCAACTAAAGTTTGAAAGTTTGAAATTCTAGAACTTTGGGGATTGAAAGAAAAATTAATTGGGAAGGCAGACTTTTTTATTTGGGGAGAAGTGCCCTCGTTCAGGAGGAATAGTAGTTGGTAATACTACCGTTATACCTCTGATTAATAGTTGCCATCCATATCCATGCCCTGCTCACCCCACCAGCTCAATAGATATCTTGAGCAATGATTAATCGATTTGCCCTAAAGAAATGGGAAATTATTGTTTCCATTTGATGTTTGATGTTTTGTCTTATGTCTGTTATAACAGGCTGTGCTTTTATTTAATTTTAGTTTGTTTGTATTTATATTTTGAGTTGTATACATTTTGTTAGTATGGATGTACTGTTGTTGTATTCGGGCATTGAATGTTTGCCTTTTATGTTTGGAATCCGCCCTGAGTCCCTTTGCGGAGATAGAGCGGAATATAAATAAATTATTATTAGTATTGTTATTATTATTATTATTATTATTATTATTATTATTATTATTATTTGAAACACCACAAGATGAATCCACAGCAGACACTCTTCTTCTTCTTCTTCTTCTTATTATTATTATTCACATCCCCAGTAGATAAACCCCTGAAAGCAGATCAAAGCAAGGACTATGCCCGTCATTCATCAGTAGCAAAATGCAAAAATGCAGACAAAAAATTGAGACATTTTTCATTAGCTTTCTTGGTGGCTGCCAGTACCCCAATTATGGGAATACATTTAATATTTCAGCCCAACCTAGGACATTTTCACATGAATCCGCCATTCCATGACAGCCACCTTATCATTGATTGCAGATACCATGTTTTCCCAAAAATGAGACAGAACATAAAATAAGCTGTAGGATTGCTAAGCATTTGCACAATATAAGGCATACCCTGAAAATAAGACATAGTGATGAGGCATAGAGGGAGACATAGAAAGTGAAATACAAGAACTTTCGACAGTGGTGGGGGAGGCAAGTCTGGGCCTCCCTCCCTTTCACTTCCTGCCTCCTCCTCCTCCTCCTCCTCCTCCTCCTCCTCCTCCTCCTTTTTCTCCTTCTGTTCTTTCTTCCCTTTGGGCCAGGCCAGGCAAGGCTTACACCCCAAGTGAGTGAGAAAGGGAGTGAGTCACCAGCTCCAATGGGGCCACGGTTGGCGATGCTGCTTCCCTTCAGCCCGTCCCCCAGGAAGTCTTCTCAGTGAAGTGAGGAGCAGGATGCTCTGCTTTAGGTACTGTGTGTCCTCAGAGGGAAGAAGTTGTGGCTACTATTTTACTCAGCACTATATTTGTGTTGCACCCCAGAGTAGGAACAGGACCCTCTAATCATTAATTACATCACACCTTGGATGAAAGAAGTCATCTTTAATTGAAGAATAATTGGAGTCAATAAAAGAGACAAAGATAAAGCTGATAAAAGTCCAAAAGCAAAAAGCCAAAAAAGCAGTAATATGAACAGTGTCCAAACATAGGAATAATAACAGAGTTTCAAAAGCTTGCTGTAATAATCCAGATGCAATGAAATATCAAATGCCTTCAATAAAAACCATGAACATAGTCACTGCTAATCCACTAGAAAAGCCAGGAGGTCTTGGAGACGTGGCCACAGGAATATCCAAAAGAGTTGACTTGAAGCCAAACGATGCCTGGTCTGAAGGAAATTCCCCAAGAGCTCAATTTAAGTCCCAGAAACTGATTTCTAGTCCCCCCAGTCTTTGACCTTAACTGTCGAATTCTTTCTGACCTGCGTAAACATTGGGCCTCTCTACGGCCCTGGCTGATTTCCAGATGGCGACTGGTCTTATCTATCTTCTCATTAACTGCAGGTGTGAAACTATCTTGGAGACTCGAGCCTGGAGAAGGGAATGAACTTTCCTGCAAACTCGAGCCTGGAATTTTCTCATGAGAACATAGCCTTTCCTCTGACCCTTCTCGATCAGAGTCTGTAGTGACCTTATTGTCCAAAGTGTCTCCATTTTGTACCTCATCCTCACTGACATCCAAGTCAGACTCAGAAACATTAGAAGGGGGAAGCACTATAACAGATTCAGGGTCAAACATAGGCTGAGTCCCAACAATTTGAAGGAAAAAGGAAGAGGGGCCGACCAAGGGCAAGATGGATGGATGGGATCCTTGAAGTGACTGGATTGACCTTGAAGGAGTTGGGGGTGGTGACTGCTGACACGGAGCTCTGGCGTGGGCTGCTCCATGAGGTCATGAAAAGTCAGAAACGACTGAATGAATGAACAACAACAACATTTGAATAAATTTGGATTGTTGTACCATACTTAATAAAAAAAACAAGAAATCACCTGAAAATTAGCCATAAATAACTATAAGACAGTGTGCCTTATTTTTTGTTGAAACACGGTACATCCTTACTGGGTTGGTTATTCTTGATATCACTCCTCTCTTCATTAGCACAATTGTACTGATTTGCCAAACTGTGATCCCACGATTGTACTTCTGCACACCTTTGTAACCCTGTTTTCCAACAGAACTGCTCTTCAGTTTTATTTTTAGTGCAATTATGTGATTTCAGCATTTAAAAACAAATATGAATATAAATGTCAAATGTAGAATGAATGGAAACAGAACATTGCTCCCTGACATCAGTTTACTGCTGGCATGCTGATAGATAAGTATAAGAGGTGCATTGCATAAGGTAAGTGAAAGAAATGTTGCAGGATATTGAGTTATTGATAGATTTTACCTGTCATTAGCTAGGTGTAAGAGAATTGTGCAAAAGAAACACATGACATCATGCAATAGGGACCATCACCAAAGGTGCCAGTCCAGCTGCAATGCTGCTTTGCCTGCCTTGTGCAATAAAGTCTCCCCCTTTGAGCCAGCATTTGACAGCTGACACCAAGCAGCTGAAGGGTAATTCTAATTTAACTGGACATTTTTATTTCTGCTGTATGCATTTTGCTTTACTTCAGTCTGCTGCAAAGCCCTTGGGAGGCTTGCAACAAAAAGTAAATGACCAAATGAAGGAATGAAGACTGTTTTTGTTTTTTACTTGCCAATGCTTCTGTGCTTTTAATGCACATGATGTACAGAAATCCAGTATATACAGATTTTTCTGCCATGCAGTAACAACAGTGGGGAAAAATTCACTTGGTGATTTATTTATTTTTTTGCTTTCCACATGACTGCTAATGACTCACTTCAAGTAGATTTGACTTGGTTCCAAATTCAGTTTGCCCAAGCTTGGCTATAGACTTCAGCTGTCCCAATTTAGCAGAATTAGTCCCAATTGCTCTAATTGTTGCAAATTGATTTCAATGTATAAATGTAGTTTTCAGTCAATCAACTCAGCCAGGAGAAACTGAGAGAAATGGGTGAAACGTTTGCCCTTCCCAGTAGACACAGGCAAGGGCAAACTGTTGCCGTTTGTCCAAGCTTTTATGTACTTCCTCGTATCATTTGTCATCTTAACCAGACTCTGATTTTACATAGCCTGGTTTAATCTACACTGGAGGGTATGGCACCAGGAGATTCCACCTGAACATTAGGAAGAACTTCATGGTCACAAGAGTTGTTAAGTGGTGGAACTCTCTGCCTCAGAGTCTGGTGAAGACTCCTTCTTTGGAGGCTTTTAAACAGAGACTGGATGGCCATCTGTCAGGCAGAATGGGATTGGAAATAATAATAATAATAATAATAATAATAATAATAATAATAATAATAATGACAACAACAAACAACTATTATTGTCCTCCAAAGCACTTTACATTGTTTTAGGTCTGCCTGTATGTTTTCCACAAACCGCCCCATCACTTTTTCACCCATGTCCAGCATTATTTTTAATTTTAACTACATCTGACCTACGCATAGATTTTAAAATGTGTTGTCCTATTGATAATGCTATGTTATTGTTTTATTGTTTTGTTGTTTTTAAATTGCTTGTATTGTTGTTATTGCTTGTATTGTTGTATGATGGGCTCGGCCTCATGTAAGCCGCACCGAGTCCCCTGGGGAGATGGTAGCGGGGTATAAATAAAGTGTATTATTATTATTATTATTATTATTATTATTATTATTATTTGGGGCGGCTAACATGAGGCCAAGCCCAAAATGAATACAGCAAAGTTTGACACACAACAACAGAAAATTTACATCAAAACAAAATACATAAAGTAACAAAATGGAATAACTAAACAGTACAGAATAACATAATAAGATCAAACAAAACAACTCTATGGTTCTTTGATTGTATGATTTCATCTGTTCATGAAAGGTAACTGGTCAGGCCCAGTTAATACTTAGATCAGAGACTGAGAATGAATACCAGGTACTGTATACTGTACTATATGCATCTGCGAGGAAGATGATCCCCATATGATCTTAAAGTCCTAGATGGTTCATAAGGATGGCGCCAATTCCCCCCCCCCCCCCCCGTGAGTTCTAGATTTTTAGATACAGAACATATACCACAGGCCAGTTGCCATCTGCTCATCCATAGAAAACCACAATAACCATACCTTAAGAAACTAGAACTGAAGTTGTCTAATTTTCTGAATCAGTTCCCAAATAACCCCAGGAACAGGACTAAAAACAAAAAACAATGTGTGTAGTAAGTAGTTTTTTTTTTCCAATTCAAGCTCACATACACCCTGAAATCTTTCCATGGATCCCTGGTTTAACTATCTGGAGGAATAACACCAATGCAGTGAATGAAGAGGGATTGTATGAAGAGTGTAGGATAATCAGATCTCAGGACCTGGCCTTTCTTTCTATAGTTCTCAGGCCAAGGAGGATTAATCTCATATTTCCAATCCATTTCAGCTTTAAAAAAATGGAATGACAGACTCTGATGGTTGATGGTTAATGATGGTTAATGAGCGGAGTGCCGCAGGGTTCCGTCCTGGGCCCGGTCCTGTTCAACATCTTTATTAATGACTTAGATGAAGGGCTAGAAGGCATGATCATCAAGTTTGCAGACGACACCAAATTGGGAGGGATAGCCAATAGTCCAGAGGACAGGAGCAGAATTCAAAACGATCTTGACAGATTAGAGAGATGGGCCAAAACTAACAAAATGAAGTTCAACAGTGACAAATGCAAGATACTCCACTTTGGCAGAAAAAATGAAATGCAAAGATACGGAATGGGGGACGCCTGGCTCGAGAGCAGTACGTGTGAAAAAGATCTTGGAGTCCTCGTGGACAACAAGTTAAACATGAGCCAACAATGTGATGTGGCGGCAAAAAAAGCCAATGGGATTTTGGCCTGCATCAATGGGAGCATAGTGTCTAGATCTAAGGAAGTAATGCTACCCCTCTATTCTGCTTTGGTTAGACCACATCTGGAATATTGTGTCCAATTCTGGGCACCACAATTCAAGAGAGATATTGACAAGCTGGAATGTGTCCAGAGGAGGGTGACTAAAATGATCAAGGGTCTGGAGAACAAGCCCTATGAGGAGCGGCTTAGGGAACTGGGCATGTTTAGCCTGAAGAAGAGAAGGCTGAGAGGAGATATGATAGCCATGTATAAATATGTGAGAGGAAGCCACAGGGAGGAGGGAGCAAGCTTGTTTTCTGCTTCCTTGGAGACTAGGACACGGAACAATGGCTTCAAACTACAAGAAAGGAGATTCCATCTGAACATTAGGAAGAACTTCCTGACTGTGAGAGCCATTCAGCAGTGGAACTCTCTGCCCCGGAGTGTGGTGGAGGCTCCTTCTTTGGAAGCTTTTAAGCAGAGGCTGGATGGCCATTTGTCAGGGGTGATTTGAATGCAATATTCCTGCTTCTTGGCAGGGGGTTGGACTGGATGGCCCATGAGGTCTCTTCCAACTCTTTGATTCTATGATTCTATGATTCTATGATATCCTCAGCTAGCTTCACCAAGGCCAAACCTTTGCTCTTAATTCAATAGGAACAGAAGTCCAGCAGCAGCTACAGGTCCACCAGTTGCGCATCACAACATTAAATACTTGGGTCGCTATCCAGCACATGCACAAGCATACCCGAGCCCAATCATCTCAATTGTTTTAAATTCATTGATTCTGCACTGCTTGAATTCTCCTTTGAATAACAACCCCTGGGATCTTCATGTTTGACATGGTTCCCTGTATGCTTGAGCAGGAATTTTACCGCTCAGGGGCTTTCTCCTCCTCGGCTTTCCCCTTTTCCCCAAACCTCACACCATTTCTCATATATTCTTTGCTGTGTTATATATACCTCGTGACATTTTCTCCTTAAGATGTGGGCTTGATTTTATAATGTTTCTCATACAGTAAAACAACTGCTAACTCAAGCAGTTACTGGGGCCAGAAGATCTAATCGTCTTCCAATCTGCAGAAGCCCTTCCGAAGTAGCCATTGTACTACCTTTAGGAATAGATTATCATTATTGAGCTTGTATTACTCTGGCTGACAGCTGAGCATGTCCTTGCTAACTCAGGGTCACCGAAAATGACGAATATTCCTTTACTACTCAATAAGACATGGGATACAAGTGATTAAAATGGGTTTTGGTATTCAGACAATCCTTAGCATGCTGCAGTCAAATTAAATTTAAAGTGATTTGACTGCAAGCTTCCTTTAATAGCCATTAAAGTCTTATAACAATACTGAGTGTCTCTATGAATAACTTTTGCTCAAGTGCTACGATTTGCTGGCAGTGGTAAAAATTAAAAATGAGAAAGCAAATCATGAGACATGGCTCATTTATTGATGGGGATGATATCGCTTAGATCACACAGAATGAGGGCCTCGGCTGTGACTCCAATTGTAGTTTAAGATGGGCACATTGACCCTAGAATTAAAAACAAGGCCAGCAAAAGACTGGATTCTCTGGGTTGGATTTACCCTGACTCAGAGTAAGTTATGTGCCTCAGGCTTCTTCTACATTGCCATATAAATTCCTGATTGTCTGCTTTGAACTAGATTATATGGCAGTGTAGACTCAGATAATCCAGTTGAAAGCAGATAATGTGGATTATCATTGGTGGGGTTCAGAATGCTCTGTGATTGTAGGTGAACTATAAATCCCAGCAAGTACAACTCCCAAATTTCAAGATTCTATTTTCCCCAAACTCCATCGTTGTTCACATTTGGACATATTGAGTATTCGTGTAGAGTTTGGTCCAGATCCATCATTGTTTGAGTCTGCAGTGCTCTCTGGATGTAAGGAACAACTCCTCTACAACTTCAAAACTCAAGGTCAATGCCCACCAAACCCTTCCAGTATTTTCTGTTGGTCATGGGAGAACTGTGTGCCATGTCTGGAGAACAAGCCCTATGAGGAGCGGCTTAGGGAACTGGGCATGTTTAGCCTGAAGAAGAGAAGGCTGAGAGGAGATATGATAGCCATGTATAAATATGTGAGAGGAAGCCACAGGGAGGAGGGAGCAAGCTTGTTTTCTGCTTCCTTGGAGACTAGGACACGGAACAATGGCTTCAAACTACAAGAGAGGAGATTCCATCTGAACATTAGGAAGAACTTCCTGACTGTGAGAGCCGTTCAGCAGTGGAACTCTCTGCCCCGGAGTGTGGTGGAGGCTCCTTCTTTGGAAGCTTTTAAACAGAGCCTGGATGGCCATTTGTCAGGGATGATTTGAATGCAATATTCCTGCTTCTTGGCAGGGGGTTGGACTGGATGGCCCATGAGGTCTCTTCCAACTCTTTGATTCTATGATTCTATGATTCTATGTTTGGTTCAATTCCATCGTTGGTGGGGTTCAGAATGCCCTTTGAATGTAGGCGAACTATAAATCCCAGCAACTCCAACTTCCAAATGACAAAATCAATTTTTTTGAGTGAAGGACATACATTGGGTTGTTAGGTGTCGTGTGTCAAAATTTGGTGTCAATTCGTCCCGTGGTTTTTGGTTTCTGTTAATCCCACAAACGAACATTACATTTTTATTTATATAGATAAGTCTAAACATTTTAGTCAAAAAATCAACCCCAAAAACCTGGGTTGACTTATCCATGAGTCAGTATAAATACTGTACCTTAACACTGATTGAAAAGCGGACCTTCCCCTTCTCGGAGTATAGTAGCACAGGGTTAGAGCATAGTCCCTGTCACGGGATTTGCTGGTCATGAAGTGATTTCTAATTTCTAAACCAGGAACTCTTTGAACCACTGCAAACTGGATAGCAAGTGTCCCAGAAACAAGCTAAAATATAGAGTCCACCTGCCAGCATCTGACCTTATCGATACACTGTATAGTTAACTCAGGTTTTCACACAAAATATCCAGAGACTTTGATCTTCACCGTTACAATATATACAAACGTACAAACAGGATATGCAGGTCCCCTTTCTGTCTTGTACTTGCAAACAATCAGAGTCATCAAACAGTTACATACAACATAGACAGATACTCACACTGAGTCACACAGGAGAGAGAAAGATGGATCCTTTCATCCTCCTTATATAGTCAGCTGCTGATAGGTCATCAGTAAGGAACACTGGCTGATTCAACCCCTCTGCAATACACCTCACTCCACATTCCCTTAGGTATTTCATCATGACATTCACAGTCATTACCCAGGTGCCCTCTATCAACCACATGTTCATTAAACAGTATTTTCTTTCATGATTAGAAATGCTGCCCCATTTCTATCTAACAGTCCCTTGGTTCCCAACATGAGCCACACACCTCACAGGGGGGCAATTTGATTTTTTAAGAAGGACAGTTCAAGAATGCATTATTAACAGTGAGTTTTTGAATTTCTTATGGTTCTAATGGCTTAATATATCTATCTATATATATAATGCTCTGTGCATAATGAGTACCTTAAAAACAAAAAGAACCAATGAACAAAATCACACCAAATTTGGCAACAAAACATCTCACTACACAAGGAGTGGCCATCACTCAAAAATATGATTTTTCACTTGGGAGTTGTAGTTGCTGGGATTTATAGTTCACCTATAATCAAAGAGCATTCTGAACTCCACCAACAATGTAATTGAACCAAACTTGGCCCACAGGACTCCCATGATCAACAGAAAACACTAGAAGGGTTTGGTGGGCATTGACCTTGGGTCTTGGAGTTGTAGTTCACCTACATCTAGAGAACACTGTGGACTCAAACAATGATGGATCTATGTATTGTCGAAGGCTTTCATGGCTGGAATCACTAGGTTCTTGTGGGTTTTTTCGGGCTATATGGCCATGTTCTAGAGGCATTTCTCCTGACGTTTCGCCTGCATCTATGGCAAGCATCATCAGAGGTAGTGAGGTCTGTTGGAAAAATGATGGATCTGGACCAAACTTGGCACGAATACTCAAGATAAACCTGTACCCATTACTCTGGCCCGGCCCAGTTTTATTGTGTCCTGGTGTATTGTTTTATTGCTTGTTGTTTAATATTGCTTTAACTGTTTTTAATTTGCTTTAGGTTGTGTATTGTTATGTTGTGTTTTGAGGCCTTGACCTTTGTAAGCCGCATCGAGTCCTTTGGGAGATGCTAGCGGGGTACAAATAAAGTTTAATAATAATAATAATAATAATAATAATAATAAACACAGATGGTGTTTGAGGAAAATAGACCTTGACATTTGGGAGTTGTAGTTACTGGGATTTATAGTTCACCTACAACCAAAGAACATTCCAAACCCCATCAAGAATGTAATTGAACCAAACTTGGCACACAGGAATTGGGCCAAACATCCCACACAGAACCCCCATGACCTACAGAAAATTCTGTGTTTTCTGGTGGTCTTTGGTGACCTTTCTGACACCCCCTGGTCTTGACTTCTCAGGTTGAGAAATGCTGCCTTAAGGCCATCCAGTCCAACTCCCTTCACCAGGGCATGAAAACATAATCAAAGCCCTCCTGACAAAGGGCCATCCAGCCATTCACACACACACATATATGTATATGACAGATGCAGTATCATAGATTTGAAAGGGACCCCTAAAGAAGGACAATTATATGTTGCATTTTCCAGAGTAGGCAAACCAGGCACTCTCCACGTCAACACTGGCAAAGAAACAGCAAGAAATACTGTTTACCCACAAGCATAACGAAATTACATATATTAGAAACCAACACTTTCTCATTCCCTTTATTTTCCAGATCACCAGACTGGGCCACAGCAACGCGTGGCAGGGGACCGCTAGTAATATATAAATATAGTGACATACATATCTTTAAAATTAAAATAAGAATGTAAACGGCGATCAGTTGGTGACAATGGAGAGGGGGAAAGCCCTCACTTGTACTATAAGGTTGACTTCTACCTGAGTATATGTAATACCTTATATTGTCTAAGGAACTTTTTTTCATTTTTCCATTAAATATGGTATTCTCTTTAGACTTATATCACACATTGAAATTCCACCTAGACCCCTTCAACCATCATATCAATATTCAGTGAAGGTATAATTGGAAATTCTTTGAACTTTTGAAGGGCAGAGTTGGTATATCACGGAGACTAAATATCACAGAGCTGGGAAACAATGTGGAAAATTATTTCATTGCTCAAATTCATCACATAGAGCAGCAACAAATTCAAAACTTGTTCTTTAGATTGTCAAAATGTTAAATGCTAGCGCTGAACGTTTCTTGTCATCTTAACTCTTCCCAATCGTTAAAGTAATATTTTTAAATTTTAACAATTGAATCAAATTAAAATTTATTTATTTATTAATGCGCTTGTATCCCGCTAATATCTCAGCCTAAATCGGCGACTCATTGCGGTTTACAACACTTAAAAAACAACAATATTCAGTTTAAAAGCATAAAACACATATACAATACAAATTATTGGGCCACCAATAACCATCCAATGCATCTCGTAACTGGAGTCGCAATCCAAATTCATCGTCCATGATTACCAGTCCTTTAGTCATCATAATTCGTTGCAACGGATTAACCGAATGCTTGTTTAAACATCCATGTCTTCAATCTTTTCCGAAACACCATCAGCGAGGGGGCTGATCTTACCTCTATGGGGAGGGTGTTCCAAAGCCAAGGGGCCACCACAGAAAAGGCCCTGTCTCTCGTTCCCGCCAGCCGCACTTGTGAAGCCGGCGGGATAGAGAGCAGGGACTCCCCAGAAGATCTTAGGGTCCTGGTGGGCTGATAGGTTGAGATACGTTCGGATAGATAAGTTGGGCCAGAACCGTTTAGGGCTTTAAAGGCCAACGCCAGCACTTTGAATTGAGCCCGGTAGCAGATCGGCAGCCAGTGGAGCTGGTGCAGCAGAGGAGTTGTATGCTCCCTGCGCCCCGCTCCTGTTAGTATCATGGCTGCCGCCCGTTGGACTAATTGGAGCTTCCGGGCTGTCTTCAAAGGCAACCCCACGTAGAGAGCGTTGCAGTAGTCAAGACGGGATGTAACCAGAGCGTGGACTACCGTGGCCAAGTCAGACTTCCCAAGGTACGGTCGCAGTTGGCGCACAAGTTTTAACTGTGCGAATGCTCCCCTGGTCACCGCCGAAACCTGGGGTTCCAGGCTCAGCGATGAGTCCAGGATCACACCCAAACTGCGAACCTGCGTCTTCAGGGGGAGTGCGACCCCGTCTAACACAGGCTGTAACCCTATACCCTGTTCGGCCTTGCGACTAACATCTTAATTGACCAACATATTAGAATTATTAACATTTTAACATCAGTGAATTATATCTTTTTCTGATTTAACATTCATGTGCAAGTGCCACAGCAAGCATTTCCAAGCTATGGAATAGCACACTTGAGAGTTATTTTATACAGCAAGAAAGAGAGGAAGAGAGACAAAGAAACCAAGGACATCTGCAGGAAGCTACCTGTAAAGTTACACAGAGAGGTGGGGAGGGGGGGGTTGCATGTATCAAAGTCCCCCAAATAAAACACTTATATAGGAATGTGGGGCCAAGAAATGACAGAAATGCCCCACAAGACATTGAGATGGCAAGTTCACAAGTTCATATTCTTCAGATCTCCTTTGGGCACAATGTTCTTGCAAAGTGTCTCTCATATTACAGTGAAATATCTAATCTATACTGAAATGTAGCACCCCTCCTGCTTTGTTCTGCATAAGAAATAATGCCACCATTTACCAAATAATTATGGACCTGGGGCTGATATGCAGAAGTGACATGTGGAGCTTCAATGTGGTTGTTGTGTGCCTTCAAGTTTCTGACTTACATCGACCCTAAGGCAAATCTATTGCAGGGTTTTCTTGGTGAGTTTTTGATCAGAGTGGCTTGCCTTTCCCTTCCTCGGAGACTAAGGCCCCTTCTACACTGTCATAAAATCCAAATTATTGGAGCAGATAATCCACATTATCTGCTTTGAACCGGATTATATAATCCACCATATAATCCAATTCAAAGTAGACAATCTGGATTTTATATGGCAATGTAGAATAATAATAATAATAATAATAATAATAATAATAATCCTTTATTTGTACCCCGCTACCATCTACCGAAGGACTCGGTGCGGCTTACAAGAGGCTGAGCCCACATACAACAATAAACAACAACAACAATACAACAAAATAAATCAAAACAAAGCAATAACATTAACAACACACAATGACACAATTAAAAACTATGGCAGGGCCAAATGTAATAATTAAAATTAAAATTAAAAAGTGCTGGGCATGACCAGGAGAAAAGGGTAGGTGTTTGGAGAGGGATGGGTTTGCAGATATCCTAAATCTCTGATAAAGTGTGTTTGGGACAAAATGCTCGGAGTTTCCTTATTCTGGGAAGGCACACTGGAACAGCCACGTTTTCAAGCTCCTCCTAAAAATTGCCAGCGATGGGGCTTGCCTGATATCCTTAGAGAGAGAGTTCCAGAGTCGAGGGGCCACCACCGAGAAAGCCCTATCCCTCGTCCCCAGCAATCGCGCTTGCGATGCAGGTGGGATCGTAAGTAGGGACTCTCCAGATGAACGAAGAGATCGTGTGGGTTTGTATGCAGAGATGCAGTCACGCAGGTA
The DNA here is from genome assembly GCF_037176765.1 of Anolis sagrei. Lineage (NCBI taxonomy): Eukaryota > Metazoa > Chordata > Lepidosauria > Squamata > Anolidae > Anolis > Anolis sagrei. Next base: position 168,588,830 of record NC_090021.1, on the reverse strand, counting down.
GGCGGGTCCCAAACTGTTTAGGGCTTTGTAGGTAAGCACCTGCACCAAGAATTGGGACCGGAAAATGAAAGGCAGCCAGTGGAGCTCCTTAAACAGGGAGATTGACAACCTGGCCGCTGCCCGTTGGACCAATTGAAATTTCCAGGCCGTTTTCAAGGGCAGCCCCACGTAGAGTGCATTACAGTAATCCAATCTGGAGGGCCTAAGAAGGGGCCTAAGAGAGTGCAACTTGGCCAAGTTCATGCACTGGGTTTCCATGGCCAAGTGGGGATTCCAACCTTGGTCTCCGGAGTCATATTGCACCAAAAACTACAAGGTAAGACAGCCATGGTGATTCTTTTTTTGAAACTATGGATTCAGAAAGTTGTTTGGATTTGTGCTGATTGGGAAATTAAACACATCTTCTTTACCAGTTTTCACATTGTATAAGTCTGTCCCAATGCAGTCTTCAGTCTATTCTTTTTTTTTTAATTATCTATGTCTTTAGAGTTGAAACATATGTTCAGGAATCACTAGCACATTGTGAGTAGCATAATTTTAGTCATTTAGATATTTTTAAAAAGACTCCTTAAGGAGAAATGTGGTACAAGTTGAATATGCCTTATGTAAGATGCTTGGTATCAGAAGTGTTTTGGATTTTTTAAAAAATGAATACCTGTATTTGTATATATGCATCTTACATATAATGGCCCCTGGTGGCGCAGTGGGTTAAAGTGCTGAGCTGCTGAGCTTGTTGACCGAAAGGTCGCTGGTTCAATTCCAGGGAGCGGCGTGAGTTTCCGCTGTCAGCCCCAGCTTCTGCCAACCTAACAGTTCGAAAACATGCAAATGTGAGTAGATCAATAGGTACCGCTCTGGCGGGAAGGTAACGGCGCTCCATGCAGTCATGCCGGCCACATGACCTTGGAGGTGTCTACGGACAACGCCGACTCTTCGGCTTAGAAATGGAGATGAGCACCACACCCCAGTCGGACATGACTGGACTGTATGTCAGGGGAAAACCTTTACCTTTACCTATATTATTTTAATATTTATTTACTTAATTTTTATCCTGCCTTTCTTCCGATATAGGAATTCAAGGTGCCTAACAGTAAACATGACACCTCTCTCTCATCAATCTGTCATCTCTGCATATTTTGGACTAGCAAAACATCCTTCATGCAATAAGGTCTTGAATCCTGGGACTATATGAACAAATCTATCAATGTTTCCTCTTTCACCACATTTGAATGTTTAACATGTCAGGTTCTTTCCACCTCCAATATCAAGAGATTTCTGAAATATTGCAAGTTATTATTAGATGCAAACAGAATGTGAGTTCTCATGAATTCCAAATGGGTGAAAGCTGCAAATCCTTTGACAGTGTGATGAAATAAGCCAGTGAATGAAGGTCTTTGTGGCTCCAAAATCCTGGGAAAGGTGGAGTTTTGTTTTGTCTGGTTTTTAATGTGAGAAGGCTTTCCAAAACTTCTAATCTCAGGACTGGCTAAAAGTACATGAGCAGGGAGCGGGGCAGCTCATAGTGAAAATCTTGATTTCATTAAGCTACTAGCTGTCCCCTGCCATGTGTTGCTGTGACCCGGTCTGTGTATATGTGTTTTGTGTGTGTATGTATGTCTATATGAGTATATATGTAGTTTTGTGCCTGCGCTGTAGCATTTTTTTTTGCTTTTTTTGGCTTTTTAAGTCCCTTCCGTTGTGTTTTCCAGTGTTTTTATGAGTGGTGATCACTTGTTGGCCTGATAGGTATATTGTGTCCGACTTTGGTGTCAATTCCTCCAGTGGTTTTTGAGTTATTTTAATCCCACAAACAAACATTACATTTTTATTTATATAGACTAGCTGTCCCCTGACATGTGTTGCTGTAGCCCACATGGGGGTTCTGTGTGGGAGGTTTGGCCCAATTCTATTGTTGGTGGGGTTCAGAATGCTCTGTGATTGTAGGTGAACTATAAATCCCAGGAACTACAACTCCCAAATGTCAAGATTCTATTTTCCACAAACTCCACCAGTATTCACATTTGGGCATATTGAGTATTCGTGTAGAGTTTGGTCCAGATCCATCATTGTTTGAGTTTGCAAAATTTGTGGGTTTTTTAAATCTGTTTGTTTGTTTTGTTCTGTTAGAAATGTAATACAATGGTATGGTTTCTGATGACACGATAAATATAAATATATTGTTTGAGTTCATAGTGCTCTCTGGATGTAGGTGAACTACAACTCCAAAACCAAAGGACACTGCCCACCAAACCCTTCCAGTATTTTCTGGTGGTCATGGGAGAACTGTGTGTCAAGTTTGGTTCAATTCCATCGTTGGTGGGATTCAGAATGCTCTTTGATTGTAGGTGAACTATAAATCCCAGCAACTACAACTGCCAAATGACAAAATCAATTTTTTTAGGGGAAAGACTTACATTGGGTTGTTAGGTGTCTTGTGTCCAAAATTGGTGTCAATTCCTCCAGTGGTTTTTTAGTTCTGTTAATCCCACAAACGAACATTACATTTTTATTTATATAGATTGCGGACATATTTCACTGAAATCTCATTCAAAATAAGAACAGTGGAGAAGATCCCTGGAACATAGAGGCCAATATAAATTCAGGGGACGGGTGGGGTGTGTGTGTGTGTGTGTGTGTGTGTGTGTGTGGATTAGATAGAAGCATGTGTGGCAAGATAATTCAGATCCTTTTTGCTTCCTTGACATAGCATTCTTCTCTTAAACTGTGGTTGACCCAGGCGTTGCTGTTTAATATGGACCTTCCTGGAAGACTTTGTCAGGTTGCATTAGGGATTCGTTAAAGATATCACTGAGACACACATACACACACATATTCCCCACCAAAAAAACCCAGCCTCTTTTAATGTTTTAAAGGAAAAGAAGACCCCGCAGCTCTTAACCCTTTGCAACCAGCCTCAACTCCAGTATGAACCTTTACTACTATGAACACACATCGCCAGAGAGCGCTTGAGCAAGCGGGAGATGGCTTCCTCCCCAGGGTCTTTCCTTCTTCTCTTTTCTCCTGTTCCTTTTTATTTATTTATTATTCTGTAGGATGTGTGGGAGGCATCACTGTCAAATCCTGGGAATGGTACTGACAGTGAGATGATGTCCGCGCCGACGGGATGCAGCGACAGCGAGAAGACTCTTCACCTTCTGGAGCATCTTAGACAATCTTGAAGGCTGCAGTGGCTCTGTGTAATTGTGTGCTCAACCCTTCTTCAAATCCAACTGCACAACAGAAGTCTTGTGATGAAACTCTTTGTCAGTGTTGTTGTAGATATAGCCTTTTTTGTCTCGCTTCAGAGTAATAATTTCTCATTTCATCTAAGTTAAGGGACAGGATGGGGAAAGACCCCAGTGTCTATTACAGGGAACTGCAAAAAGATACTGTTATTACAAAATACACTATTTCGCTCAACCTCCAAATGCCTGTGATCGATTCTCCTGTGGGGTGGCAATGGTTTTGTACAATCTGGCGAGGAACATGTGGTAGCGTCATATTTTGTCTAGGGTTTCGTTTTTCAACCCAATTTCTGGACGTGTCAAAAACAACAGGGAAGAGAGTTTCATAAGCAGTTTATTTCGCCTTATGGCACAACGCCATCTTGTGGGTATATTTTAAAGACAATTGCTTTCTCTTTCTTTCTCTTTTCTTCCTATGTGTCAGTAGTCTATTATTATTATTATTATTATTATTATTATTATTATTATTATTTGAAATACAACAAGATGAGTCCACAGCAGACACTCTGCTGGCTGTTGTATTGGATCACACGTAGGACTGTGTCAGGCATGTAGCCGGGGGGGGGGGGGGGTCTTGAGGGGCTTCAGCCCCCCCCCCCCCCAATTCTCATGGTGGTTCACAAAAAGGCCTTACTGGTGCATTATTTAAATTGTTATGTTTATTCATATCATGATCTGATCACCATACTCAATATATCCCATATGCATGGGGGTATTGGGGTAATGATACAAAAGGTTTGCTAGGCTAGACCCTCTTTCACTCAGACTCAGCCGCCCCCCAAACTCAGCCCCCCCCCAAACCCACCCCCCCAAAAAACTCAGCCCCCCCCCCCCCCGAATCAAAATCCTGGCTCCAGGCCTGGACTGTGTGATGTATTGGTGAATAATGCATGCAGATCCAAGTAAGGTGGCCTTCTGCAGCTGGCAGATGGAAATCTTGTCAGCACCAGTTGTGTTTAAGTGCAGGCCAAAGTCTTTAGGCACTGCACCCAGTGTGCCGATCACCACTGAGACCACCTTGACTGGCTTGTGCCAGAGTCTTTGCAGTTCAATTGTTAAATCCTCATATCATGTCAGCTTTTCCAGTTGTTTCTCTTCAATCCTTCTGTCTCCTGGGATTGAAACATCGACGATCCATACTTTGTTTTTTAACACGATCGTGAGGTCAGGAGTATTGTGCTTCAAAACTCCGTCAGTCTGAGTTTGGAAGTCCCAGAGTAGTTTGACATGTTCATTTTCTGTAACTTTTTCAGGCTTGTGATCCCACCAGTTCTAGTCCCAAGATTTGTGGCACAGGTTCCAATGAATCATCTGAGCAACGGTGTTATTCCTCTGCTTGTAGTCTGTCTGTGCGATCTTCTTGCAGCAGCTGAGGATACGATCTAATGTTTCATCTACTTCCTTGCAGAGTCTACACTTGGGATCTGTTGTTGACTTTTCAATTCTGGCTTTGATGGCATTATTATTATTATTATTATTATTATTATTATTATTATTTCTTACTCGCCTTTTCTCACGGCTCGAGATGGATCACAGCACAGTCAAGGTTTCTTTACACATCCAAATGATATTTCAGTTCACCTGGACTATTTTCTGACCCTTTCCCAAGCATTTGTTGTAACATTTTATTGAATGGGTTTCTTTTTTTTTTAATTCCAAGATGCATTGGAACAATAAAGTGTCCATTCTTCCTTTCTCAATAAAATGAACTATAGCATTATAACTCTTTTTTAAAAAACCAGAGAAAAGAAATCTTTAGAAGAGACCAATAATTTCTAGAAACAGTTCCAAATAAGTAATCATGGAAATGACAAGAATTGGGAAAACTATAATATGATAAGTTAGACTTGATTAGACAACTTTTTCCTCATCCATCTCATCACATGAGGTGGATTTAGCATCATGGCACACTGCCAGGATGTTTCAATATTAATTGTTAATTATTATTAAATTATGGTTAATATCAAATTTAATATTAATATAATAATAATAATAATAATAATAATAATAATAATAATTTGGAAACAATAAACATTGACAAAATCACGATCTGTCAACCGCAAAAGGCCACCTTACTTGGATCTGCACGCATCATTGGAAAATACATCACACAGTCTTAGACAATTGGGAAGTGTTCGACTTGTGATTTTGTGATACGAAATCCAACATATAGATCTCATTTGCTGTGGCATACTGTGTTTTTGTGTCAGTAAAATAATAATAATCATAATCATAATCATAATCATAATAATAATAATAACACAGCAGGACAGAAGAGAAACAACTGGAAAAGCTGACACATTATTCGCCGATACATCACACAGTCCTAGACACTTGGGAAGTGTCCAACGTGTGATCCAATACAACAGCTAGCAGAGTGATCTTGTCAGCTATGGACTTATCTTGTTGTGTTTCAATAATATTTTATGGTATATTCTCCTCCAAGATATGTAAAGAATTAAAGTAACAAGAGACCAATCCTGGATCGAACCTGGAAATCCTTCATTAAGGTCTTTGCCATCTTGTCCTGCTGACTGACTGTATCTGCAGTGTAGAATAAATGCAGTTTGGCACCACTTGAACTGCCATGGCTCAATGCTATGGAAGCAAGGGATTTGTAGTTTGGAGAGGCGCCAGTGCTCTTTGACAGAGAAGGGTCCCATGATTCCCTAGCACCGTGCCATGGCAGTCAAAGTGTTCTCAATCGGCTTTAATACTACAGTGTAGATGGACCCAAAGTCACTTATCTGTGTATCACATTAATTTCGTGACACTGAGTCACCGTGTCATAAAGGCTTTCCTACTTCGTGCTTCCTTCTCCCTTCAGTTTCCCAAAGTCCCACGTACATTCCCCTGTTTGCAGCTCCTGTTCATTTGCTTTGAAACTGTGTGCTCCCTAGAGAGGCAAAAATAGATAAATGCCTCTTAGCAGAGCAGAGCACATGTTTACAAGTAATTTAGGGAATTAATCTAGCAGTGGAGAGATATACAAAAAAGTCATTTGTATTCCTTACCTGTTACTGAAACTCCCTAATCTACTTCAAAATACCTTAAGTTATTATCGCCTACACCGTTTATTTATACTTCCCAGCAAGCAAAGATATTCTGAGATTTATATAGTATAGGCAAGATTTGACAAAATAGGCCCTCAAATGAATTGTGTTAACTGCAGCATCAACTTCCCAATTAGTGGGTACTGGAATGGGAATCACTGCATAGCACCACAACTACAGTACTCATACATTAGTAACTCCAAGATTATGGCCAACATCATTACACATTCAACTTCCCTTTGACATTCTTAAAAAGAGCCAAGACAAGGAACTGGATTTGATTTGATTTTGTACAGTACAATCTGCTATAGAAAAGTCTCTTAATGGTTTTTCGAACCTATTTTGGCACACCTTGTCTCAAACATTTTCCACATTATTCAAAAAGAAAATATTCAATGATCCAGTTTTTCATTTCTTCTGGAAAAAAATACAACAATTTTTCCTCCTATGGCTTCCCAGCCTTCACATTGCTATTATAAGTGTGATCATATTATGGATTTGGAAAAGGGTGATATGCTATGGCAGCCTGATTTTTGATTCCACATTGGATATTTTCATAGAATATCAACCATTATCCATGAATTACTTGGTTGAATGCTATCCACTCATACTCAATCAAGTATACAGACAGTCCCCAATTTATGAATAAGATAGGGTCTGGAGTTTTGTTCTTATGTTGAATTTATATGTAAGTCAGAACAGGTACATTTTTATATGTACCTGTTTTGTATATACAAGGGTTATCCGTAAAGTGGGGCCCCCGGTGGCGCAGTGGGTTAAAGCACTGAGCTGCTGAGCTTGTTGATTGAAAGGTCGCAGGTTCGATTCCGGGGAGCGGCGTGAGCTTCCGCTGTCAGCCCTAGCTTCTGCCAACCTAGCAGTTCGAAAACATGCAAATGTGAGTAGATCAATAGGTACCGCTCCGGCGGGAAGGTAACGGCGCTCCATGCAGTCATGCCGGCCACATGACCTTGGAGGTGTCTATGGACAACGCTGGCTCTCCGGCTTAGAAATGGAGATGAGCACCACACCCCAGAGTCAGACATGACTGGACTTTATGTCAGGGGACTACCTTTACCTTTACCTTATCCGTAAAGTAAGGTTACAAGCCATGTAGCTCTTGCGGAGAATTTTTTGGGGGAAGTTGGTATCACTGTAATGTAGCGGGAAGGCAGCAGAAGCGAACGAGCAGTGTCAATCGTCAGTAGCTCATCGACTGCCGTTGTGGTGAAGGTTAGAGATGAGCGTCCTCATTCCGTTTTCCTTCTGTCATGTCCACACACCGTTCATGCAATACAAGAGGTGTTGACTTCATTTGGTTGAGATGTTTTAAGCCACCCCGCTCACAGCCCCGATCTCACGCCCACTGACTATCATCTGTTCATTACATTGAAGGAACAACTGGGTGGAAAACACTTTTCCAATGATGATGAGGTGAATATCAAAGTGACGAACTGGCTGAGAAAGAAAGTGGGAGACTTCTATGACACAGGCATCAAAAAACTTGTTACACGGATGACAAAATGTATTGAACTGAATTGTGATTATGTGGAAGAATAATGTAATACCTACACTATAATCCATGCAAGTTTTATTAAAATACATTCATTCTTTGTATTTTAAAAATACTGTAATGCATCACATTGTTGGCTCATGTTTAACTTGAAGTTCTTGTGGACAACAAGTTAAACATGAGCCAACAATGTGATGTGGCAGCAAAAAAAGCCAATGGGGTTTCGGACTGCATCAATAGGAGCATAGTGTCTAGATCTAGGAAAGTAATGCTACCCCTCTATTCTGCTTTGGTTAGACCACACCTGGAATATTGTGTCCAATTCTGGGCACCACAATTCAAGAGAGATATTGACAAGCTGGAATGTGTCCAGAGGAGGGCGACTAAAATGATCAAGGGCCTAACAAGCCCTATGAGGAGCGGCTTAAGGAGCTGGGCATGTTTAGCCTGAAGAAGAGAAGGCTGAGAGGAGACATGATAGCCATGTATAAATACGTGAGAGGAAGTCATAGGGAGGAGGGAGCAAGCTTGTTTTCAGCTGCCCTGGAGACTAGTACACGGAACAATGGCTTCAAACTACAAGAAAGGAGATTCCATCTGAACATGAGGAAGAACTTCCTGACTGTGGGAGCCATTCAGCAGTGGAACTCTCTGCCCCGGAGTGTGGTGGAGGCTCCTTCTTTGGAAGCTTTTAAACAGGGGCTGGATGGCCATCTGTTGGGGGTGCTTTGAATGCAATTTTCCTGCTTCTGGACTGGATAGCCCATGAGGTCTCTTCCAACTCTATGATTCTATGATTCTTACCTTCCATATATCCCTCATAGATAGATAGATAGATAGATAGATAGATAGATAGATAGAGATAGAGATTCTCTCTCTCTCTCTCTTGGTGAGATAGATAGGTAGATAGATAGATAGATAGATAGATAGATAGATAGATAGATAGATAGATAGATAGATAGATGTGATTCTTTCTCTCTTGGATAGATAGATAGATAGATAGATGGATGGATGGATGGATGGATGGATGGATGGATGGATAGAGATAGAGATTCTCTCTCTCTCTCTCTTGGTGAGATAGATAGGTAGGTAGGTAGGTAGGTAGGTAGGTAGATAGATAGATAGATAGATAGATAGATGTGATTCTTTCTCTCTTGGAGAGATAGATAGATAGATAGATAGATAGATAGATAGATAGATAGATGATAGATAGATAGATAGATGATAGATAGATAGATAGATGGATGGATGGATGGATGGATGGATGGATGGATGGATGGATGGATGGATGGATAGAGATAGAGATTCTCTCTCTCTCTCTCTCTTGGTGAGATAGATAGGTAGGTAGGTAGGTAGGTAGGTAGATAGATAGATGGATGTGATTCTTTCTCTCTTGGAGAGATAGATAGATAGATAGATAGATAGATAGATAGATAGATAGATAGATAGATAGATAGATAGATAGATTCAGTGCTCTTTTGGAGAAATACAACACCATAACCCAAGAGCTCTAGAAGCAACTAAGATGCAACAACACAACAACACAAAGGCAACATCAACACCACTCCAAGCCCTGGTTTGATAGGAATGTATCCTGGTATGTATCTGCCATCAATGATCATGCGACTGCTGTGGAATAGCGCCTTTGTTTGATAAAGTACAAAGTGGGTTAACATGGCTTCATTTCCATTCATGGATCTATATCAGGGGTGGGAAGCTTGCAACCTTGTAAAAATGTTGCTGGACTGCAAATACCAACAACTTAGCCAGTGAGCGCTGGGAATTGAAGTCCAACATCTGGACGGCCACATTATTCCCACCCCAATAGTATATGCGCCAAGTCAAAAGGCTTTGCAGCTTTTTCTGTTAACATTAAACCTTAAACGTGATGAAACGCAATACAACATCCTTGCTTCTCATAACATACCAGCCACACCGATTAGCTGAAACAACACAAAGAGAGTTCATCTTCTATGGCAGCTCTATCTGCTTCTCCATGGGAAACAATCACTTTCTGTATAGCGCATTTTTGTCAATGCAAAAGAACAGAGGGCTCCTAGATGTCAGATAAACTTTCCTCCTAAATGAACAGCTCAGCTGTATTTAGAAGTTTATTTCCCATAAATGCCTCCACTTGCCGCACTCTTGTTTTTTTTCTACCAAGAGGGAAAGAATCGAGATGCATAATGACTGTCTGTCCCCACTGGCATTACATTTTAATTACCACCCAAAGAAAACCATGCCAGCTAGTCAGATTGCTGCCAGATGGCTAGCCCTTATTTACTGATAAACCTTTTACAATAGCTATTTTGGAGATGGGTAATTTTTTAAACACTGCAGGATTATGGATGGGTCTGCTCAGGAGATGAAACACAAAGGCATTCAGTGTGGCCAAGTTTTGAGTATGTGCATTTTCCTTAACACAGGAAGAGAATTTGACTGTGCAAATGGGGCCTCTTGTGACATTGTTCCTCTTGCTATAATTGGAAAATGATGGTCCTTCCTTTATTCCAGAAGTGAGTGCATGAAGTGGCTATCCTTCTTTCCGTTTCTGAAGACCAGAGGTTGCTGTAAATCAGGACAGGGGAACCTGTGCTTCTCCACATGTTGCTAAACTGTAATTCATTGTTATCCCTCACCACTGGCCACGTTAAACAGGTTAATAGGAATCGGAGTACAACTTTACACATGATAAGGATGGAAATTTTTGACTTTCTTTGTACCAAGGTTGGACAATCTTCAATTTGTGCTTTGCATCACCATCCACTATGTCCACATTAAATTGTAAAAAAGGGATGGGAAATTTTAGTGTTCCAGTTGTTCCGAAGTATCCTGCAAATCTTTTCCACTGACCATATAAGGAACAATTCCATCAGCGCTGCCTCTGGAAAATCCTGCAAATCTCTTGGGAAGACAAGCGGACAAATGTCAGCATGCTGGAAGAAGCAAAGACCACCAGCATTGAAGCGATGGTCCTCTGCCATCAATTCTGCTGGACCGGCCATGTTGTCCGGATGCCCGACCACCGTCTCCCAAATCAGTTGCTCTACTCCGAACTCAAGAACGGAAAATAGAATGTTGGTGCGCGGGAAAAGAGATTTAAAGATGGACTCAAAGCCAACCTTAAGAGCTCTGGCATAGACACTGAAAACTGGGAAGCCCTGGCCCTTGAGTGCTCCAGCTGGAGGTCAGCTGTGACCAACAGTGCTGTAGAATTTGAAGAGGCATGAATGGAGGGCAAAAGAGAGAAATGTGCCAAGAGGAAGGCACATCAAGCCAACCCTGACCAGGACTGCCTTTCAAAGCCAGCACTTTGAATTGTGCCCGGTAGCAAACTGGCAGCCAGTGGAGCTGTTGTAACATGGGAGCTGTATGATCCCTGTATGCCGCCCCAGTTATTAACCTGGCTGCCTCTCGTTGGACTATTTGAAGCTTCCGAGCAGTCTTCAAAGGCAACCCCACGTAGAGTGGGTTGCAGTAGTCTATTCTAGATATAACGAGAGCGTGGACCACCGTGGCCAAGTCTGACTTCCCAAGGTACAGGTGCAGCTGGCACACAAGTTTTAATTGTGCGAACGCTCCCCTGGCCACCGCTACAACCTGGGACTCCAGGCTCAGTGACGAATCCAGCAAAACTTCCAAGCTGCGAACCTGTGCCTTTAAGGGGAGTGTGACCCCGTCCAGCATAGGTTGCGACCCTATACCCTGTTCAGCCTTGCGACTGATCAGGAGGACCTCTGTCTTGTCTGGATTCAACTTCAGTTTGCTCACCCTCATCCAGACCATCACAGTGGCCAGGCATCGGTTCAGGACTTGGACAGCCTCCTTAGCATCTGGTGGAAATGAGTGATAGAGTTGGACATCATCTGCGTACAGATGGCATCGAACTCCAAAACTCCGGATGATCTCACCCAGCAGCTTCATGTAGATGTTAAACAACATGGGGGACAATACTGAGCCCTGCATGACCCCACAGGACAATGGCTGTGGAGCCGAGCAGGAGTCCCCCAGCAACACCTTTTGGGTGCGACCCGCCAGGAAGGACTAGAGCCACTGCAGAACAGTCCCTCCAAGACCCATCCCTGCAAGTCGCCCCAAAAGGATACCGTGGTCTACGGTATCGAAGGCCGCTGAGAGGTCCAGGAGAACCAACAGGGACACACTCCCCCTGTCGAGTTCTCTGCGGAGATCATCCACTAAGGCGACCATGGCTGTCTCAGTTCCATGTCCCGGTCTGAAACCGGTCTGTGACGTATCCAGATAATCAGTTTCGTCCAAGAATCGCTGGAGCTGTGAGGCAACCACACGTTCCAAGACTTTGCCCAAAAAGGGGAGATTGAAAACTGGCCGAAAGTTGTTCAAATCAGTGGGATCCAGTGATGGCTTTTTCAACAGTGGTTTTATCACAACTTTCTAGTTCATTTCCTTCAGATCTCAAGAAGTTTCTTTTCTGGACTACAATTACCAGATTTCTCCCACCAGTACAGGCATTGACCATGCAGACCAGGGGAGGGATCTAGGAGTTGTAGTCCCCCAAAAGAAGCTTTCTTCATTTTGAATGGAAATTAAGCCAGTTTTGCCCTTATCTATGTCCTGATATCACAAAGATAGGATGTAATTCTTCCAGTGCAGAACATGGATTAGTAACACTAGATAACATGGAGGGAGGGAATGTGTTAGCGTTCTTCAACTTGATTCCCTCTAGATATTGAACTCCTTCTCCACCAGTCCCCATATTACACGACTAATAGGGAAATATATTTCAAGTGGAAGTTCAAAACACCTATAGGATACTCAACTAGAGATGTCTGGGCAAGAGACACGGATGTCATTTTTTGTGGCAGCTATCACATTTTAATCTATCTATATATAAATGCTCTGTGCATAATGAGTACCTTAAAAACAAAAGAACCAATGAACGAAATCACACCAAATTTGGCAACAAAATGTCTCACTACACAAGGAGTGACCATCACTCAAAAAATTATGATTTTGTCATTTGGGAATTGTAGTTGCTGAGATTTATATTTCACCTACTATCAAAGAGCATTCTGAACTCCAACAATGATGGAATTGAACCAAACATGGCACACAGAACTCCCATGACCAACAGAAAATATTGGAAGGGTTTGGTGGGCATTTACCTTGAGTTTGGGAGTTGTAGTTCACCTACATCCAGAGAGCACTGTGGACTCAAACAATGATGGATCTGGACCAAACTTGATACAAGCACTCAATACGCCCAAGTATGAACACAGATGGAGTTTGGGGGAAATAGACCTTGACATTTGGAAGTTGTAGTCACTGGGATTCACAGTTCACCTACAATCAAAGAGCATTCTGAACCCCACGAACGACAGAATTGGGGTAGACTTCCCACACAGAACCCCCCTGACCAACAGAAAATACTTAAGGCCATCCAGTCTTACTCCCTTCACCAGGGCAAGAAAACATAATCAAAGTCCTCCTGACAAAGAGCCATCCAGCCATAGAGATAGATAGATAGATAGATAGATAGATAGATAGATAGATAGATAGATAGATAGATAGATATGATTCACACAGAGAGATATATAGTATCATAGATTTGAAAGGGACCCTTAAAAGACAATGATATGTTGCATGTTCCAGGGTGGGCAAACCAGAAACTCTCCACATCAACACTCACAAAGAAACAGCAAGAAATACTGTTTACCCACAAGCATAAAGGCATTACATATATTAGAAACCAACACTTTCTCATTACTTTATTTTCCAGATCAACAGACTGGGCCACAGCAACACGTGGCAGGGGTCAGCTAGTTTTATAATATCAGAGGAATGATGATGGAAGATGTGGTCTTCCTAAATCGCAATGAGCCAAGAAACATAGAAACCTGATGCTTCAATGAAAAGTCTTTAATACTTTATCACTTGCAGAATGTGATCCGTATATTACAACAAGGGAAAACATCCCATAGTATTGCTGAATCCAACCTTTTCCAACCACATTTTCTCCAAATATGCTGACTGCAATTCCTTTTTCCTTCAGGTATCTGAAAATGCTGGAGATTGTGGTAGAAGACATTTTGTGGTTGGTGGATTGTCTTAGGCCTTCCAGAAACAATTTGGAGCAGGGAAAGTGCATCTGTTTTCTCTCTCTATCTGATAATGTTGTTAGCTATTGTTAATCTGGCTCTATAAATATGCAACCACTGGTTCATAAAGGGAGGAAATCATTGAAGAACTTATTAGCAAAACATTGTCCATTCATATAACCCTTTATTTTCTAGCATTGATTTTTCACAAATTAGCAAAAGACCCTGCAAATTGCGAATGGGCTATTTTGCCGAATGACCTACTTATATTGTTGCTTAAATTCTGGTCTGTCCCTCTGCCAGCAGTTGTCTTTGCCATTTGCCAATACTTGTTGTGTCCAGAAATTCCTCAACTCAACCAAATTGCAGCCAACTATCTGCATATTATGCAAATCTAATGGGCAAATTATGCAGTTAATTTTAGTGGTCCTCCCCTCCCTCCTCTGATCTGCTTTATCTCCTCTCGTGCCCAAAGGAGAGATAGAGAAGTCATTATTTCTTATGACTGCTCATGGTCTATGAAAAGAAGCTCTACATATGGCTGAAATCTTTTTTAGAAAATCAAATTACTAGTGTGCCATACACATATCTGTTTGGAAGTTAGTCCCTCTGTCTTTGATGAAAAATATTCCCAGGAAATTAGTTGCAGTATATTTGGTATTTTGTTGACAATAATTCCAAAAATATAAAACTCTGCTGTTTCCCTCCAGTTGTCAATATACCACAATTGATTTTTTAAATGTGTTGCTGTCTTTATATCACACACAAACGTATATCGACAGATAGAAAAATGCTGCATTAGATACGAATACATTGTATGTACCTCCAAGATGTATGAAAAATGCAGTTCTAATGCAGTTGTGTTCACAGCATAGTCCATTGAAGGATTAAAAAAAGTAGAGATGTGTGTAGATATTAATTTGGGTCTACCTTTTGACTTTATGTTATTGTGTATTGTTATACAGCAGTGTTTCTCAACCTGGGGGTCGGGACCCCTGGGGGGGGGGTCGCGAGGAGAAGTCGGACGGGTCGCCAAAGTCCATCAGGAAACACAGTATTTTCTGCTGGTCATGGGAATTCTGTGTGGGAAGTCTGGCCCAATTCTATTGTTGGTGAGGTTCAGAAATGCTCTTTGATTGTAGGTGAACTATAAATCCCAGTAACTACAACTCACAAATGCCAAGGTCGATTTTCCCCAAACTCCGTCAGTGTTCACATTTGGCATATTGAGTATTTATGCCAAGTTTGATCCAGATCCATCATTGTTTGAGTCCACAGTGCTTTCTAGAGATAGATGAACTACAACTCCAAAACTCAAAGTCAATGCCCAGTACTTACTTACTTACTTACTTAGGCGATCCCTCGTTGGACGAGTAAGATGGTCTTCCATTATGGATTTCCTTGTGGGTCCGCATGTGGCTGTGGAGCCCTATTCTTGCTCTGCATCTTCTTCCGCAGTGAGGGCATTGGTTTCCAGGTGGAAGGCGTTCCCGGTCGGGGTTGGCTTGACGCGCCTTCCTCCTGGCACGTTTCTCTCTTTCACCCTCCACTCGTGCCTCCTCGAATTCTGCAGCACTGCTGGTCACAGCTGTCCTCCAGCTGGAGCGCTCAAGGGCCAGGGCTTCCCAGTTCTCGGTGTCTATGCCAGAGTTTTTAAGGTTGGCTTTCAGCCCATCTTTAAATCTCTTTTCCTGTCCACCAACGTTCCGTTTTCTGTTCTTAAGTTCGGAGTAGAGCAACTGCTTTGGGAGACGGTGGTCAGGCATCCGGACAACGTGGCCGGCCCAGCGGAGTTGATGTTGGAGGACCATCGCTTCAATGCTGGTGGTCTTTGCTTCTTCCAGCACACTGACGTTTGCCCAGTATTTTCTGTTGGTCCTGGGAGTCCTGTGTGCCGAGTTTGGTTCAATTCTATCGCTGGTGGGGTTCAGAAATGCTCTTTGATTGTAGGTGAACTATAAATCCCAGTAACTACAACTCACAAATGCCAAGGTCGATTTTCCCCAAACTCTGTCAGTGTTCACATTTGGCATATTGAGTATTTATGCCAAGTTTGATCCAGATCCATCATTGTTTGAATCCACAGTGCTTTCTAGAGATAGATGAACTACAACTCCAAAACTCAAAGTCAATGCCCAGTATTTTCTGTTGGTCCTGGGAGTCCTGTGTGCCAAGTTTGGTTCAATTCCATCGCTGGTGGGGTTCAGAAAAGCTCTTTGATTGTAGGTGAACTATAAATCCCAGCAACTACAACTCCCAAGGTCCAGAGAATGAAAACACATCCTATCACATATTTACATGACAATTAACAACAGTAGCAAAATTCCAGTTATGAAGTAGCAACAAAAATAATTTTAGGGTTGGGGGTCACCACAACAAGAGGAACTGTATTAAGGGGTCACAGCATTAGGAAGGTTGAGAACCACTGTTATACAGTATTGAACATTTGCCATTTTATTTATTGTAAACCATCCCGAGTCCCCTCTGGGGAGATAGGATGGGTTAGAAATAAAGTTTTGATTCATTCATTCATCATAGAGAGATAGTTATTTCCTCCCTAGAGGAAGAAATGGGAGTAGCTTGTATGTGCACTTTCTCTTTGCCATGTGCTTTCTCTCAGCCATCTTAGATGCTTGACATTATCTCTCTGCATCTGTAATCTATCACCATCTGTGCTGTGTTAGTGTCTTGCTATAGCTGTGAGCATCTCAGTATACTGATAGCAGACATGTAAATAGTTGTATGTAGCAATGACTGAAGAATAAACCTCCAAAGCAGTTTGGATGAAAGTCAGAGCTCAAGTGTACTTATTCAATAAGCCAAGGTCAGAGGCTGTGATATAAAATCTCTGCTAAGTGTGAGGCTTGCCTTTGAGACAGTCCATACCGTTGTGCAGCTGGAGGAGGACAAGAGAGGAAGAATTCATGCGCCTCCCTAACAGGGGTGTTGTGTGTGCTTTACTCACTTTTCCATCTCCACAACATATGTGAACTACTGAAAATCAAAGGTGGTAATCTAAATCCACAATGCATGACAGTCCTGTTTGGGATTTCAATGGACAAAGACAATACAATTGGCTCTTTGTAACCATGGATTCAACTGTGCACGCCTTGAAAATATTCCCCACTCCAAAATTTCCAAAAGCAGACCTTGATTTTGCCATAAAGGAACTAGCTTTCTGTTTCACTGCATATAATCAGACTTGAGCATCCATGGATTTATCGTCAAAGGCTTTCATGGCCGGAATAACTAGGTTGTTGTAGGTTTTTTCAGGCTATATGGCCATGTTCTAGAGGCATTCTCTCCTGACGTTTCGCCTGCATCTATGGCAAGCATCCTCAAAGGTATTGAGGTCATCCTCAGAGGTAGTGACCTCACTACCTCTGAGGATGCTTGCCATAGATGCAGGCAAAATGTCAGGAGAGAATGCCTCTAGAACATGGTCATATAGCTTGAAAAAAAAACCTACAACAGTCCATGGATTTTATTATCCAAGACGGGCAGTTTTGGAATCAAAACCAAGCGCCCACTGTACAACAGCACAGGAAAACTGTGTGTCCTTTTGATCCATTCATCCATGGATTTATCGTCGAAGGCTTTCATGGCCGGAATAACTAGGTTGTTATAGGTTTTTTCGGGCTATATGGCCATGTTCTAGAGGCATTCTCTCCTGACGTTTCACCTGCATCTATGGCAAGCATCCTCAAAGGTATTGAGGTCATCCTCAGAGGTAGTGACCTCACTACCTCTGAGGATGCTTGCCATAGATGCAGGCGAAATGTCAGGAGAGAATGCCTCTAGAACATTGCCATATAGCCTGAAAAAAACCTACAACAGTCCATGGATTTTATTATCCAAGACGGGCAGTTTTGGAATCAAAACCAAGCGCCCACTGTACAACAGCACAGGAAAACTGCGCTTTTGATCCATTCTGCCTAATCTTAAGACAAAAGTACACTCTAAAGGTCCCATGAGTGATTGCTACAGATTCCACAAGACATTATGAGTGGGGGGGGGGGGGGATCTTTTCATGTAAGGGTTCCCTGAAATCTGATTTTTTTCCCCCCAAGGGTTCTCCTGCATTAAAAATGTTGAGTGTAGCTAAACTACACTGCATCAGATTTGTCACTGGATGTGACTATGGAAGCAAGTCCACGGCTTCAAGCATGGTGTGAACCAGTTGTTGCTTCCTCATAAAATCTGAAACAAAGGGCAAAATGTCACACAGAGATCTAAATGGCCCTGTCTGTTTTGCTTTATTTCAGCAACGATGATTGCACAGTGTTATCCACTGAGAGCAGCAGGCTGGCTTAAGGATACCGGACAGGCTATGTGACAAAAAAAAGTCAGGGGCTGCTGTGGTTTTTAGTTTTGAATATATTTCTAATGGATTTTAATTGAATTTTTAAAATGCCAGTTCTATTGAATTCTGTTTAATGTTTGTATATTTGTAGATTTTAAATGGTACTGAAATGCTTTTAATGTAATAATAATAATAATAATAATAATAATAATAATAATAATAATAATAATTTTATTTCTTAATAATAATAACAATGCTAGAAAACCACACAGTTATAAAATGCTATTGCAAAGGCTCTGGCATAAACCAGTACAAGTGGTCCCAGTGGTCATCGGCACACTGGGTGCCATGCCAAAAGATCTCAGCTGGCATTTGGAAACAATAAACATTGAGAAAATCACGATCTCTCAAGCGCAAAAGGCCATCTTACTTGGATCTGCATGCATCATTCGAAAATACATTACACAATCCTAGATGCTTGGGGAGTGTTTGACTTGTGATTTTGTGATACGAAATCCAGCATATAGATCTCATTTGTTGTGACATACTGTGCTTTTGTGCTCTAGACTTATTTTGTTCCGTTTCAAATAATAATAATAATAATAATAATAATAATAATAATAATAGTTCTGCTCTTAAAAATGGAAATGGACAGGGAAGCTTAGAGGAAATAGGTAAAGATTGCTGCTTCTAGTATCCCAACAAGCACCCTCCACCTGAGGCAGATGCCTCATTTTGTTTAATAGTAGGGACAGTGTTTCACTCCATGAAAATCTGGATTATTAAAGCTTTTAAGACTTAATGATTTTGATCAAATCTCTACATCTATATGGTTTTACATGGTTTCTTGTTAGCTAATCTAATAAGCTTTTTAACTCCTTATAATCTTAGGTTGTTTCAGGTTGTTTTCAATTGATTTGATGTCTAGACCACATTTAATCTACATGTTTTAGTAAGTCAGATACATTTTATAGAGAAGGATGGTCCATTGGGTTTAGTGGGACTTGTTGTTAGGGAATGTCATGTGGTCTCAAGAACATAGGACTGTGGACTATAGCATAGATAAAAACTTAGAGAGATTTGCTTTTTTATACCATAACATCCAGGCTAGGGGATTCTGTAGTTCAACTCCCAAGCTCTGATGGGAAGTTGTTAATGCTAGTGAGGGCCACTGTGCATACAAGTGTGACAAACACTGGCCAAGCTGACCGTCTGCAGAAGATTGGTTCAGTCTCTGCAGTATTCAATCAGACATAGGTAAAGGTAAAGGTTTCCCCTGACATTGTCTAGTCATGTTCGACTCTGGGGGTTGGTGCTCATCTCCATTTCTAAGTCAAAGGGCCGGTGTTGTCTGTAGACACCTTCAAGGTGATGTGGCCAGCATGACTGCATGGAGTACCGTTACCTTCCCGTTGGAGTGGTACTTATTGATCTCCTCAGATTTGCATGCTTTTGAACTGCTAGGTTGGCAGTGATGTTGAGCACCTCCTCCCCCCAAAATAATGGATAGTGACTTATAGTTCTGCAAAGGGCAAGGGCACCAGACTACACAACAAGGGTTAAGTCTTGGTCACATTGCCAAGGCACTGACAACAACAAGGACCCCACGAGGCTTTTGGGAAATGGCTGGATCTTGGGACTTCTGCCCTTTGTGAGAGTTGTAGTTCCCCCAAGGACCGAGCGATGGATCATGTTATCTATCAACTCAGCGCCCATCTGCTGACTTCTACCAAGAGAAATAACTCTTTGCTGCCTGACTTGGACTACAAGCCACCTCCGCTTCCACAAACCTTCCCCAGGGGCATGGGATTTCCAGTTCTTTTAATAAATCAATATTGTAATAAAATAATAAAGATGTGGGGTGGGAAGGGAAATTTTATATGAACTATGTATAAGAAAATATTGTATGAAATGTAATATGTTCCCCCTGCCTTTCCTTTGACTTTTGCCCTACAAAAAGTGACCAGAAACTGTTGCAATGCTAGAGGGAAATTCTCTGCTTCCCTTGAGACTCATCCCTGATTGACTTATCTGCATGGAACAATAGCTGTTGATTCCCTCATCTCGCCCTCTGAGCTTGACTAGCGAGAATGAGGAAGTCTACAGAAACCTGGGAAAAAAGAATGATTAAATTTACAAAGGACAGCGTTGATCCCCTTTTGAGGTCCACTGTCCAACTCAGCCGTTTCTTCCCCCCAGAGCCATTTCCAACAGGAAGACCTTTGTTTACAGCGATAACACCTGGCCGGCCAGAACAAAGCCTCACATTCCATCCTGGCTGGCCAGCTGTAATCCCATCATTTCTCCATTGTATGTGATCATCCCGCCCTCTCGCTCCTGATTCGTCCATTCTCGGGAGCGAGAGGAATGTTCTGATTGGCCTCCCCGAGGCGGAGAAGCATGCCGATTGGCTCGGAGGCGGGGCGGGCTGCCAAGCCTCCTCCCAGCTGTTCAGCGGCCAGCCAATCAGCGTGAAGCCGGCCAGTAGAGGGCGGGCGGGAGATTTGAACTGTTTTCCTTTGTGTTTTCTCTATAAATATGTTTGTAACTGCCCTAGCTGTATGCTGTGGTGGAATGATTCCCACTTGCATCCGATCTCAGCTGAATTGCTAATAAACACCTCAATGCCCCTTCTTCGCTTTGGCAAGGGTCTCATTTCAATTATTAATATTAAATAAAATTGCTGGAATCAGGCTTCTCTGAAGGCTTGCCAAGGTAGCGTTCCCTCTTTGGTGGGAACTAAGGGTTATCTCTCCTTGGAGTTGACCCCCCCTAAAGTTTAGTTTGGCTTCAGCAGGAGCTGGGGCTAACAGCAGGAGCTCACCCGGCTCCCTAGATTCGAACCACCAAACTTTCGGTCAAGCAAGTTCAGCAGCTCAGCGGTTTAACTCGCTGCGCCACCAGAACATACTAAGGCATATAATTATTGGTTTCTTTTTTAAAAAAGGTGATGGCTAATACTAATTGCTTGGAAACGATAGCCCTCCCAACTGCTGTTGCTGGTGCCATTTCTTGGCAAATGAGGGGGAAGGGATTTCACTTTCTTGCCGGCTTCTCCATTAAGCAAAAATGATTACATGTGCATTGCTAACAGGCTGGCATAACAGCTGATGTGTCAGCGCAAGAGAGCCTCATAGATGCTGGATGAATGTTTCGCTCCCTGCATATAAATACATCAATTTCACTTTCCATAAATGCTCCAGTTTGCTTTCCTCATTGACTGGAGACAATATCCTGTATAATGTCTCTGCCTTCCCAATTGACATTACATCTTAATTATGTGAAAGGAAAGCAATGCCTGGGAATCAGATTGCTGCCAGATGGCCGGCGCTTATTGACGGATAAACCTTTTACAGTATCCAGTGCGGACATATAATTTATTTTATTTTATTTTAACAGTACACTGAAATTAGAACTCGTCCTGCTCATTTATGATTATGGGCTAGGTTTACAATTATGGCTTAGGTTTATGGTATACAAAACATGCCTCCCCATGTCCACTGAAGCCCATCAAATTGTCAGGAAATGTCTTGGCGGATTATATCCACAGTGATTATACTAAATGAGCTGCATTTTGATTGGTTATTTTGGGTTCGCTCCCACCAGGTAGAGTTAGGTAGAGTGAAGTCCCCATCCCAGACATTAGAAGATGGGAGATGAGACGGCAGTGGTGACAACCTTCTGGCTATTTCTTATTCTTGAGTCGTGGCAGACAGAGCAGAACTAGTGTGTGCTTTCTTCATTTTCTTGCATCTCTTTAGTGTGTGATGGAAAAGAATCAACTCATTTGAGATGGGGTGCTGGAGGAGATACTATGAATTGCCAAATAGACCCTAGAGCAGCATTTCTCAACCTGGGGGTCAGGACCCCTGGGGGGGTCATGAGGGGGTGTTAGAGGGGTCACCAAAGACGACCAGAAAACACAGTATTTTCTGTTGGTCATGGGGGTTCTGTGTGGGAAGTTTGGCCCAATTCTATAATTGGTGGCAGGCCCGTAGCCAGGATTTCGTTTCGGGGGGGGGGGGGCTAAAAGATTTGGGGGCGGGGTTTCGGGGGGGGAATGAGTTTCGGGGGGGGGGGCTGAGTCTGAGTGAAAGAGGGTCTAGCCTAGAAAACCTTTTGTACCATTACCCCAATACCCCCATGCATATGGGATATATTGAGCATGGTGATCAGATCATGATATGAATAAACATAGGTAAAGGTAAAGGTAAAGGTAGTCCCCTTACATTAAGTCCAGTCATGTCTGACTCTGGGGTGTGGTGCTCATCTCCATTTCTAAGCCGAAGAGCCAGCGTTGTCCGTAGACACCTCCAAGGTCATGTGGCCGGCATGACTGCATGGAGCGCCGTTACCTTCCCGCCGGAGTGGTACCTATTGATCTACTCACATTTGCATGTTTTCGAACTGCTAGGTTGGCAGAAGCTAGGGCTGACAGCGGAAGCTCACGCCGCTCCCCGGAATTGAACCTGCGACCTTTCGATCAACAAGCTCAGCAGCTCAGTGCTTTAACCCACTGTACCACTGGGGGCTCCGCACCAGTGCCTTTTCACGAACCACCATGAGAATTTCGGGGGGGGGGGAGGCTGAAGCCCCTCAAGCCCCCCCCCCCCCCGGCTACATGCCTGATTGGTGGGGTTCAGAATGCTCTTTGATTGTAAGTGAACTATAAATCCCAGCAACTACAACTCCCAAATGTCAAGGTCTGTTTTCCCCAAACTCTACCAGTGTTCACATATGGGCATATTGAGTATCCATGCCAAGTTTGGTGCAGATCCATCATTGTTTGAGTGTTTGAATATTCCATATGCCCAGGGGCGGCTCAACCCATTACGCAAAGTAAGCATTTGCAGTATAGTTGATCTTGCCCAGGGGCGCTTTTGAAGCAAAATAGACCTTGACATATGCGAGTTGTAGTTACTGGGATGTATAGTTCACCTACAATCAAAGAGCATTCTGAACTCCATTAATGATGGAATTGAACCAAATATGGCACGCAGAACTCCCACGATAAACAGAAAATATATATCATTGTTTGAGTCCACCTCTGGTTGGCTTACCATGCCTTCCTCTTGGCACGTTTCTCTCTTTCACCCTCCATTCGTGCCTCTTCAAATTCTACAGCACTACTGGTCACAGCTGACCTCCAGCTGGAGTGAAATGAACTGAATATGAAAGGGATGATAAGTGGAGCCACTAGGCTGCAGAATTCTGGGAATAACTTGTGGCCCAAAAAGTAACTTTTCAACTTTGATTCTGAGACCTCCAACATGAATTGTCACCTAATCCTATGGCTGGTCCCCAAATCTGGCCAAGAAAACCCTGTGATATGTTAAGAGCATAAGTAGGAAATGACTGGAAGGCGCACAACACTAATAGGTTCCAAAAGGGGAAAAAAACATTTTAAAAACTGGGTTGTTGTAAGTTTTTTGGGCTGTATGGCCATTTTCCAGAAGCATTCTCTCCTGATGTTTCTCCTGCATCTATGACAGGCATCCTCAGAGGTTGTGAGACCTCACAACGTCTGAGGATGCCTGCCATAGATGCAGGAGAAACATCAGGAGAGAATGCTTCTGGAAAATGGCCATACAGCCCGAAAACTTACAGCAACTCAGTGATTCTGGCCATGAAAACCTTCAATAATACATTTTTAAAATGTTCAGAGGATTTTCTCCTTTACAGTTTCCAATCTTTATAAGTCTTAAACTTGTGCCATAATTCTGGGGGAGTAACATTTGCCTATGAGCATTTGGAGCAAAGATTCGCTTTGGACCTGGTTTAGCGCAACCAGCTGGCAAAGGCAGTTGAGTAGGGCACTTTGCCAGGAGGAGAGTGATTGGATATGCGCTTGTTTTTTTGCAGCCCTGAAATTGAAAGATCCTCTAAGGCACATGATAATAAAATGCATGTGGAGCAACCACATTTGGCATTTGACAGCACCCTTGGTGTTCAAGCAAATGTTATGCAAACTGTTAATTATGTTAATTAAAAGATGCAAATTAGGTGCTGTGTTCCTGTTTATAAAGTATATCAAGCTTGATCATGTTGACCACCTTTGTGATAGGGTCTGTGTTAACTTGAGTGTTTGCTTCACACCTTAACATAATAGCATCAGTTGAAGAAGGGAGAGGTGTAACTGGGTCAAATGAATTAAAGATCTGAAATTAATAGCTTGTTCTTACTGTGCCAGCTTTCCTTAAAATGAATCCGTTCCTGTCTTTTAGAGCTTAAAAATTATATTTAGAATCCAAATACAGCTCTAAGATCCCCCCAAAAAAATAAATGTGCAAGCTTGTCTTTCTTGTTTCTCAAGAAACACACTTTGTCTATAGTATTTGTTTACAATCTCTCAACATACCCGCCACCCACCCCAAAGGTTACCAGTTCTTGATGATTCCTGGTTCTCAGTTTCCAGAGACAAAATCTGACACCCAGAGACAGAAATGACTCAAATATTACCAACTGCAATAACTTCCTTGCTTGGGAAGATGGGATAAGGACTCAAGGAACATTGGATATAGGCTACTTATTTACTCATAGCCAGAAGGGAGATGCAGAGCAGATCGAAAGGCAACAATGTGGTGGGAAAGTGAAAATTGCCTACATAAATACATTGAACACATGCACACCAAGAGCCTTCGCAAATTGCAGCAACAAATCAAACCTTGTAAATTGTAGCATGCTATTGTTCCATTACTTATTACTTTTTAAACCTTTTAAAAACGTTTTTACTACTTAGGAGATCCCTCGTTGTCCAAGTAGGATAATCCTCCAAGGTGGGTCCGTAGGTGACTGTGGAGCCCTATTCTTGATCTACATCTTCCCCCACAGTGAGGGCATTGGTTTCCAGGTGGAAGGTGGTCCCCGTTGGGGTTGGCTTGGCATGTTTCTCTCTTTCGCCCTCCATTTGTGCCTCTTCAAATTATACAGCACTGCTGGTCACAGCTGACCTCCAGCAGGAGCACTCACAGGCCAGGGCTTCCCAGTTCTCAGTGTCTATGCCAGAGTTTTTAAGGTTGGCTTTGAGCCCGTCTTTAAATCTCTTTTCCTGTCCTCCAACATTCCGGTTTCCGTTCTTGAGTTCAGAGTAGAGCAACTGCTTTGGGAGACAGTGGTTGGGTATTCGGACAATGTGGCCGGTCCTGCGGAATTGATGGCGGAGGAGCATCCTTTCAATGCTAGTGATCTTTGCTTCTTTCTTTACCTGTGTGTAGGGTGGACAAATTGTACTCCTTCAATTACACTATCTAACAACATTGGGAAAATGTTCTGTACCTGGTTTGAAAGTGTTATTTCCTGTTTAATTGTGCAATACTTACTTTGAAACTAGTTGTTATACTCTAGAAATGTCAATTTTGTGGCTGCCACAAACTATATTGAATTGGTTGAGACTCTATGAAACAGTCACTGAAAAACTATAGCAAAATGTGCTGCAGGATGTCCTGCAAAAACAAAGTTTTTTGCAATCTAATAGACTTTTCTCATGTTTTTATGACAGAACCAATTGTTGTTGTTGTTCATTTGTTCAGTCGTCTCCGACTCTTCGTGACCTCATGGACCAGCCCATGCCAGAGCTCCCTGTCGGCCGTCACCACCCCCAGAACCAATTAGGGAATGACATTTGTTACCCAGGAACAAAATCGTGTTACATAGTGCTGTTGTTAGGCTGCAATTCCCAGCTTTGCCAATCTATCAAGCTGGGGTTGCTGGGAGGTGCAGCAAAAACTGTATCTAAAGTGGTTCACATTGAACTCAAATTGCTATCCTTTCTTACTTGCATTGGTGGTATGAGTAAATAAAAACTTAAAAACATTCAAATACTAAAGCAGTGCAATCCAAACCATGCCGACTCAGAAAGTAATTCCTGTTCTGCAGGAGTGGTTTTGATTTCCAGTTGCACGGCTCTTGGATTGTAGCCCACAGCTGTGGAAACACATAAAGCACAAAGACGTTTCTAAATCTGCCTTCAGAAGGCTTTTTAATACATTTATTGCTAAATGTTTTACTCATTTATTGCTAATGCTTTGCTTGTAATAACATAATGAAACTTTGTATATATATGGAATTTTATTACTATCAGCTTATCCATAAAAGAGCAGGAGTAACCCATTATTATTCTCAACCAGTCTAAAAAAGATTACCGTAATGCAGTGGGAGATAACCAGGCACTTACATTTTTATAGGTTTTTTTATTGCAAGCAATAAAACAGCATATTAACTATTTAAGCACAGTATAAATGAGAACCATTGGGAAGACTCAAATATAGCAGAAAATCCAGGCAAATATTTATTTGCAATGTAAATGATACACTCATAATCTAGTAGGTGTAGGAAAGTGTTTATTATAACTCTCAAATCTCACTTGTGCATAATCCGTTGATAAATAATTTTCAGGGTTTTCCAGGTGACATGCAGACCCGATCCAAAGATTTCATAGTTTCAAAGACTTCCCTCAACCAAGGTCTTCCTCCTCTTCATGCTACTAATATCACAAAATATTTGAGAGAGGAGGTGATGATGATAACATTACCATGTCAATGGAGATGACATTTTAATGGAACTTATGGGCGGCATACAGGGAGCATACAACTCCCATGTTATGCCAGCTCCACTCGTTGCCAGTTTGCTACCAGGCACAATTCAAAGTGCTGGCTTTGGCCTATAAAGCTAAACGTCCCCGAGCCAATTTACCTGTTCAAATGCACCTCCCCTATGAACCATTGCAGAGTTTAAGATCCTCTGGTGAGGCCATGCTCTCTGTTCTGCCATTATTAGAGGCACGATTGGTGGGGACGAGAGACAGGGCCTTCTCGGTGATGGCCCCCCGGCGATGGAACTCCCTTCCTGGTGAGATCAGATTGGCCCCCTTCCTCCTGTCCGTCAGAAGGATGGTAAAAACTTGGCTGTGGGTCCAAGCTTTTGGGACAGGGCAATAAAGCAGTGATAGGAAACATTACCAGGTTAATTAGATTTGACACAGATGACCACAACGGTTTTAAACAGCATATTTTAATATTGAGATAAATGTTTTTAATGTTTATGTATGTATATAATGAATTCTTGTCCCGGCATTGAATGTTTGCCGTATATATGCTGTGCTCCGTCTTGAGTCCCTTCGGGTTAGAAGGGTAGAATATAAATGTTTTAAATAAATAAAATACATAATAAATAAAATGCTGATAATGTATGATGCCCTAGTGACAGTTTTCTATAGGAGAAAGAATAAAGAGAAACAGCAAGGGAAGAAAGAAAAGAGCACCCAATGAATGTTGATTGTGATTATATATTTTTTTTCTTGATTGAACCACACATGATCCCAGTCTTCAAAATTTCACAAGATCCCATCTGAGAAGGAATGGGCAAGGAAGTTAGTAAACTAGGCATTGCAGAGATTGACGATTTTAACTCAGCTACTGGAGGAAAATCTTAATGGTTTGCCAGATCGTGAAACTCACTTATATTCTATAATACCAAGAAAATGAGAGATGCTGTCACCAGGTTTTGAAGAATTATTGATTTTTGATTTAGTTTTTTAAAAATCAGATTATAAGGAAAGTATGCATTTTTCTTCCTTAAGTTAGAAAGTCTAGAAATGGAAAGGTTTAGAAGGAATAATTAAATAATAAAATTATATGCTGTTTTCCTGACATATGGAAAGTCATTTTTAAAGATGAGTATATAGAAATAGAAATGGAGAGGGGCAAGGACAGGTACAGGTTGTAGTTTTTGTAATGGGGTGAAAGATTAGGATTGTGTCGGATTGCATTCTTTCTTTCTTTTTCTTACTTATATCTTCATGTGCTTTGTAGTATTGTAGTATGTTGTCTGTATTTTCAGTTATGTATGTTTTTTATTTTATTTAATCTATTTTAATTATATAGAGAGGGGAAGGGGAGGGAGAGGGAGAGGGAGAGAGAGAGAGATCTTGTTTACGGTCCCTTAGACTTTTAGGGTGCTGGGCTATAGTTTGAAAACACAAAAACAAAATCCTATGCACACTGCACATATCTTATTTGTAGTGCAAAGAACATGAAATAATAATAATAATAATAATAATAATAATAATAATAATACACTTTATTTCTATTCTGCTTTGTCTCCCCAGAGAGACTCATACAAGGCAAATTTTCAATGCCGTTTTACATTACCAATGCCATACAATAACACAGATAAAGGCCTTCCCCTTTTTTTCCATTTCCGGCGTCTGGAGGCCATGCTCAATTTCCGGCCATGGGGAGTTACTTGTTGTTCTATTTTCCATGCCAAAGGAGCTTTCTGTCCATAGACATCTCTGATCTTTTCGCTGGCATGTCTGCATGGGGTGCCTTTTTACCTTCCCACCAAGGTGGTACCTATTGATTAACCTGCATTGCATGCTTTCGAACTGCTAGGTTGGCAGAAGCTAGGACTGACAGTTGAGAGCTCACCCCCAACTCATGACTTTGAACTGTTGATCCTCCGGTCAGCAGCCTTTCCTGCAGCTAGCGGTTTTACCACAACCCCAATGCAATATTTAAAATGAAGAAAACATTTAACCAACATAAACTTTCAGAGAGGACCGTTGGCCTGCATTTGGCTGATTAGATTGTCAAGTTAATTAGGATGACTGTGTTCCATCAAATTGTTTCAGACTTTGTTGTTGTTTATTCATTCAATCAATCGCTTCCGACTCTTTGTGACTTCATGGACCAGCCCATGCCAGAGTTCCCTGTTGGCCGTGGCCACCCCCAGCTCCTTCAAGGTCAAGCCAGTCACTTCAAGGATCCCATCCATCCATCTTGCCCTTGGTCGGCCCCTCTTCCTTTTTCCTTCCTTTTCCCCCAGCATCATTGTCTTCTCTAAGCTTTCCTGTCTTAGGATGATCCTAAGTCTAAAGTTTATGGCAGGGGCTGAGTAAATAACCTTGGAGGACTGCATCCGGCCTGCGGGCCTTAGTTTGAAGACCCCTGGTTAAAAAATGGAATATAGTCACATCAAAGAGAAGCATAGTGGCCCCCTCCATCCCAATCATATGTCTTTGTGGCATAAATGTCTTGAAGGGCATAATACCAATTGACAGCAGTGGAAAATTTGAGCCCAAGCATCTCAACGAAATCCAGCCAAACAGCAGAATTACAGAGTCCTTGGCAAGCAAAGCCCTGCAGGAGCACCACTGCAGACTGGTGACACAGGATTCAATATTGGCTGTCTGAAAGCATCAGATTCAAACTTGGCAAGCAAAGGTATGCGTTTTACCTCCGCAGAGTTTCCAGCCTGCAGTGGAATGGACTCAGCAGCCCGTGGCTGCCATGGAAACTAGATTTTGTTGGATTTGTGTAGAAATGTCTTCCTACAGTTTGGAACAGAGCAGAAACCTTTGCTGATGTTGCGGGAATATAATAGGCAAGCACTGTGCATGCTGTTTGCCACAGAGGCGTATTTTACTCAAGGCAGGCATGACACCTTCAGCATGCTCAGTGTAGTGAAAAGTACCGCTCATTAAATTCGGCAGAGCTTACTGTGAACATGGTGAAGCGTGGACAGCAAGGAAAGATTTTCCCCCTAAAGAAACGCTTGTAGGAGGGATTTCGGTTGTTTTTGCTTCTGTTTTTGCATTAGGATTATTATTAACTGCTTTCTAAAGGTTACAAATATTCTCAGCACTGGTCATTTGTTTCTGGGCATATTAAATCACAGGCTTTATAGGCTTACAGATAGATATATCATTCTTATTTGTACATATTTAGTTCAAAACATAGTCAGGAGCAGAGGTATTTTGTTTCCAGTCACACTCCAGTCACATTGTGAACTTTGTATTCTCATAACCATGTATATATTTTGTGAGTGTGGGTGTTTTATTCACAAAGAGGAAGGCTGCTTGGTTCATCAGGACTGGACGATACAAAGTACAGCTAATTTTGGCAAAAGGATTGACAGGACATAGATTTTGGTACATTATCTCTGCCCCCAGTGGCACAGTGGGTTAAACTGAAGACCAACAGGTCACAGGTTCAAATCCGGGGAGAGGTGGATGAGCTCCCTCTATCAGCTCTAGCTCCTCATGCGGGGACATGAGAGAAGCCTCCCACAAGGATGATAAAAACATCAAATCATCCGGGCGTCCCCTGGGCAACATCCTTGCAGATGGCCAATTCTCTCATACCAGAAGCGATTTGCAGTTTCTCAAGTCGCTCCTGACACGATAAAAAAAATATCTCCTTGAAGTGACTGGCTTGACTCTGAAGGAGCTGGGGGAGGTGACAGCCGACAGGGAGCTCTGGTGTGGGCTGGTCAATGAGGTCAGGAAGAGTCGGAAACGACTGAACGAATGAACAACAACAACAACAACGTCTCCCCTCCATGCTGTCTTTAAAATGTTTAGTTGCCCACTCAGATAATATTATCTCTAAAGCACAATTATTTGGGCTATGTTAAATTCCATTATTATTGTAAGATTCACATCTTATTCCCAAAACATTCTATATTGTTAGAATAGCATTTGTTTCAAAAATGTTAACTTTTTAAAAGTGAGGATTGCTAGAGATTGCTATTTGTAGAAATGTCACCCATTGTGGCATAGGCTTGGCTCAGACTATATTAGCATTAAAACATGACATGATAAAGGCCTGACTTTGTTTTGGTTAATATGCTGGATTGGAGCCTTTATATTTTTGTACTGTCACTGCCTGTCAGTTGAATTTTATTGGTTTCCTTTGCCATGCTGAGCTGGGCTCCATTGAGTTTTAAACCACTGCTGCTCAAAGCGGGGGACACTGGACCGCTGCCAGCCCATAAGACATCGGCTGCCAGTTTGCTGAGTGTTTTGAAGAAAGACAGAAACAGTGGTAGTCAATGATACTGGTCTCTGATCCATTTAAAATAAAATTCCTGTTCCCCATGCCAGAAGGTCTGTCAAGCACTATTTTAGATTATTAACTACTATCTTAGGTACCCAATGGAGCCCCCAGTGGTGCAGTGGGTTAATCCCCTGTGCCAGCAGGACTGAAGACTGACAGGTCGCAGGTTCGAATCCGGGGAGAGCACAGATGAGCTCCCTCTATCAGCTCCAGCTGAGAGAAGTCTCCCATAAGGATGGTAAAACATCAAAACATCTGGGCGTCCCCTGGGCAACATCTTTCCAGACGGCCAATTCTCTCACACCAGAAGTGACTTGCAGTTTCTCAAGTCGCTCCTGACATGACCAAAAAAAAAAGGTACCCAATGATGCTAGGTTTAGGTAATTTGTAATGCTATTTATTTAAAAATGTCATTGCTTTGGGATTTTACGAATGGTCCCATTAGAAAATGCATAAGGATGTGGGTAAACCACATCTCCCATCATCATCTGTCATTGCACCCAAACTGCACCAGTAGTTAGTCATGATAGGTATGTGTGCCAAATTTGGTCAGTCCATCATTGGTGAGCTTCACAGTACTTTCTGGGTGGGTGGACTGGAATTCCCATCATTGTCTGTCATTTTTACCCAAACTGTGCCAGAATTATAGATAATTGGGGGTGGGGGTTGTGTACCAAGTGTGGTCCAGATCCATGCTTGTTGTGGTCACAGGGTACTCTGGATGTGGGGGCCATCTTGGAAAATACATACATACATACATACATACATACATACATTTTTAGCGCATATTTACTTCCACACTGATATGGAGGCCACTAGTGTTGAAGGTGGATTGAGTTGGCAGTCCACTCAGTTTCTGTATGTAGAGCAGTAGGGTGGGGGGCATGATTACTTCTGGTCCTTCATCTCAAGCAGAAAAAAATGTGATGTATTGCCACATCGGGGTGTTGTGTGGTTTTCGGGATGTATGGCCATGTATTAGCAGCATTTTCTCCTGATGTTTCACCTGCATCTGTAGCTGACATCTTCAGAGGATCCTCTGCTAGAACATGGTCATACAGTCCAGAAACTAGACAACTCCCCAGTGATTCCAGCCATGGAAGCCTTTGACAATAGATTACCCCTTTGCCCTTCTCCTGTTGTACATTCCGGGACTGTGGTGCAGCTGGCTGGGAGTCAGCTGAATTAAGATCACTACTGACTGAAACGTCATGAGTTCGAAGCCAGCCCGGGTTGGAGTGAGCTCTCGACCAAAATTGTGTAGCTTGTTGTCGACCTTTGCAGCCGGAAAGACAGTTGCATCTGTCCACTAGGAAATTTAGGTACACTTAGTGGGGAGGCTAATTTAACTGATTTATGAGGCCATAAAAATCTCCAGGAAGTATGCAAAGAATGAGGAAGTACTTCATCAGTGTCACAAACTGACGGTGAAGCGACAGCTCCCCTGGTGGCCAGAAGCTGGAATGTTAAATAGCCTCTGAGTGTCTGTCTATATATGCTGTGTGTTTATGGCATTGAATGTTTGCCATGTATATGTACATTGTAATCCGCCCTTAGTCCCCTGCGGGGTGAGAAGGGCAGAATAGAAATACTGCAAATAAATAAATAAATTCCAAAAGGGATAGCAGCCTTAGTTTGTCACCATCATAAATTTGTTTGCTCTCTAGATGTTACATCTCTTTTGTTGTTGTTGTTGTTTTGATATTCATTCTGAAGCTTATTTCGCTATTTATAGCCTAAGAGAAATATATGGTATACATGACAGGAATTGCATAGCAAAAACCTTTCATCTTAGAAGTAAACTGAACTGGATCTCCAGAATGAACATACTTTGTGGAGGTGGTAGTGGTGCTCAGGTAACTTCGTGGTCCTATGATGTGGCCCTCACTCTACCAACGCTCATGCCATTCCACAAATAGACCAACACTGCTTTTTCAGTTTTACTTGAGGGGGGTTTATAAGATGTTGTGATAAGTGTCGAGAGGTGGAGCCCTCTACTACAATGCACCCTCCTCTCCAACTGCAAGACTTGTAATTTCATTGCAGACACAGAATGAGTCATTCTACAAGTAACTTAGGAATATTCCCTACTTAGATCTTTCCAGCACATCAAGATGCATTTCCATGCATTTTGAAGGTCATTGGGTTCAGCTGTACATAAATATGTACAGGATGAAGCTGTTTGATGGCAATTGATCACTGCTTCTGAATGTTGTCTGCGACAAAAAAATGTATCTAAGACTGAGAAGGGCTGAATCATGGTCCTGTGCAATTAATTTGCATATTATTGAGCAGATCATTTCTGAATTCGCCCCATAGGGGTCACACTACCTATGGATTAGTCTGTGTTGAAATCCATAATGCTTACTTTTAAAAAGATTTAGCAGCTATTCCAAACACCATAAGTAAACCAATGCCAGATGAATATAACATAAAAGAGAAAGACCTTTGCCCTAAAGCCATAAATGACTGCCTAAAAGACTGAATTCAGATATTATACCTTCAAGGGGTCAAGTTTAAGACAGGCTTCATAAGCATAGAGAAAGGAGAAACAATAGAATGGTGTCCACTAGGCTTGGTTGACCGACAAAAAAATGGTTCAAAATTTGTTTCGGATGTAGGGGGCACTGGTGGTTCGATTCTAAAATCAATTCGGATTTTCACAGATTTTTTTTTCAAAACTTTTGGAAACTTCCGAATCCTTTCATTAAAGGTTCGAAAGTGTTATTTCCTGTTTCATTGGGTGGTCTTTACTTTGAAAGTAGTTGTTTTACTCCAGAAGTGGGGAAAAGCAAGCGGAGGAAATTCCTTCCTGCTCTGGTTTAAAACTGGCTTCTCTGGCTTGAGCCAAGGCCAGGGACCAGAAGCGGGAAAAAGCAAATGGAAGCAAATGGAGGAAATTCCCTCCTGCTCTGCTTTAAAACTGGCTTCTCTGACTTTAAAACTGACTTCTCTGGCTTTAAAACCGGCTTCTCTGGCTTGAGCCGAGGCCAGGAAATTCCTTCTTTCTCTGGTTTTAAACTGGCTTCTCTGGCTTAAGCTGAGGCCAGGAAATTCCTTCCTGATCTGGTTTAAAACTGGCTTCTCTGACTTTAAAACTGGCTTCTCAGGCTTTAAAACCGGCTTCTCTGGCTTGAGCCGAGGCCAGGAAATTCCTTTCTTCTCTAGTTTTAAACTGACTTCTCTGGCTTAAGCCGAGGCCAGGAAATTCCTTCCTTCTCTGGTTTAAAACTGGCTTCTCTGGCTTGATCCGAGGCCAGGGACTAGAAGCTGGGAAAAGCCGAGTTATTTCTGACTCACTTCCTGAGTTGAAACAAAAATGGCGGAAAAAGATTCAAAAGGGCAAAGGGACTTCTGCTTTTTTTAAAAAAAGCTTTGATATTGCTTCAAAAAGGTAATTTTAACAAAATTATTACGAGCTACGAGTTACCTGAGTGACTCTAACCATGCCTAGTGTCCACACCTCTTACTGCATGAAAACACATCAAAACTAGTTACAAGAGAAGACACAAGTGAACACGTCATGAGAAAATGCTATGGAGATGGAATACACTTGAGTTATATTTGAATTTTATTTTTTCTGTGATAAAATGTAAACCATTCAATTAGCTTTCAGATGTTCATTAACTTATTTATACAATATATCCTGCTTTTGCTCTAACTGTGAGTCAAGAGCAAACCATATAATATAGTCTGAATATTTTAAGTACACAGCGCAATTCAGCAAATATCCTCTTAGCAAAGTGTCAGGGCAGTTCAAATCACAATGGGGCACAATTCCAGTGTTACATTTCCCCTCCCTTTTTACCCATTAGGGGCGAACAACATGTAATCCTTCAGATGCTGTGTACTACAATTCTGATCAGTTTTAAGCAATGGTGAGAAATGGAGGGATTTGCAATCTAGCAATCTAGCAAATCTAGTGTCCATCCCTGATTTCACGCACAGAAACATGGGAAAATGCAAGAAGCCCATCAGGATGAGCTTTTATATGTATGCAGGGAGATCTTCCTCACATGATTTCTTGATAGATTGATTGGTTCACTGATATATACTCTCATAGTAGCTTGAGCCTTTATCACAGGAGAGTAACCAGTAAACAATATAGGGCCTTACTCCTAGCAAATAGTAGGCGAAAGACTGCTGTCTAGATTAAACAGTCGTTGGATGTTCTAATTAGAAAGTGAACATGCTTCTGCTGAAAATATTTCTCCTTTTAAGAATTCATGAGCCTCTTCTTTCTTCAGTTTTTGGAATTCCGGGTAATGAATCTCCACCGAAAAAAGAAGAAAAGAATGTCATTTTTGAATCTAAATAGAAGTCCTGTAAGTAGACAGATCTGATACATGGAAGAGATATTTACAGTATTCAAAAGCAGCATCCAAACAACCACTGAGGCTACAATAACTGTCCTGAAAGTCAAAGTAGATAATCATGATGATGACAACACTTGCACTTTTAGTGCAAACAAAAGAGTTGCAGGCTATCTAGATCTATTAGCTGTGGCCTGAATAACGGTAACAGCTTTTTTTAAAAAAAATCTGACATGCATTTAAGAAATTAGCAAGGCCAAGATGTTTAATGTCATTGTCAACACTGATTTCGTGAATAGCCAATCAGATTGCTTTAAATATATAACAATTTAATGAAATTATTGGAATTTATTTTTCTGTGTGGGTTTGATTTCATTCTGAATTTATTCCTTTGATTTATCCTTCCTACATTCTGTAACACTTCTCTTATTTGATTAAATGGATGACAATCCAGAAATCCTATGCCATACTGAACTCCAAAACACACTGTCCTGGCTACCTCTTTGCAAACTATATGTTTTTCAAGTTCAAGAGTTCATACATCCAAACCAGATAATAAAAATATATACCTTCTTATAGTTTCTGCAATGCTTCCGAATAAATGAATTCATACTTTTAAAAATAGTTTTTTACATCCAGGTTCAGACTAATACCTTTTCCCTAGTGGTAGCATTTATTTATGTATTTATTATTATTATTATTATTATTATTATTATTATTCTCTCTCTCTCTACAAGGAGACTCAAAGTAGCTTACATTAAAAGGGTTCCAGTACAATTTAAAATCTATGAATATATAAACATTAAAACAGAATTAAATATGATAGGTATTTAAAATTCAATGCAAATCAATGCATAAATATTTAAACTAAAAACCACAGCAACCCCTGACTTAAACATCTTTAAAAACCTGTCTGAATAAAAAGGACAGCAGGGATTTTGATCATTGTTGTCACCATCAACACATTTCTTACAAGACACGCAAAGATGGAACGATGATCTGGGTTCTCATTTTCTATTCACAGTTGGTATCACGGGATCCTGTGATAATACAAGACCATTTTGCTTTTACCTACCAGGATCACACGATAGCCTAAAAGGTGTAAGTGCCTCATTTTCATCGCCAACCGTCCTCGGGGATGCCTTGAGTCAAAACAGAAGGCAGATGCAGGGGCACACAGCAAAGCTATCCTAAAACCAACAAGAGCGTTAACTGAGTGACTGCATTAGTCTGATGAATGTCACAGTCATTGGTTTATCAAAGCCATGGCCTAAAACTCAAGATGTTGTTGAACTGCCACTCCCAACATTCCTCCCCACTGTCTGTGCTGCAGGCCCGTAGCCAGGATTTCGTTTCGGGGGGGGGGGGGGGGGGGCTGAATTTTTTTTCAGGGGGGGTTTCGGGGGGGGGGGGCTGAGTTTCGGGGGGGGGCTGAGTCTGAGTGAAAGAGGGTCTAGCCTAGCAAACCTTTTGTATCATTACCCCAATACCCCCATGCATATGGGATATATTGAGTATGGTGATCAGATCATGATATGAATAAACATAACAGTTTAAATAATGCACCAATAAGGCCTTTTCGCGAACCACCATGAAAATTTCAGCTTCAGCCCCCCCCCCCCCGGGCTACATGCCTGCTGTGCTGTTAAGGATTGTAATCTCATGGCATCTGGAGGACTTATGAGTCCAACTCTTAGCCAATATCTATTAGTTTCCATTTTTTTAATCTATTTAGTTTCCAATTTATACATACCTAAGGAACCATAATTATCTTGGTTAATTCCCATTGATTTAACTGATCTATTTAGTTGGAACTAGTACTCACAAATAAGCTACTGATCACAACAACAAAGACTTCCACAAACAAATTTTGCATTTTTTTTCCAATGGACATATTCTTTGTCCATTGAGGGTAACTCTGGAACGCCCTCCCCAAGGACAAGCCCCTACGTTGGCAGTCTTTAGGAAGAGCTTGAAGACCTGGCTATTCCGGTGTGCCTTTCCAGAATAGGAAACTCCAGCAACACATCCCAGAAGCACTTTATTAGAGATTTAAGATTGTCCGCACATGGCACTTACCCAAAATCCTTATATTTCACTCGGCATACTCAGCACTTTTAATCTGTACCCATTACACTTGGCTGGCCTTAGTTTTACTGTGTTATGGTGTATTGTTTTTGCTGTTTACTGTCTATTGCTTTAATATTTTGATTTGCCTTATGGTGTATGTGTATTGTTATACTATTGTTTTATTGAGGCCTTGGCCTTTGTAAGCCGCAACGAGTCCTTCGGGAGATGTTAGCGGTGCACAAATAAAGTTAATAATAATAATAATAATTATTATTATTATTAATAATAATAATAATAATAATAATTTGTTTTAGTAAAATATAGTGCTGTGCCTTGTTGTCTGTCCCCATTTTGGTCTCTTTCCTCTCTATCCCAAAATGGGTTCATAGGAAATAGGGAAGATAAAAACAACCACTCCCCTTCCCTAGCTCTCGAGAAAAGTTTTCTCTTCTTTGCAATAGGGATACGGGGAAATTTGGTCTTCTGGCTATTCCTCAGCTACTGAATCACAAACCCATGGTGACAGTGATGTCTGTAATTCCCAAACTTTGACCCTCCGGAAGTTTCAGACTTCCTGACTGATGACCAAGGCAGCTAAGGCTTCTGAAAGTTGGAAGTCCAAAACACCTGAGGGACCAAAGTTTGGGAATCAGTCATTAGGGCATAAGAAACAAATGTCTTCTAACTTCTGAACAGTCTCTGTTTACATTTTCAAAACAAACATTCTAACAAAGAAAAGTAGGTATGTATGGGCCAGTCAGTATATCTATATAATTGAAATTTTATGTGTAAGTTATATGTTTTCCTTTTATGATTTTATATCCTCTGAAGAAGCTTTAAGAGTATACCTTGACCAAACACGTTAGGCTTTTTGATTAATAAAACCACCTTTTGAGCACTGTGAGATATGTCTCCATTTTCTTCTATGGATCTTAAAGCATCCTCCAATGTATAAAAGTCTGTATCCAAGCTGCAGACAGGAAATTCTTACTCACCACAGACAACCAAACAAGTGAATTATTAGTTATAAATCTGATTTGATTAACATGTGATTTTGCGATGCAAATAGCTCAACACCAAGTAGCTGTCTTTATACCACTCTCCTCACTAAACTTATTTATCCTAGTTGAACATTTTGCTAAATCCTGTGGATCTAAATCTAACAGTTAGTCCTGAGTAGACCCACTGAACCAAGAGCTGAATGATTAAGCTACTGTCTTTCTATGTCCCATTGATTTAATGAGTCTACTTAAGTTGAGAAGAGCAAATAGATTCATGCCAGGAAAGGACATCAGATGTTGCCAAATTACAATTTGCAGCAACCTTAGCACTCCTAGGCGACGGGGAATGATGAGGAATGTTGGAAAATGCAGTCTAACAACATGTGTAATGATGTTTCAAAGGACTGCATAATTTTCATTCTTGATTTAAACAACAGAATATCCAGTAAATAAATGAGATCTAGATGTTTAACAGATTAAGAAAGTGTTGAATCTGGGAGAAAACCTTGCAACACTGTATGCCAAGAAGATTACATTCTGATAAACATACCTTTGAATGTTAGAATTATCTCCTAACTGATCAGGATCAGTATTTGGCATTGCTACTCTTGTGCTTGCATCCATTAAGATTTCAAAATCTGGTGGAAAAAGAAAATTTAAAATATTTAAAAAATATTGCAAGACATTTAGATGCCTTGTGTGCTCATAGCTCCTCCCTTTCCACTCATTTATTTCAGGTCTTTCATATCAAACCAACATCCAGGATAGACTCAAATCAAGGGAAAGCCTCCTGAGAACCACCACTTCCCCTAATGTTCCCCCAGCAACAAGAAGAGTATCCCTCTGGGCAGCTATACCAGGAAATCCCAATTGGATGCCCCCCCCCCCCCCCCCATGAGGGTCTGCCTCCAGGGCCAACCACGAATGGGCAACTTGGAAGTCCCCAAATAGACTCAGAAGTGGAGTGGCAAGATCAAAAGACAACCTGGCAAAATTGAACTACCTAGAAGAACCCTCCACCTTGTGCAACTGTGGCGTAGAACAAATGACTCTGCATTTGTGTGCTTGCCTACAATGCCCTGCCTCATGTACAGAGGAAGAATTGTTTAAAGCTACAGTCAATACAGTTGCTATTGCCTCTTTTGGGTCAAAATTGTTTAGTCACTTGTGATCCTTCTATTTTATCAGTTTTGTATTATCTATGCACTGCTTCTGAAACAAAATAAAAAATAACATCCATGATTATTTAAAGGCAAAACTAAGAACGCCATATTCATACCTATGTTGTAGCCATTTGCTAACTGTAAGTTTTCTCGGAACAGACTTTTATCTCCCAGAAGCGTAAGCAGCACCTCCTGAACATCAAGAAAATCCCAAGCAGAGGGTGAAGGGAGCTTCTCTGTTGGTAAAGCTGCTCGTTTAGTCAATGAATTTCCATCAAGTTCAAGGCAAACATTGATGGCATGCAGCATTATTTCGTTTTGTTCCACATTCTGGCCGGCTGAAGGAAATAAAAGAAATGGAAACACTGTTGTCAAGTGAATATTTTGACAGCTGAAGCTGACAGTTCCTCTTGGGTTACATCTGTAACAAGAATAATTTGAATGAAGCAAAGTAATGCTAACAGCTGCAATCCAACATCTCGAAGACACACAATTCCTCCCTTTGTTCCAGGAATTCTGGCTAAAACCTTGGAAGTAATACTGTGAAACTGTAGATAGAAATGCCCTTTTTACTAAATAATATTTTAATGGAAGTCTTACACAATATTAAACACACATTCCTGTAACAAAGACAATCCTGGAGCTGTCTGACCTCAGCTTTGAT
This sequence comes from Anolis sagrei, assembly GCF_037176765.1. Taxonomy (NCBI): domain Eukaryota; kingdom Metazoa; phylum Chordata; class Lepidosauria; order Squamata; family Anolidae; genus Anolis; species Anolis sagrei. The sequence goes on along the minus strand of NC_090021.1, from coordinate 168,548,592 downwards.
TTGGACAAAGAGTCAAAACAAGGCACTGACCTGATGTTACCAGATCATGGAGGATTTCATCTTGTAGTAGTTGATCAAGTGCTGGTTGTGGAAGATATCCAAAAATGCAGAAAGAATATACAGCCCTTAGTAAGTCCACATTAGAGATTCTGGAGAGATAAGTCTTCAAGACACTATTCAGCGCCTCAAGAAATCTTTAAAAATGTGGGAAGATAAATACAGTCACACAAAAAATCACAATTAGACAGATAATAATATAATACTCTGTTTACTGCCTGCCTTCTGTTATTACCTGCCTCTCATGGCTCAGGGCAGGGCACAGAATTAAAACACATCATCATAAAATATGTACCATAAAATACATACATTAAAGCATGCCATCACAAAATAGTTATACTAAAAATATAGTGAAAGGATTAAAATGCAATACATGTACTCCATATTGGTAGAGACACAAATAGGTTTGTAAGCACAACAATGTGTTCGATTCTACACATTTGCAAAAATGCCACATACATGTTTCATCCTTGACAAACAGATACATTAGTATTTCCTAATATCATGGAGCCCCCGGTGGCACAGTAGGTTAAACCCCTGTGCCGGCAGGACTGAAGACTGACAGGTCGCAGGTTAGAATCCGGGGAGAGGTGGATGAGCTCCCTCTATCAGCTCCAGCTCCTCATGCTGGGACATGAGAAAAGCCTCCCACAAGGATGATAAAACATCAAATCATCTGGGCGTCCCTGGGCAACGTCCTTGCAGACGGCCAATTCTCTCACACCAGAAGCGACTTGCAGTTTCTCAGGTCGCTCCTGACATGACAAAAAAAATTCTTAATAGAAATATCATTGTATACAAAGAACCATTTAATTTCTACAGCCATTCCATTGATATGTGAGTTTGTTATGGGGTAACAGCATCTGTACTAAAATTAACTATTCAAGTTAGTGTTCTGAACGCTAACAATTTTATAGAAAGTATGTTACTAATTGAATTTGGATCAATACCAAGAATGAAATGGGTATTTAATATGTATGTGGGTAAATCACTCATTCATACAATTATGTATTCAACATGCAGGTCATACATAGGCATTTCTCAGGATAAAAGTCAAAAATAGAAGAATGCAGAAATGGCATATTCTTCTGAAAATCCTTCCAAGGTGCAATTCATCTGAAGGTTCTGTTATATTTATAACAGTTTTAGCACAAAGAAGTCAATCATATATTTGCCCAAGTATCAGAACTATGGTTACCAGTGATACACAATCTATATTTAAGAAAGAATGCAGACCAATGGAGAATATCCGTACTTTCTTTTGTTATTTGCCTTCAGGTTGTTTCTTATTGGCAGTGACCCCAATTTGAAGCTATCATTGATTTTCCTTGGCAAGACTTATTCAGAGGGATTTTGCCTTTTAGCTTGCCTTGCACATTCTTTTCTGAATACATAGACACTACATGAGGTTGATGATAATCAAAATATCACGAGGGCCATGCTTTGTTTATTTATTTAATATTTATTATTTGTTTAGGAACATGCTGTGTTCCTTAGAAACACCCACTCCAGATATAGATAGATAGATAGATAGATAGATAGATAAGATAGCCTGTCAAACCTCCCAGCCATTGCAGATTGTCTAAAAAACTAATAGGAATTACCACCTTGACAATAGCTATCACAATGAAATGATTCCACAGAATAATTGTGTTCCAAGTTGTGATTTTCTTCTAGATAATTTAATTATTCTGAAATTATCACAAAATGATTTTTCCTAAACCAGAACCTACCTGTTCTTTTGGCCTTTGGGAGTATGATTAAGACTAGAATAGCATTTCAGAACAGACACTGTGTCTTTCATGTTCAAAGATTCAGGACGAGACATCATTTTCTCAGCAAACATATCCATCAGATGAACAGGCCGAAAGCCAAGATTCTCAAATGCCAAAAGGAAGAGGACTACCTTGAAACCAAGAAGAAAAATGTACATAATGTTCAGAGTAGGGATGGTTATTAATCATGAAATTCGGTTCAGAACTCAATAATCCCAGTTCAATCCAGAAATGATAGTATGAATCATCAGGATGCAGAGTGCACTGCAGAAGTATTTAACCAGTGCCAGATTGTCATTGTTTACTTAAGGTTTGTGCTACAATAAAAAATATTTGGTATTTAGCATCTTGTGTACATCTAATGGTACCAAAGACAATCAAAACCATTTTAAATCCAGATTGTGACACAACAAAAAGTGGAATAGTCAAAGGGTGTAGATACTTCTACAAGGCAGTATAATCTGAAGATAAACTCAACTGTGAAATCCAAATTGTCATGCCTTCTATTTGCTGTCACTGTAATTCAACAATTGGTCACTTTTTTGTTTATAAACAAGATGGGTTCTGTAGGCTTGTTCTTAAATTAAATTTGTATGAAAGTCAGAACAGGTACATTTTTAAAATGTTACTCCAATGATAGATAGCACCTGTTTTGGACAGCCTAGAGAAGGATTAACACTCCCATGGTGTTTGTTTTGCTTTCTGTGCTCCTATTCAGAAGATTGCACCTCACTTTCTGTCTCTGTGATCATTGGATTGTGAAAAAAATGGCTTGTAGAAAAAAGGATTGGTGATAAAGCTTAATTGAGATTCCTTTTCCCCATGATAATTCTTTCATGAGGAGTTATCCCTGCCTAGGGATAGATTTCTCCCACTTCCTGTTTTCTCAGGGATAGGAAGTGAGATTAAATCTAATAGTTAAAATATATTTAAAATATATGCAGGCAGTTCCCAAGTTTCAAACATCTGACTTCCATATATTTTAAATTAAAATTTAAATATATTTTATCTTAATTTACAGTTTGTCTCTATAACAGATTTATACACTTTCTGCAATGCTCTGGGAATTTTAATCTACACAGACACTTAGGGAATTGTGTTTCAAAGTTATACACTATAAAACCTAGACTGATGCAAAACCAGGATACTGCTGTAACATTAATGTGCCCAACCAAAGAGTTCTTCACCAGAGCTTTGTGTATGTGTGTGTGTGTGATATCACCTCATATTCAACTGTTAGAACACAGAACTCTGCTCTCTCAGCTGCAGCATGCAGTTATAGTAGCAACAAATATTCAAAATCTCAGGCAACTTTAGTATATAATGATAACCAGAGGCTACAATGACCTATTACTCAAATGCCACACAGATACCTCATTTGTACACGCACATGTGGACAAGTGTAAAGGCCCCTCAGAAACAGTACCTGCTTTATGTCCCACATGTAGAAAGCTGTGGCAGTATAATCTGCTACTGCAGAAAAGAGTGCGCTGTTGCGATAATAGAGGTCTCTGCAAGACCTCAAAATAGTTAGTAGTGGCCAAAATGGCATTCCCTGGATATTTTCTGAAATAAAGAATATAAGAAAATGTTTTATTAAGTATATCAAGACTTTTGAGATGGAGCTGAATTAAAAACATATTTGGCCATTTAATTTGTGAAAACAACAACACCCACCCATGTTAAATTACACCAGAACACAGGGTAAATGATGACATAAGGAATTAGTGCTAGCCAAGGGAATTTTTCTTCTGATCTTCTTGTCATAAAAGAACCAATTTTTCACCCCTGACCACCACTTTTTTAAAAAAAAAAAATCCATTTGTTTTGTAATAACAGGAGCAGTTCCAAAATACATATAATGTTCTAGGACTCCTTAGACTAGATGCACTGCTTTTTGGAACTTTTGAACCCACTGTTTGAACACCAACCTTTAGCTTGAACTGTATCAAATATGACTATGTTAAATATTTCAGAGAAAAATGTTCCATGAACAACCAATCATTCCTATTTCTGCCATTTTTCCTGCTCCTCTGCTAGCTATTCTCCTTCAAGCGTTCAAAAAAGAACAGGACATGAGGATGTTATAATTATGGGGAGATGATATAAGAAAGAGAAAAAAAATCACACATTCTTTAAGACTTACCTATTACTTTGTTGCTACAAGCTTCCAGAATTGGAAGTGAGCGATGATTCATTTCAGCCAATACACCGAACATGTGTTGAGCATTTGGGAAAGTAAATTGGTGCATCTGACTCAATGCCCTGTTCTAAAATTAAAGAGATTTGAATCAGACTAAAATAAATATCCTTACTTGACAGGGGTTGGTGAAACAAGGAGAAACTTCTAGCTATTGTACTATCAAAAGACTAGGGAAAGTAAACTCAGATTTGGATAAATTACTCAAAAGTTCAGATTCTTCTGAACAAAAAAGGGAATCTAAATTTAAATATATACTCTATTTTCCTCTCCCTTCCTGTATGGATTCCACTAGTCAATGTATGTTGTTTCTATCAAACTTCCTGGAAAAGTAAGGAAGCTAATATATTCGCTTCCATTGTATAACTACAATCACCAGAATAAATGTGAAGCAAAAGGATTGGATTCTTGATTACAGGAGTACATGTTCAAATCCTTCATTATAATGAAACCCATGTCCTCGACATCTAAAGTAATTTAGTTTGGTGTATGTGCCTGTATCACATAGGATACTGATTTGCTTCACTGGGGGGTGGAGGGAGGGAGAACTCAAATGTCTGGGGAGAGTGTAGTCAGGAACACATCGGAAAAATTAGAGGAGGGGGGAATGGGCACCATTCTGTTCTAGTACAAGCCTCCAGTTATTGGCTCCAATATCAATTTCAAATTCTGAGCAAATTCACGTGGTTGAACGAATAATTTCTATCTTTTTACCTCCAGTTTTGTCTTTAGACTGAGTGGGGCATCCTTCCCAATACACTTCATCATAGTTTGCAACATAAACATATTTGAGATTTTGGGGATGCGTTGCTCTACCACCAACCTAATGAACAAGACAAAGGGTTCAATCAGCTTGACAAAAGAATACACTCTGTTTTAAATGTATAAATGGCAACAGTTTTTCCTCTTCTGTCCATAGCTATGTGCGGACTTAGCCAGCTACTCCATCTTGCTCAGTAAATCACCACTGCCTGTTGCTGTTCATTATAGGAAGGACTCCGACATTACCAGTTAAGGATTCTAGAAGGCTTGAACCCTGGTGTTTTAAGTACTTCCTGGACGAAGGTGAGAAACAGGAAGACAGAAAAAAGTAACCGAAGTACAGAACCAAGAAAAGAATCTCTCTTCTTTGAGATTCACACAGACCTACTTCTATTATTGCTTCTAAATATTAAGTTCCAAATATAGGATTTTTGCACAACTATATTACAGCAGACTCTGTTTCAAAGGTATACAATCCAGAACAAATCTGGCACTCCAAGGCAAAATCTGTACAAGTTGTGTTCAATATTTACACCCCAAACTTAAGACAATTTACCCTCAAAAGACAGGCCCACAAATCTCAATGAGAATCCAATTACCGCTTTGAGTCCCCTCAGGGGTGAGAAAGGTGGTATATAAATACTGCAAATAAATAAATAAATAAATAAATAAATAAAGTATAGCTGTATCCCATTGCCTTTATTTACAGATTGGAAATACAGCCTACCTACTTTAATTTAGCTCTCAAACACTGCAACCACAGCTATACTGAGCTGGCAAAAAGAGGCTTTTGTAGAAACATGCTTATTTCAAATGGGTGCCATGCATAGTGTCTATTAGAACCCCCCCCCCCTCCTCTTACTGCAATCCAATCTGAAGAGCGTCCACATTTTTGCTTTTTTCCATTCCTTGCAAAGTAGTTGCCAGGATGGAGAGGCATCGATCATCAAATTCATTGAGACGTTCCTATAGAAAATGCAAACAAAACCCAAGCAGTTGAAGTTAACCAGTCAAGATTTAAACTGCCCTTCATTCCAATTCCAAATTATGCAATGAACAATTATTACAGTTTTCCAAACACTTAGTCATGAGCAATGACTAATAAGGTGGAATTACTCTTTAGCTAATACATTTTCAGTCAATGATTTATGACTCTCTTAAGTGAAATTAGCAAGCAGTAAGATCCTGTTGGCCAGCAGTGTCCAGATGTAATTTGTCTGAATTGTTTTCACTTTTTGGCACTGAATGTTTGCCTTACATGTTGGAAACTACCCTGAGTCCCTTCAAGGAGATAGAGCAGTCTATAAATAAATAAATAAATAGATGATGATGATTATTATTATTAAGCGACAGTGATGGTAGAAACACAAGTAGCCAGGGTAGAATGACAACTGGGGAAATAAATGAAAGCTAGTGCTATCTAGAGACAATGCTACCCACTTGGCTCCCACTGCTTAGGAGTCTGAAGGGCAGCCGTCTCTCCTCAGAGCAGCGTTCTCTATCTTTCTCTACCAGCACTGAGCAAAAAGTGCACCACGACAGTGTAACAGATCATTGTGCATCAGCAGGACTCTAGTCAAGGGGTGTTTATTTAGGCTGCACTAGATTATGATTGGAAAAAGAATGATTGGGGGGAAAATTCAATTTGTTCAGATCAGAATGATTGCACATTCAGTTTTTATGATTACTAAACATAAAAACAACACAGCAGCAGAGAGAGTTGAGTGAAACAGGGCTTTTTCCAGCTTCTTCCAATGCGCTCTAATCTCCCTGTCCTAGTGAGGAAATACCAAAAAACCACTGTGATTTCCACACATAAAACAAATTCACGTACAGGTGTCTTCCAAGAAAAACACATGATGGAAAGCTAAACTTTAAAAAATGTGGAAGAAACACCAAGAACTGGGGAGCCTTAGCCCTCGAGCCTTCCAACTGGAGGTCAGATGTTTCCAATGGTGCTATGGATCTTGAAGAGGTATGAATAGAGGGCAAAGGGGAGAGACTTGTTAAGAGGAAGGCATGTCAAGCAAACCCTTGTTAGGACCGCCTTTCATCTGAAAATGCATGCCCTTATTATGAAAAACCATGAGGATTCAGAATAGGTCTCCACAGTCACTTCCGGATCCACAGTCAAGACTCTATCTTTGGAAGTCAATTATACTCAGTCATGAGTGACCACCTATGATGATGCACAAGCATGAAAAGTAGAGGGGCTCTGGGTTTTATTCAGGTTCTCCTGACCCCTTCGAACCCTTCTATCCCAGGGAGAAAATGCCAATGAGCCACTTTGGTAGTAAAGAGCATCAAGGAGGCTGGACCTTTATTCAGGTTCTTCCAACCCCTTCTAACATCTCTGCCTGTGGTGGAAAAAACACTACAGAAACACTACAGTGGTGGGAAAAGAGGGGATTGTGTCTTTTTGAGATTCTGCTAACCCCTTTGAATCTTCCCACCCTGAGGAAGATATGCCAAAAAGCTGCCAGCATGGCAGGGAAAATAAGAGGAGATCTGATCTTATTTCAGATTCTCTCAATCCCATCTAAACTCCCAGTTCCAGTGAGTAAGTACCAAAGCAACAACACTGCAGTGGGTAGAAGGGGTCAAAGCTTTTGCAGGTTCTCCCAGGATAGACTAAGGCAAACACTTTGTTTGTTCAGGGAGAGCTTAAAGGAAGCACTGCCCCCCTATGCTTTCTCTGCAGTGGTGACAAAATGTCAAACTGCCGCCATTTTTAAAGCAAGTATTACAAAAGGCCAAAAGTAGTGTCATGGCAGGCAGAAATACCACACAGACCCATGTATAGTTCCGCCCAGGTTTGTTGAGTCAATTTTTGGCATATATTTTTCAAACTATAGCTGGTATAGGCATTTTCTAGTAATGTTGCATAGTAGGGCCCACTGGTGATTCTGGCTCTCTATATACCATACTCTGTCACCACTCTTTATATTCACACTAGACAGTACAGAAATGGGAAACCTTTGACCCTCCAAAGGTTTTGGACTGTAATAGTCACCATCCTTTCCCATTGGCCATGCTACATGAGGCTGACATCTTGAAGGGGAATGTTTCCCTTCCTGTGCTGAAAAGGGTAATTTGTCTTACCTGGCATACCCTAAGCAGGGTCTGAACCAACCGGGTGTTCTGAGGAATCCCCAGTTTCACCACAGCCAGAAAGCTGTAGGCCAAGGCATCACGCCACATGAACTTGGCTTCATGCATAACACACTGGCAGACTTGACTAAACTGGGGGTGCTCAAACATCAGCCTCCTCTCATAGCGCTTCTGGTCGTCTGAGAGTCTTTTTGTGAGCATCCACATGGTTGCCAGACAGTTGCTGACATACTTTTTAGAGACTGGAAATTTTGCAACAAGATCAAGGACATCGCAGGGAGATGTACACTTCCGAAGCTCATCAAAGAATTGCCGGTCTGCACTCCTTTCTTCATTTTCTTCAATAGCACTACTGCCTTCCCTTGCAGAAGTCAAGAAACCAGATGCATGTTGAGGATCTTTGGCAGTCATTGGTGCTGGGATTGGTCTATGGTTATCAAACAGGGCATTAGCAGTTTTCTGTTCATTTGGGCCTTCCATTTCTGTGTTGATAGATGGGACATCTTGAGAAAACCCCCGAAGAGATGACTGAAGACAGCAAGGAGGTGCATAAAACAAGAGTTGCCTCAGATGATTATTTTCCACAATATTCTTATGTCTGTTATTTCCCAGTGTAAATGATCTCACTGCAGTTCTAGAAAAAGGATTTGGGACATAAGGGCATGTCTGCAATTGTTTCGTTGTCCGTATTAAGCAATTCAGCTTCCAACTCATTTTGCTTCTTTCAGAGAAAACAATTTCATTAAAAGATTATCAGAGCACAAATGAGACGTTCACATCAGGGTTCTACAGATTACCTGTGAAATCAATTCAAAATGTGAATTTCATCTGTATTGTACAGTTTTATGATCATATCTACAGAATAACATGTTTATTTATTTACAGTATTTATATTCCACCCTTCTCACCCTGCAGGGGACTCAGAGCAGATGACAATGTACACATACATGGCAAACATTCAATGCCATAGACACACAACACATACAGACAGACAGTCAGAGGCTATTTAACATTCCAATTTTCTGGCCAGCAGGGGAGCTGTCGCTTCACTGTCCATCTGTGACACTGATGAAGTACTTTCCGCATTCCCCGCATGCTTTTGCTGGAGATTTTTTTATGGCCTTGTAAATTTGTTAAATTAGCCTCCCCACACATAGGTGGTACCTAAATTTCCTACTTGACAGATGCAACTGTCTTTCGGGTTGCAAAAGTCGACAATAAGCTACACAAATTGACTGGAAGCTCACTTCGACCTGGGCTGGCTTTGAACTCATGACCTTTCGGTCAGTAGTGATCTTAATGCAGCTGACACCCAACCAGCTGCGTCATAGTCCCGTAAGAGATATTTTGTATGCCACAATCAATCATTAACAGGAAAAAGCAATTTCCCAATATGGAATCATGACCTCCTAATCATAATATTGACATAACAGTGAAAAAAAAAAGAAAACTGGCATGAATGACTGGGTTCACTTGGGCACAGATATTACTAATGAGGGTTGTAGACAAGGATACGGGGGTAAACCAGATTCCATCTTTTGCAGATGTTTTAATTTGCAATGGGATGGAGAGAGGTTGAGGAATCAGTTTCTTGTTTTCTTACTTCAATGCTCTGTGAAAAAACAATTTTATTTCCTTGTACAAATAACAGGAACCACTGTTGTGTGGTCGTTTGAGCACTGGTTTAGGACTCTGCGTTTGAATCCCTACTCAGCCATGGCTTTTGCCAAGAAAGTCCCGTGATGCTCTCATTGCATGGTGGCCAACTTGAAAGACATGACACTATATCAATAACAACTTGAGAAACAACATTCACACTTGCTTCAAACAGATATGGATTCTTTCTCCCACTCTGGACATTCCAGATATATATACACTCCACTTGCCCCATTTCCAACAGACCTATGAATAAATCTGAGTTTGCCTGCCATACATGCAGACAAAACATCATGAGAGAATGCTACTGGCACATGGCCATACAGCCCCAAAAACTCACAGCAACCCATTCATACTACCATATAGCATGTTTAGAAGCCAGGGGAAAAGATGTGCCTTGCCACACTTTCTGAATATAAGAAGACTAGAAGCCAGTATGAAATAGGAAAAAAATATTTATAGTCTTCAAAAGGATCTCTCTTTCAGTTCCTAACAATTCTACCTCTTCTTTGAAATGCATTCCCTCTTCCAGTCCTGCAGTTCTGCCCATTTAAGGGAAAGTGAAAACAACACTAAGTAACCAAATTTGAAAAATGTTCTGTTCCTGATTTAAAAGTGTGATTCTTGTTTAATTGTGTGGAACTTACTTTGAAAGTAGTTGTTCTACTACAGAAACTTTGTTTTCGTGGCTGCCACAAACTAGGTTGAATTCTGTGAGACATAGAATTGGAGACATTCACTGGAAAAGTAGAGCAAAATGTGTTGCAGGATGTCCCTCCTGCAAAAACAAAGCTTTTGCAGTTTAATAAACAATTTCCATGTTTTATGATAGAACCAGTTAGGAAATGACATTTATATCCCATGAGCAAAAATCGTGTTACATAGTGTTATCAGTTTAGAAGGGCAAAAAAGGCAAAGGCCTCAAAAAGAGGCTATGTGCTATCCCTTTTTCTCTGATTCATTAATGACTGAATAAAACCCCACATTATCTGCTTTGAACTTGAATATATGGCAGTGTGGACTCAGATAACCCACTTTAAAGCAGATATTGTCGGATTTTCTGCCTTGATATTCTGGGTTAGCTGAGTGGAAAGGCTCTGAGTTGGGGGGTCACTCGCTTCAAATAACCCACAATATCTGCTTTGAACTAGATTATTTTAGGCCCCTTCCACACAGATGCATAAAATCCACATTGAACTGGGTTATATGGCCGTGTGGATAGAGATAACCTAGTTCAAAGCAGATACTGTGGGATTTTCTACCTTGATATTCTGGGTTAACATGGCTGTGTGGAAGGGCCTTCTGTGATAGAGTTCATTTGGGTCTCCATAAATCAGAAAGGACTTCAAGGCATAAGTTAAAAAGGAAACATAGCAAGGCGAGGGATCCTTCACTCTCTGCCCCCTCCTCCAATATCTCCATGGAAACCTTCGCCCCCCCCCCCCCTCCTCCCCGGCTGTTTCACGAACCTCGTTGGCCCCTTCGCGTGACACTCAGACGGGAGCCGCCATCGCAAAGTGACCACGTGACTTTACCCGGCGAAAGCGCCGCACTCGAGGGACGGGTGCCGGGAGCGGACAAAACAGTCCAGCTTTTTATTTATTTAGTTCTTGCTTCCTGTTCGGTTGCCTAGCAACTTCCTCAACGCGCTCTAAGAGGAGGCGGATCTTCTGCCATGGCCAAATTCGTACTCGCAGGTGAAATGTTTGGGATTTCCCATTTGTACAGATTTTGGCTTCACTGTGTTTGCATCTATTTATTGGTCGGGTCAGAAGTGAATTAATAATAATAATAATAATAATAATAATAATAATAATAATACTTTATTTATATTCCGCTCTATCTCCCCAAAGCGACTCAGGGCGGATTCCAAACATAAAAGGCAAACATTCAATGGCCGAATACAACAACAAGACATCCATACTAACAAAATTTATACAACCCAACATATAAATACGAATTATAACTTAACAAACTAAAATTAAATAAAAAGCACAATTGAGATACAGTTATAATGTATAGAAAAAACAAAGTTAAAAAAAAACTTGGCATTATGCTCAATGTCCTTTGAACAGTAGCCTCTGGTGTTGCTGTAAGAAGGCCCTCCATTGTTCATGTGGCAGGGATCAGGCTGTATTGTAATAAATGGTCTGTGGCTTGCTCTGCTCCACATTCACATGCTGTGGAGTCCACTTTGATGCCCCATTTCTTAAGATTGGCTCCACATCTTGTGGTGCCAGAGCGCGGCCTGTTCAGCGCCTCCCAGTCTTCTGTGTGCCCAGGGGGGAGTATCTCATTAGGTATCAGCCATTGATTGAAATTCTGTGTTTTAGTCTGCCACTTTTGGACTCTCGCTTGCTGAGGTGTTTCCTGCGAATATCTATGTAGATCTTAGCAAGCTATTTCTTGATTTAAGGCATTTGGTGTGCTGGCCAATATCCAAACAGAGGATGGACTGGAGATGCCACGGCCTTGGTCCTTTCATTGCTCGCTGCTACTTCCTGGCGGATGTCAGGTGGTGCAATACCAGCTAAACAATGTAATTTCTCGAGTAGTGTAGGCTGTAGACATCCTGTGATAATGCAGCATGTCTCATTAAGAGCCACATCCACGGTTTTATTGTGGTGAGATGTATTATAATAAATAATCATAATAACACTTTATTTATATTCCGGCCTTCTCACCCCGAAGAGGACTCAGGGCAGATCACAGTACATATACACAGCAAACATTCAGTGCCACTTTGTATATACAATACACAGATAGAACAGAAGGAGGTGGTTTATTTCAGCTGTTTTTGGTGCCATGGAAGGTTGGGCTTGAATCCAGGGAGTGCTGTTGCTCTATCCTCTTATGACAAAGAGCCATCAGGCCTTCCTCCTTCCTTTTGGTCGCCCAGCATTTTCTGATCTTCTTTCGTTATGGCGTCATAAAACACCTCCTCTGCTTTTAGTGGTACCTAATTTCTATAATCACAGCTAAAGCTGTTTTCAATTGCTTAGGTAAACAATGAGCTAGGCTGACAGTTGGCAGCTCATGCCAACCCGGGGCTTCGAAATTGCAACCTTTTGATTGATAGATCTTATAATTGCTGATGATTTACCAGCTGTGCTAAACCTCCGGCCCTGCATTCCGCACTAGGCATGCATACTCAGCAGCAGAGTAGCAAAGCGCAAGTGCAGATGCCTTCACTGTGTCTCCTTGTGATTCCCAGGTTGTGTCAGTCAGCTTTCATAATATATTGTTTCTAGCACCCACTTTTTGCTTGATAGTTAAACAGTGCCTCTTGTGGGAGTTGAAGTCTAAAACACCTGGAGGGCTAAAGCTGTACCTGGCTCTGAGGCTGAGAGACTGTGGCCCCTTCTGCACTGCCATATAATCCAGATTATCAAAGCAGGTAATCCACATTATCTGCTTTGACTGGATTATATGAGTCTACACTGCTATATCATCTCATTCAAATCAAGTCAGATGATCTGGATTTTATATGGCAGTGTAGAAGGGACCAAAGTCTTTTTAGAAAAGGCTGGATGTCATGCCATTTAGGCATTTAGGTTATTAACTAGACCAACATGAAGCAAAACAAACAAACAAAAAACACCATGGACTAAAACGTATTTGAAAAGGCGAGATGATGACAAAACTTCAGTTGAGACTAAATGTGAATGCATGTGAATGTCACAAGTGCTCAATACAAGAATTTAAAAATTTGTTTCAAAGAGCATTGTCTGTATGACTCAAGGCTCAGGACAACCATTTTTTAATAACTAGTTTCTATACCTGGTGATGCCTGAGTATGTATTTTGTATTCTTAGAAATGCATGTTGTTTACGATTTTACATTGCTTTACAATTTTATTATTTGTCCCATTAGAAAAAGCATACCTTCAGTTTTGGAGAATATAAACACAACAGCCCTGGCAGAGAAGCCTATGAAAACATCCTTAATACATTTCATACAGACCAAATCCAAGTTGACGTTATAATGTATGGGAGGACATTGTGCAACCAAATTCAGCAAAATTTGTCAGAGTTTGCTTCATATCCCCAGAAAAATATTGCAGTGTTGGGGTAGTACTGCAACCTCAGGATGACATTTTTCTTCTTCTTAGGAACCTCCAGGCTATAGACATTGCTGCAACTGCCTCTTTGCCCCAAAACAATTTCTGGTTTTGAAAAACAATAGTGTGAAACAGGGTGGGGCATGGAAACTATTGGAAAGGTGTATATCTCAAGTCATTGTTCATCCTTTTTTATCTGGCCAGAAAATGGTGGGCATAGGTCACAGAAGCATTCATCCTTGATAATTTTCATCTGTTTCTACAAAACGTTTGTTTTCTTTTTAGTATCAACTTTGAAATTGCCACATCAAGAAAGTGTGCATTTGTCATTGATTTCTAGGTAAGGCAGACTGCCCGTTTTATGCTAAAGCAGAATTACTTGCTGACTACTTGGATAAAAATTTGCCAAACTTCAGGATACACAAGATTACACAACATCCTGACAACTGGGAGGTAAAACATTTTGGTCTGTTTCACTCATGATGTGCTTCCCAAAAGGGGGCGAACTATGATATATTTATCACTTTGTCAGAGTGCTTCAACAGGTGGTGAAAAGACATGTATTTATCAGTACACATAGTTCTCTTCCATTTCAAATCTTGAATTTGACTTGTTTTGTTCTGTGATCAGTCCTTAGCATACGGATACAGATGGTGCAGGTGTTCCAAACTGCAGATCTGGAGGCACAGGTTTCTGCAGTGGCCAGGAGGGCCTTAGCACATTTAATATTGGTGTGCCAACTGCACCTGTTCCTTGAGATGCTGGATCTGGCCGTAGTGGTACATGTCTATGTTATATCCCATTTAGATTGATGTAATGTGCTCTATTTGGAGCTGCCTTCAAAGAATGTTTCAAAATATTGTCGAAGGCTTTCATGGCCGGAATCACTCAGTTCTTGTGGGTTTTTTCGGGCTATATGGCCATGTTCTAGAGGCATTTCTCCTGACGTTTCGCCTGCATCTATGGCAAGCATCCTCAAAGGTCTGCTGGAGCTGGGAAAAAGGGGTTTATATATCTGTGGACTGACCAGGGTGAGACAAAAGGCTTTTGTGAGTTGGGCTAGGTGTGAATCTTTTTCAACTGACCACCTTGATTAGCATACAATGGGCTGACAGTGCCTGGAGCAAACTCTTCTTGAAAGGTGATTAGATGTCCCTGCCTGTTTTTCTCTCTGCTGTTTTAATTTTAGAATTTTTTAATACTGGTAGCCAGATTTTGTTCATTTTCATGGTTTCTTCCTTTCTGTTGAAATTGTCCACATGTTTGTGGATTTCAATGGCTTCTCTGTGTAGTCTGACATGGTGGTTGTGAGAGTGGTCCAGCATTTTTGTGTTCTCAAATAAAATGCTGTGTCCAGGTTGGTTCATCAGGTGCTCTGCTATGGCTGACTTCTCTGGTTGAAGTAGTCTGCAGTGCCTTTCATGTTCCTGGATTCTTGTTTGGGCGCTGCGTTTGGTGGTCCCTATGTAGACTTGTCCACAGCTGCATGGTATACGGTAGACTCCTGCAGAGGTGAGAGGATCCCTCTTGTCCTTTGCTGAACGTAGCATTTGTTGGATTTTCCTGGTGGGTTTGTAGATTGTTTGTATGTTGTGTTTCCTCATCAGCTTCCCTATGCGATCAGTGGTTCCCTTGATGTATGGCAGGAACACCTTTCCTCTGGGTGGATCTTCATCTTTACTCTTGTGGCTTGTTCTTGGTCTTGCAGCTCTTCTGATGTCTGAGGTGGAGTATCCATTGGCCTGTAGAGCCCAGTTGAGGTGGTTCAGTTCATCTTGGAGGAGGTGGGGTTCACAGATTCTTTTTGCACGGTCTGCCAAGGCTTTGATGGTGCTTCTTTTTTGACTTGGGTGATGGTTGGAGTTTTTATGGAGATATCTATCTGTGTGTGTGGGTTTTCTGTAAACGGTGTGACCCAATTGTTGGTCTGGTTTGCGGATGACTAGGACATCTAGAAAAGGCAGTCTTCCTTCCTTTTCTTTTTCCATAGTGAACTGGATGTTAGGGTGGATGCTGTTAAGATGTTCCAGGAACCTGTTGAGTTCTTCATCTCCATGGCTCCAAATGGTGAAAGTGTCATCCACATATCTGAACCATATCATGGGCTTTTTGGTTGCTGTTTCAAGAGCTTGTTTTTCAAATTGTTCCATGTAGAAGTTAGCTATGACTGGGCTGAGAGGGCTCCCCATAGCTACTCCATCTTTCTGTTCGTAGAATTCATTGTCCCACTGAAAATAGCTAGTGGTGAGGCAATGGTGAAACAGCGCCGTGATGTCTACAGTTCCCAGAAGACATCACGGCGCTGTTTCACCATTGCCTCACCACTAGCTATTTTCAGTGGGACAATGAATTCTACGAACAGAAAGATGGAGTAGCTATGGGGAGCCCTCTCAGCCCAGTCATAGCTAACTTCTACATGGAACAATTTGAAAAACAAGCTCTTGAAACAGCAACCAAAAAGCCCACGATATGGTTCAGATATGTGGATGACACTTTCACCATTTGGAGCCATGGAGATGAAGAACTCAACAGGTTCCTGGAACATCTTAACAGCATCCACCCTAACATCCAGTTCACTATGGAAAAAGAAAAGGAAGGAAGACTGCCTTTTCTAGATGTCCTAGTCATCCGCAAACCAGACCAACAATTGGGTCACACCGTTTACAGAAAACCCACACACACAGATAGATATCTCCATAAAAACTCCAACCATCACCCAAGTCAAAAAAGAAGCACCATCAAAGCCTTGGCAGACCGTGCAAAAAGAATCTGTGAACCCCACCTCCTCCAAGATGAACTGAACCACCTCAACTGGGCTCTACAGGCCAATGGATACTCCACCTCAGACATCAGAAGAGCTGCAAGACCAAGAACAAGCCACAAGAGTAAAGATGAAGATCCACCCAGAGGAAAGGTGTTCCTGCCATACATCAAGGGAACCACTGATCGCATAGGGAAGCTGATGAGGAAACACAACATACAAACAATCTACAAACCCACCAGGAAAATCCAACAAATGCTACGTTCAGCAAAGGACAAGAGGGATCCTCTCACCTCTGCAGGAGTCTACCGTATACCATGCAGCTGTGGACAAGTCTACATAGGGACCACCAAACGCAGCGCCCAAACAAGAATCCAGGAACATGAAAGGCACTGCAGACTACTTCAACCAGAGAAGTCAGCCATAGCAGAGCACCTGATGAACCAACCTGGACACAGCATTTTATTTGAGAACACAAAAATGCTGGACCACTCTCACAACCACCATGTCAGACTACACAGAGAAGCCATTGAAATCCACAAACATGTGGACAATTTCAACAGAAAGGAAGAAACCATGAAAATGAACAAAATCTGGCTACCAGTATTAAAAAATTCTAAAATTAAAACAGCAGAGAGAAAAACAGGCAGGGACATCTAATCACCTTTCAAGAAGAGTTTGCTCCAGGCACTGTCAGCCCATTGTATGCTAATCAAGGTGGTCAGTTGAAAAAGATTCACACCTAGCCCAACTCACAAAAGCCTTTTGTCTCACCCTGGTCAGTCCACAGATATATAAACCCCTTTTTCCCAGCTCCAGCAGACCTTTGAGGATGCTTGCCATAGATGCAGGCGAAACGTCAGGAGAAATGCCTCTAGAACATGGCCATATAGCCCGAAAAAACCCACAAGAACTGAATGTTTCAAAACTTCAGCTGGTCCAAAGAGCTACAGCTAGGAAGTCTGACCTGGCCACGGTGGTCCATGCTTTGGTTACATCCCGTTTAGACTACTGCAACGCTCTCTACGTGGGGTTGCCTCTGAAGACTGCCCGGAAGCTGCAGTTAGTCCAACGCTCGGCAGCCAGACTACTAACGAGTGCTGGGTGCAGGGAGCACACCACTCCGCTGTTACACCAGCTCCACTGGCTGCCAATTAGCTTCCGAGTACAATTCAAAGTGCTGGTGTTAATCTATAAAGCCCTAAACGACTCCGGCCCTGTTTACCTCTCCGAACGTATTCTCCCCTATGAACCATCAAGATTATTAAGATCATCTGGAGAGGCCCTGCTCTCAGTCCCACCGGCCTCGCAAGCACGTCTGGTGGGGACGAGGGACAGGACCTTCTCGGTGGTGGCCCCTCGACTCTGGAACTCTCTCCCACTGGAGATCAGAACCGCCCCTTCTATCCTGACATTTAGGAAACAGGTGAAGACTTGGTTATGGAGACAGGCATTCGACGAGTGAGCCAACACCCTGAGATATGGATGGAGGGTGATGAGCAACGATTTTAGTGTGATGACTGACCATTATAGTTATTGATTGTAATTGCTGTTTTAATGTTTTACTGTAATATGTATTATGATGTTTTATTGATTGTATGTGATATTATGGTTGGAAACCGGTCTGAGTCCCTCAAGAGAGGTGAGAAGGTCGGTATACAAAACTTTTAAATAAATAAATAAATAAATACAGCCAGGTTTCTCATTGGGGCTAGCTACAGGGAGCGGACAACCTCTCTGTTTCAGCAGCTCCACTGGCTGCCAGTCTGTTTTCAGGCACAATTCAAAGTTCTGGTTTTGACCTGTAAAGCCCTATACAGCTCAGATTCAGGCCATTTGGCAGATCACATCTCCTTCTACAAACCTGCCCAAGCCCTGGGATCCTCGGGAAAGGCCTCCTCTTGGTCCCATCTCCATCACAGTCACAGTTGGTTGGGATGTGATATGGGGCTTTCTTAGACACTGCCCCTTGACTCTGGAACTCCCTTCGTGATACTGCCAATTGCATTTTAAGGGTTCACTTTCAATACAAATGTGATGTGTGAAATTTGAAGCCAAATATTCATGCATTTGTGAAGCAGGAATAATTCCCCGAAGGGATTTTGTTACATAAGACTTGGGCTACTTCTCATTTTATCTTCCACACACAAATACAGATACTCAAAAATAAAATGATAAGCTTTTTATTGAAGACACTTGTGGCTCATGTTCTAGGGAGGTTGAATGCCTCATCTGATGGGGAAATAAGAGGCTTCCTACTCAAACTATAGATCCGTGGTCTTCAAAAATGCAAACGAGCACCATTTGGGGAACAGGGGCAATATTCAACATTGCACTGAAAGTTTTCCCCTGGATTTAGTCAGTATTGCCATTTCATTCCAATGCTTATTTTGTGGGGTTTGCCTCCAGGCATGGCTACAAGAGATCTGTGAAAAGAATGGATGGAAACACAAACGTTCTCCAATTATTTGGAGAGAGCTCTTGGATCGTGGTGGAAAGGGCCTTCTTCTAGGAGGATACAATGAATTCTTGGAGCATGCTCAGGTAAAATAATTCTTTTTATGTTTTCTATTTATTACTCCATTTTTCTTTTTTGGATTGGTGGAGACTGGAGTGTTCACATTTAATCAGTATCAGATTCTAGGCATAAAGATAGTCATGGCTAAGGACATTGGGAAAGCACAGTAAGTCATGAGTTCATTTATGATGTATTTATTTAGTGACTATAGTTAAAATAGTAAAAACACATTTAAATTTAAAACACTAATAAATAATTAAAACAAAATACTCAACCCCACGCTACTGCTGTGTAAAAATTAATAAGCTTTCCTGATGAAAAGTCTTTCCTGGCTGGCAGAAAGAGAACAGGGAGGTGGCCTATTGAACTTTTCCTGTGTCCTTACCAAACGTGCCAATGAAGATAGTGAGACCTAGAGAAAACACTCCCCTGCAGATCTTAAAGCGCATGTTTTCTGAGCTGCTGAACTTGCTGACCAAAAAGTTGGTAGTTCGAATCCAGGGAGCAGGGTGAGCTCCTGCTGTTAGGCCCAGCTTCTGCCAGCCTAGCAGTTTGAAAACATGTAAATGTGAGTAGATCAACAGGTACCACTTCCATGGGAAGGTAACAGTGCTCCATGCAGTCGTGCTGACCACATGACCTTGGAGGCGTCTACGGATAACGTTGGCTCTTCAGTTTAGAAACTGAGATGAGCACCCCCACCCCCCGAGTCGAACACAACTACACTTAGTGTCAGGGAAAACATTTACCTTTGCCTTTATACTAGGAGAGTATATTGATGCTGCTTGTTCACTTTTTTACTATGTGCTTCAAACGTGTAGGTCTTTGAAAGTTAAATCTTGTACTTGGAATTGTGTCTGGAAGAGTGGGGAGGGTGTCACATGGTCCTTGTAACCAGTTGCAGTATTTTCAAACTGTTGAAGTTTCTGAATATTTTCCAATGGCAGCCCCATATAGATACATGTTACAGTAATCCAAATGGGATGTTATCAAAGCAAATGTCACTTTAGCCAGATCTGGCTTCTCAAGGAATAGGCAGTAGACTAGTGCACAATATTTGTTTCATTTGTTTCCTTCAGGTATTCGTTTTGTACCGTCCATTCGGAAGGCACGAAATGAAAGACCAATTTTTGGATGAAACGAAAGGCGAAACAAAAGAGAAAGTTACACGGTTTCCATTTCGTTGTTTAGTTTTTGGGCCGTATGAGTTTCCTCACATGGCCCAATGAGTTCTTCTGCATTCTGCATCAGAGGAGGAAAAGAGGTGTTTGGGCCAATCAGAGGGAAGCTCTCAGAATCAGTGGGATCTTAAGCCCTGTCTTTAAGCTCAGGTCTCCTTTGCATATCCAGAAGAAAACCTCTCAGAATCAGTGGTATCTTAAGCCCTGCCTTTAACCTCGGGGCTCCTCTGCAGATCAAGAGGAAGGAAAAGAGGGGATGTTTTTAAGGAGATTTTATTTATAGAAAAAAAATCCCTTAAAATCGGGGGATGACCCAAATGTTAGAAAACTTGGTGGGCTAAGAGTGGTCGATGTGCCCTCCATGTGTGGTGATTTTCACCTCTCTAGTCCTAAAACTCAGGGGAAGGGGAGCCTGGGAAGGCTTCCCATGTTGACCAATGGTCTGAAAATTTTTGTTCATTTGGACAAAAGAATAAAACAGCTCATTCAGAAAGACCTCCGTTTTTGGAAGCAGTGCTTGAAAATGAAAACGGGGCTATACGAATGAAATTAATTGAAACAGATAGCAATTTTATACAAATGCACAAGACTAATAGGCACAGCTGGCATACTAGTTTTAACTGTGCAAATGCACTCCTGGACACCAAAATTGTGTATCCAGGGTCAGTTTTGAGTTCAGGGGTTCATCCAAGCCATGAACTTGAGATTTCAGGGAAGTATAATCCTATCCAGCACAGGCTAAACCCATACAGAACTAGACTTGATGATAAGGATGATTTAGTTCCATTTTGCTATCACCTTATATATTCAGGATATCAAACACCACACAGAGCCTGATAAAGCCTCCTCCAGAAGTATATTTTATTCTTCTCAATTTCTGCTCATACATACACAGCTATATACTGTTAGCACTCTGTATCCATGGATATTAGGGCTGGGCAATTCGTTTCGTTAATTCGTAATTCGTTAAAAAATTCGTTAATTTTTGAATTACGAAACGATTACAAAACTTTTTTTTTAACCTGGAAGTGTTTTTTAATATCGAAACGGCAGGCGCCAAAAAGTTTTGTATTTCCGTCCATTTCGGAAATACGTAAGATGGCCGCCTGCCGATGCTTGCTGGGAGCTCTCCTCTCTCGGCGCCGGCTGAGCAAGCGAGCGAGAGGGCGAGCGAGAGGGGCGAGCGAGCGGCGAGCGAGCGGCGAGCGAGAGGGCCCGCCAGAGTGAGTGCCTGCCTTCCCTCCTTAATAATAATTTTAATTTCTCCTCCCTATTCTACTAAATTAATAATTAAATTTAAAAAATATTTTAAAAATATTGGAAAAAAAAGGGCGCCATCTTTACAAAATGTTTTGTAAATATTTACGAAATTTCGTAAATACCGAACTTTTTTTTTGGAAAATTTTGTAATTATTTTAAATATCGAAACAAACCCCCCCCCCAATTACAAATCGATTTTAGAAACAAATTTTTGCGTTGTTACCCAGGCCTAATGGATATCTATGAATTCAACTATCAATAGAGTGAAATGTATTTAAAACCCCAAAAGCAAACTTTAATTTTGCTATGTTGTATTACATACCATTTTACTATGCCATTATTTATAATGAGACTTCAGTAGGACCTGGAACCAAGCCTCAGCAGACACTACTGTATTAAACATGCTTTTCATCAGTGTTTCAGAGTTAGATGATTTTTTTAAATTTGAGGCGTATTTGGATGCGTATTAACAGTGCTTTTCAATCTTCAGCACTACTATAACATTTCATCGGACATGAGAACTGCAGAGATGCTTCTCATAGGTAAAGAGAACCTGCAGACTCGTATAATAATCGACAAGGAGGAGGAAGAACTTAAAAGCCTCATCAACCCCTTGCATATTTGGATCAACAGGTAGGACGATAAACAAGAATCATACAGAAGTTCAGTCCCATATGTTTCTTCTGCAATAATTTCATAATTGTGGAAACAGGAAAACGTACTGTAATTAGAATATATGCACAATTGAATGCTCTTGTAGCTTGTGCATAAATCCCCATGCCTGCATGTATGGATCAATGAAGCATTAGACAATGTGATATATATATATAGAAAAAGCTGCAAAGAACTATTGAAGGCACTGGCTAAATCACATTTTGTCCCTTTATGGAAGATTGGTACCCTTTCCACTCTTCTGCTGAGTCTTCTTTGCCTTGCTTTCTCAAATCCCACTATCTCTTTTATTTGTGTATTTATTTATATCCCTAACATTGGTTGGCAGGCCAGTTATTGTAAGACATGGCAGATATTGTAAGGCATTGCACCTCAGGGAAACAGACTGCAGTATTTCCGCCTACCTCTGCTGATTCAGGCAAAATCTGGAGAGTGTTTGCAGATTTACAGCTCTCTCACATTGTTACTGCAGAATGGCTTTAGGGAAAGAATGTTAATAGGGGGAAGTCTACTAATCCATGTCAACCAATAGCACTATGGAGCCCCCGGTGGTGCAGTGAGTTAAACCCCTGTGCTGGCAGGACTGAAGACCGACAGGTCACAGGTTCGAATCCGGGGAGAGGCGGATAAGCTCCCTCTATCAACTCCAGCTCCTCATGCAGGGACATGAGAGAAGCCTCCCACAAGAATGATAAAAACATCAAATCATCCAGGTGTCCCCTGGGCAACATCCTTGCAGACGGCCAATTCTCTCACACCAGAAGCGATTTGCAGTCTCTCAAGTCGCTCCTGACACGACCAAAAAAAAAAAAAAGCTCTATGTAACAAAATTTGAAAAATGTTCTGTTTCTGGTTTGAAAGTATTCTTTCATGTTTCATTGTTTGGTACTTACTTTGAAAGTAGTTGTTATACTCCAGAAACTATGTTTTTGTGGCTGCCACAAACTAGGTTGAATTGGTTAAAACTCAGTGAGATAGTTATTGAAAAACTATAGTAAAATATGCAGCAGGATGTCCTGCAAAAACAAAGGTTTTGCAGTTTAATAAATTTTGTCCATTTTTTAATGATATAATCAATTAAAATGACATTTATAACCCAGGAACAAAAAATGAGTTACATAGTGTAATCATTAATTTTTTATTGTTAACTTTTATTCTGGAATTCCTGAATCATTACTTTTTTTTCCCTCCCACCTTTATTATGTAAAGCCTGAGGGTGCTTCCGGACAACACCAAATCATGAGTTTTCTATGAGGGACAAAAACAAAACAAAAAACACCAGGACTTGAGAGCAGGTCTGCTCACAGACATGTTGGTCCTGGGATTTCCGCCTGCAACGTCCAGACTTGCTACTTCATTATGGGATTTTGGAGCCGACAAGATGACCACCACAGGACATCTGCTGGAAATTTCGGCTTTAAAAAAAAAAACCTTTAAAAGTGCAGCTGCGAATATGTGCATTGTTCATAAAAGTTTTGTTCCTGGGTCATACATGTCTGTTCCTCATTGCTTTTGTCTATGAGAATATACATATATTACACTAATTAGATTCGTTTTTATTTTAGTGTAAACATGTGTTTTAGAAATAGTTCTGGAATAATGTCTTATTTTTTAGTGTTTATGTATGTTTATAGTTTATTTTCGTTCCGGCATTGAATGTTTGCCGTATATATGTTGTACTGAGTCCCCTTCGGGGTGAGAAGGGCGGAATAGAAATGTTTTAAATAAATAAATAAATAAATAAATTTTATCCTGAAAAGATGGTGAAAGTTGACTAGAGGGTGAAAACTTTGTCCTGGCAATAGAAACTTTGTCTTCCACAGATTTCATGAAGTGTGTTGCACACAAACAAAGTTTGTGGAGTAGGACCACAACTTTCGAAGTCAGGATTACACTGTTAAACAGGAACTGATACTTTCAAGCCAGGAACAGAACTTGGTCATGATTATCATTATTCAGAGGCTGCCAGACCATCTGTCCAGAGAGGTTTGGTTGTGTACGTGTGCCTGGGAACAATGAGGTGATGCTCCTGTCTTATACATGTTCATTCCTCTTTGCTTTTATTATAAAAACATGGAAAAATTTGATTATGTGGCAGAATATTTGTTTGTGTGTCACAAACTTCATTAAATGTGTGGAGAACCAAGTTCCTCTTACCAAGATAAAGTTTTTGCCCTCTACTCAACTGTTGCCATGTTTTTAGGATTTGAGCAATCAGGAACTGATATGTATAACTTGGGAACAAACCAACATAAAAAATCCCGTATTTTCTGAGTGTAGGCACATGCAGAGATTCGAATATCTGCATTTTCCAACCAGAACTGGGATATTCCTGCAACTGAAAATCTTAACGTTTTTAGCCCTTTATAGCAATTCCTCCTGTGTTTTCAAGAGACATCATTTGGCCACTCGCCATTTTGAACTGGGAGCTCTTGAGATAAAGGTACTGTGTGGATGGGACCTGAGTAAGCTAATTTTTAGATCCCCAATCCTTAAAAATACTTAGTAAAAAAGTAGGAAAAATAAAGTAAATTAAGCACATTGCTGATTTTTAAAAGAAAAGTCAGGTGCAGCTGTCCTATAGGAGACAATCTTCTAGAGTTCATGGCTAAAGAACAAAGTTTAAGTCTTGTATTGCCTTTTAAGTATTGCATTCCTTTTTAAAGTGTGAGCCAATTTGGGGCTCAGTCCTGAGAAGAAAGCAGGGCACTAATACTAATGATGGAGATTATAATGTCTTACAAGACAACCATTAACAGTTGTATACTGAGGAATCTGAATACCAATATAGTACTAAAGATTCTTCTTTCCTCAATCAGTGCATGTGTTCATATCTGCTATCAGCTGATTCCTTTACTTACCAATGGGGAAATATTTGGAATGGAAAATGAAGTCAGCATTCACTTGCTGGATCGAAGCAGCTACAAAGACATTCTTGAGGGTATTGTTATGGAGACTCAGGACTTGGCATCCCCCCTCCTTCGCAGTGTCTCTTTACACACTGAACTGGATGAGGCTTTTCTCGAGGCCGACGTCATTGTTTTACTAGATGACATCCTTCAGGAGAGTATCCCAACAATTGAAGATTGCATCCGGCAAGTGGCCCATCAGTGTGAGATATATGGTCCTCTGATAGAGAAGAACGCCAAAAGCAGTGTCAGAGTTGTCGTGATGGGGAAGACCTTTACCAACCTTAAGGCTTCATTGCTTATGACGCATGCACCATCTGTCAATCCCCGAAATATTGTCACAGTTGCCATGCTGTTGGAAAGTGAAGCCAAGGCCATGGTGGCCAGAAAATTGCAAATGCACCCAGCAGGTGAGTTACATGTAACCGTGGGCTACTTGATATTCATTTAATAAATTGATTATTCATTTAACTCATAGTGAATGTATAACACCTAGCTTAACTAATAAAAATCAGAATCTTAATCACAGAATTGAATTCTGATAATTCAAACTGAAATAAGAGTAAACCCTTTAAATCAAGCAAATTTGCTTTAAGTGTTGATTTACTAAATGTCCATTTAGTCATTGGATTTAGGTGTCAACCTTTGTGCCTATCTGAGGGAAGGGAATTCTGCAGAAGTGGCACCGCTCCAAAGGAATGTCTCTCTGCATACCTTTCACAGGCATGAAAGGAAGCCACAAGGGCCAGAGATCATAGTACTCATTCAATCCAGAGAAACTGCTTGGTAGGGTGGGTTAAATTAATAGAACCCATCGTTTCAAGAGGATTGATGGCTTTGCTCAAGTATAGTGTGCCTGATCCTTAAATGGGGACTTTATATTCAGATATAATATATAATATAATATATTGTATTTACATATTACTTGTGAGCAGCTCTGAGCCCCCTTCAGGGTGAGAAGGGCGGCATATAAATGTTGTAAATAAATAAATAAAAGACATTGGGATTAAATTAAAGATCCATGTATAACCTGCCAGATATGCAGGAAAGACTGAGACCCTTCCCATCACTCTGAATAAATAGTGGTAAAGGGGCAGGTAATAAATGTCTGATTAATACTCTCCATATACCAATTTGCATGGAGGTCTGTATGCACTGGTGCCAGCTATTGATATCCAAAGCCAGGGTGAATATAACATATTAGACACTATTAGGAAAACCAAAGCCAGGGTGAATATAACATATTAGACACTATTAGGAAAACCTCTGCATATCAGAGCTGCGTTCCTAGTGGATATCCAAGCAGAAGTACAGTTACTTAACACTGAAAAGTATCCTGAGGAGGTATATTTTCGTGGGAGATGTCTCCATATGAATTATTATTA
The DNA here is from genome assembly GCF_037176765.1 of Anolis sagrei. Classification (NCBI taxonomy): domain Eukaryota; kingdom Metazoa; phylum Chordata; class Lepidosauria; order Squamata; family Anolidae; genus Anolis; species Anolis sagrei. The sequence continues at coordinate 168,522,285 of NC_090021.1, read as the reverse complement.
TTGATCAATAGCTACAAAATGGTACTTTGAAAGGACCTGCTCTAGGGAGCCTTTGCGGCCTGATTATGGGTTTATGAGGAGTATCCGGATGATTACTGGGAAATAGCATGTCAGGGATGGGAAACCTGTGTTCATCTCTGTGTTGCTGAACTACTATTCCCATCATCCCTTACAATTGGTTAGGATGGCTAGAGATGGGTTTTTATTATTGTGTCCAGAGTGACTTGATAAACTACAAGTCACCTCTGGTGTGAGAGAATTGACCGTCTGCAAAGACGTTACCCGGGGACACCTGGATGTTTTACCATCCTTGTGGGAGGCTTCTCTCATGTCCCCTCATGAGAAGCTGATGCTCACAGATGGGAATTCACCCAACTCCCTGGATCTGAACCGCTGACCTTTCGGTCAGCAATCCTGCCAGCACAAGGGTTTAACCCATTGCACCAACGGGGGCTCCGGCTAGAACTAGTGGGAACTGGAGTCTAACCATGTATAAAAGGCCTCAGGGATCTCAGGCTTGAGTTGGATGAACCTTTAGTCTGATACAACAGGGATATTCTGAGTTTTTAACTATCTTGTTCATCATGTTTCTCTTTGTTTTCTTCAATAGGAATAAAAAATCTCATTGTCTGGGGCAATATTAGTGGATGTAGCTACGTTGATCTGAATAGAACAGAGCTCTATAGATATGACAGTGCCATCTGGGGCCCACCAAGTTACTTCCGGCGTTTGTTGGATCTGCTGTTTGATCGGTATTTTTTTGTTACTGTAAAAAACTTATGTATATATGTATGTGTGTGTGTTAATAAAATATTTGACATAAATGCATACATATGTACACATGTTACATATGTATTGTATTTCTTTACACACAAAATACATTTTTGCATGCTCAGGGAATTCTGTTCCACCCGAAACACAGAAGATTTGTCATGTACTTATTAGCCCTATCCTTTATGTTATTGTTGCACTAGTCCGCCCACCCATGACGATAAACTGAATGTTGTTATTAGTTGTTGATTTTGATGCTTGCTTTATATTTTCACTACGTTGTTGTTTTACTTTGATTTATGTTTTTAATGTGTTACATTTTAACTGTCTTGATCGGGCTTGCCCCCATGTAAGCCACCCTGAGTCCCTTCGGGGAGATGGAGGAGGGATACAAAAATAAAGTTATTATTATTATTATTATTATTATTATTATTATTATTATTTGTATAGGGCTTGTAATAGAAAAATTCTCCTCATCTTAAAACAGCAATTTTAATTGTAAAATATAATCTAAATACATTTTCCAATTAAAATTGGTTGAAGGGAAAATATGCAAAGGCTCTTGCTTTCACCAGTAGAGAGAGCTCTGCTACATAGAAAAGTTTCTGGCATGAAACTTTTGAACTCACGTGGAATGATGTTCAAGAAACCATCATATATTTATCTTAAACATGGCACAGCAGAAAAAAAAATCAACTGCTTTTTTTTTTTTTTTGCCTTTTTACTTGACCTAATGAAGATATCACCACAAGATTACCTGTATTTGAAAGTTTTGCTTTTCTTTGTTCTGAGGTTCTCTTAACCACATGTGTTTGCCACTTTGCAAACTGTAGACTCCCCTTTTATATTGGAACCTGTTGTTGAATTGGAAGACTGGGCAGCCACATCCTTTCCAAACCATCTCCCATGGTTTCCTTTCTTGGAGTGCTGCTTATCATAGTCCATGGGAAGAGTGGCGAGAAACAGGAGCAGAAACTAATATCAATGGGAGAATATTTCTCTTTAATCTGGTCCTGAGCTGGGATATGGGATATCCTTGAGGAGGAATGTCAAAGTTGTAGCAGCCTGACAACTTGTGTGGAGATGAGGTGCATCTACTGTAGAATTAATTTAAAAAATTGCTACCAGTATTTAAAAACTCTAAAATCAGGACAGTAAATAAAGAGTAACACTCATAAAACAGGTGAATTCCAGACAGGAAACAACCAGGGCTTTCTAACACCCTCCAACAAAGGATTCCCCCAGGCAGGAAGCAACCAGGCTTTAAAGCTGCAAGGCCATTCAGTGCTAATCAAGGTGGCCAATTGCAACATTCACACTTGCCTCAAACAGACAAGAGTTCCTTCTCTCATCCTGGAAATTTTACAGATATATAAACATCACTTGCCCTAGTTTCCAACAGACTTCACAACCTCTGAAGATGCCTGCCATAGATGTGGGCAAAATGTCAGGAAAGAATGCTTCTGGAACATGGCCATACAGCCCGGAAAACTCACAGCAACCCAGAATTAATACCATTTGACACCCATTTTAACTGCCATGTTTCAATGCTCTGGAATCCTGGGATGTGGAATTTGGTGTATCCCCAGCACTCTTTAGCAGAGAAGGCCAAAGGTCTTGTAAAATTACAACTCCCAGCATCCCATAGCATTCAGCCATGACAGTTAAAATGGTGTCAGGTTGCATTAATTCTACAGTGTAGTTGTACTAGAGATATAGCAAGTTATCTGGCTGTTCCATAGCACTCCAGAAGCAGTTGGAGTAAAATATAAGGCTTGAGGGTTTTAGGTATAAGCCATACCAAGAAGGATATTGTAAGCGGGTTGGGAAGAGAAAAGTAGTTTGGGATTCCTTTCTAGAAGTTTTACTGTAGTTTTCTCAATTTTCATTTGCATGCCTGCTTTCTTGCTGCCAGTGAATGGATGCGTACTGAATTTGTGACTGCACTGAGTTCATTGGCTTCTTGGGGAACTCACTGCTTAGGCTTGGCACCTGCACATACCATTGCGACCCTGCTGAGATACTGGTACCAGGGCTCCCCACCAGGCGAGATGGTTTCCCTAGGAGTGATCACTGAAGGTAAATACGCGTTTTCAAGTTCAAATCCAAGGTCATCAAGTGGGAGAAACTGATATGTAAACCACTTGCATTTCTGAATTACACTTCCCCTTCTTCTTCTCCCTCCCCTTATATATCTAAAAGCTTCTCTCACTTCCAGACTTTGACCCCATTCAACATCTAACACATTCTTGGCTAGTAGCAAAAGTATATACATGTATTTGTAATTCTGAATGAAATATTGACCAGGGATGTTTTCTTTTGCTTAGGTCAGTTTGGACTTCCTGAAGGTATTGTTTATTCCATGCCTGTCAGGTTTGAGAATGGTGACTGGATTGCCCTTACAGAACTAGACATCGACGAGAAAACAGACGCGTATCTCCACATTCTAGCCTGTGATCTGATTCGGGTAACATTTTATAGTGGTATCAAATAGAAGCTTCTAAAACGTTTCCTTACATGGAAAACAGGAGGAATTTCGGATCAGCAACAATATAATCCCCCACCCCCACCCCGGTCCCCAAATTTAAAAAGGAAGAATAATCCCTTATCTGTTGTAAGAAGCAAGATATTTGTCTGCAAGGTAAATGGGATGGCATGAAAGGCAGGGGAAAAGAGAAACCACCGTGCCAGATGAGGATCCTTCTATGTGGTTTACCAGCCCAGATTCTCCTCTCTGCCTTTATGCCTTAGCATTTCCTCTCTCTATAAAGGTCTCAATTTATTTCTGCTATTTTAAATTGAACGTGTACAATTAAGTACAGTTACACTAAAACATTCTGCATTTCACTTCTTTTGACATATTCAATGGTTGCTGTGTTGACAATGTTGTTTCGTCGAAGGCTTTCATGGCCGGAATTACTGGGTTGTTTTTTCGGGCTATATGGCCATGGTCTAGAGGCATTCTCTCCTGGCGTTTCACCTGCATCAATGGCAATTATCCTCACTACTTCTGAGGATGCTTGCCATAGATGCAGGCAAAACGTCAGGAGAGAATGCCTCTAGACCATTGCCATATAGCCCAAAAAAACCTACAGCAACCCAATGTTGTTTCATTTCACCTTTTTATTTGTCTCCTTGAACATTCGATTTATGCAGACAGAGGACAAAATAATAAATTCGTCATTCAGTATGTATTATTACTTATTTATTTACAGTATTTATGTTCTGCCCTTCTCACCCCAAAGGGGACTCGGGCGGATCACAGAACACGTATACAACAAACATTCAATGCTGTTTATACACTGACAAGACAGACAATTGTATGTAGATAGAGGTATATATAGGCTTTTCCCATCTTTGGCATCTTGGAGGCTTGTTCTCAGTTCTGGTCACAGGGGAGGAGAGGTACTGTCACTTTATCTCCCCTGCTGAAGAGCTTTTGTTCTTAAACTTCCTCCTTGATTTATTGCTGCTATTTTTCTAGCATTTCCATATGGTAGCCTTAAATACCCCTCCGCTTTAAGCAGTACATATTTATCAACTCACATTTTGCTTTCAAACTACTAGGTAGGCAGAAGCTGGGCTAAAGACCAAGACCTCACCCTGACCTGGAATTCGAACTTCCAACTTTTTTATTGTCAGTTGGTGGTTAACCTGCTGTGCTAAAGCCCAGGGTTATGCATGGTCGAATGCATAGTTGTGAATCTGTACATCACAGATCTCCTCCTAGGAAGTTTCTTCCATCTCAAGCCCCCTCTACACTGCCATATAATCCAGTTTATCAAAGCAGATAATCCACATAATCTGCTTTGAACTGGATTATATGAGTCTACACTGCCATATAATCCAGTTCAAAGCAGATAACCTAGATTTTATATGGCAGTGTAGAAGGGGCCTCATACTCCCCAGAAGCATAAAAAATAATTTTAAAATGCCTGTGGATAAGATCTGTTTGTTTGTAGATAATTTTCTAGTTACAAAACAGAAACATAAAAGACATCTGCATATTCTTAACAATTACAGGGAACACTGTAATAGCATCAAATGTCTTTTGATTACTTAAGAACAAGCTATGGCACAATCTCATTTAGATTTATAATAATTCATTTTTTTAATTTACTAGATTCAGAATATTGAAATAAAAGAAATTACTTGAAGTGTGCTACTTTAAAATGCTGAAGGATTTGATTATCTCTGTGAATCACTTTCTCAGACGTGTGATATCTGGCAGCAACTGTTATATTGGCCTGCATTAATATTACACAAGAGAAGCCAGAAATCATTATATGAAGAGTGCTATTAGTCATGTTCATATGAATTTATATTTAAAAAATCAGAATGCAATTTAGAAATGCTATATTTATATCACTCATACTTGTTAAATGGTGAATAACATTTTTTTCCATACAGGAAAAACAGGTTGCATTAGGTGAAGTAGAAGAAATGTACCCACAGAGAGCAGGTAAAAATAAGTGGTAATAATAATAATAATAATAATAATAATAATAATAATAATTTATTTTTATTCCATCCTATCTCCCTGAGGGGACTCAGAGCAGATTCCAGCATATATACAGAGTACAGATATAGGCAAACATTCACTATCTTTGAAACACACAGTGAAACATAAATGCCCAGAAAAGTCAAAAACTTTGCCTTTCATCTCCAGATCTGAAGACAGTGCTCATCTCTGGCTCTGGGAGGTGCTCATCTCCATTTCCAAGCCAAGGAGCCTGTGTTGTCTGTAGACACCTTCTGGTCATGTACGCAGCATGACTTTGTGGGGTGTCCTTTTACCTTCCTGCCAAAGCGGTACCTTTTGATCTACTCACATTTGCATGTTCAAGTTCACTTTATTATGGTCAATGACCAGCTTGAAAGGAGAGGGACCCAATCCCACACAAACACATCAGATCTAAGAGATTTTCATGTTTTTGAACTGCTAGGTTGGCAGTAGCTGGGGTTAGGGCTGACCGCAGGAGCTCACCCCATCTTATGGATTCGAACTGCCAACCTTCAGGTTAGCAAGCTCAGCAGTTCAATGGTTTTAACCCATTGCAACACCATGATTAAGTAATCATGTCCTATGTGGTAGAACATGATTACTTAATATAAAAGCTAACACAAATGGAATCTGAAGGTCAGATTTTAAACCAAATATTCCTAGAATCTGGAACTTTAAAAGATTTGAACATCATGGTGATTTACTATAGTTGGATTCACTGTAGTCATCTAATCTGTTTATAGACCTCACTACCTCTAAGGATGCTTGCCATAGATGCAGGCGAAACGTCAGGAGAAATGCCTCTAGAACATGGCTCTATAGCCCAAAAAACCCCACAAGAACCTAGTGTTTATATAATCTCTTGTAATTGTTGGAAATAATGGAAAATTATACATAAAAATGAGCAAAAGCTTATATAGGGTCTGGTCGAAGGTCACTGTAGCATAAAAGATCTGTGGGTGACCACAATAAGAAAAAGCCCTGGAAGCAAAAATAGGTTTATTGATGATACAGCAGGTACAGATTGGGCATCCTTTATCCAGAATTCAAAAATCTGAAATGCTCCCAAATTCAAAATTGTTTATATGTGTGGCTGAGAGCACAACGCCTTTGGCTTCTGATACTATATTTTAGCTTAACAAAATGTATTTCAAAGTTCTCATTATTTAATTTAAAAATGGTTAAATAAAAGAACATTTATATTGTCTTTTGAGTTCGTAAGGCACGTATTTATGTGGAAGACGAAGAGGAGGACGCAGAGAAGGTTCTTGACGTCCTTGATGGTAAGACTAAAAAATACTTTAAATGTTTGATTCCATTGGACAAAAACACCCCATTTCACTGACTCCCTCATCAGCAAAAAAGTGAATGAGCAGCATCGATATACTCTCCTAGTATATATTATTTCAAATAGACTTTTGATTACATTTTAAAATAAAATAATTAAAAGATGGATGCATGTTTTGACAAATGAATGAACCTTCCTCCAAATAATGGACAAATGTAGAGGCCTCCACAACTATTTGATTTTGTAGTCAGAATGCCATCAATACAGGTATTTAATTCTGTAGTCAGAAAAATATGTCAGAGACCATTTTAAAACCTATGCGTGAATCGTTTTCCAAATATGCTCACAACCTTTTTTATCCACTTGATCAGACAAAAGAGCCATGATGGAGAAGTAAAGCAAAAATAAACAAACAAATCATGCCTTGCTTTACTCAGGACAATTGGTTAAGCATAAATCGCTCAACAATTAAAGCTTTGAATCAAATTGGGATAAACTGTAGACAGATGTGTGATGTAACCTTGTTTCATTTCAGCATTCTGGTGACTAGAAACCCTACATTCACTTTGTTCGCTGTCTTCTAGCTTGCCAGATTTGATGTTAGAAACCATAATAGTTTTTCTGTGAGAGATGGAATTTATTTATTTACTCTATTTATACCCCGCCTTTCCCTATTATTTATTATTATTACCATATTTATATACCACTTCTCTCAGCCTGATAGCGACTTGAGGCGGTTTACAATCTGCAATCAATGCCTCCAACACAAAAAATATAGTTTAAAAGCACTGACATATAATATAGAGCAAATAGAAACACTCAGAAGAGGACTCAAGGCGGCTTACATATAGGCAATTATTCAATGTCTTAAAATGCATACAATTCCAATAACATTAAAATTAATACATATTAAACATTTAAAAACATTACATTCCATATTAAAATCATGCCATCCATAATTGTAGTCTAAGCCGTTCCATAGTCATTGAACATATTCCAGATCTGTTATCACCTTTTGCACACTCTTAAAAATATATTTTGAGTCCTTCAGCCTTTTGTTGGTTTTCAGAAATGTGGCATTGAGTTGTAGTTGTCAGGTGTAATTTCTCCACAATGAATATGCCACCCCCTGCTTTTTAAGTCTCTTCGGCTATGGTTTTCAGTGTTTTTATGAGTGATGGTCACTCGTTGGCCTGATAGGTGTTTTGTGTACAAATTTGTCCAGTGGTTTTTGAGTTACGTTAATCCCACAAATGAACATTACATTTCTATCTATCTGTCTGTCTGTCTGTCTGTCTGTCTGTCTGTCTGTCTGTCTGTCTGTCTATCTATCTGTGGACCTATTCTCTGGATGGCATAGAAGAGCAGTCCATTTACCCATTGGTTAGATTCTCATAAACTTAATTGCTTTTGACATGCATACACATGTAATGGAGTTCAGCTTTAGCCACTATGCTTGATACTCCAAGATGTTTTATGTTTTATGACTCAAGTGCTGCATTGAAAGTTGAAGCAGGCTGAATTCAGTGAATCTCTGCTGATTTAGAGCACCAGCTGGAATAGATCATAAGATTACATAAATATAATATGCCTGGGGCGCTCTGAGATTTGTGTCATTCCTCTTTAATGTGGTTTCTCTTAGATCTCAAATATTCAAGTGCCCAAGAGATCCCCTTGGAAACCGAAGATCAGTTTACTGCTGAAGGTAAACCTCATTGAACTGTTAGGCATTCAGTCATCTTTTTTGGAACACAAAGACATCCTAGGCATGCTGCAATCGAGGGCAATGAAAGGGCAGATCTGAGGAGCAGCTCTATCCTTCTCCCTTCCATGGTTTTCTAGCCTAGAATTACCTGTATATACTCAAGTATAACGCACCCTCAATTGTAATGCGCATCTCAATTTTGAAGGTATACATTGTAAAATCCATACTATTGTTGAATGTAATGTGTTGCTGGCTTTGCTGTCAGGCAAGGGGAAGCCATGTTCATCCAGCAGGACAGGTAGCAGATTCCCAACTAAGTCCTCATTCCCAAGGCCTTCAAAATTGGGGGCAGGGGAGCCATGCCTTACATCAGGCTGAGGCTGCAGAGTTTACCAGCCTCAGACTGATAGAAAGCGCAGGTGGGTTTACATACATAGTTCTAATGTACCATCCAATCTATTTTATTTATTTATTTTATTTACTATATTTTTATACCACCCTTCTCAGTCCTTAGGCGACTCTGGGTGGTTTACAATGGCAATGATTAGATGCCCCAAAACACCATAAAACATTTAAAAACATTAACACATAATATAATGCCATAACAAGAATACTAAAAACATAAATCATTTGTGTCTCCTAATAAAAACATTGTCCCATCTCGTCGTCCAGTCATTCCAATTCCTATGCCTTGCATTTTCAAACACTTGCTCAAACAACCAAGTCTTGACTCTCTTCCGAAATGTTAAGAGGGAGGGGGCGATCTAATGTCCCCAGGAAGGGCGTTCCATAGCTGAGGGGCCACCACTGAGAAGGCCCTGTCTCTTGTCCCCACCAAATGTGTTTGTGATGCAGGCGGGATCGAGAGCAGGGCCTCCCCAGACAATCTTAAAGTCCTAGCAGGTTCATAAGGGAAGATGCATTCAGACAGGTAAGTTGGGCCAAAACCATCGGATGCACACTTCACTTTTGACCATGTAATTTAGCCCAAAAAAAGGTGAGCATTAGAATCAAGTAAATATGGTGTTTATCCTTTCCCCACCCATGGCTAGTAGTGGTGGGGAGACAGCTCTGTCATATCAAACAATAGTTTCATTTGTATATATTACCAGTGGTGGCTTATAGACCAAATGTGATGCACTCCACCTTTTTTGGATGATACAGTTTCCCACCCCAGTTTAATCATGTGCTTTGACATATGCAGTTGACATGTTTAGTTGATTGGCCCAACAGACCCTACAGAAAAGCCTTCTATCTGAGGTGATTGGTGGAAGTGTTAAGGTTCTGCCATGGTGTTATATCTGTTGTGAAACTGATAGAGCAGGCATGGGCAAACTTAAGCCCTCCTGGTGTTTTGGACTTCAACTCCCACAATTCCTAACAGCTGATAGGATAATACCAAGGAAAAGAGTTTAATGTATTTTCTATTGTGTTCTATAAAGCTATTCTTGTTGTTTTAATCCTCTCTGTCAAGCCTGAATAGGTGTAAGGCCACGCATACCAAAACAAAGAATCCACACATCAGCACAGCCACACGTCCACATTTAGAAGGATTACCACACAGCCCAGTAATCCCATTGCATCCCATTATTTATACCCCGCCAACATCTCCTCAAAGGGGACTTGGGGCAGCTTACATGAGGCCAAGCCCGGTAATACATTACAGCAAAATAAATACAGAATGACAAAAATGACATCACAATAAAATAAGTAAAAACATAAAAGTACAATAAAACAGTGCAAAGTAACAAAAGGAAAAATTAAACACAATGAACGGACCAAATGTACGACATAAAATGATAAAATCCTGGATGAGATAAAAAATAAAAAGGTATCTGTAAGCAAGAAAATAAAGGGAGTGGGGGGTCAAGGGTGCAGGGTGAGTGGCAGGATTCTTCGAGATTGAAGGTTTGGAATTTGTCACAGTATGTAATTGGCGACTACGGCCAACAGAATTCCTGTCTCTTCAATATCTTGACTTTATTGCCGGCAGTATAATTCTCACAGCTAATGAATCAATGTATTGGCTTCACATTAATTTATGCCATTGGCTGTCTCCTAGAGAACTTCCTTGTGAGCTTCATATGTGCAGCAGGTTTTCTGACTCTCTGCCTGCAAATAGTCCTAAATACTGCTTGATAACCAAGTGTTCCACTTGAAAGTAGCTTTCAATGAAGCATCTGAATCAACTTTAAACAGGTATACATGCATTTGTATTAGTGTTAATTTATTTGTAAATAAACTAACACACACACCTACATAAATGCATTCTCTAACCCAGTGTTTCTCAGACTGCCCCTCTGGGTGATTTGGACTTTAGCTCCCAGAAAGCCCAACCAGTTTACCAGCTGTTAGGAATTGTGGGAGATGAAGTCCAAAACATCTGGAGGAATACAGTTTGAGAAACTCTGCTCTGGACCATGCCTGTTGATCTCCAGTTATCTCCAATACTAAAGCCCATTTTACAGATGTAGATCTTGCTTGTCGCCCAATGACTTCAGCACCTGAATTAAAGTCTTCGGCAACCAAAGACCACAGTTCTCTATACTACTTCTTTACTCATCGCATCTTCCCATTTTATAAGTATCTTCTCATTTCAATGTTAACAAATAGAAGCGCATTTGGATACACACTTGTCTTAATGCTGCTGTAAAAAACAAGTAATGGATTTTTAAAAAGATATTGACATGGCTCGGTGTAATGTTAGCAATTTCTTTTGTCATAGAAACTGGAGGATCTAGGAGTCCAGAAGAAGAAGATGATGAAGAAGAAGAAGAAGAAGAAGAAAGTTTTGATGGTATGAAACCTCCATGAAATCTTTTGTTTCTAACGTTTGGTGTGACTAGTATGCAGAGAGAAGCCCAACTGTGCGACAAAGAGAAATAATGTAGAGAATGACTCCAGTTGTATTTCTTTATGTTACATTTTGAATACAACGTCCACTGAAGCAAAGCATCTATTTTTCGCTCTGGACTTCTATTAGCACTGGCAGGATATTGTTCATTTGTAACGGGAATTACCTGGATTTTTTAAGAGATTCAGATTAAGCCCAAGCAAACTAAGTGCCTTCACAAGAATCAAAAGCTGAATAATTCCTGAAGGTACAACTAGGGCCTTTTCTACACTGCCCTATATCCCAGGATCTGATCCCAGATTATGTACTTTGAACTGGATTATATGAGTCTACACTGCCAGATAATCTGGGATAAACAGATAATCTGGAATCAGATCCTGGGATAGTGTGGCAGTGTGGAAGGGGCCTATATTGTAACTTCCTTGAAGAAAATCTGGTTAAAATTATTTGCTCTTTCAGAAAATGCCACAATAGAAAAAGAAAATCGCCACAAGGAAATGAAATTAGATTATAGTTTGTATTTATTTTAATTGATGAAATGTGTTTCCAGATTAAACAAAAGCAACAGTAAAATTAGGACTGCCCTGTCCTTCAGATACAGTTTCTACGGCCTACAAAACTTTTAGAGCCAACAAATACAATATAATACTAATAATAATGCAATATAAGAATTATATTTTTATATTACATGTAATATTACTAATAATATTACAGTATAGTAATATCTATATAAATAAAAATGTAATGTTCGTTTGTGGGATTAACAGAACTCAAAAACCAGTGGGCCAATTGACACCAAATTTGGACAGCATAGACCTAACAACCCAATGTATGTCCTTCACTCAAAAAAATTTGATTTTGTCATTTGGGAGTTGTAGTTGCTGGGATTTATAGTTCACTTACAATCAAAGAGCATTCTGAACTCCACCAATTATGGCATTGAACCAAACGTGGCATACAGGACTCCCATGACCGACAGAAAACACTAGAAGGGTTTGGTGGGTATTGACCTTGAGTTTGGGAGTTGTAGTTCACCTACATCCAGATAGCACTGTGGACTCAAACAATGATGGATCTGGACCAAACTTGGCACAAATATTCTATATGCCCAAATATGAACACAGATTGAGTTTGGGGGAAATAGACCTTGACATTTTGGATTTGTAGTTACTGGGATTTATAGTTCACCTACAATCAAAGAGCATGCTGAACTCCACAAACGACAGAATCGGGGCAAATTTCCCACACAGAACTCCCATGACCAACAAAAAATACTTAAGGCCATCCAGTCCAACTCTCTTCACCAGGGCAAGAAAATGTAATCAGAACCCTCCTGACAAAGAGCCATCCAGCCATAGATTAGATAGATAGATAGATAGATAGATAGATAGATAGATAGATAGATAGATAGATATAGATAGATAGATAGATATGATTCACACACAGAGAGAGATATAGTATCATAGATTTGAAAGGGACCCCTAAAGAAGGACTACAATATGTTGCATATTCAAGAGTAGGCAAACTAGACATTCTCCACATCAACACTGACAAATAACAAGAAATACTGTTTACACACAAGCATAAAGAAATTACATATATTAGAAACCAACACTTTCTCATTACTTTATTTTCCAGATCACCAGACTGGGCCACAGCAACGCATGGCAGGGGAAAGCTATTAGTACAATATAGTAATACATTATACTAATGTTGTGCTGTGCTAATAATACAATATATTGTATACACATATAATATTGATAATATTATAATGTAATACAATATAATACTGCGAAAAGATTGTTTGCACTCAATTAATTTAGTGGGGAGCAGAATCCTGCCCTTCCTTGTGAATTTTGGCAAAGGCAAACTGCTGTAGCCTTGTTTTGCTTTTATTTTCTTCCTCATTAATAATTTTGGCCATCTTATGTTGCTTGTTCACAATATTATTTTATAATATAATACAATATAATATTACTACTAATAATATGATATTATAATTATATATTTTATATTACATTTAATATTACTAATAATAATACGGTATACTGGTGTAGTACAATATGGGAATATATGTTACTAATGTTGTGCTATGCTAATAATATAACATATTGTATTTATTTACATATAACTTGTAAACCACTCTGAGTCCCCTTGGGGGTGAGAAGGGTGGCAAATTAATTTTTGTAAATGAATAATAAATAAAAATAAAGAAACAAGATTAACAACAAAAAAGAAATTGGAAGAAAAACATAAATTCAGAATGAAGGTAATTTCAACTTCCAGATTTAAATTGTGCATAGAGATCAACAGAACAGTTTTTGAAATGATCTCTCTATGTCCCTAATAATATGTTGAGATGAGGCAGGGAGTCAAATACAACAAGAGTGCCTAGAAGCTACAAAAACCTTAATGTGTCCCTGTGTAAAGTAATGGCTTATACAACTCTTATAAATCAAATCTGATAGCCAAGCAGCTTTCCTGGTCAAAATCAGTAATTTCCCTTAAACTGGGTCCATTTTGCTCCCAGAACCTTCTCAGTCTTAAATCCTATCCAAATGACTAAATGCTGAACTATCTACCATCTCTTATTAAGCTTTTCCAGCAACCCTTTTTGACCTCCATGCTTCTAACATTAAGTTGCCTTTTTCTTTGCCTTTCTGCTGTTCCAATTGAAGCCATGTTGTTGCAATTTCTTGGGATGCTTTCACACTACAGCATTCTAAGGCTCTAATTCCACATTATCTGCCATGGCTGCATCCTATGGGATCCTTTTAGGAATTGGGTGATTGTTCAGAAGAGAATGCTCCTCCTGAGGATTTCATAGGTTATGTTGAACTGGTTGAGACCCGATGAGCTATTCATTGAAAAACTATAGCAAAATGTGTCGCAGGATGCCCTGCAAAAGCAAAGTTTTACAGTTTCATAAACTTTTCCCATGTTTTTTGATGGTGCCAATTAGGAAATGACATTTATAACAAAGATCCTGCTGCATAGTGTAATGAGTTATCCAATTAATCTATTTTAGATTTTGAGAACAACTGAAAAATAAATGCCGTTTTTATTTTTTTATTCTGCAGTTCCTGGTGATTTCTTTTAAGCAATTTGAGCAACAGCGAACAAAGCTCATTTATCACTGCTCATTTCCATTGGACTGAGAGAATTCTTGGATGCAACAGCTTCTGTGACTCAACAACAACAGATTTGGTGCAGAAAAAAATGCCAATTTTGTTTTCTGTATATCATGAAATGTGTTACTATTTAAAATCCTAAGCATATTAGTTTTCTTTGCATACACTAAACATTTGTGATGTGGTCAGCTAGATCCATCTCAGCTGCAGTATTTGGGCTAAACCACCTTAGCGTCTTTTGGTTCTATTCACACTATCTGAAAGTAATTTTTCAGGTTAGAAAAAGGTGTAAAGTATTCAAAGCACTTAAATGTTAAATTTAAGAAAAAATAATACTCAAATAAAATATTCAAAATAATTCCCTTGGTTCGACAACAGTATTTTTTGTCTCTTCGGTGAGATTTATTTACCATTTATTTATTATTTATTTACCATATTTATATACCGCCTTTCTCAGCCTGAAGGCAACTCAAGATGGTGGTGGGATACCAATAAAGTTTGGACAAATGACATAGTAGCCCTTCATGAAACTGGGAATATATTTTGAACCGAGACCGGCCTCATCTTCTGAAATTTGGCCCAATACCAACTCTGTGCTTTCGTTAGACTCCAGATGTTTCCACCATTCGTGGTTTGCTGTGGTCCACCCTTGGTCAGGGAGAAGAGCAGGAAAGAGGCAGGAAAGCTTGACCTAGGAGGCCTCTATGGATAACGCCAGCTCTTTGGCATAGAAATTGAGATGAGCACCATCCCCTAAAGTTGGACTCAACTAGACTTAATGTCTAGGGAAATCCTTTACCTTTAATAATGGTATGAGCTTTTGAATAATTAAGCTCTTACTACGATTAGGAAGCCTGTCCTGCTTTGAAAAACAGCTAATATTACATTTTCTAACATTGGTTGCATCTATATTGCACAATGAATGCAATTCAACATCACTTTAACTGCCATGGCTCTGTGCTAGAGAATCCTGATAGTTGTAGTTTGGTGAGGCACCAGCGTTCTTCGTCAGAAAATGTGAAGGATCTTGAATCACAAGATCCGCATAGTCAAAGCAATGGTATTCTCGTAGTAACCTATGGATGTGATAGCTGGACCATAGGGAAGGC
This sequence comes from Anolis sagrei, assembly GCF_037176765.1. NCBI lineage: Eukaryota > Metazoa > Chordata > Lepidosauria > Squamata > Anolidae > Anolis > Anolis sagrei. The sequence continues at coordinate 168,506,923 of NC_090021.1, read as the reverse complement.
TGAGCAACGGAAAAAAGATGCTTTTGAACTCTGGTGTTGGAGGAAAATTCTGAGAGTGCCTTGGACCGCAAGAAGGCCCAACCACTCCATCCTTCAGGAAATAAAGCCCAACTGCTCACTGGAGGGAAGGATATTAGAGGCAAAGATGAAGTACTTTGGCCACATCATGAGAAGAAAGGAAAGCTTAGAGAAGACAATGATGCTGGGGAAAATGGAAGGAAAAAGGAAGAGGGGCCGATCAAGGGCAAGATGATGAATGTGATCCTTGAAGTGATTGGCTTGACCTTGAAGGAGCTAGGGGTGGTGACGGCCGACAGGGAGCTCTGGTGTGGGCTGATCCATGAGGTCATGAAGAGTTGGAAGCAACTGAACAAATAAACAACAACATCACAACAGTTCCCCTGATTCCATAGCCTTGATCCATAGCCTTGGTGCCAAACTGCATTCATTCTACAGTGTAGATGCACTCATAGTGACATATCCAAAACGGATAGATATTGACACAGCTTTAGATATCTGTTCTGGTATGGCCGTACCAGGAGCTCCAGCTTATCTTGCTATTTGTTGAGTGTTGCATGTATTTTAAAGTTCTATGCATTTGCAGTTAGATGGCTTTCCTTACTTTGCAGTTATTAGGTCAATGACCTGTCAATTATCATTAGGTTCCCTAGTTCCGCCCCCTTTTTGGGTTTTGGAAGGAATAGAAGCCATTTTGGCTCAGCCCACACAGAGAAGCCTTTCTTACAGGACTTAAACCAGGGCCTCCTGTAAAAGGCTTCATCATTTACAGCTTGGCCGGGGAGAAATAGCCCCATAGCTTGGCTGGGGAGAAAAGGCTACATAGCTTGGCCAGGGATATACAGTATCAGCACAGCCTTTGCTGGGGACTTTACAGTTTGTTGAGGAACTTACAGCTTCACAGCTCCTGCTAGGGATCCAGTCCCACAGCGCTTCAGCCAGCCATCACTGGGAAGTGAACATCTTCCTCCTCCTGAAAGTTCTCCAAAGATCTCTGTTTCGGTAAGGGCCCTTTGCGGCAACCATAAAGTAGATTGGACCGGATGTAGGGGCCCCACGCCAACAGAAGAGAAGACAGGGTAGAGGTCGGGGATTTTCCCAACAGTGAAGGAACAGTTGCCTGCCCTTGGGGGCAAGATTGAGAAAGCCAATAGTTTATTAAGAAAACTTTGAAGCTAATTGTTAAAGATTTGTTATTTGTTCAGTAATAAAGATTTTGTTGCATCTTTAAAGACTTTGAAGCCCATCTTTTTAGGAAAATCCCAAAAAACCTCTCTCTGAGGCAACTCCGGCAACCCGTTGGGCTAACAGAATTTAAGTCCTGTTTACGGTATTTTATAGGAGGTCAGCGCGCAACAGCACAATATCTCACAACATGATCAAATCATTTATTTCGGTCATAGACCAGCACAAGAAATAGAAGTCACATTTTCATTGAAAATGTGACTTCACACCATGTATTAATTTCAACAATGCATGTAAGTATAAGATGATGTATAAAAGAGACCCACTGTGCTGGAGCTTGATTTGCATCACAACTTTAACAATTTGAGCTTCAATAAGGTACATTACAAGTGCTTATGATTGCATCACAGACTTATTTTCTTATTTTAAAAATGAAGGTAATTAATTTGAAACAATCATGGTGACTGATCGTGTAACCTTCCTGTATTAATGACAATTGTGTCCCTCGTCCTTCTCTATTTCCGTAGTAGCATCATGTTTCTCAGGAAGCAGATATCCCAGTCTTCATCTGGGGAGGCAGAAGGGGAACCTGCGCGGAGTGCCCTTTAGAGGCCAAGATCAAAGAAGCTGTTCCATTTTCAATTATTCACACTTTTGATTATTAATTGATTACACTTGTTTGGGGAGGGGACACCAGATGAGGGCGTAATAGTTCATGAACTTGGGCATCTCGCTGTGTTACTGTGAAGTAGTAAATGAAACAGCCATTTCATGATGAAGAGTTTTGCTTGGGACATCATTCTACAATGAAGGTAAATGCTTTAGTTGTCGGTGTGGGTCTATGGGAGGACATAGAGGTAAAGTCTTTACTTGAAAATTAAGGAATGCAATTGTATCACAATGTCACTGTGCCTGGTTTTATACTTAAATGCCTTCTGTTTCCTTGGTACGGCATAACATCTGATCTCCTACCTAAACACTTCCAGAAACTTAAAACTGGTACGGCAATTGAGAGATGCCTGGAAGAAAGATGTAAACTTGTCAAGTGAATAGTGGTTAATATATATAATTTTAAACTCATGGGTCTAAAATATCTCTTTCTTGTAAAGCTTTTTGGTCAGATCTTCTTATTAAAAGAACAGATCTAAGTAGCATCCATATACTTAGAAATGACATTTCATTGAGTGTTTACTTATTACGTTGTGCAGGTTTGACTTTTGTAGATTTGATTATTCACAGATTTAATTACTATGATTTCTCTAGGAGTCTCTAAGCCAGGGGTCCTCAAACTTTGTAAACAGAGGGCCAGGTCACAGTCCCTCAAACTGTTGGAGGGCCAGATTATAATTTGAAAAAAAAAATGAATGAATTTCTATGCACACTGCACATATCTTATTTGTAGTGCAAAAAACACTTAAAACAATACAATAATTAAAATGAAGAACAATTCTAACAAATATAAACTTATTAGTATTTCAATGGGAAGTGTGGGCCTGCTTTTGGCTGATGAGATAGGATTGTTGTTGTTGTTATGTGCTTTCAAGTTGTTTCAGACTTAGGTTGACCCTGGGCAAGGGCCGGGTAAATTGACCTTGGAGGGCTGGATCCAGCTCCAGGGCCTTAGTTTGAGGACCTCTACTCTAAGCCCTCCAACAGGACTCTGTAGTCAACTTCTGATGGAAATTAAGTGCAGTAGCATGGCAGGACAAAGAGTAAGAGCCCCCAGTGGCCATCCAGCCTCTGTTTAAAAGTTAAACGCCTGTGCCGGCAGGACTGAAAACCGACAGGTCATAGGTTCGAATCCAGGGAGAGCACGGATGAGCTCCCTCTATCAGCTCCAGTTCCTCATGCTGGGACATGAGAGAAGCCTCCCACAAGGATGATAAAACATCAAAAACATCAGTCCATCCCCTGGGCAATGTCCTTGCAGACAGCCAATTCTCTCACACCAGAAGTGATTTGCAGTTTCTCTAGTCGCTCCTGACACAACAAAAAAAAGTAGAAAGAGTTCTAGAGAGAACACATTTCTAGGAATCTCAAGATTCTCCAAAACGGCATCTGACAAACATTGACCATAGAATTGCACCAGAGGAGCTAGAGATTCCTAGAGATGTCTTCTCTCAAAATAAACAAAATATTTTTATTTATTGTTTGTCTATTTTAATGGGGGGTTCTGGTGCCCCTAATCTAATCAAATATGGAGGGCTGACTGTATATTGTGAGTTGTACTGGACATGTACTTCTCTGCTCTGATTTGAAAATGGTAACATTCCTTTCCTTATAGGAAATCTACCATTGCTCCGTATCCCCAAATGTAATAAGATGGATCCAGATCAACAAGGTAAATATGTAATAGTGTCCATTACCTCCCTCCAAAATTCTCAATGGTTTGCAATACACAATGGAGTTTGACCTTTGACTGTTTGAAAGCAGGACTAGAACAGGGGGATGCCACTTTACACAAGACAATGAGTAGATCAAAAAGTATATTCCCATGCACCAACATACCTGTCTGATGATCTACTACCACCAGAATTTGGAAATGTATCTTTTTGCTGGCCATAAGGGCAGGATGAATCTGGGAGTGTGAACAAAAAAGAGAGACCCCTTTAAAACTCTATTTCTGACATAATGTGTTTTCAGGATCCAGAGTTCTGCCGGTATGTGGGCAGTGGTTAGCCAAAACACCACCTGGCTTGTGTCAAAAATGTTTTACTTAAAGCAATAACTTAAACACTTGGTCACTTCAAAGCACAAAGATAGTACACAGCTGAAGTTACAAAGCAAAGTTTCATTAACAGTGAGAGTACCACAAAGCTGGTTCAGGAGATAGAATAGACAGTAGCCAAGGTTTGCAGTCCAAGAGTCAAACTTCGAGAGTTCACTTAGTATAATGTTCCAGGGGGCAAGATTACAAACTATAGTCAAGAGTTCCAAGAGTTGAGCCAGATAAACAAGAGTCCAGAGCCAAAAGTTCCTTAGCGTAGTGTGCATGGTTTCAGGACTACAAATCGTAGTCAGAGTTCCAAAAGTCAAGCCAGAGTCCAAGGGAAGTCCTAATCCATAAGTCAGAGCCAAGGAAGATTCAGATTCCAAGGATTCAAGATACAACAAGGTCCACAACGAGGTTACAAGATCAGCACTTTCCAAAGCAAGGTTCTCACCAAGGTGCAAGTTTCAGCAAAGTACATCTTCTGCTTGTCGAGTGTGTGTCCTGAGAAATTTAGACTCCTCTTTCATATTCCTAGTTCATACTTCTATCTGAAGGTGTCTTGTATAAACATATCTATAATCATTCAGATTTAGTAATCTTTATTTTATTTCACAGAGGCTCTGAACGTTATTCCGAATTCTGTCTACAGAACAGCCCTGAAGCTTCGTGCAGTGCAAAGCCTCTGCCAGCGTGAGTCATGTAATAGTCAGGATTAGACCACTTTCTAAATCAGTGGTTCTCCACCTGAGGTTCCCAGATGTTTTTGGCCTACAACTCTCAGAAATCCCAGCCAGTTTACCAGCTGTTAGGATTTCTGGGAGTTGAAGGCTAAAAACATCTGGGGACCCCAGGTTGAGAACCACTGTTCTAAATACTTTCGAAAGGATTAAGTCAAATTTTAATCCTTGTGCGATGCAGTCTCAAGTTACCAATTATTTCCACAGCTTTGAGCATTTTGTCTTTACCTCTGGACCAGAACAGGTTCCTTATGGGAGCACACCACTGAATCTACCAGCTCCTTTGTGAATCACCTGGGATTTGTAGCTTGGTGAGGCCCCAACACTCTTCAGCAGGCTAAATATCTGGCAAAACTACAGCTCTTATGATTCCATGGCATTGAACCATGAGAGTTAAATTGGTCTCAAACTACATCAGTTCTACAGTGTAGATGCACTTGTGACCTATCCCATTTATTAAGCAAGCCAAGGTTGGAGGACTTTACCTTAAAACACTGCTTTTTATACTGTGGACCCAAATTGGGGGGGGGGGACTCCAAATGGGGTCCCCTTAGTTCAATGTTGGGGCCCCAAAACATTTGACAACAGTGAGAGGTTTCAGAATGTCACCTAATTTACACTAATGTGTGCAGTATTTAAAGTGGGAGATTACATCTGCAGAAGACGTTTCGGCTGTACTTCATAAAAAGGAAAATCAGCCTGTTTAGTAAGTTCTGTAAATGCTGGTTTTTTATCAGTAAATGTTGGATTTTTACATCTGTTTTATATATCTACTAGCCGTCCCCTGCCACATGCTGCTGTGGCCCAGTCTGTGTATATGTGTTTCGTGTGTGTATGTATGTATGCAGAGGCGGCCCTAGGTGATTTTCAATGGTAAGCAAACAGTATTTTGGCGCCCCCCCCCCCAACTAATCACTGATATATATTTTCTGTTCGTCATGGGAGTTCTGTGTGCCATATTTGGTTCAATTCCATCATTGGTGGAGTTCAGAATGCTCTTTGATTGTAGGTGAACTATACATCTCAGTAACTACAACTCGCATATTTCAAGGTATATTTTCCCCCAAGAGCGCCTCAAGAGCGCCCCTGGGCAAAATCAACCATACTGCAAATGCTTACTTTGCGTAATGGGTTCAGCCGGCCCTGTATGTATGTGTATATATGTGGTTTTATGCATGTGTTGTAATGTATTTTTTTATTTTTTGGCTTTATAAGTCTCTTCTACTGTGTTTTTCAGTGTTAATGCACGATGGTCACTCACTGGCCTGAGAGGTGTCTTGTGTCCAAATGTGATGTCAATTAGTCCAGTGGTTTTTGCGTTATGTTAATCCCACAAACGAACATTACATTTTTATTTATATAGATATACCAGGGTCATATATACCTTTCTCGGGTTGAAAAGGGCCGCGGGTGGAAAAGTTTTAGAAGCCCTGCCCTCAACCACTATTGAAGAAAAATACCAAGGGAGTAATGCCAATAGCTACAAATCCAACAGTGGATCCTACAACAAAAAAACATCAGAACTTCTGGTGTACCTTTCTTCAAAAACTGGGTTAAGTTACTCGGAAACTAGCATCACATCTTCCTGAAATAAGAAATCACCCTTTGTTCCGGTGGGGACTATGTAATGAATGTCTTGCTTTATTTTCCACAGTTGATTTGATTAATGTCTCCTTGGTTGATTACATCCTGCCAAGCCACTCATGCCAGGCTGAGAAACAGAAGCCTCTGCCAGCAGAGCAGCTCTTCGAGGGGCTCACAGAGCTTTTCAAGAGAGCCAGCTCAGACAAGCCGGGCCAGGTAGAACCCAAGGCCCCAGAACTCACACTGAGACTACTGACAGCTGCATATGACAGGTGAGATGCCACCACCACACAAAATAGTATCCAATTCCTTTGCTGATTTAGAAGTGTTCATCTGAGCCCCATTTTCGTTTTTTTGGGGAGTTCATAATTGCTGCAGAGATGTCACTTATTGCATTGCTGCTGTTATTTAAATGCAAAATTCTATGTTTTGCAATTTCATACTCTGGTGCTGAGCACATTTAGTTTTCTGAAATTATGGTTTGAATGAAGAAGCTAAAGAGACTAGTATGCAGTAGGACTGTGCACTGATTTGTTTTTCAAAACAGGCTCCAGCTGATTCGGTTCTTTTGGCTGGCCATAATGGCATGGGCATCACCTCAATTTTTTCTGGTTGCAATGGACTACGTGGTTGCCAACCATGGCTACTTTTGGTTTCATTCGGCTACATGGGGAGAGGCAGCCACATGCCTGTATGGGGTTTTTTCTCTGTGAGCCCTGCCTGTTGATCCAATCAGAACAGAAGAAAGCCATGACATGTCTTTTAGCCAAGCTGGACCTCAATTTTTCTGTTGCGAGAGAGACAAATCATTCTCCAGTCCACTGGTGATCTAAATTCTCATTGCAGTTTGTAGCTCTGCATGACTTGCCTTGCTTTTTGACTCAAATAGCAATAAATAAGCGTTTTTACATACTTAAGGAACTGCCACCGATCGTGTCTTTTACACGACACAAGATTCAAATGTGGGGTAGAGGTATCTTCTAAAGCCACCATAAAATGAGGAGGTAATTTATATCTTTTTTAAAAGAATGGCTAATGCTCCTTCAGGTGGTGAGGCTCCTAATGAAATGAGTGTTTTCAAAGGGTGCCTTGACTCAGCTTCATTGAAAGCATGTTGATGGCAAACGATCCCAGAAAAGGTTGTTTCTTAAGTCTGATACCTTAACGCAAGCCTTGTTGAAGGATATTAGGGGAGACAACCCCAGAAAATGTGGTTTCTTAAGTGTAATGCCTTAACTCAGCTTCATTGAAAGCATGGTTAATGGCAAACGATCCCAGAAAACGTGGTTTCTTAAGTCTAATGCCTTAACCCAGGTCCTATTGAAAGATATGAGGAGAAACTATTCAGAAAAGGTGGTTTCTTAAGACTGATGCCCTAAAAATGACTGATACACTTCATCTTCTCCTCTTTTATGTTCTCACGTCTATATATTATCCAGTTTCCTTTCTCGTTGTTATTCCATTTTACTGAAGCCAATTAAAGTTTTGCTCCTTCAAGTATTCTCTTAGGGATGACCAATCCATCTTGTGTCTCACCAATTGATCTTGAAGTAGGAATGTTAGGGAGTCCAGATCCATGTAGTCTCTTAGTTTGTTAAACCATTTGAGGTGGGAACACTTGACTTGCATGACAAACAAAGAGTTGGGCATCCTGTGACAGCAACCACTGAGTTTCACAAGCAAACGGTTGTCAGATTAATTCAGGATGATTGTTATATAACTCAGAGAGAAATTTCAAGCTTTATCAGCATTTCACAAGAACGTGTGGGTCACATTATTGCTTTGCTTGGCTATCGGAAGATCTGTGCACGATGGGTTGTGGAAACAGAGTGTTGACTTCTTCCATGACGGCTTCAGAAAACTTGTTCATCGTTGGCAGAAATGTATCTAATTGTCTGGTGATTATGTGGAAAAGTGAATAGTGGTAGTTAAAGAGCACATTCTAAGGATTATTTCTGCATTTGATTTATTAAAATATTCCGATCTAAACCCAAGTAACAAAGGTGGAGGCATTACTTTTCACTCAACCCTCGTACTAACTAAAGACATGTGCTTGCTTGTACATTGATTCACACTGCTCTTCACACTAGAGATATTATTATGTCCTCAGAGATGGACCTCACAGCACTTACATTTTGCATTAGTCAGATAAGGAAACATAATATGACATTGTCATGCTAGAGCTCATGTGGCAGTTGTTGACCTTACTCTTGTCATTCTTATCGCATTGTAGAAATGGCGTGGGTTTTATCCAGCTGCGATCTGCTGCAGCTGCTCTGATTGCGCTTTCAGGAGACAGCTTGCCTACTAAATACAGAGGTAAAGGATGTGCCTTTTCTACATACTTATCAACAGATTGCTGACAAATAGACATTCATTATTTTTTCCTCTATGAACAAGTCCAATCTTGCCAGACACATACCAAATGAGCTGGAAGTACCCTGGGAGTAGCAGGTGCACAAAACAGCTTCTCTTTCCAATGCCTTTTGTTTTGCTGCATTGATTTGTAGAACGCTGGTTAAGTGGATGGGCAGGTTGGAGATGACAGCTAAAATCCAACACAGAATTAAGTGAAAATTGAGTGACTCCATCATGGATTGTCTCTAATTGTGTCACCATCATGAATAATCAACAACGACAGCACTGTTGTGTAGGTGTTAGAGCAGGAGTGTAAATCACACAACATTTCAGATGCTGTTGAGTGTAGCTTTCAATGCTCTCCAACATGGATTATGCTGAAAGTTGCAGTCTCTGTTTTGGTATATGAAGGTAGAAGACAGTATCTGGAGGATACATGATCTCCAACCCTGTTTTAGTGTCAGTACCACAATAGGAAAGAGCTAGGTACAAATCCTCACAGAGTCATGAAAATCTCGGCATGGCATGTAGTAAGGTGCTTATCACATAAAAGAGGCAAATCACAATTACAGCAGGACAACAACGCCTTTGCTTTGGGTTTATCCCATGATGTTGCTCCTAAGCTGTGACTCTCCAGATGAGATACTATTGGGGGTGTGTTTCTTTTACAAAAGGAGTTCATTAAACATTGATTTGTTTAAAAGCTGATTCTCATCAGGAAAGCAACAGAAAAAGACTAGCGTCCTGTGATAAGTCCAAGGGCTGTATAGTCATGTTCTATTTATTTATTTATTTACAAGATGTCTATCCTGCCTTTCTCAACCCCCGTGCGGGGACTCAGAGCGGCTAACATTGCCAACAATACGATGCCGCAATATCAATATAACAATGAGATAAAACCATAAATGTGCAATATCTTTAAAACAATAACATTAATTGTATTGTCGAAGGCTTTCATGGCCAGAATCACTGGATTGTTGTAGGTTTTTCCGGGCTATATGGCCATGTTCTGGAGGCAATTTTTCTCCTGACGTTTCGCCTGCATCTATGGCAAGCATTCTCAGAGGTAGTGAGGTCTGTTGGAAGTAGGAAAAATGGGTTTATATATCTGTGGAATGACCAGGGTGAGACAAAGGACTTTTGTCTGCTGGGGCTAGCTGTGAATGTTTCAGCTGATCACCTTGATTAGCATTCAATGGCTTGGAAGTGCCTGGGGGGAATCTTTTGTTGAGAGTGATTTTATGTGCCTGTTTGTTTCCCCTCTGTTGTTTTGCTGTTGTAATTTTTGAGTTTTTTAATACTGGTAGCCAGATTTTGTTCATTTTCATGGTTTCTTCCTTTCTGTTGAAATTGTCCACATGCTTGTGGATTTCAATGGCTTCTCTGTGTAGTCTGACATGGTGGTTGTGAGAGAGTGTGGTGAGGAAACACAACATACAAACCACTTACAGACCCACCAAGAAAATCCAACAAATGCTACGTTCAGCAAATGACAAGAGGGATCCTCTCACCTCTGCAGGACTCTACCGTGTACCATGCAGCTGTGGACAAGTCTACATAGAGACCACCAAACGCAGCAGCATTGGCCAAACACGCATCAAGGAACATGAAAGGCACTGCAGACTACTTCAACCAGAGAAGTCAGCCATAGCAGAGCACCTGATGAACCAGCCTGGACAGAGCATTTTATTTGAGAACACAAAAATGCTGGACCACTCTCACAACCACCATGTCAGACTACACAGAGAAGCCATTGAAATCTCTCCCTAGGGACATCAGATTGGCCACCTCCTTTATCTTTTAGAAGAAAACTGAAGATTTGGCTTTGGGACCAGGCATTCAACTGGTGAATAGTGGCAAGTGGAAAGAAGACTTAGGCAACTTGCGACACTGAATTAACCCAGACTTGAATTTGGTTTTTAACTGGTGTGTTTAATCAATTGTTTTAATGAATTGTTTTAGTGTTTTAATGTATTTGTTGATCGTTTATGATGGGTGATAGCATTGTACGGTGCTTGTTGTGAGGTCGCCCTGAGTCCCCCCTCGGGGGTGAGGAGGGCGGGGTATAAATATATGAAATAAATAAATAAATAAAATAAACCTCCGAGGATGCCTGCCATAGATGCAGGCGAAACGTCAGGAGAGAATGCTTCTAGAACATGGCCATACAGCCCAAAAAATCTACAACAACCCAGTGATTCTTGCCATGAAAGCCTTCGACAATACAATGGTGTTATGGTCTTGCTTCAATTGCAATTAAACTCCTTAGTTCCCATCTCTTGGCATGAACTACTTTATTGGGCTGTGGTTGAAGGTAAAAAGTGGCTGGTGAGGAGATAAATAAGAATCACTTCAATCTCTGTGTGGAATACAAAAGAATGGAACAATGAAAAATATTTGCCAGGGTTTTGGCCCCTTATAGAAGGGGATTAGTCTGTTTTTATTATAACTGTGGATCCAACAGATTCTGCCCATGAGTGTTAGAGTCACAATTACTTTCCTTATTAAGTTTGAAATGACTAGCCTCAAAAACAGGGTTGAAAATAATTTCCTGAACTCTATGGAGTGTCTGCTTTCTATTATCTGCTATTGGTAGCTCTCTTTCAGCTCTATGCAGCATGTTCAGGAAGGGGTTCTGGAAGCAGCCTTCACATTACCCGAACCAGTGTGAGGAGTCTGCTAACAGATTTACTCCAGGTAATTCAGTTCCTGTATAATGAGGAATTGGAGGGAAGATATATCTTCTAAAACCCTCTCGGGGGGGGGGGGGAGGGGGTTGGCCAACAATTGCCCCAGTCCCATCTAGCCATTGCCAAAATGTAAGGAACAGTGGATTTTGTAGCCCAAAACATCTGGGATGGAAGCTGAAGTCTGACAACATCTGGATGGTGACATCTTCACCCAAATCGCAAGAGCGATTGGTGGGGACGAGGGATAGGGCTTTCTCGGTGGTGGCCCCTTGACTCTGGAACTCTCTCCCTAAGGACATCAGGCAGGCCCCATCGCTAGCAATCTTTAGGAGGAGCTTGAAAACGTGATTGTTCCAGTGTGCCTTCCCAGAATAAGGAAACTCCTAGCATTATGTCCCAACGCACTTTATCAGAGATCCATGCTTGCCCATCCCCCTCCAAACACCCCACCTTGTCATGCCCAGCACTTTTAATGTTATTTATTACATTTGGCCCAGCCATTGTTTTTAATTGCGTCATTGGGTGTTGTTAATTGTTATTGCTTTGTCTTTTTGAGTTATTGTGCTGTTGTTGTTGCTGCTGCTGTTTTATTGTTGTATTTGGGCTCGGCCTCTTGTAAGCCGCACTGAGTCCTTCGGGAGATGGTAGCGGGGTACAAATAAAGGATTATTATTATTATTATTATTATTAATTGGGCTATATTAACACAAAGCCCCCCCCCTCCTGTTTCAAGGCATATATTAGGGGATATTATGTTTATTATTGAAATTACTTTTCTTGTTTCCTCTGATAAGCACACAGATACACATTTGCGTTCACATTTGCCCATTACTCTTTTTTTATTCCTTTTGAATAAGCATTATGCTTGTAGTTGTCATTTATCAGGTTGGGTGACTGTTAAGAAACCACCAACAAAAATCAGGTGCTGTAGACTATATTTCAGAGGAAGGAAATGACAAAGTTTCCTCCCTAAGAAAGCCCTATGAAATTTATGGCATCATCATAATCCAATAGGCAACTAGAAGGCACACACCATATGCAAACACAATCTAATGGTGTATTTCCCCCCTGCTACAGCTCACAGTGGTTGTTGGAGAAGGCCATAACATGTCTCATGTGGAAAATGCAACACACAGTTGTTTCAGTGGGGTAAGTGAAAGGAAGTATAATATGGACCCTCAATTTGAGTTATATTTAGCAGACTGTTTTTAAAGTACACTGTTTTTGGAAGGGCAATAAATAAATAGTAATCAAGATGAATAAAATTCTGTGAATGATGTGGTGCAGTGGGTCAGTGAAACACTTCCCAGTAAGTAATAAGAACAAGAAATATGGATTCAGTTGCAGGTCTTCTCTGTGGCATGTCAGAGGTGTACCGACTCCGAACCATATGTGTCCTCTAAGTACAGTTGGAACCAGAGAAGTATTCTGTGGGCTCTTCAACACAGGCTCATAATTCGCGACAGATCATGGGTCATGTGTTTATTTATTTATGTATTTACAGCATTTCTACTCTGCCCTTCTCAACCCCACCCCGGGGAGGGGGGGACTCAGAGCAGCTAACATAGGCAGCAATTCGATGCCACAATATCAATAGACAATAATATAAAACCAAGAATATAAAAAAAAATTAAAAACAGTAACATTAGTTAAATAATCACATCACATAGTAAAGGTAAAGGTTGTCTCCTGACATTAAGTCCAGTCGTGTCTGACTCTGGGGTGTGGTGCTCATTTCCATTTCTAAGCTGAAGAGTTGGCGTTGTCCATAGACACCTCCAAGGTCATGTGGCCGGCATGACTGCATGGAGCGCTGTCACCTTCCTGCCGCAGCGGTACCTATTGATCTACTCACATTTGCATGTTTTCGAACTGCAAGGTTGACAGAAGCTAGGGCTGACAGCGGAAGCTCACACCGCTCCCTGGAATCGAACATGTGACCTTTCGGTCAACAAGCTCAGCAGCTCAGTGCTTTAACCCACTGCACCACCAGGGGCTCCTAATCACATCACATAGCCATTTCCAATTACATCACATATCCGTTTCCAATTATCATAACAGTCGTATGGTCCAAACTGGGATTTCTCAGTTTACTCCAGATTAATCTGACACCTTGAAAGATCGAGACCTTAATGTAAGGTCTGGATCCTTCCAGGTGTGGGTCTGTGAGAACTGACTTTTGGGACCGTGGTCTGCAATCCCAGGGGTCAATCCCCATTGCCATCCAGGTCTCAGAGCCTGAAGGAGCAGAATGGCACTTTCCTCTCCTCCATCCCCATCCATTTTATCTGAAAAACTTATTGAAGAGGTCTAGCTGTATGCACAGTCTCCTCAAAAACAGCTTCTGATGCATCATTTGCATTTTGGCATAAGGAATCTGCATTATCTTGAGCCGAATTAGACAGAACCGTGATAGAAATCAGCTCAAAAGTCACAAAATCTTAACATATTTGCAGTTCAAAATTTCACTCCATAATAGTAGAGAAATCAGTGGGCCACTCTTTACTCCAGAAAGCAATCCTAAACATCTGCCAGGCTTTGCATTGTGTCTTGTGGAGATTGTGAGCAATAGAGGTCTTGATACAACTGAAATTCCCTTTCAGGTTCTGAACTCGGCTGTTGGGGAAGAGAGATTCTTGGCTTGGCTCTGGTCTGAACCCACAATCCTCCTCTGGCTCCCCACCCTCTACAGGTTGTTGGCAACAGAAATGGTCACCCACAAGGTCAAATGCAATGTCTGCAAGCAGTTTCCTATCACTGGACTCAGGTGCATTGCATTACAATTTGAGTGCTAACATTGCTTTTATTTCCCTTTCAGGAATGGTTAAAGACCCTGGTCAATACTGTGGCTCAGCTCCACATGCTAAGTTGAAAGAACCTCTTTTTTCTCCAAACTGCTTGTGAAACAAGTTAGGAATCTGACAGGCTTCCAGATGGTGGTGGATTGCAACTCCTAGCATTTTTCTTTATAGACTATGCCAGTGAATGCTACTGGAATTGGCAGCCTAAGAACATCTGGAGGGCCTCTAAGGCTGGGTTTCCACTGCTGTATATCCCAGGAACTGATCCCGGATTATCTGCTTTGTTCTGGATTATATGTCTACACTGCCAGATGATCTGGAATAAACAGATAATCTGATCCTGGGATGTAGGGCAGTGTGGAAGGGGCCAAAAATGACAGTCCTGGTACATGACCCTAAGAGATTGCCATCATGATATTTTAACCAGAACTTGGAAAAGTTACCAGTGATATCTACAGTGTTCAGAAAGTGATAATCCAAAAATATAACTTTGCCAAGCTATGTTTTTTCTTCGCAAGTGTAGCACGAGAGGAACTTGGGGACCGCATCCTTCCCTACAAGCCCACACGGTCTCTAAGATCGTCCAGGGATGCTCTTCTCTCGCTCCCACCCCCCGTCTCAGGGGCAGCTGGTGGGGACGAGAGAGAGGGCGTTCTCAGTGGTGGCCTCTCGTCTCTGGAACTCCCTCCTCAGTGAGATTAGGCTGGCCCCTTCCCTATCCACTTTGCGTAAGGAATTAAAGACGTGGATGTTTCACTGTGCTTTTTCTGACTGACGACTCCTATGGCAATTGATCTGTATCATGACCTGAATCTGAATTCCTATATTACATCACTATATACACTTTTAAGTTTAAGTTGAACTGATCATGTTTAATTGCCCTGTTTCCATGATATTTCCTATGCTATTGTACGTTTCTATCCACCTTATTGAACTCCTATCCTTTAACCAATTTGCATAGTGGCTCCTCTCCGCCCCTCCAAAATTAGCTTGTTTTTGTTTGATGCTTGTTTATTATGATGATAATGTTTTATGCTATTTTAATTTGTTATTGTTTTACTTTTAATTGTATTTTGCCTGGGCTTGGCCCCATGTAAGCCGCCCCAAGTCCCTTCAGGGAGATGTAGACGGGGTAGAAAAATAAAGCTCTTCTTCTTCTTCTTCTTCTTCTTCTTCTTCTTTTTCTATCATAACGTTTGGGAGTCTCATGTATCTATAACAAACTCTCAAGTTTGTTAAAGTAATACGTGCGTAGTGTAGATGGTCCCTGCACATGTAGTCCCCAAGTTGAAACATCCAAGTAATGGATGACTCATAGTTAAGAACGAGGGTGTGGAAAGGAAATTCACTCCTGGAAGAGGTATCATAAGGAAAGGGTGTCTCCACCGAAACTTTATCACCAATTCTTTTTGCACAACAAGCCAAAATTTTCAAAATCCCATTTTCACAGAAATGGAAAGTGACGGGAAGTCTTTTGAACAGGGGCACACACAGGAAAACAAACACCATAGGGGTGTTAGCCCTTCCCTATGCTGTCCAAAACTCTGTGTATGTGTGTTTCATTGGAGTTACATTTTTTAAATGTTCCTGTTCCAACTCATACAAATTCAACTTAAGAACAAATCTACAGAACCTACCTTGTTCATAACTTGGGGACTGCCTGTAGAGTGCAAGATGGAAACATAAGATGAATCAAGGCATATACATCTTTAAAGGCTAAAGCAAAAGCAAAATCAGAAGTGGTGATCACGATACATCCTAGCTGTAATTTGTTAATTTTGTTTACCTTCTTCTATTACAACTCCTCAAATCTCTGACTGTGCTGGTTGGGTTGAACTCATACTTCAAAAAGTAACTTTCCAAGCTCTGCTCCTAAATTATTCAGATACCTATTTATTTATTTATTTATTTATTTATTTATTTAATGCATTTCTACCCCACCCTTCTCCCCCCCCCCCCAAAGGGGGACTCAGGGCGGCCTTGTAAACTCCGAACTTACCATAGTGTGAGTCGGCATCTGATTACTTTGATTTATGAAAATGTGATTGAGAAGGATCAGGTCAGATCTCCTGGTCTTCTCAGAATTCTACAGATTTGGACAGAAGGAAATTCGTTGTCAGACATATTAATCAAATCAGTATATAACTCATTGGATCAGGGGTTAGCTAGTTTTTAAGCTGAGAATTTGAATGTAGGGCCGCCAAGTAAAACCAGATGCTTTCAGAGGGAAGCAATGGCAAACCATACCTGAGTTCATCTTGTCTACGAAAATCCTATGAAATTCACAGGATTCTCACATGTCTGTAAAACTTGATGCACACACACGCAAACACTGGTTAATGGTTTTCTTTTAATCATGGGTTTACGGTAGTGGTTCTCAACGTATGGGTCTCCAGGTGTTTAGGCCTACAACTCCCAGGAATTCCAGCCAGTTTACCAACTGTTAGGATTTCTGGGAGCTGAAGTCCAAAACATCTGGGGACCCACAGGTTGAAAATCATTTATAGGATCATAATTTAACTAATGTCATCCACAAAGCTAGCAGTTCAATTGTTCCAGGAATTCTAGTCTGTTGTCAAGGGAGGAACATAGGACTGCTTTCACTTTATTCAGCTTATTTATTCATTTACCATATTTCTATACCGCTCCTTTCAGTCCAGAGGTGACTCAGAGCAGTTTACGACTTGGCAGCAATTCAGTGCCTCAACAATTATAACAAGTAAAACAATAATAAAATTCTGTTAAAAATGATAGCAAACAATATAAAATATTAAAACTCTGGTGCTAATACTGCCTGTGGGTGAATGGATGTTTTTTTTTCCTTTCTGTTAAATTTTGATTGCTAAATTTGATCTTTGTTGTTGTCTACTGGACAGGTTTCGTTGTCTGAAATGCTTAAACTTTGACCTTTGCCAAACTTGCTTTTTTACCGGGCAACATTGCAAACCCCACAAGAAGAGTCATCCTATTATAGAACACTGCAGGCCAGTAAGCAACAGATTCCTTTCCTTTTTTTTTATTAGTCTGTCAATTGGATTCAGTATGCGAATTGGCTTGCAAATGATTGGCATGCTACAGTTAGCTTTCCATATTTGTGGGGATGGCATCCACATATTTGATTATAATGGGCTTGCTGCACACCCACCCACCCCTCGAGGTCAATGCCTGGTGCTTTGCTCTCTTCAGTGATGATCTGAATCACCAACCACCACTCACATCAGCTGGTTCGTAGGCATTAATGGGGGGTGGTTGGTGACTGACATTGTCACTATTCCACTCATCTTGGTTTTAGATAAAGTACAGCAGTACAGCAAGAGCCCCCGGAGGCACAGTGGGTTAAACCGCTGAGCTGCTCAGCTTGTTGACTGAAAGGTCGCAGGTTGAAATGTGGGGAGTGGTGTGAGCTTCCGCTGTCAGCCCCAGCTTCTGCCAACCTAGCAGTTTGAAACATGCAAATGTGAGTAGATCAATAGGTACCATTCCGGTAGGAAGGTAACAGCGCTCCATGCAGTCATGCCAGCCATGACCTTGGAGGTGTCTACAGACTACGCCTGCAAAGAAATTGAGATGAGCACCAACCCCCAGATTTGGACACGACTGGACCCAATGTCAGGGGAAAACCTTTACCTTTACAGCAGTAACCCTCACCTGCTAGGTGTACAAGGAAACCTTGCTTCTCCCTAGAAACATTCAGGGTTTTCCTCCCCTGAAGGGTTGACTATGGAATAATTTATAAGTATTTCTCTGAAATACTTGAGACCAGAATTATTTATTATTTTATTATTTATTTCTTGCATTTATTGACCGCCCCTCTCAGCCCGGAGGCGACTCGGGGCGGTGAACAACAACAACAAGAAGACAATGTACAGTAAATAAAGACAATACAAACCAGACGGATACAACATAACATATACTTATACTAAAAATCCGCTTCGTCAAGTCCTGGGGTCATAGCCGAAATTCGTAGTCCTAGTTCATTCCATTGTCAATTTAACTACACTCAATTGAAGGCCTGTTCAAAGAGCCATGTTTTTAGCCCCCTACGAAAGGCCATCAAGGAGGGCGCCTGTCTAACTTCAGCAGGGAGAGTGTTCCACAGCCGGGGGGCCACCACCGAGAAGGCCCGCTCCCTCGTCCCCGCCAGACGTGCCTGTGAGGCAGGCGGGACCGAGAGAAGGGCCTCCCCAGATGATCTCAAGGCCCTCGTGGGCTCGTAGGCCGAGATGCGGTCAGCAAGGTATTTTGGGCCGGAACCGTTTAGGGCTTTGTAGGATAACACCAGCACCTTAAATTGGGCCCGGTAGCAAATCGGCAGCCAGTGGAGCTGGGACAGCAGAGGCGTTGTATGCTCTCTGCGTCCAGCCCCCGTTAACAACATGGCTGCCGCGCGCTGAACTAGCTGAAGCTTCCGGGCCGTCTTCAAGGGCAGCCCCACGTAGAGAGCGTTGCAGTAGTCGAGGCGGGATGTGACCAAAGCGTGTACCACCGTGGCCAAGTCAGACTTCCCAAGATACGGGCGCAGCTGGCGCACGAGCCGAAGCTGTGCAAATGCTCCCCTGGTCACCGCTGAAACCTGGGGCTCCAGGCTCAGCGATGAGTCCAGGGTCACACCCAAGCTGCGAACCTGCGCCTTCAAGGGGAGTGCGACCCCGTCCAGCACAGGCTGTAACCCTATACCCTGTTCGGCCTTGCGACTGACCAGGAGTACCTCTGTCTTGTCTGGATTTAATTTCAGTTTGTTCGCCCTCATCCAGACCATTACAGCGGCCAGGCACCGGTTCAGGACTTCGACGGCCTCCTTAGTAGCAGGTGGAAAGGAGTGACAGAGTTGGACATCATCTGCGTACAGATGACACCGCACCCCGAAACTCCGGATGATCTCACCCAGCGGCTTCATGTAGATGTTAAACAGCATGGGGGACAAGATGGAACCCTGAGGAACGCCACAGGTCAACGGCTGTGGCGCTGAACAGGAGTCCCCCAGCAACACCTTCTGAGTGCGACCCTCCAGAAATGACCGGAGCCACTGCAGAGCAGTGCCCCCAAGACCCATCTCTGCAAGGCGTCCCAGAAGAATACCGTGGTCGACGGTATCGAAGGCCGCTGAGAGGTCCAGGAGCACCAACAGGGACACACTCCCCCTGTCTAGCTCCCGGCGCAGATCATCCACTAAGGCGACCAAGACCGTCTCGGTACCATGTCCCGGTCTGAAACCAGACTGTGCCGGATCCAGATAATCCGTGTCTCCCAAGAATACCTGGAGTTGTGAGGCCACCACGCTTTCCATGACTTTGCCCAAAAAGGGAAGATTGGAAACAGGCCGAAAGTTGTCCAATTTAGTGGGGTCAAGTGATGGTTTCTTCAACAGTGGCTTTATAACAGCCTGTTTTAGGCTCGCTGGAATCTTGCCTTCCCGAAGGGAGGCATTAACCACCACCGTTACCCACTCGGCCAATCCCCCTCTGGCCTCCTTAAGAAGCCAGGATGGGCAGGGGTCTAGGATGGACGTGGTGGGTCTCATTCCTCCGAGTATCTTGTCCACATCCTCGGGTTTCACAAGCTGAAAAGAATCCAACAAACACTGACAAGCAGGTGCTTGAGTCACATCCACAGAGACTGCATCTAATGTGGCGTCCAGCCCAGAACGGATCAAAGCGACTTTGTCTGCAAAGAACCGAGCAAATGCTTCGCAGCGCGCTGCCGAGTTGTCAGGGCTCCCACCCATGGGGGGAGTTAAAAGACCTCTGACAACCCGGAACAACTCCGCCGGACGGTTTTTTGCAGACGCAATAGTGGCCGCAAAGAAAATTTTCTTTGCGGCTTTTATTGCCGCGGCATATGCCCTCAAAAAGGACACAAACCGTGTTCGGTTTGACTCGCTTGGGTCCGCTCGCCACACGCTCTCTAGAACCCTCTTCCTTCGCTTCATCGCTGCCAGCTCCTCAGTAAACCAAGGGGCTGGTTTAGCTCGGTTACTTGAGAGGGGACGTTCCGGAGCGATCTTGTCAATAGCCCTGGTCATCTCCCCATTCCAGAGAGCGACCAAGGCCTCGACATTATCACCTACCGCGGCGGCGGGAAATTTCCCAAGAGCCATCAGGAATCCGTCCGGATCCATAAGCCTCCTGGGGCGGACCATCTTAATGGGTCCTCCACCCTTGCGGAGGTTAGGGGGCGCAGTGAGCCTAAATCTAATCAGGAAGTGGTCGGTCCATGGCAACGGAGAGATGGACAACTCCTCCACACCGCCACCCTGCTCCCATCCCTGGCAGAAAACCAAGTCCAATGTGTGTCCAGCACAGTGAGTGGGGCCAGTTATTTGTTGGGACAGCCCCATGGTTGCCATGGCAGACATGAAGTCCTGAGCCGCACCTGTGAGGGTTGCCTCGGCGTGGATGTTGAAGTCCCCCAGCACAAGGAGCCGTTGGGACTCCACCGCCAAGCTCGAGACCACCCCCGCTAGCTCAGGTAGGGAGACTGTAGTGCAGCGAGGTGGACGGTACACTAGCAGAATCCCTATTCTGTCCCGGTCACCCACCCTCAGGTGGACGCATTCAAAGTTTGTGGTCTGCGGGATGGGGCTCCTGGTTAGATGGATGGAATCTCTATAGACCACTGCGACCCCGCCTCCCCGTCCTCCGGCTCTAGGTTGGTGTTGCACGGAGAAGCCTGGAGGACAAAGCTGGGAGAGATTTACGCCCCCCGCTTCATCCAGCCAGGTCTCCGTGATGCACGCCAGGTCTGCCCGCTCCTCCAGGATTAAGTCCTGAATCCAAGTTGTTTTTCCGTTGACAGACCTGGCGTTCAACAACACCACCTTCAAGCCAGAGGGCCCGCTCACCTGGTTACACCAAATCACCTTAGGAGACCTATTGGGAATAGTTAATTTAGGAAAGCGGTCCGAATTAAGCCGAATTCGGGGTCTCCTTCTCCCGCATCTCCTCCTTCCCACCACGACCTCTATGGGGGCCCCTCGGCTAGTGGAACACCTCCCTCCCTCCATGCCGCAGTTATGAGCCATAAGGGTATTTCCTCCTATGCTTGTTGTTAAGCTTATTAGTTCTTGCCAGCATCTCCCCTCCCCCTCCTCCCCCCTTCCCACCACACTCTCAATCCCAGATTCCGGGCCACCGGAATTGGCTTTTGGAATACCTGCATTTGCATATGTTTTGGCTTTTGGAATACCTGCATTTGCATATACACAATGAGATATCTTGAAGGTGAGGCCCAAGCCTAAACATTCATTTTTTCCCATAGATATCTTTTATATCTTATATACATATACTTTGGTAATTTTATTTACAAAAAGGAGAATGGTGACAGTGATAACAGGGCAGCTGTACCCTGAGGTGGTGGTACTTTCCCCTTTCCATGAAACAACCCTTGTGTTGTACATGGATCAAAACAAAATTCAGCTTTTGACCCCAAAATCTGTCTTCTACATTGGTATTTATGATAATAAAGAATTATACCTCATACTTAATAGCAACTAACATAGACCAACTGAATCAATTAATGAATATTGAATCAATACTTCTATACATTCCATTGTTTTACGATGTCTACTCCAGTGGGGAATAGTAAGTGGATTTAAGCCTCTGCAGAAAAAAAACTCTGTTACAAAATCTTATTTGGATTCACTTTTGCCTACCAAATATGGGTTATTTAGGGGCCTTTGGAGTCTGATGAAACAGCAAAACATTTTTTTTTTGAGGAAAGCTATCTACATTACAGAAATTCCACCTGGGGAAAGAAGGATAACTTGGGAAATTACTTTTAGGGTACCTGCGTGCATGGAACACAGATGTAAGAGAAGTGTGGTAGTAAAGTTGCTTTGAGAATGCCAGTCAAGCTGGTCTAGCTAAGAGAGGGATCATGGAAGACAAGAGGGATGCATGCTAGATGGTTTTAGTTATGCAGGCACATGTGCTCAATAGTTCTTAAACCTTAATACAATTGCCCCATGTCCAGCAGTGACTGATCTGGAAAAAAGAGACAATAGAGAAGTTGTTACTGTTCACTGGTGCCTTAATGTTTGCAGTCAGCACTCTGAAAATAGCTGCCTCCCTTCTCTGTGATTGTGCCATTTGAGCAGGTGTCAGCAAGAGAGAACATCAAGCTCATTTTCCGCATCGTTCGAAACAATTTGCTGCCGGGACGTTGCAAGAGGAAGGAAGCACTGCGAAGGAAGGCCTTGGGATTGATGGATAACAGAGACTTTTCTACCCAGAGTCAACCACAGTGAGTCCCTCATTTAATAATGAATATTTGGGAGTCTGAAGTTATCTGTATAAGTGGGTAGTTATGCAGATGCACATGCGTACTGCTTAGGGAATTATCAAAGGCAGACCATTATCAAGGAAATAATAATAATAATAATAATAATAATAATAATAATAATAACAACAGCACTTTATTTATATTCTGCCCTTCTCACCCCGAAGGGGACTCGGGGAGGATCACAAGTATACAACAAACACAGCAAACATGCAATGCCATTTGTATAGACAGTACACAGACAGCACAGAAGGAGGTGTTGTTTCGATGCCATGGACGATTGGGCTCGAGTCCACAGGGGGTGCTGTTGCTCCATCCTCTATGACGAAGAGCCATCAGGACTTCCTCATTCCAGCATTTTCTGATCTTCTTTTTCTTTATGGCATTGTAAAACACCTCCCCCACTTTTAGCGGTACCTAATTTCTCTAATTACAGCTAAAGCTGTTTTTGAACTGCTTAGGTAAACGGTGAGCAGGGCTAACGGTCAGCCGCTCATGCTGACCCGGGGCTTTGAACTTGCAGCCTTTCAG
Source organism: Anolis sagrei (assembly GCF_037176765.1). NCBI lineage: Eukaryota > Metazoa > Chordata > Lepidosauria > Squamata > Anolidae > Anolis > Anolis sagrei. The sequence continues at coordinate 168,484,029 of NC_090021.1, read as the reverse complement.
TTGATAGGTCTTATAGTTGATGATTAACCAGTTCTGCTAAACCTCAGGTCATCAAGACATCAAGATATGCTTGGAAATGTGAATGCCAAGGTTGGAAAGAGAAACATTCACCATCTGTCATGAGGAAGTAGCTATATTTTTGATCTTATTTGGAATATGTTCTAGTTGTCAAGCTGATGAAGGTGGTTGGGTATATTGCATAATTCCTGTCCCTCCTTCTCCTTGCAGTCCCTCTTCCATTCAACTCGTTTCCACAGGGGATCCGAAGCCACCTGACCTGTTTCCTGCAGAACATACTACAAAAGTTCAGCTTAACCATACTTCAGATGCCAAAGCTTCCCAAGTACATCAGAAGGATAACAATGGCAGATCACTTGATCAAAAAATAACATCCAATCAGGTAATTAACAATGAGTAATACTGACCAACCAGACATCAATGCAGGGTTATTATCCAGAGATTCTGGAGCATTGTCAACGTTATCAGTCTGGTATAATCTGATCTTGTCTTGAGTTTAGTGCCTTATCACTGCCAGAACGTTGCAGAGGAGAGGTTTGTAAAGAAGTTACAGCTTTTTGTGCTATCTGGGAATAATATATTCCCTGCACTTGAGAAAATAGACTTTACTTTGTAAACACTTATGCTGTAATAAATATATTAGACTGGAAAGTGTTACAAGACAATCGTTGTTGTTTTTAAGGTCCCATAAATGGATGACATCTGGCTGCGTCATACTGTTAGTTTGTGGTTTGCATAATCTTGTTCTGCCCATTCTGTTCACTAATGCATATTGAGATCAAAGTTACAGGATAATTATCAATCGGAATACATTGGATGGAATCCTGCTGGTGAATTATAGATGACTTGGACTTACTCCTTTTTCTTTTTTTTTTTTGCTCATAATGGAAGACTGTTTTCTTTTTTGACCAAACAAAACCAAAATTATCTCTAAAATTTTGCAAGCAGTGTTGCCCTTCACCCAGTTCAGCCATTTCAATAAATGTGGAGAGAGGAGGGAACTGAAGAGGAAGGTTGTTTTCCTACATCTGGATACCCAGCAAGGATGTTATCTATAGCCATTTTTGGAGACTCTTGTGAATGCCTGACATAAGACACTGGAGGCATATTTGCTATTCCCCACTCTCCTTCCTACTCTCTGACAACACTGAAATTGTTGGGTTGTGGAGGGTTTTGGTGTTTACATGGTGAGTTAAGAGGACATCAATAAACAACACTTCAGAGATATAGAGCTACACATATACTTTCCGAAGTAGTCGCTGCCATTCGTCCCATCCTGTGCAATGACCACCTGCTTCATACGTCAGTTTGAGGACTGGGACATCTGTAGGGATACCAAGGTGTTTGTTTATAAAGCTATTGTCCTCCCAACCCTGCTATACGCCTGCGAGACGTGGACAGTCTACAGACATCACATGCAACTCCTGGAATGATTCCATCAGTGCTGCCTCTGGAAAATCCTGCAAATCTCTTGAGAAGAGAAGCAGACAAACGTCACCGTGCTGGAAGAGGCAAAGACCACCAGCATTGAAGCAATGGTCCTCTGCCATCAACTCTGCTGGACTGGCCACGTTGTCTGGATACCCAACCATCGTCTCCCAAAGCAGTTGCTCTACTCTGAACTCAAGAACGGAAAATGGAATGTTGGTGGACAGGAAAAGAGGTTTAAAGATGGGCTCAAAGCCAACCTTAAAAACTCTGGCATAGACACCAAGAACTGGGAAGCCCTGGCCCTTGACCGCTCCAGCTGGAGGTCAGCTGTGACCAGCAGTGCTATAGAATTTGAAGAGGTACAAATGGAGGGCAAAAGAGAGAAATGTGCCAAGAGGAAGGCGCATCAAGCCAACCTCGACCGGGACCGCCTTCCACCTGAAAACCAATGTCCTCACTGTGGGAGAAGATGCAGATCAAGAATAGGGCTCCACAGTCATCTATGGACCCACCACTAGTACACTGATCCTGGAAGATTATCCTATTCGGACAATAAGGGATCGCCTAAGTAAGTAAGTAAGATATGTCAGTAAAAAGTGCTTCCCCCTTTCTCTGTTTCTTCTGTAGGTACCTTCATCTCTTGAGTTGGAGATGGCTAAAACACAAGAATCCATTAAGGCTCTTCAGAATGAGAACAGGTAGGTATAAGGATGTTGGGGATGTGATCTGTGGTGAAGATTGTAGACAAAGATTTGAAGTGGCTTATCTTCCCAAAACCAGGGAATGTTTACCTCCACATCTTTGTTTCAGATTGTAAGGAAAAGGCTTGGAATGGTGCAGCAGGAGACAACAGGGCCACATTTATCAGTCAGTCATGGCAGCTCTATTAGAGAAGTGGGTGGAACACATGTCTGATATATCTCACATAGTAAATATGTAGGTCATCTCTTATTCTTCCAGTCATGTATGTGGGTGTACTTTGATTGCAATCACTAGATGCAGGGAATGCAAAAGCTTTTAAGTCCAGAAAAAATGGCTCAGACATCCCGCAGTACCATCACATGTTGTAAAAAACAATCAGCATCCATTATCTTTGGTACCAAATACACACAATGCCTATGCCCCTTCAGATGAAACTAGGCTACAGCTTCCATTATTGCTTGCCATGAGTCATTTAGAAGGCCAGAGGCACTAGTGCCCTGTTGAGCTATATCAGGATAGGCTCAATGAGAGCATACCTTAAGTTTCATATCTTTAACTGGAGTTCCTCATTCTTCACAGAAGCCTCAGTCCCTATCAGTGGGAGAAGAAAAATAGGCACTTAAGAGCACAATATTATAATATGATTTGCTCCTGAGAAGCAAAATTGTTAATGAGGGAGAGAAAATAGTGTGTGGAGTGGATAAGAGGAAATGGCACAGAACAGGATTGGGAAAAGATTCATATTCTCATTGCATGGGTATTTTAAAGGAAATATTACATGTATCATCGCTAGCAATGCTACCATAAGAAACAAAAGCATGATGTGATGTTACAGTGTGTGTGTGTGGAGGTGTTATTGTTTGTTCCTTTTACAGATTTTCACCTGTGCCCTAAATTGTAGTTTGTTCACAAGTCCAGCAGTGTGTGCAATCAGTAGAAGTGTAGTTGAGTTTTCAAGAGATGGTCAAACATGATCAAGAACAACTGAAGGCAATTGCTTTGGGAGATGTTGGGTCTTAAGGGCTTCATCACATGCGGGGCTGCAATCATTGTACAACACTTGCATCTGTCACAATGCCATGGCTCTGCCTTATTTAGATAGAGATGAACCAAACAAATGCCCAGTTTGTGTTAAACAATTTAATTAAAGCAGCACTTACTTTCTGGCTGTTTTAATAGTCCAAGACATAAACGAAAGATAGCACTCAGCCACAGAATATAAAACAAAACTGACAGCAAATGCTGTTGCAGGTTCAACATAACACCGTAGTCAAAAGGTCCAGTCTAGTGGTCAAACACCGATAGTTCAATGAGCAAAGTCCAGGGATCAAGAGTCTATACCGTAGTCAAAAGCCAGTCCAGAGATCCAAGGTTCCATGGGTTCAAGACACAGGTCAGGATACCAAAAATCCACAAACCTGGTGAAAAACCAGCAGCATTTACCACCAAAATAAGACAAATACTTTTCTCCCAAAGATCAGTCCCAAGGCTAACTCATTATATCCAGAAACACCCAGCTGCAGCCTATCTCTTGCATACCTCCACCCTTAACTGCTTTCATCCATTACTTACAGATTATTCAACCCTTTAGAACTAAGACTTACATTAACCCTTCCATCACCAACTGCTAGGCCTGCCACCACCAACCACCAACAACTGCAGAACATGATACATGACAGTACCCCAGTTAATTCACAGAGTCCCACATTGCCCATCACATGACATACACTGACTTCCGGTGGGATGCCTTTAATCAACTGGAACGCAAATGTAACGACGCCACCAGTTGTAGGGACGTTACTGATTTGTCAGAGTCTCCTATGATTTGTAATGAATCTACAAATTTGATAACACAGCCACTAGCCTGTAATATTTTGTTTATCTTCCTTTGATGTGTAGCGCGGCTTGACTCAAAAGTATACGAAACAGAGACTTGGATTTAAGAGAAACTGAAATAAGTTTAATGAAGTATAGAAGCTTAATGATTTCAATGTTTCTTAACTCCTAGAGGTACATTCCTTTAGTGGTTACATTTATAACCTTTCATAAAACAACTCTTAAGAGGACTATTCTTTCCACTAGACAGGTTTTAAACTTATTTCCTTCAAAATGTGTTTTTTTCCTTAACAGATCACTCTAGGTTCTAGCCTATTCTTTCCCTCTGTTATCTCTGTTACAGTAAAGATTCTTACTGGGGTTCTCTTCCCCTTTTTGCTCAAACCCAAATTACTAATCTAAATAAATCAACTTGACCTATCTAAACCACACAGGCTAAAAGCCTAAACCTTCCTGATTCTCAACACAGTAGAACCAGCTTTCCCTGCGGTTCTCTGACCACAGACTGCCTAGTGGCAGTTGGCTTGTCCCCTTTTACCATGGCAACCCATCTCAGAGTGAGCTGAGCTGGCTACCATCCCCCCAGTTATGCTATTTTAAATACTTACCCCTTTAAACACCTACCTATAATTATATATGACTATAGGTTAAAATTCACATTTCACCACAGCAAGCATCCTACAACATTGTGCCCAGAACACAGGAGACTTCCTGTGTTTCGTTGGGAACAACGGGGCAACGTGGGTGGAAGCCACACAGTGGTGCTTCCCCACATGTGATAGAGAAGCATCATTGTGGGTGAAGCGGGGCACCAGGTACCGGAATTGCCCTGCTGCCCCACCAATTTGCCAAGGAAGCTGGCGAATTGCCCCATACAACCTTATCAATGGAATGAGGTCAGATGTGTAGCACTTTGTAGGTCAAATGGGATTGTGAACTAAGCCAGCAATGGTGCAGTGATGATATTGGCTTTCAGAAGTCTGTTCTCTGGTAGGATTTGGGGCACTCCTTGAAACATACTCTTGAGAGTTTCTGAAAAGTCCTCAAGAACAGCCTCGGCAAACACGTCTTCCTGTTAAGCAATCTCATGATATCTTGAGACACTGAATGCCAGTCAGTAGTTTCTGTGAATTTTAATCTGGCTCCACTCACTCTAGCCCAGTGTTTGTGATAGCCCCCTTTCATATGTTTAGCTTGATATGACTATTGTGCCATTTGAATGTCATGCAGGCACCTGAGGAAGCAACTGACTAAATGGAAGAACCAAGTGCAGGCCCTTCACTCTGCTCAAGAGGACAAAAAACGCAGGTTTGATGAGCTGATGATGAACCAGGAAAACCTCAAGATGGAGCTTCAGAAACTGAGAATAGAAATTAAGGTACAGAAGGGGGCAAAAATCCCTGGGGTCTATTCACAAAGAATTACTTCAAAATCCATTTGAGAAGAACAAGATTCAGAACCGTACTGGACCAATCTTGTTGATGAAATTATATGCATGCCCGCCAACAGTTCTAATTTCACACAGACTTTCCAATTGATCACCTGCCATTCCAGCTGATTTTAAAATGTCCCATTTTCTTTCTCCCCTTCCCACATTCCCATTTTGTCATCAGGTTGCTTTTATTGATGGAAACTCGGTTCATATGCAAAAAGTAGCTTGCATTCAATTAATTAACTCAGCAGGAGATAGAGAAGATATCGAATCTTGCCTTTCCCAGTAGGATCATGGGAAAGGAAACTATTTATTTATGAGCAAACTATTTATTTATTTATTTGCTGTATTTATTTATGACATTTATATGCTGCCCTTCTCACCCCGAAGGGGACTCAGAGTGGCTTACAAGATATATATACATACAATATATTTTAGCATAGTACAATATCAGTATTATATATTACTATATTGTACTCTACCATTATACTGTAATATTATTAGTAATATTACATGTAACATAAAATATGTAATTATTATATTGTATTACATTATAATATTATAAATATTATATGTATGTTGGAATCAATATATTCTATTATATTATTAGTAAAGCACAGGAGGCAAGATGGAACTGTCTTCTACCCCCGTCTCTCTTCACTCTGGCCTAACTATTGCAGCCTCTCCTAACTTATGTGTTGTGCCACATTAATTACTTTTGCTGTCTTGACCACACTCTGATGTTGCATGTCCACATGTGTCCTGATTTGTATTTGTGAAATATTGGAGTTTATGGATATGGACCACTTCAAGAACAAAGACAGAGATGGGTAAACCTTGGCTTTCTGGAGATTTGGGACTACAGTTCCTACTAATGAAATGGTAATGAAGTATGGAAGGTGTAGTCCAAAATCTCCAGATGACTAAACTTTCTCCACTCAGTTCTAGCATGTGAAGAACTATGAAGTGTGCTCTCATGACTGGAGCTTTATGGCCCAGGTTGGATAACTTCTTCTCAACTACTATTTTGATTATCCCAGACCTATGTGTGTGTGTGTATTAGCTGTAACTGCTCACTGGAACTTTCCATACATGATTAAATTAATTAACTATATGCAAATCTGCTATATACTTGGCCCTCAATATCCATGGGTTCTGTATCCATGAATTCAACAAGCTATAGCTTGAAAATATTTTTTTTAATCCTCCTCATAACAAATGTTGTAATTTTTCCATTCCAACTTTTCTGGCTTCATGAGGGTATGCTGGATTCCAGCCACAGGGTGAGCTGACGCTTCACTGTTCACTTATGACAGCAAGTCATTTGATGGAGTACTTCCTCATTCTTCTGCACACTGCTGGAAGGTTTTATGGTATCGTAAATTAGTTAATTTAGCCTCCTTGCATAAAGGAGTACCTAAACACTATGCTGATGTGTAGATATATTTTGCTGTAAAAGTAAAGGTAAGGGTTTCCCCTTGTTGTTAAGCTTAGTCAAGTCTGATTCTGGGAGGTGGTGCTCATATCCATTTCTAAGCCAAAGACTAGTGTTGTCCATAGACGCCTCCTAGATCATGTGCTCATGCATGGAATGCCATTACTTTCCTGCCAAAGCAGTACCTATTGATCTACTCACATTTGCATGTTTTCGAACTGCTAGTTTGGCAGAAGCTGAGGTTAATAATGGGAGCTCACCCCGTCCCGCAGATTCGAACAGCCAACCTTCTGGTCAACAAGTTCTGCAGCCCCACCATGGCCCCATTTTTTCTGTAGCCTTCTAAAATTTTACAGATTCACAGACTATCTCCAGCACTTGTTTGAATTTTGTATACAAGATGCCATTTTACTATGCCATGGGTCTTGAGTACCCACAGGTTTTCTTTGTATCTTTCTGTCTTTGCCTCCTCACTCTCATCTTCCTCCCTCTTGGCACATTTAATCATTTCAATCAAGATCTCATTTTTCCTTTACAACGCAGACTTTACATAACAACAAATTCCTGAAGGAAAGGAATCTTCAGCATGGAACCAGTCATTCTTCATTCAAGACCAAGCATATGAAATATTTAAAGTGCAAGTCTGCTCCTTGTACTCAAAAGAAGTGGTCCTTGAAGGAACCACAGACAGCTCCTCTTACCAAGAATCCCAGAATGCCAGCAACCACATTGCAGTCACCGCCCTCACCAAATGCTCGTCCTGAAGTTGTGCATCATGAAAACCCAAATAGAGAAACTGTTCCTCTTACAAACCACTCTGGAGGTCAAAAACCCAAATACAATGGGTACCATCTCAGCATGGGGATTAAGACCTCAAGCTCCCACTCTTCCTCTCCAAGAGAGGCATGTCTCAGTGAAAGGCAGACAGAGGAGGAAGAACTGCAGCACTTATTGACAAAACTGAAGGATGCCCTGTCCTTCCAAGCACAGCCTGGTAAGAATATCCCAAATGTGCAGCCCCACATCAGGTCTTGCTCTGATGTGGGGCTCAGCCTATTGTCTAGCCTTGTCCCAAGGGCCAAAAAGGACCTTCATTGAGCACCTCTTTTTCATGAATGCCTTTTAAATATTGTGTTTTCTATCTATTGCAAAATGGATTGCTCAAATGGGCTAGGTAAACAATATCTCTCATTACTGTATGTTGTTGGCCTATAGTTCCTATCAACATTACCCAATATTAATGATGAAAGATTGTGGAAGTTGCAATCCCAAAATATCTGCCTTTAATCTCTAGAGTGATAGGAAGATAATGCCAGATGGTTTCTTTTAATTTTGCTTTTTGTTTGACATTTTATGATGCAGTGCTCTTATGTGGTTTGGAGAATGGTTATGTTGGTTTTCAGATATTTATTATTATTATTTTATCATTAGAGCAGATTACAGGATATACACAGACACAGGAAAACATTCATGTTTTTGAACTGCTAGATTGGTAGGAGCTAGGGTTAATAGCTGGAGCTCACCCTGTCCTGTGAAGTCAAACTGCCAATCTTCAGGTCAGCAGTTCAGCAGAAAAAGGGTTTAACCCACTGCATCACTACAGCCGCCGTCTTCTTCTTCTTCTTCTTCTTCTTCTTCTTCTTCTTCTTCTTCTTCTTCTTCTTCTTCCACTACTACTATTACTACCACTGCTACAAATAATAATAATAATAATAATAATAATAATAATAATTATTATTATTATTATTTCGAATCCAGACTGACAAAGTTTTGGAACACAATACACCAGACATTACGATTGTGGAAAAGAAAAAAGTTTGGATTATTGATGTCGCCATACCAGGTGACAGTCGCATTGAGGAAAAACAACAGGAAAAACTCAGCCGTTATCAGGACCTCAAAATCGAACTGCAAAGGCTCTGGCATAACCAGTCCAGGTGGTCCCAGTGGTCATTGGCACACTGGGTGCCGTGCCAAAAGATCTCAGACGGCATTTGGAAACAATAAACACAGACAAAATCACGATCTGTCAACTGTAAAAGGCCACCTTACTTGGATCTGCGCACATCATTCAAAAATACATCACACAGTCCTAGATGCTTGGGAAGTAATAATAATAATAATAATAATAATAACTTTATTTGTACCCCGCTACCATCTCCCCAAGGGACTCAGTGCGGCTTACATGAGGCCAAGCCCACAGCACATCAATAACCAAAGGCGATAACAAATAATCAATACAAACATTTAAAATAAAACTCGTAAACAAAAATACACAATAAGCAATAAACAATAACATACAGCATTTAAAAACCTATGTTACATCTGTCATGTAGGGAGTGTTCGACTTGTGATTTTGTGATATGAAACCCAGCATATAGATCTCATTGGCTGTGACATACTGTGTTTTTGTGTCAGAATGATAATAATAATAATAATAATAATAATAATAATAATAGACACACCTTTACTCTACTTTAAAGGAAAGAAGTCAGGCTAACAACGTCTTTCTCAAAGTGTACCCTAGTTAGACTTCTCCTTCCTCTTTTGTCTTTCAGGATCTTCAGCCATGAAATGCTCCTTATCAGTTGCGTGTTTTAAAATAATTCATTATGATTTGCATTGCTCTAAATTCTAACATTCATTTCCAATCTGAAAATTGAGTGCTGATTGATTCAAGAATGTCAGCCTCCAGCACCCTCAAGATGTTTAGTGTCTTACTAGAATTTGCCCTACTATTAAACAGAGAATCATGACCTTAGGCAACAGATCTGAGATATTATGAAATGGTTAGATATTTATCTGGTTAATTCTTTACTTCCGGTCAAAGCGTGGATAAAGGGAGATACTTGTAGAATCTCCTGTCTGAAGAAAATGACATAATGATATTTTTGGTACTATTGCACCTTGAGCGAGGTTCTATTAGTCACTGTACTATAGTGGAAAGGTTTTTGATTCCTGGGATCTTTGAAATCTTTCAGTTGTATAAAGTTGGAATCATTTTATTGGAATCCTGCCTTTATGGAAGTGAGAAAGCTTTGCTTCCTACAAGATATGCTGACATCTACACTGACTCCAAATAATGTTTTTCTTCCCTATTCCTACTGCAGGTCAGCCCTGTCTACCCAAGGATGGATTGATCTCCACAGCAGAGCATGTTTATAAATCATTCTCTGATGTCATCAGCCAAGTAACTTTGCCAGCTAGGAAATATGAAGACAGTGGTACTAATCCTTTCCTTCTGCTTGATTGCCCAAGGTAAAGAAGGCAGGCACTTCATGCTCACTCAGAAATTGCCTTAGAATCAACTGGCATTAGGTACATTAAGATCACTACTGACCGAAAGGTCATGAGTTCAAAGCCAGCCCGAGTTGGAGTGAGTGTCTGACCAATTTGTGTAGCTTGCTGTCGACCTTTGCAACCCGAAAGACAGTTACATCTGTCATGTAGGAAATTTAGGTACCGCCTACGCAGGGATGCTAATTTAACTAATTTCCGATGCCATAAAAATCTCCAGTAAGCCTGCAAAGAATGAGAAGTACTCCATCAGTGTCACAATTGGATGGTGAAGCAACAGCTCCCCTGGTGGCCAGAATACCCTCATGAAAAATCGAAATGTTAAATTGCCTCTGTGTGTCTGTCTATATATGTTGTGTGTCTATGGCATTGAATGTGTGCCATGTATATGTACATTGTAATCCGCCCTGAGTCCCCTGTGGGGTGAGAAGGGCGAAATATAAATACTGTAAATAAATAAATAATAGTGGATATTCATGCAGTGCTATGGGCAAATCATTTGTACGATGATTTCCATTGTCTTTATATTCTAATAGTTTCATTCCAACAACACAGTACCACAGAAAGAAATGGACTGAGAGTAAGTGCCCAATCATTTTGATCCTGCTTGTTTTAATGGTAAAACCACAATGGAATGTTGTTATATATTTATTTATTTACCATATTTATATACCGCCTTTCTCAGCCTGAAGGCGACTCAAGGTGGTTTACAATCAGCATAATTCAATGCCCCCAACAACATAAAATATAGTTAAAACATTAACATATCGTATAAACCATATAAAATCAATAAAAGCAATAAAAAACAATAAAACACAAGTCCTCAGCATCTCATTACTAAAATCATTTTCCAGTCGCATCGTCCAATCGTTCCATGGATCTAAATTAGCCTGTTACACTGCATCTGTGAATGCTTGCTCAAAGAGCCAGGTTTTAACTTTTTTTTCGAAATGTTAGGAGGGAGAGGGACGATCTGATATTTCTAGGGAGGCCATTCCATAGCCGAGGGGCCACCGCTGAGAAGGCCCTGTCTCTCATTCCCACCAGTTGCATCTGCGAAGGAGGCAGGACTAAGAACAGGGCCTCCCCAGACGATCTTAGAGACCTAGATGGTTCATAGGGAGAGATGCATCCGGACAGGATTATATTACATTGTACTCATAGTATACAGGTATTCCTTTTCCCATTAGAAACAACATAAACTTAACTTAGAACAGAGAGAGGAGGGAGAAAAGGAGATAGATAGATAGATAGACAGACAGACAGACAGACAGACAGACAGACAGACAGATAGATAGATAGATACAGAAGGAATCAATAGTACAATTCTACATTTCATTTTTCTTCACTCCTAAGAGTCCAGTAATCCTTGTGAGCAAAGCAGGCTGTCTGTTGTGCGCATGGATGCATATTACGTTCTGTTCTTTTTTCTTTCTTACAGGAGTCCCCAGCATTTGTGAGAAGGTGCCTAGATGTTGAGGGGAAAGCAACATGAGAATATATTTCTATACCTGAAATTGTATATTTACCAACATGACCAATGCCATCTTTCATTTGATTATAATGGATCAGTCTCTCTCAAGAAAGCAACTTTTCATTGTATTGAAAGACTGATACACCATCTGGTTAGAAGCAATGGGAACGATATGACTAAAGGGAGGCTGTAGTCTGGCAGGACCTCAGGTGAGATATGATGGCACGAGATTCTCAGGAGACAGATACAGAACTTCCTTTAAGTCACCCTGATCATCTGATGAGTTGTGGATGTGGCAGAAGGTTGGAGAATAGCCATATATCCATACACTCTTGCTCCCCCTCAACGTTTTGTTCCCATAGTACACTTTCCTCCACCTGTATGAAGGCCTGTTTTGTACGACCCCATTTCTTTATGAGCTTCTTCCTCACAAATAATCTGCTCCATTCCTATCTCACTCTGAGTTTTTAATATTTTATCTCGCACATGCAGCCCGCTCATTGTCATGATTGTGAATGATTTTGCATTGTATTTTTATATTGCTTACTGTACTCATATATTTTATGTATTTTACTGTGTTGTTGTTTGTGCCTTGGTTTTTATTTTATTGTAATATGCTGTTAGGCTTGGCCTCATGTAAGCCGCACCGAGTCCCTGTTGGGGAGATGGTGGCGGGGTATAAATAAAGATTATTATTATTATTATTAGTACTATTGTATTGTCAAAGGCTTTCATGGCCAGAAACATTGGGTTGTTGTAGGTTTTTCGGGCTATATGGCCATGTTCTCGAGGCATTCTCTCCTGACGTTTTGCCTGCATCTATGGCAAGCATCCTCAGAGGTAGTGAGGTCTGTTGGAACTAGGAAAAGGGATTTATATATCTGTGAAAAGACCAGGGTGGGACAAAGGACTCTTGCCTGCTGGAGCTAGGTGTGAATGTTTCAACTGACCACCTTGATTAGCATTTGATGGCCTGGCAGTGCCTGGAGCAATCTTTTGTTGAGAGGTGATTAGATGTCCCTGATTGTTTTGCCTCTGCTGTTTTGCTGTTTTAATTTTAGAGTTTTTTAATACTGGTAGCCAGATTTTGTTCCAAACTATCTTCAAAGGCAGCCCCACATAGAGAGTGTTGTAGAAGTCCAAATGGGAGGTAACCAAGGCTTGGACTACCATGGCCACAGCTGGTGCACAAGTTTTAATTGTGTGAGAGTTTTCTTGGCCACCACCAACACCTGAGGTTCAGTGCTGAGTCCAAGCTGTGAACCTGCATCTTCAGGGGGAGTGTGACCCCATCCAACACAGGCTGTAATCCCACACCCTGATCCATCTTCAGACTGACCAGGAGTACCTCTGTTTTGTCTGGATTTAGTTTCAGCTTGTTGGCCTTCATCCAGTCAATTACTTATGACAGGCACCGGTTTAGGGGCAGGACAGCATCCTTGGCTTTCGGTGGAATGGAGTAATAGAGTTGAGTGTTGAACTCCAAAACTCTGGATGATCTCTCCCAGCGGTTTCATGCAAATGTTAAACAGCATGGGGGACAGAGCTAAACCCTGAGGGACCCCACGGGTCACTGGCCAGGGTGTCCCCTGGCACCACCATCTGGGTCTGACCCTTCAGGAAGGACCAGAGCCACTGAAAAACAATGCCTCCCAGTCCCATCCCAGAGAGCCAAGTCAGAAGGATACCATGACTGATGGTATCGAAAGCTGCTGAGAGGTCCAGGAGAACTAGCAGGGACACGCTCTCCCTGTCTAGCTCTCTTGATAGATTATCAGCATGGGAATCAGATTCAGGATTTAAAATAGAAAAGAAACAATGGGCCTTAATCTGAAAAACTCAAGCGCATAAATTAATTTCAGCACAAGTGAGACAAAATGTATTGAAAATTATATAGAGCACTACTATCCACTTAAACGACATAGAATTAATAATAGTATGCATGGGATAGGTTTGATAATAGGATAGGTTGTTTTAAGTGGCATTGAATCTTGCCGGAGTTGTAAGCCGCCTTGAGTCTCCCTATGGGGTCGAGAAAGGTAGGGCATAAATGAAGCAAATAAATAAATAATAGTATCCCTAAACTACAATATGTTGGAGAAAGTTGGAGAAACTGGGGATGGTACAATATGTTGGAGAAAGTTGGAGAAACTGGGGATGGGAGCCACATGTGGATAATGTGCCCAAAAGATTCTGGGATGAAGTTCTATTGTGGATAAAGCAAATGGTGAGAGAAACAATACATTTCAGGGGAGCTTTATTACTGATCTCTGTATTAAAAAGTGAGAATAAGGATTTGGTAAATAAAAATCTTCTAGTATTCATGCTATGTGCCACAATACTTGAAATAGTCAGAACGTGGGGGAAAAAAGCTAGAGAATTTATCAGTAAAGAATTGGTTAAATAAGATAATTTATTTAACCAATAAATTAACATATAAATTAATATTGGCAAAAGGAAGAACAAAAGAAGACCTAATTGAAAATACATGGAAGCCATTTATTATGTGCATGTGCAAAAGTAATGGCAAATTTAAATGACCAAATGACCAAGAAAAATTATGCATGAACAATGAGAAAACCACAACTATATGCAATGGAGAAAATTAGAATAAGCAACAGAAGTGGAACATCTGTATTTGTATAAAGCTATGTGAACTATGTGGGCAGGGGTGTATAGATCTGGGAATAGTTAATGTAACAGTGCAATTGTATTGTGTTAAATGTTTTTTAATTAAATAAAAAATAGCACAGGTGACTCATGGAGTGAGAGCAGTTCATGGCTTGCTTTCCCCCCCACACTTCTTTCAGACCAGAGCAATACTGATGTGGGAAGAAGCTATGCAATGGGAAATTTCACTTGTATTGTGGCAAAATTTGGAAATTATTTGTAAAAGTTATTTGTTGTCCTGATTGATTAAAATATTTGAAAACAATATAGCAAATCATTTTTTAGTTAAATAGGTATCCTCAAACTGCCACTCTCCAAAATTCCTGACCATTGAACAAGCTGCTGGGCAGCTAGGGCTTCTATGATAGCTATAACTCTAATATTTCTATGCCCTAGTCTGCAAACATCCAACATTGCCTCCTCATATGGAAAAGCCATTTTGCCCCAGAAGTCACCATTAAGTTTGGCAGGTTTTTGCCATGACAAAATTCAATACCTTTTATGTGCATCGTCCCTTCATTCTTGACATACCGTCCATGTGTGGTGAAGATACAGTAATAGCCGTACTTACTTCTTATGTCCATTTGCTTTTGGTCTTCACCAAGCTGCCTTTTCCCCAGACCATGTGTTCTGGAAAGGACACAGTCCACATAGATATCCCAGAAGAGCTGTGCTAAATCCCAGAAGAGCGCACCATGCTCCAAGTTCTCTGATGACTTTAGGGAGACCATGAAGTCCCAAAAGCTACTAACAGAGTCAGAAACATGTAGGTTCCTCATCTCCAACAAAATGGCAGATGAGGATTCCCAACACTGGGGATCAGCTTGGCCAAGAGCCTGAGGATCAATCTGGCTGTAACAGAAGGAAGGTGCCATATAAAAGAAGCCCACGATGAACAGAAAACAGACGGATCTCATATTGTGGTGAATCTCTCCTCTGATGCCAGAATCCATCGACTTTCTGGAGTCTGTCAAGAGCACAAAGAGTATAACAATCCCATACCTTTGAGGTAATTTGTAGAATACATGCTTTGTATACAAAATTACAAAACCAGTTCTCCAGGTAGTGTAGACCAGAGGTTCTCAAAATGTGCTCCATGGATCCCTTCAGCTCTGTGAAGCATACTGAGGAGTTCCATGGTTCCCTCCTCCAAGCTTTCCTTCCTCCTTTCTGCTTCTCCCCTCACTTCCCTTGCCACCAAAAGCCCTTTCCCCTTGCCTTCCTTACTTCTAAAACTCTATTTCCCACTGCTCAGGGAGTGCTTTGATTGTCCTTTTCCTACATAACAGGAGGGAGTTGGACTGCATGGTCCCTGGGGTCTTCCACTGAAATACTATTAGATTTATATTGGTTAAAATGGTTCTTCGTTTTAAATATTGCATTGTTCTTTCTTTCCCTTTTTTTGCACTACAAATGTAATATGTGCAGTATGCCTAGGAATTGATTTATTTTTTCCCCAATTAGTTCACACAAGCACTCTCCATCTGGCCTGTCTGTCAAATTTTAAAACACAATGTGTCAAAAAGCTTGCATATGCCTGATATATGTATGTTATATATAATATAATATATAAACATTTCTTGGGGCTCCACAAGAAACGTTTTGTTGCTACTAAGGGTTTGCAATGTACTTTTCCTAAGTTTTGGAAAGGATCAGGGCTGTTTCTGTTGCAGCCAATTGAGTGTATTGTTATCTCATGTATATAGTAAGCTACTGTGTGTTTGTACTTTGAGCATTGTGTTCAATGCTGGGAGCATTGCGTTCTGTGATTTGCTTGAGGGCTCGTTCTGAGTTGAAAAGCCTTTGGTTGGTGCCAGAACAGCATCCTGAAGATAAATTTTGTTTATACAAGACAAGGTCAGTCTGCTGACAACAAAGGAAAGAAGGACTGTATATTGTTCCCTGTTACTTTCCTGCATTTTGCTGTTGAATGAAGACAACTCATCGAAGATATTGTTTTGTATTACATTTTGGTGAGAGCAATTCTTTTGTTTTGTTTTTGTATGCTGTGAATACAACTTCATTTTCTTTTCTACTTAAAGCAACAGACTTATGTGTTTTTATGAGTTACTTTATCACACTTAGAGTTACAAGGTCTAGAGTCATTCTGTGGGCTACTTATGCTAAACACTGACATGTTTGCTTCAAAAAGAGCTCTGCGACTGAAAAACTTTGGAAACCACTGGTATAGACAGTCCTTAGCCTTAGTCCTTAGCTTTAGATTATGTCAGTGGTCTGCTTTAGTGTAAGGAGGTTCCCTCTGCTACTTGGGTTGAGTACTTGAGTCCATTTTTCTCTAATAATGTTCCAAATATCAAATAAAGAAAAGTCCAAAAGCATAGGAAACTGTTATCCAGGAGGAGGGTGTTGAAATTCCTTGGAGCATGCCTAAACTACTTCATGTGGGGCTATGATATCCAAGCTATTTTGTTGAGGTGGAGTTTTATGTATTTTTGTAGTACATGCTAAGGATACAACCTACCTTTTGTCATTCCTTCTATTAGCAAACTCAGGTGATGAGTGCCAAATGGATTATCAGTAATATGAAGCTACCAAGAAATGAGAAGGAAATATCAGGATGCCAATATATTTTGGTCAATCATTTCTTCATTGTGATAGAGAAGTTGTGAGACAGGAGAAACACCCACTTTGGGCCTTTCCACACAGCCATATAACCCAGAATATCAAGGCAGATAATCCACAGTATCTGCTTTGAACTGGGTTTTCTGAGTCTATGTTGCCACATAATGCAGATTTTATACAGCTGTGTGGAAGGGGCCTTTGTCATGCCTCTTTATAAATAGATCTTCAACAAAGTTTCAAAAGCTCTACTAAGGGTGGAGAGATCTGTCCAGGGTGCTGAAGTGTATTATATCTACCTTAATAGCTCCTTAGTATTTGTTAGTTCCTGCTTTCTCCTTTTCTTGCTGCCTAATATTGCTTCTTCTTCTGCATCTATTTCAGTACTTCTTCAGTTGTGTTTTCCTTTTCTCTGTCCTCCCCCACCTCCATTTTCTTGGCAGTACTGAGAGTCTGAGATACTTGGAGCCCAAACGGTGTTTAACAATCAACCATTTCCCGAGCAAGAAGTCAGCAAAGCCTTATGGAGGGCCATCATAAATCCTAACACTACACAAGGAGATATATTGAGTATTTATTTATTTATTTACTATATTTGTATACCGCCCTTCTCAGCCCTCAGGTGACAGGGCGGTTTACAATGGCAACTATTTGATGCCCCAAAATACCATAAAACATTTAAAAACATTAACCCAGAATATAAAATCATAACAAGAGTATTAAAAACATAAATCATTTGTATCTCCTAATAAAAACATTGTCCAATCTCGTTGTCCAGTCGTTCCAAATTCCTATGTCTTTTACCTTGCATTTTCAAACACTTTCAAAGTCTTGACTGTTTTACGAATTGTTAAGAGGAAGGGGGGGTGATCTAATGTCCCCAGGAAGGGTGTTCCATAGCCGAGGGGCCACCACTGAGAAGGCCGTCTCTCATCCCCACCAAACTATTTGTGACGCAGGCGGGATCAAGAGCAGGGCATCCCCGGATGGAAGTCCTAGCAAGTTTATAAGGAAAGATGCGTTCAGACAGGTAAGTTGGGCCAGAACTGTTTAGGGCTTTATAGGCCCTATAAAGTAGCTTTGATTTTTGTTTAGATTTGATCGTGGGTCATATTTCAGAGGTATGTCTGAGTTTCTCAGCTGCCTTGCAAGCTTAGAAACTATTTTTGCTGTTGTTATGTCAGCTCCAACTTGTGGTAACCTTATCTCAGGGCTTTCTTTGGAGATGTGTCATTGTGGTTTTCTAAGATTGAGAGCCTGTGACTTGTGCAAATTCATCCAGTAGGTTTCCATGGCTGAGAGGTTTCAAACCCTGATCTCCCAGAATCATAGTCTAACACTCAAATCACCACACTGGCTCTTCACACATCATGCTGACTGTCTGAATGGAGAGGTCTCCAAGTGCCTAAAGCAGTTGCTTTTCACCTTTGCTTCGCAGTGGATTCCCAAGGCCCCTCCTTGGTACTGAAACTGGGGCAAATCCTCACCACCCCTTCTTGCTGTAGAGGAATAAGGAGTGATAATATATACACTTACCTATTTGAATCCAGTGAGGTTTCCTTAAGTAAAATAACAAATTGTAGCTAGACAATACTGCCTTAGTGGTAACTTTCTCTGTCATGAGAATCTGAAATCTGCTTCGGATGTGTGCCCATGGCTTTCTTTTCTTTATGTGGGAGTGTATGGTTTTTCTTTATCTTGCGTCAAAGCTCGTCGCAGATCATTCCCCTCCCCCCCCCCCCACCTTTCAGGTTCAATCTATGAAGCAGATTCATTTCTGGCCCTCCTACGGTTATGCCTTGCCTTGTGAGCACTTCGAAATAAATTAGTTTCAGTTCCCACTTGGAAGTAATGCAAAGACTGGACTGAAATCATGTAGTAGTCCTTCTGTAATCTCAGCAGCTGAGAGTAGTGAGTGGGCTGAAAAAGCATCCATGATGAGAGGGATGAGAGGCATAAATGCAGTTCTGCTGCGAAGTACTAAACCTCTCCTTGAATTGGAGGGAAGAGTCCATCAATTGGTTCAGACAAGGGCAAATTTTTAATTAGGTTCTTTTTTAGGACAAATTTGATTTCAACAAAAGATTAAGTCTACATGTATATTCTTTTCCAGAAAAGTGTATATAGGGTTAGTCTTGAACAGGCATGTTACCATTCCAATTATTGGAACATGAACATTCTCGATTTTGGCAACATTATTGCCTGGATCAAGCTGTGCCTTATGTGTCCAGAAAGATGTCAGTCTGTGAAAAATCACCAAGGAATGGTAGGAAGTGATGTCACTAAAACTTGCATGAGAGTTAATATTTATAAGCCTAGCCCTTTTCCTTTCTTCATGTGACGTATATAGGAGAGGCAAAGTGACCCATTTAAGGTGGAATCGGGTGTCAAACAGGGATGTATTATCGCCCCAACTTTATTCTCCATCTTCATCGCTATGATACTTCACCTTGTTGATGGGAAGCTTCCCACCGAAGTGGAAATCATCTATCGGACAGATGGCAAGCTATTCAACCTCAGCAGACTGAAAGCCAAAACCAAGGTTACAACAACATGTTATAGAACTCCGGTATGCTGATGTGCGCATTCAGAAGAAGATCTACAAGCCGCTCTAAACATCTTTGCAGAAGTATACGAGAAGCTCGGCCTGTCATTGAACATTGAGAAAACCAAAGTGCTGTTCCAGCAGACACCAGCAAACCCCTCCAATGCCAGAGATACAGCTTAATGGTGTAACATTAGAAAATGTTGATCATTTCCGCTACCTTGGCAGCCACCTCTCCACCAAAGTCAACATCGACACCGAAATACAACACGGCCTGAGCTCTGCGAGCGCAGCATTTTTCCGAATGAAGCAGAGTGTTTGAGGACCGCGACATCCATAGGGATACCAAGGTGCTTGTTTATAGAGCTATTGTCCTCCCAACCCTGCTATATGCTTGTGAGACGCGGACTGTCTACAGACGTCACATGCAACTCCTGGAACGATTCTATCAGCGCTGCCTCCAGAAAATCCTGCAAATATCTTGGGAAGACAGGCGGACAAACATCAGTGTGCTGGAAGAAACAAAGACCACCAGCATTGAAGCGATGGTCCTCCGCCATCAACTCCGGTGGACCGGCCACGTAGTCCGGATGCCTGACCACCGTCTCCCTAAGCAGTTGCTCTACTCCAAACTCAAGAACGGAAAACAGAATGTTGGTGGGCAGGAAAAGAGATTTAAAGATGGGCTCAAAGCCAACCTTAAAAACTCTGGCATAGACACGGAGAACTGGGAAGCCCTGGCCTTTGGGCGCTCAAGCTGGAGGTCAGCTGTGACCAGCAGTGCTGAGGAACCTGAAGAGGCACGAATGGAGGGCGAAAGGGAGAAGCATGCCAAGAGGAAGGCATGTCAAGCCAACCCTGACCGAGACCACCTTCCACCTGGAAACCAATGCCCTCACTGCGGAAGAAGATGCAGAGCAAGAATCGGCCTCCACAGCCACATACGGACCCACAAGAATACTGGAAGACAATCCTCCTCGGAAAACGAGGGATCGCCTAAGTAAGTAAGTAAGGAGAGGCAATGCAATATTCCTGTACTATTCCAAAAAGCAGAAGGAAAGTTGCTCTCCTTGCCAGGAATGTGACATACAAGTGAAACCTGTTTTTATCAAACTGCAGAACTCACAATATTATGCCCTTTCTAGATGTAGACCAAAGACAGGAGTCATTCACCAGATTTTTAGACATTGTTCCATCATTCTACACCTTTTCTCTTGCTGGCTAGGGCTGATGGGAATTGCTGTCCAGCAATATATGCAAAAAGGTCATACATTCCTCACCTGTGATGTAGAAAATACTTTTTAATGGGCGTATAACCTTTTGAGCATCAGCATGGCATAAGGATTTCAGCTATGACTCCAGCTGCAAATCAGGTTTTGAATTCTCGCTTCATCACTGGGTGATCTTGGGCACGCTCTCTCAGCCTCAAAGGAACACAATGACAAACCCCTTTTAAACAAATATTGCCAAGAAAATCCTATTATAAGTTTTCCTTAGGGTCTAACGTAAGTCAGAAATGACTTTTTCTGTAGCAATGCCTTGATCACATCAGAAGAACATTGAAAACAACAATAAAGACATCAGTAATTAACCACACATGCCCTGCAGACTAGCTTTCTCCTTTCAGTCACTCCGAATACTTTTATCGAAGACTTGACTATTAATTTTAATGATCCCTTAAATGTATAATGTATATTCTGGGGACAAAAACATTCCTCCAATGGCTTTTATTGTTGGGATGCAAATGCACATCTTTGACAAGTCAATAACATCATTATATTTTTCTTTCCTGCTTTTGCCCATTAGCTTTTTTTTTTGTAGGCAATGAAAGAGTCAATTTCTGAGTACATCCCATCTGCAAAAAGAATGATTCACTCTGGTTCAATGGATTCTCAAGGAAAGTCTTGTTTGTGGGGAAGGGTTGGAAATGAAGGTTGATGATAAAAAAGGTTTCCCCTGACATTAAGTCTAGTCGTGTCCAACTCCAGGGGGTGGTGCTCATCTCCATTCATGGTCATGTGGCCGGCATGACTGCATGGAGCGCCATTACCTTCCTATTGACTATATCAAGGCTAATCCCATTATAGGAGGTGGAGAAGGTAAAGATATTATTTGACCTTCAGGCTGGCTTTGTTCATCCCTTTCAAAGGGAAACTTTTTTTTTGTCGTCAGGAGCCACTTGAGAAACTGCAAGTTGCTTCTGGTGTGAGAGAATTGGCCGTCTGCAAGGATGTTGTCCAGGGGACACCCGGATGAATTGATGTTTTTATCATCCTCGTGGGAGGCTTCTCTCATGTCCCCGCATGAGGAGCTGGAGCTGATAGAGGGAGCTCATCCGCCTCTCCCCGGATTCGAACCTGCAACCTGTCAGTCTTCAGTCCTGCCAGCACAGGGGTTTAACCCACTGCGCCACCGGAAGAAATCTTCCCTAAAGTGCCAATGGGAGTTCCAGTTGGTTTTGGATAGACATGCTTAAGATTGTGAATTCAGGATGTATGCATTATAATTGCATATTTGCATTTCAAAAATATTGCTGCAGTAATGATGAAGGCATGATTCTACAAAACATTTTGTAAGTCTGCATTTCATATTCCTGTTGAAGAAGATTAGGGTCTGATCCACCATGGTTATAATGTGGGAAAGAGAGGGAAGCCATGACAACCCATTGAACTTTGAGTCTGAAGCAAGGATTTTCATCACATTGTAGACAGTATCATGTTAGAGACATATAGCAATAAAAGTCTACCATTTGCCTCTACATGTCCTCTTGTTTTTTGTCTCGGTCACTGCAGAGGTTAGTATTCTTGTCCACCCTCTGCAACACTAAACACTCTCTGGTCTAGTAATCACTATTTTGCTGCAATAGGTCTTTGCATGTCCATTCCTTGGCTAGTGGAAAGTGGGGCAGGGAAATGGAAGAAACATTTGATTATGCTCCATAGCCAGGTGCAGACTAATATCATCCTCCAAGACCCAAGTTGATGATGCTAGTGGATTACTGCCACTTTGGGGTAATCGCAACCGAGTTCCACTTGATAAATTCTTTGTGCTATTCTGGGCCATATAGAATCTTGGCCTAAATGCATTTATCGGTTCAACCATGTTTGAGCATATTGGGAATGGAAATGGTGGTGAAAAGGACTGGTTTATACATGGGAAGGACCTTACCATTTGGATGGAGGTCTCCACCTTTCTAGGCAATTGGTTGCATTCCAAACCAAAGTCACTGTTAAGAAGTTCCTTCTAGTATTAGTTCAACATGTACTCTAGTGACTTAAAATCATTGGACTCTGGGGCAGCAGAGAACAGGTCTGCCCCTTCATTATGTGGCAGTCCTTGAGATATTTAAAGACTGAGGGGTGATATTATTGTCATCTCTCAATCTTCTCACCAAGCAGAACATGCCCATTTTGTCCAACCTTTCCACATAAGTTCTCCATACGTCTCAGTATCCTTGTTGCCTTTCTCTCAATCTGCTCCAACTTGTCTATGTCCTTAAAAAAACTTAAAATACACATTAAAACTCTTTCTTAGGGGGCTTGGCCGAATATTTCCAGATATAATTTCTTCACAGATATGGAAATCTGCTCCAAGTATTACCACACCCTACAAAATGTAATATAATTGATCTACAGGGGAAATGCACTATTATTCTTTTACATAATAAAGTGACCCTTCTACACAATACATATATGCTAACTCATATTTGAATATTTTTTTCTAGACACATATAAACCTATTTAACATTCTAGCTGTACTAACGGGAGAGACATCGGACAGCACTCACAATCATGTTTACCTCCAGTGTTCTGATGAAGAGTGACCAATTTTATTATTTTCTGGCTAGGTGTAGAATACAGAAATGTAATCTAATGACAATGCAAGGCAACAGAAAAAAAAGATAAATATACCAGTTGTAACTTTCCATGTTCATGAAGTTTTTAATACTCATTTACTAAGATGCAGAACGACAACTGAATTTTCATCCATCAGCAGCCAACAAGAAATGAATGAGTATAAACTGTAAACAAAAGTGAATTTGTCATATTGTGCACGTCAAAAATAATTACAAATAATTTTAAAGGAAGATTAAGAGTGAAAGCAACAATGAATAGAAAATGATTGATAGCTTCTTACATCAAAAATAAATTCAAGTATTATTTTGTAAAGTTCCTCAGACATTTGTCTTTGAATTTTTAGTTTGTGCAATACCTATAATTGCATAGTAAAGAAAACTTTGTAAAACTTCAGTTCTATGTAATTTATTTTAACATGCACCTAGGATATATTTTTGTTAACCTGCGTAGTGGAGATTTCCCATTAGTAAAGAATTTGCTCAATTCAGTGGAATCATGCAGCATATCAACGTAAGCTATATAAAATTTCCATACATTTTTCTGTCAAGATGAATTTTTTTCAATGGAATAAAACTAAAGTGACTGAAATGGGAACATAACATTTATTTTGTCAAACACCATTAACATGACATTGATTATGGTTAAAAGAAACTAAGAAGCACGTGTTCTCTACAAAATGTGGTAAATGAAGACTTACAAAATAAATATCGGCCTTAACAGGGTTGATTGCATTAACTGTAGTACCACAGAAAACGTTATAATCCATTCCCGTGAACTAGGTGGTTGCGTGGTCATTTACATTCTATACAAGTCTGTGTTTTTTAAACACACATACACATAAACAGAACAGCAGAGGAGAAATTTAGACAAGAAATTATATTTCTTATGAAACTGCTAGTGTAACAAAAAGTTACACCAACCCTTACCATATGTACATAATTGGGGACCAGTGTGGTCTAATTAAAATATCACATCGCACGTTTACAATGTTTTGTGAAGAACGTCAAGATTTTTTTTCTTTTTAAAGTACAACGATTTGATTTTTTGTAACCATATTCAATGGCATTGCCTACTGTGGTTACCACATTGCTCCCAGAACATAACCTAAAAGGAGCCCTTAGCACCTATTTAGATATAATTTGCCCAAATATATTCAAATGTGAAGTTGCTTTGAGCAAAATAGTTCAACAAGTCAATATGATTTAGGAAGAAATTTTGAAAAGGAGTTTATCAAACTCATATTTATAATTTTTAGAGGCTCAGATCCAATGTTGGTTTTTTGGTAGAGAAAAGAAGTAAAATACATTACCTTCAAAATCATAATTAGATGTATCAGAGCATTTTGATCCTATTTCCCATGTTATTTGCTCATAATGTAGTAACTGTTTGGCAATGAAGATGTGAGAACACCCATCAGATAGATAGCTGTGCCCTCATGGGAATGGCTCCAACTGGGAAGACACAACTGAGAAGATAACTTGAGGAAGATATTTTAAAGAATTGATTCTTTTTTTTTACTATACAGTTAAGTATAAAAACAGAGACGCCGTCCTTTTAAAATATAACTGGCTAAGATCCAAGGGGTATTCCTGATAAAAGAATGGCTTTTCATGCCACCTCCCAATCTATCCAGAGGGCTGGGAACCACTGGAGCTGGTTTGAGGCTTTTTTAAGGAGAGAAGGCTGGAGGAGAGGAGGAAAGCTCTGTCAGTTGCATGAGATCAGGCTGAGAGACAATGTGGTTGGAAGCTCAAAATGATGAGAGGTTTAATGTAGAATGACTTGCCACTGGTACCATTTCCCTCCATGGATGGAAAACCTCTGAGTGCACTTTATGGAGCTACCACTGAGATGTTGATTTGGACATCAGCAGAAATGCAATACACAACTACTCTTCAGATTGTGTACTCATTCAGGCACACTTGGTTCATCATCCCATTCATTGTAATATGTTGATATCACCATTGTTGCTCTTCACATTTACACTAGATAAAGATGGCCAAATTTGTCTTGGCTTAGAGGTTTGCGAGGGGTCTTGGTATCTAAATCCACTCTCATGTTTAAGCATGAAGAAGTGCTACTGGGTCAATTATTATATTCTCTTTTATTTTGCTAAATAGACTGAGCCATGAGAGTAACCACAAGTAGTTTAGGAAGTAACATTCGAGGCTGTGCTTTCAAAGATCAATATGAAATAAAATAAATTTTGAAAAGAAAGAGTATTTAGATTATTTTACAAACTGATCAGAAAGGTGAATCTGGGAGGTGGGGTGAGGGGGTTGCTGGGGACTATAAAATAATATACGGGAAAGCCTTAACCTATTAAAAGCTCTCAGCATTTATGAGTATTAAGGCTTATTTAGGCTTTTTTTTCCTTTCATACAATGTTTACAGAAAGGAAAACAGATGGTAAAAATAAAAAGTTTAAAGCTTGGCACTTTTGTGATTAATTTGAGAAGGTGTCAACTTCTTACAATATATACAAAATATCTGCATGACAGCAAATAATGCATCTGGAAAGAGGAAAACGCATTGCATACATATGCATTTACACATATGGATAAGTCTTGGAAGGGTTAGGTGTTGTTGGGTTTGGGTTTTTTGTTTTTTGGTTTCAAGCATACAAATTTTAGAAGCACGCCTGTTTTCTATTGGAATTTCCTGTGTCTGCATGCGGAATGCCTTTTTAGAGCAAGCCCAAAACCTCCACTATACACCATGCTGTTTTTTTTTAGACAGAAAGCAAAACTTGAAGGAGATATAACTGCATATAGAACAAAACCTTTAAATAAAGTGTTACACCAGAGTAATATGGAGAGATTCTGAGAGTAATGACAACAATGTCTTATTTTCAAACTGAAAAACATACATCATCATGGCATGGCCTGCCACACTCCAAAGTGGTTTGTCCAAAAAGCAAACGAAGAATAATGACAAATACATATATCAGAAAAGGCATTGCAGTGCGCAAAGAACAATATGTGTAGCAGTGGTGGAATGTGATTTCTTAAGAACCCAGAATCAATTTTCCTATGTCACGTTTGGTTTGTACTATTTTCTTGGTATGAAGATTTTGCTTGGGGTCAGTTGGTTAGCTTGTTTGCTGTGTATACGCCATGCAGTTTACCGCTTCAAAAGTTAGCTTATCATGCCACTGCAGTCTGTCATTAATATTAAAAGGTCATGCGAACGCAAGTTATCAGTTAAGAAACTCTTTACCTATTTGAATGTTTTGAAACAGTTCTCTTATTGCACTTGATTTGTTCATTCCGTTCTTAGGTTGGATTTTTTTTTTTAAAGAAAAGTTAGGTCAAAATAGTTCATTTATAACATCTGTCTTGTCTCTAACACTCTAAAAAAAAGAGAGAAATGAATGGAGGGAATTCTTGAACTTGAATCTCCAAAAAGGACAGCTTTCCTTCAGCCCTTTCATAAATAACTCAACTTGCAGTTTGTAGCAAATGATTTGCTTCAATTTTCCGCTGCAGTGATATATTTTCTGCACAGCTGCTACAAAAAGCCACCATATCCCAAATCCAGTGATGTACCAAAAAACTCTTCCAATGGCTTCCTTAGATACCTGAATTATTTGGATCATATCTTCTCTTCTTGACATTTCTTCCAGTTAAGGAAGAGAGAAAATAGTGAGAGAAAGGGAAACAAGAAATATGTTAGTCATAATTGGAAACAAAGCTGCGTTATAATCACATTATAGAAAGGACTTACGTGAAGACACTCCAGATTTCAACTTGAAATAAACCAATTGATAGCTTCATGTGAAGAGAAGGTTTTGATGCGTAGTTCTGATATAATTTCTTATATGTATGAAAGTGCTTGTACTAAATCTTCATTCTCTATTGTGAAATAATAATGACTGATTGCACAGAGAAAAAAAACCCTGCCATATACAAACATCTGCTCTTTAAACTGGCTCCAGTGAAGCCAATACAGGTTTATTTCAATGCAAATCCATTTGTGTGTCCTAAGTCAGCCTTTCCTACAACATGGAACATAATATTTTCCATTTCTGCTCAGGAGATGCTCAGAAACTGCTTTTGAAGGAGAATGGACCCCAGCATGTGTTAGTTTTGCCATTGCAATTTCGCAGCTGTCATTAGCAAACAATAAGCTTTTATATGTAAATAAATGTCCATTCTCCTGTCACACCGATATCCTATATAAATAAACAGCAAGACATTACAAGGCAACACAAAAACTGGATGCAACCTCCCCATAATCTGGCTTTATGTGGGGCATCAAGCAAGGGGCTCATGCATTTAGTCTGAACACTGGGCGTGTGCATTGCTACCGCCACCAAATTGTCATGCACTAAAACATAGAACAGAATTTCACGGATTCCCTATCATCGTGGAACATAAAGCCTTGGTCTTTTTGACTGCATGCTCCTCCAACTCTTCCTGCAGAAAAGACGCTCTGAAAATATTTTTCCCCTTTTGTCTTGAAAATTTTGTGGATAGCAACAAGAAGGCAGTGCCTTTAGGGATTTATTTTTTTGTGCCACATATCCATTGTAAGCATGCACTTTATGGATCAACGTTTTCAGATGTTTTATAGCATCCATCTTCATAGCTTTTTGTGCAAGGATTGCACCCCCATTAATACATATAAATCATAGTGACTGAATTATTTTGCTATAACAGAATAATCTCACTACTGCTCAGGGAGTAATGGCAGAACTAAACTTTCTACTCATCAAGGTTTTCTTCCTCTTTTTTGCCCTTAACTTCAAAACACCAACACATAAATTTCAACTAAGACAGAAAGTATCACTACTTGTTGCTCCTGTGAACACATAACATTTTAAAAAAATATGCATACATTTACACTCTGTAGAGGGTTTTTTGTTTTTTTTGTTTTGGCATTTCATAGATTATTGATTTCACTGTAAACTATTATTTTTTGTACTCATGTCTGCCTCTCTGGAATTTAACACAAATAATGAATTGAACAAAATTTTCTTGCTGTGTTTTCATATCAGACAATGTGTTTCATGTGTGAGGACACCTTGAAGCCAATGCCAAACCCTGTCCTCCAATGGATTCGATTCAAACTCAAATTCCACAGTCATACAATTGATCTCATATTGTTAATGACAATAAGATAATACAGGCAGTCCCCAAGTTATAAACGAATCATAGTTAAGAATGGAGGTAAAACAATAGGAAGTGAGAAAACTCTTTCCCCTCAGAAGGGAAAGAGTTATCATGGGGAAAAGGGGTCTCCACTGAAGCTTTCTCGCCAATCCTTGTTTCCACTACAATCCAAATATTTCAAAATTCAATTGTTAAACTTCTGAATAGGGACAGACAGCAAAACAATAATCATGGGGGTGTTAACCCTTCCCTATGCGATCCAAAGTTTTAAAATATATGTATTTTTTTGGAGTTGCACTTTAAAAAAATGTACCTGTTCCAGCTTAGATACAAATTCAACTTATTAAAAAACCTGCAGAACCTATTTTGTTCATAACTTGGGAACTGCCTGTATAGTTTCACCAAGAAAACAATACTTCAGAAAATTGATAGGCTCACATCATATAAAATATATTTGAAAATCTGGGAAAAAAATCACAGCAGAATTGATCCATGTCATGAGTTTGTCTTCACACCTCACAAGATGATTTTATAGTAGACAACAGCATCACTGTGTTGTTATTTTTCCATTTTTCACCAGCTCTAGGTTGAGACATACACTAAACATTATACTATACTGCTATTACTACTCACAACAGCTTACATGCTTGGCATTTTATGCGTATGGTGGAAATCTATGTAGGATGAATCAGAAACAAGTCTCATTTATTTTAAAGGAATCTCTTCCTAAGAAAATCTAAATACTGTCCTAGAAACAAAGGCAAACCAGTCAGGTAGAAAAACACTACTAGTTACTTCTTTGGTCTTAATGTTGGTATCCTTGTTTTCTAAGGCAGGAGAAAAGTGTGGTATCTGGTTTCCTTATGAATAATTTGCAAAAGGATTTTTCACAAAATGAAGTGAGCTAGAGACTACACAAATCTTTAACTACATCATAAGAAGATCATGGAAGGGTGTTAATAGGTTCTATGACAATATAGGCAACAGTATTTGCTGTGCATAGAGAAATGTATTACATAGCTCACAACTACCAAAATGTTAACCAGAGAATGGGATCCTCCTTTACTGGAAGCTAAATGTCTTATTTAGATGAGGAGAGACCACTGTAAGCAAAAGGTGATCTGAAATACTGAGGTTATGACTGAGGCTTTCAGACACTCAACAATGTTTTATTGATGTAAAATCAGCCCATATATGCCAAACACATTTGGCATTAATCAACATTATATTGAGGTTATAATGATCCAATTAGCAAATAGTCTGGACAGTGTTCTCCTAGGTTATGTAATTAGAAAAATTCTGTTTATGGTGAAAACTTAATAAGAGTCACCTTTTGTATATGGCTTCAAAGGATTAGCTTGCTACTAAATTTGGCAGCTGTGCAGGGGGTTAGAATTATCAGTAGAAACAGGCAGCATTGTGTTTCTCCTTCTCCTCTTCTTCTATACAATGGGAAATGTCATGTTTTCACTATTAGTCCTCAAAACTTAGTTTGCTTCCAGACAACGATTTCTAAGCACAGTTTGACTACGGTTTAAAGAACATAGTCTATTCAAACCATCTTTTCACAGATAAATGAGCAAATTTGAGGTTGGTAGAGACGAGGAAGAGAGAACCACGTTTAATTAATTTTAAAATGCAAAGCAAGGCAGGAGAGGAAGAATGTTGGATTTAGGACCCTGACCGCTTGTTCTCACAATACCAAAATATAGATTTGAGTTACATGTGATGGCAGCTGTATGAGTATCTGCTGAAAATAGACAGGCCTAAGAGGAAGACAATGTTTTGATGAAGAAGATATAATATTATCCAGATGTCTGGACTGATATGGCAGAAAGTGAGGGAATTTGACGAAGAGTAAGATAAGGAGGAAGCTGATGAGGAGGAAGTAGGTATAACAGAAAGCAGTAGGTATAGATGATACAGGATAATGGCACACAGGACTTATTGTACCATGTATTACTTTGGTTTTCAAATGACCATCTCTCAGTCTCTATTCAGTTCAGTATCTTTCTCGTTGGTACACAGGTAAAAACTGGGAACAATTCAAAAGAACTGAAAGAGGGAATAGTATGAAGCAGATTAAAATGATGCAGTCAAGACCAAAAGCCCAGACCTGAACAACCTGTGGCCCTCCAGGTGTATGAGACTCCAACTGCTAGAAGACTTAGCCAGCTTGTCCAATGGTCAGGAATTTTTGGGACCTGAAGTCTAAAACACCTGGAAGGCCTGACTTAGATCAAATATGGACAGCTGTAGTCCTCCAGATGTTTTTGGACTATACTTTCTACCAGCACTATTCAACATAGAAGAACAATTGGAACAGCAGCCTAAAAACATCTAAAGATCACAGTTATCCACCAGAGAATCAGAGAATTATAGGGAATAACCACCAAGAGTTGGAGGTGACATCATGCCCACCATGAAAAAAAAGTTCACCAAGAGAATTTTAAATTGACTAAAGAAAGAGGATGGCTAAGTGGAGGTGTAGTGATCCTGATGAAAAATGACCTTTGTTCACTATTGTGAACCACTTCAGATTAAGGTACACAAAATACCCTATAGGAAGGAAGGATAGGAAAGATAAAACATATATGGAAAGATTAAAATTATGCAGATCCTAAAATCATTTGAATAAGTATTCAGATATAACTTTGGCCTGAATACAAAGTCACAATTTGAGCAGTGGGAGTGTCATGCAGTCTCTTCCCATTCTTAACATCTATGTTCCCTTCCTTGGCAAAAAATGTACTAGCTAAGGATCACTGTGGCAACATGGGACAGGTGATTCTGGGTTTAAGTAACCCTGATCAGGAAAGGGAAATAAATTGATGGATGCAACAAGTACAGGGATGAAGAGCCTGTGAACCAATAGCCAGCCATCAAAATGCTATTGGCAATTGGGCAGTGTTGTGTCTGTAATGGACAACTGTCTTTGATATTATACATGAAATGCTACAGCAAATCTAGGTGGAAAAGACTGTGAAATAGAAATAAGAGATTAAACTCATACCAAGAAGTTTAAGGGGATGAGAAAAGGAGTTCTAAACTGTCAAGATTTCTAGCATAGAAAAATGGAAAAAAGGTGGCATCACAGTGTTGAGATAGAAATCTTTCAGTACTACCAAATATAAACAATTAAGTAATACATCATTGAATTTACACATATTTACCACTGTGGAGAGCAAGAAAGAAATTACTTGAAATAATTTATGTATTCCATCATCCATGCTGTCAAAGCAAATCTTTCCAATAACTTATATTTTGTATACTATCTTAAATAAGTTTTTTTAAAAAAAACAAGCATAGGCATTTCTAATTACTTATGGGCACATATGCATGGCTTGTAATGAGGGAAAATTCACTGGATTTATACACATTGCAGGGAGCACCAACAGTATTATTCTCCATTATGAGACAGAGTCTGATGAAACACTTGGGGACAATTATGAATGCTGTTATCAGCAAATGTTTGATATCTATACCACTTTTCTCAAGATGTGCCAGATCACATAGAAATCTGGTATCACAGAATAGTTATATTGCCTGGCCATTTCAATGAAAATTTCCTAGGTCTGAATCTTCAAAGAGGTACCTGTTGTATCAAATATAACTGCTGATAAACTAAATAAAATGTAAATCTAAGTACTTTCAAAACATACCGGTTTGGATCTAGGCATGATGAATGGAAGGCCACTCATCCTCTTTTTCCCACTGCTATCCCCTTGAAACCCATTTCCTGCTTAAATCCAATTTTCATCCATTTCCCTCCTCGGCTTTTAGCCTCTGCCTCATTCCCAAGTTGTCTGGAAGAGTATCCATCTTACAGCAATAGCTTGTCAGAGGAGAACAGGAGCCAAAAGCCCTGTTGAGTGAGCAGCCTCTTGCTTGCACAAGCCTAGATCCAAGTCCAAGTCAAACAAAGCACGGTAAGTATCCATCTAGTGTTGCCAGAGTGAAAACTGGAGGCAGTATCTACATCTTTAATGGCGATTTAAATGAGGGAATTTAATCAGTCGTTTCTTGCCATGAAATCTGCTGACATTCCCTCATCTACCCAACCATTAAAAGTGCTATATTTAGTTTTAATTGTGACAATCTTATGCCCACCTGAAATTTTTGCCTATTTCATTAGAAATATCTCTTAGAACCATGAAGCCTTAGATATTCAAAGTCCCCCAATGCATTGCTCCTTCTTTACAATTAAACCATAATTCTAAATATATGATTTGACTTTCTTTTGCATATCTTTAATGCCCTCTTCCTGGTTTGAACACAAATGGAATGGATTATGTTCTTGAAATCATTGGGACATGAAAACAGTTGTTGTTTTTTTTTGTTGACTACTTTTGAAAATGTCTTACAAAATATAAAACACATTCTAGCTCTTCTATCAAGCACCTCTCTCTCTCAGACACACTTATGCATACATACTTGCTAAATAAAGCAGCAAAATACAAGAGGGCCTACCTGAACTAGGCCTCTTTCATAAAGTGAAAATTTCTTTTCAGATTTATCCCAAAGAAACATGCACTTCAAGCTGTGAGCTAGGCGAGGCCATTATTATTTGAGGTTCTGCTACAGAATGAAATATTTTCTTTTTGAAAAAAGAGAGAACTGTTGGGGTGCTTGCAGTGAATGGCTATCCTTACAGGGATGCTAGATCATTTATGTCATATCAGTTACACTGGAATGACACACAGGATGCAAAGTACCACATACGAGGAAGAATTAATGCACTATGTTATGTTGCAATGAGCTGAATAAAATGGGTTGGATCTGGAGTTTGATCTTGGCATTGGGAGCACTAGCTCAGCTGAGTACCATGCAGGACACTAGATGTTAAATGGGGAAGTAATGATTTCCTAGAGACCTTATTTCTATGGTTGCAAGAGGGAAGGTGGAAATCAGC
This sequence comes from Anolis sagrei, assembly GCF_037176765.1. NCBI lineage: Eukaryota > Metazoa > Chordata > Lepidosauria > Squamata > Anolidae > Anolis > Anolis sagrei. Next base: position 168,450,726 of record NC_090021.1, on the reverse strand, counting down.
AAACACTATTCCTCTGATTCTGCCCCTGGAAATACTCTGCTGAATCAAAAACCTTCAATGTTTGAAAGGAACATTTCACAGAAGACAAGCCTTTGTGTGTAAACAATTTTGCATGGCAGCAGAAACAGTGGAATAATGTGCTATTCATAAAGGTTGTGTAGCAGTGGTTCTCAACCTGTGGGTCCCCACGTGTTTTGGCCTACAACTCCCAGAATTCCCAGTCAGTTTACTAGCTGTTCGGATTTCTGGGAGTAGAAGGCCAAAACATCTGGGGACTCACAGGTTGAGAACCACTGGTCTATAAAATAGCTTTGGATAAGTTTTACTTTCATACATTTGAGGACGCTGCTATAAATGCAAACAAAGTGTTTCGAAATCAGACTTTGATACTTAATTCTTTAAAAAGCTTTATAACTGTACAGAAACTATAGAATTTTAATCTGAATGATGTAATTTAATCTTTTCATTTGAACTAGTATAAAATGTATATTTAAACAAAATATCTGGTATTTGTTTTACTAGTAATAATAATAATACTAAAAACGTGGCTGAAAACGTGGCTGTTCCAGTGTGCCTTCCCTGAATAAAGGACACAATCCCCTGCAAAATATCCTGAGAAGCACTTTAATTACCCATTGGGTTGCTTCCCCTACTTCTCGTTTAAAACCCTCCTACTAGATACATCCTACCTCTGCTCATGTCCAGCATTTATTTTAAAGTTTTAACTGCTACATTTGGCCCGGCCATAGGTTTTTAAATCTCTATGTGTTTTGTCTATATGTGAGTTATATTAATTGTATTGTTTATTTGCTTACTGCTTGTTTTTTATTGATGTGTTGTTGGGCTTGGCCTCATGTAAGCTGCTCCGAGTCCCTTCGGGAGATGGTGGTGGGGTATAAATAAAGTATTATTATTATTACTATTAATACTTTATTTATATCCCGTCCCTTCTCCCTGAAGAGACTTGGGGTGGCTATATGTGTCAGTATAGGACATTAGTATCGGAACCACTCGCTTTCTGACAATTTTCTACACTCAGTACATAAATAAATATATTAATTTATCATATACACGAGGGTTTAATGCTGTTGCTTCTAGGGGTGAATGGCTGTAGGGGGAGGCTGGATGTTGTAATCCAAATGTAATTTTTCTAAGCTCAGATGGTTTACTGGAAAATTGTTCATTAATATACAAAGATCTGCTTCAAGGAACTCAACAGAAATAACAGGAAATGTTTAGTTTTAGGTGAGTTTTATATTCTTAGAGAATATATAATGTGTGCTAGTTGTGAAATCTATAATTCTGCATATAATTAGCAATGAGCTAAGTAGAACACAGAAAGGATAATATCTTAGCCACTGTAGCAAGTACAATAGTAATGAGAGGACAATCTGTGAACAGTATTTAATTTTCACAGACAGTTCAGCGTGAATAAAATCCACTGATTAACAGAAGTCTCTTTAAGAAAAAAGACTGTCTTTGAATGAATGTTTTGAAGTACCTAATCCAAGATGGACCCTAGGTGCCAAATGTCCTTCTTTTAGGCCATTTCTGTGTTCTATGGAGTCTCTCACTATCCAAGAGACCCTGCCCCTCATTTTAAATGATTTTTAAACCACCAAGCATTGTAGGGTCATTCAATATGGGGAAGAAACATCACTATCTTTAAAACTGGATGTTTATTTCCAGTTTGACGTTGGGGTGGAGGGAGATCATAGGGCCTTCAAACCCACCAAAGTTGCCCACACCTGTCAGTAAATCATACCATAAACATTGCCCCCACCCAATGAATTGTTTTACCACAAACAAAATATTTTAAGTCAAAAATTGAGAAATATCTCACAGTGATTTTTAACATACCTACTTGTAATTCAGTTCCCCTGAATTCAGCAGAATTTACTCTCATATAAGTTCAAATTAAATGGTAATCTTAAAAAGGAAAGACATGGGACCAGTTGAGAGTAGAAACAGATATATGTTCATGAATGACAGAGGGAATATCAGAGAGGACAGATGGATGTAGGGTCTTGGACAAGAGGTAAATTTCCAGTATGTGTTGTGCCTCAGCAGTTTCCTACCTACATGTTCCTCCCATGAAATGGATATCTTCATTTGCTTTTGTGATTCAGTCTGTCATCCAGCATTATACACTCATTCCCACCCTTTGCTATGACTTCCATGGGCAAGTTACTGATTTTTATGAGTGGACACCATCCCTCTCACGGAAGATATTTAGTGCTGGTTGCGGCCATGGCTGTTTCTCAAATTTCTTGATGTGTTCAGTGGTAAAAAAGAAAAGAAAAGAAACAACCTTGGAGACTCCAAGGGTCTGAGCCCTCCAATCATGTGTATACAGAGATATGTGCTACAAACAAATGGTATTTGTCTCATTTGACTTGTGATAATTTGACACAATTATCTAGTTTTTCCTATTTTACAACTTTGCACCCTGGTGACATCTTTGAGATTTTAATAATGACATTTTGGCCTTTTGAATCCTAGATTCAAAAGGATTCAGGGAATAATTTACGTAAAACATTATCAGAGATCTTGTAGCAGGAACTCAAAATTTAGTGATGTAAGCAGAAGAGAGATATGCCATAGCCACTGAAGAGAAGACATGCGGCATTGCTTACTTAAAGCCCCATCCTGTCCCCCCAAGGACAATAGCTGCTACCAGGATGGCACCAGCGATGGAGCCTATTATAAGATTGGTGGCACTAGGACCTGTGACAAAGGATTACGGGAAGAAAGACATAAGAACCAACCACTTAATTAATTGACATCAAGGGAAATGTAGTAAAGCCATTTAAACTGTGTGCTATTAACTTTAAACCAACATTGTCAAAAGGGGCAAGCTTATTTTTAAAATATATGAGGAGAAAGGAGCTTTTTTCTAATTATCATGCTTACACATCCAAATTAATTCCTTATCAGGATAGCTTCTGTTACTGGAACTTCCAACTCCAATTTAAACTTATCTAAACATATGTTAATGTTATATAGAATTCACAATGCTGCAACATTCAAATGTTTGTTAAAGTAAGAAATCAAATATTGTGTTTTTCTGCTCTGAATATGGGGAATGCAGAAGATCAACGGGATTTAGTAGAGCAAAGCAATTTCAGATATGTTTCCACAAGGACCTGCCCTTTTAATGCTTAGGATTCTGCTATAGATTCTCTTTATAAAAAAGTAAAATAGCTGGTACTTTTGTCAATATAAGTGAAAGACTTCTTACAACTATACAATGCTTATTTACATTGAAAATCAGCTTTTGCCATCTATAGAAATATATATATCTGAGAAAACAAGAAACACCTTATAAACTATATACAATAAGCAGTAACAGAAAACATAAAAACAAACTTCATTATCCTAAGCAGGTTAAAAGTGCAAATGATGATGTCTTTACTTTTTTGTCACTTAGCGAATAACCATGTATAGAGGTAGCTAGAATTACATTCTACTGCTATGGAGACCAAAATTATCTCACTTGCAGATATGAAGGATTCTATACGCTTGTTGACCTTTCAGTAACATTTCTCAATTTGACTTTTACTAATGTAGCACACTAAGTAAAATTACACTTGAGCTATGCTAAAGTAATGACAACTCAATTTTTGTATCTCATTTGCTGTCTATCTTATGAAGTATTTGCAACTTCTAAATAATAATAAGGAAAGGTTTGCAAAGAGAAAACAGTGACTCTGTTTCTGTAGCTTTCGGCGTAACCTACAGTCATTTTGTGGCAAACGCTGTATATTCTAAGAGGTACATTATGCCTGTTTTATTCCATTGCAAAGCTGGTAGGAGAAAAGTTTCCCTCTTCCTCCCTTCTATTATAATTTCAGCTCACATGTTTGGTGACTGTATCCTAATACTCGAAAAAGATCCAACATAATTACACCAACATTAAAAAAAACGACTATCAATGATATTAAGACAAACTAAAAACAGCTTACATGAGGCCAAGCCCAATTTGTTGATTCTATATAAACTAGTTTGTGTCCAAAAGAAAATAAAACATAAAATGCAGATGAAATCATCATTGTTTGAAAGGGAAAAAAACTAAAACAACAATACCAGTGACTATAAACAATATTGCCCATAATTCATGGCTGAGCAGCACAAATATCAGTTAGTGTGTTAATAACTAATATCTTAAAATTGTATTGCATATTAAGCACAAATATTCTTACAGCTAAAAGCCCTGATCCAGCTTTAGCTACATATAATAACAGATGACCAATTTGATCCCTTCTGAGCATTAAAATATGGTTTTAGCCAGGCTAACGGCCTTAGATAATCTCTGTAAAGTAGATGAAATATATGCCCAGATCCTATTTGGATGCACATTAGCTACATGTGCCAGAGATAGTTCCCATATGGAATTTTCCCCTGCTGGCTCAGGACATAACAAGACACAATTCTAGTGGTCTAGAACAACAAAGAGAAAAACAAGAATTGAGAGTTATGAAAAGCTGATTATACAAATGCTAAAATTCCCTTGAAGTTCACATGTATATTATTTGAAGTGGGTGCTTGATGTTTCTATTACACTGTAAAAAAATCCAATTATATCCAATTATGTCAAGTTGTTTGTTATACTATATTTTGCAATCATGATACTTTAAAAAAACTATTTTTAGAATTTTGAGGAAGGAAACGAGCAGTTTGATAATTTAGAGCATGAAAACATATAAACACTGAATCGTATTAATAATAATGATTCAAAATTCACAAATATTTTATGCCCCACATTATCCCAGACATGAGAGGGTTAAACATGGCATGAGCATACCACATAACACAGACATTCAAATCACATGACAAATACAGTCACCACGGAACACAAAGCTAATGGGATAGTACACAGAGGGCTTCGATGCGTACAGTTACCTCACACACTAGGCACCAGACATGAAACTCTGAAACTAAGAAGGATGCTTACTCTATTCCCCACCCTGTGCCTCCAAAAATCACCCCCAGAGCCAGAATGGTCCCTGCCACTGCACCTATAAGCCTGTTAGTGGCCATGCTCACTGTATAGAGGGAAAAGGGAAGACTTTTTAAAAAAGAAAGCCATCAGGTACATAGAAAATGTCTGAAAAGATGAACAAAACGGCACCTCAAAATGCTTTTCATCTCATTTTACGAGTAACTCAGTTCAGCAGTTTTTGAAATATCAATTTAGCAGAAACCACAGTTGTCTGTATTTCATTATGTTTGAAATCATCAATATAAACATTTTAATGGCATAACCCATACTTGTATGTGTACAATTGCAGACAGGAAAAAAGACAGGCACAAGACTCACTGGACTTGCATGTTTGTCTTGTTTTCTGGCTATCTTTTGCCTATATGCCCACACATCAATTTTGAACAATACAGTAGAACTTTCTCAAGGTATTGCATGTATGGTACTTTTACTATTAGCACTGATAAAGAACGTTAAGAGGCCTCTGAGAGGAGAAATGTACTGTAGTTTAATCCATGGGCAGTGTGTGTATGCATGTCCTTTTTGCCACTAGCCAGCCAACAGCCTGGGAGAGGAAGGAAAGAAAACTCCATCATGGTCAAACCCAAAGCCTGTGGGCCAAATCTGACCCTCCATGTCATTTTATGTGCCCCCCCCCCTCTAGATGTGGGACTACAGCTCCTGTATTCTTCATCAATAGAGCTGATAGGAGTTGTGATACAGTAACATCTGGAAGGCTGCAGTTGGTTCTGTTTAGACAGGATAGTGGGGTTTGATTTAGATACAAGGCTTGCGGATTTGATGTTGATTTCAAAATGTTCTTTAACCTTCCCCTAACCTCGGAGTCACAAGTGCTGTTGGGTTGTAATTCCCATAATCCCTAGGCTACATGTTAGATAGTCAAAAGTGATGGAAGTTGTCGAACAATAACATCTGGAGACCCAAACAAGATAAAAACAAAAGAGAACCAACCACTATGTTAAAAATTTATGCTTGGCCATCTGTATCCATGGATTCTCTGTTCAAGGATTTTGAAGCCAAATTGTGACCCTCTATAAAAATGATTTTGACAACCCTGGTCTAAGCCAATACCTTCTTATGAGAACAGAGATCCACACAAAAGGATGGATTATGTATGTAGGATTTTATACACAGGACCCATTTCTTATCTTCTATAGCTCATCCATTTTAAAACACACACAGTTTAGAGTAATTGTAAATAAAGCTCTTTTGTATCATCTGCAATATAAAACACACTGACCATTAAGCCAAGCACACAAGAAACACATTATAAACATATTTATATATGTCTTAAAATGCAACCTAAAATGCAACCAATACTTACTTTTCAAAAGTATGATGGCGGCAGAATTACTGAAATCATTCCAAACAACATTGCAATGCCTTTTTAAAGCAATACAAAAATACTATGTTTCATTGAAACTTCCAACAATTTGTGGAGTATCTACTACCTCTGATGAAAGGGAGTAGACATTTCTGAAGTACTTCCCACCAGTAAACTGAGTTCATAGTATAAAGGACTTATGACTTACATTCTAGTCATGCAATTGAGTACTTTTTACACTGCCATATAAAATTCAGATTATCTGCTTTGAACTGGATTATATGGTAGTGTAAACTCGTATAATCCAGTTCAAAGCAGACACTGTGGATTATCTGCTTTGATAATCTGGATTAAATGGCAGTGTAGAAAGGGCCTTCATAACTTGGTTTGAGTGACTGGCAACCAACTGCAACTTTCAAAAACGATTTCTTTAGACTGTAACGTCCTAAAACCCCAGTATAGCATGGTCACTGGCCAAAGACAAAGTTCCATTGCAGTTCATGAAGGTAATAAAATGAACTCTATGCAATTAAAGCTCATATCCCAATAAACAGAACTGGCAGCTTTGAATCTTCTATGCTGTGCTCCTCCATTCAGGAAGACTGGAGCAAAAAGATTTAAGAAATTTTGATAACTCAACCAAAGTTTAATCTGAAGACTGTGACTGAATAGTATGCTAATATGCAAGTTACAAATATGCATTACCCACCCTAACACCTTTCCCCCCCAAAAAATTGGAAATTATTTCCCTTACAATTGTTAACTGAATTTCATGTAAGTGTTGCACCTTCAGGATGAAATCCCTATGATGTTCTTACACACAGTGGGGGAGATTTGAAATCTAGGTCAATTTCATGCCAGAATAGATAGAAAGATTGAAAATTACACTCCTCTGTTCTCATAAATTCCAAAGAAAGAGCAGCCACAGGGAGTGCACTTTTATTCCCCTGCTACTTTGCTACTGCAATATTTTTCATATGGGGTTACAAAGGTGTCCATCCACAAATAGAAGGCCTTTGTACATTAGGAAAGACACTTTCTGGTTTATCAACAAAATACTAATGCAGGGAGAAAACTCTAAAGTGTGTTTCTGTTTGCATGAGATTATTCAGTATAGCTTGTATACACACTATCAGCACTAGGAATTCTCTTGTGCATTATCAGGCAACAGCTTTCTCCTACTAGGGGTTGAGCAATATGTAACTGTGAGATGGTGTCAGGCCTGTTAAAGCTGTTATGCAACATTCAACCCTTCTGGGCTGACATTTTCTCTTGGTAAAAAAAGGTGTGTGTGAATTGTCTCCTCAAAGTTGTCCTATTCTATTCTGCATGCTTTTTAGTAAGACAAAACTAAACATGCGTAAGTACACCGTTTTTAAAAAATGAAAATCATTATAATAAACTGCTAGATAAGTTTAATTTTGATTATCTTTTTAGATCAAAGACATTTTGATCCTGTGGCAACAGGTCACCTTCAGGTTCAAAAGATGGATTTGCATCTCTTATTTGCTTGCTCAAATACAAGCATGTTAAAGAATAAAATAAGCAGGAAGGAGTTGGTTCCTAATTTTGTAAAAGTTGTACTCACTGCTAAAGGAAAAGAGTTACCTTTTAAACTTGAGAAACTAAGGCCCTTTCTACACTGCCCTATATCCCAGGATCTGATCCCAGATTATTTGCTTATCCCAGATTATATAGCAGTGGAGACTCATATAATCTGGTTCAAAGCAGATAATCTGGGATCAGATCCTGGGATATACAGAAGTGAAGATCCAGCCCAAGAAGCAAAGCTTTAGCCACTGGCCTTTTCTATAACACAGTTTATTTTATGGACCAAAATCTTCATCCATTGATTTTTTTACACTTATTCTAATTTTTCCTGTTATCTCCTACTCCGTATATGTGTTTCCTCCTTCAAGGGTGTCCAAATCCAAAAGCTTCAAAATGCATCTTGTTTTCCAACGTCAAATACATGCTTCCCAGAGGACTATTAGAAATTTCTCCCAAAGTATGTACTTTTTTTCTAATAGAGTTTAAAATGGGAAAATTAAGATTTCCCCTAATAGGTTCATTGAAACTCTGGTCTTGACCTACTCTGCCCTCAAGAAGAATGAATTTGGGACAGATGGCAACTACTTGCCCCACTAGACAGTGGAATTAATTGGGAATCTCATATCCCTGTTATGTTCAATGCTCCATGAGCATATTTCTGTCAAGAAACAAAGTTATTTTCCTTCCTCTTTCTTACAGCTTTTTGTGAGGAGCCCCCAGTGGCGCAAGCCCTTGTGCCAGCAGGACTGTTGACTGAAAGGTCAGTGGTTCAAATCTGGGGAGTGGAGTGAGCTCCCATCTGTCAGCTTCAGCTTATCCTGCGGGGACATGAGAGAAGCCTCCCAAATGGTAAAACATCCAGGCATCTCCTGGGCAACGTCCTTGCAGATAGCCAATTCTCTCACCCAAGAAGTGACCTGCAGTTCCTCAAGTCGTTCCTGACATGTAAAAAAACTAGCTTTTTGTGCATCCCATCTAATTTGCTGCATAGGTCCTCTAATCCTTGAGGGGCCGTACCAGCTGCAGAGGAAGAGGACACAATTTATTTCATCCATCTGATGCTTCAAAAAAAAAAAAAGAAGAAGAAGCCTGTGCTGGCACAGCAGTGCCAGGTAATTTTAACCTTTTCTTGCACTACTAGTTTGCATGAATCTATTTAAGCAAGGTAGCTTCCCTCAGGTTGCAGTCATAGGGCCAACAACTTGCCAATCATCGTCAGAGTCTTTAGACCTGCCCCTTTTCCCAGGGTTTTGGAGGGAAAGGAGGACCTTTGTTCAGTCTCACTGTTTGAAGCCTAAAAGCAGGACGTGTGGGATTTTCTTTCCCACCTGCACAAAAGCTTCATTTCTCACAGCTCTGCTGTGGGAGAAAAAGGATAGTTCCATAGCTATGCTGGGGGAGTAAAGAAATAGATCCACAGCTCTGCTGGGGAATAAAGGAATAGTTCCTACAGCCTTCGTGGAGAAACTAAAGGACACCTTTCAGCTTGGCAGATCTACAAGAACCTTGCCTGGTAAGGGACCACTCGAGCTATCCATAAAGCAGCTTGGAGCCGAGAGTAGGTAAAGAAAGAATGCCCAGGGAGGGGTCAGAAGATTTCCCCAAGGAAGAAGGGAACAGTTTACCACCAGTTGCCCCTTGATAACAGATTAAGGAAGCTACCGGTTTTCCAAGGTTATAAAGTGTTTAATTCGTGTGTTTGAAGATTTAAGCCCAAATTGTTGAATCTATTTTGAGCCTCAATAGAACTTTGTGTTGGGAAATCTAAAGGGCCCTTCAGCTGAGGCACCCCAGCGTCCCGTTGGGCATACAGAAGGCACATCCTGTAAACAGACATTTTTTCAGGCCCAGCGTGCAACAGCACAAAGCCAGTTAGAGATACTATCCTTATACTCTTGTTGGACACTCTGTTTAGGAAGAGGGTAAGAACAGACAGTAAGACAGTGTCCATTCTTAATGTGGGATGATATGGGACTGAAAGGCCTCTGAAAATACATCAGAGTAGAAATGTATAGTTCAAGTTGTACTAAGGATTATTAATTCTTTCATCCTTTAGGAGAAGATTATTTTCAACTACAACTAGAGGTACTTACCAGCAATTTTATTTTTATTCTAGAAACTTTGGCATTATGATTTAATGCTAACTTCTTTAATGTACTGAATTATTGCATTATCCCAATATTATAGTTCTTCATTAAAAGTAATAGAAAGATCTAGGATTTCATGTATACAGTATATTTAGCATGCTTGATTAAACTGTATTATACTCCTAATTATGATTCATTCTCTCTCTCTCTCTCTCACACACACACACACACAGAGTCATACACATAACCCTACTTTATTAAAATAAACCGTGTTCTGAAAATTGATATTTTCTCTTTTATGACAAAAGAATTCGGACTCCAAAAATTCTAGAAATTAAAAGTATATGTATAAAAAGTGTGTGTTGATATTAGAAAATTTGAGAACCATCCACATAGGCTCTATAAAAGTAAACTACTACAGTTTTCACAATTGTGGAATTAAAGAGTTTTCTAAACACACACACAATATATATTTAAGCTTATCGAACATGCAACAATAAAACAAAACTCTATTGGGCAAATAAGAAAAAGTATGCATTAATATTTCTTAAAAACTCTTCACAAATTCTGTAGAATTATGCTAGGGGAAGAATCAGAAACATTCCAGGAAGTTATTGAATTAATGAGAGAAAGGTGCTTCAAATTTCTCATATTTCAAAATTTCTCATATTGCAAAATCTTACACAGCACTATATAGGAATAAGTCCTGTCAAACTCAATAACATCTTACTTCTAAAGATATATGCACAGTACTGGTCTCTCACATTATGAAGTTAGCTTTAATTAAGTTTTTAATTTAATAAAAGTTGTCAGCTTTTCTTTTTTGAGACTATTGTGTTCAAAATGGGACTCAGAAATAGAAAAATCTTAATCAAAATGTTAATTCATTTGCCAAACAGAGAGATAACACTGCTTAGTAGATGCCAAATGTAATAAACTGTATTTTCTAATAATTTTAGAGACAAAAATTCAGAAAGTTATGACGATTTCTGCTTTTGGAACAGAGTCAGCACTGTATGGGTGCATTGAATCCTAGCAATGAATAATCAACTTTCCTCTCCACTTGGATCATTGATAAAACATAAACAATCAACCCAGAAATAGAATACCCATAATTGCATTGTTGTCAGAAACCGTTTCCAACTTTTCCTCTGCAACAATGTAATTATATGGGGGAAAGAGGAAACTGAAATCATACAAACCCTTTGGTCCACTAGGTTTCTCTGCTTCTTCTTTTTTTCTTGGGTCAAACATGCTACAATCTGTCCCAGCCCAAGTGTTGTCACACATGCATGTGGCTTCATTACTGCATACCTAGAAATATATTAACATTGGTTGGCATATAATAATATACTAATTATAATATAATTATAATATAATATAAAATATAATATAATACTAATGCACATGGATTACATATAAAAATTGCTAAGGCACATTCAGACTGATGAAGAATAACCCAGGAAGTCTCAAATTTTATTCCTGTTCTCTTGCGTATCCAGGTGGATGGGGGGGAAACCCCAAAAAACTCCAGATTTTGTTCCATCTCTTTCCTATTTTATTTCTAAAATGCATACACATTATGTTCTCCATAGCTCTGTCAGATGCTGGTAGGATCCGATTATTTTTATAATATCTTCCTTGGTTGTTTCATTTTATTTAAATAGAAAATTAGAAAGAACAGGAACAAAATCTGTGACTTTTAATCAGTTTGGACATACCCTAAATAGGATAAACAATGTTATTTAAAGAACAACACACTCGAATGTATGATCCAGATATCTAGGTATTATTTGTAAAGTCTGCTAAAATATGATTGAAGATAAGCAGAACTAAGCACCGAGGCCCCATCTACACTTCCAAATAAAATCTAGATTATCTGCCTTGAACTGGATTATATGGCAGTGTAGACTCATATAATCCAGTTCAAAGCAGATAATCTGGATTTTATATGGCAGTGTAGATCTGGCCTGAGAAGAAGAAAAATCCAGCTCATTTTCTGTCTCTTTTAAACTGCCTCGAGTCACCTCAGGGCTGAGAGAGGCAGTATACAAATACAGTAAATAAATAAATACATAAATAAATAAAAATCTGCTATAGAGATCTGTGTTGATCAACACAAAAAAAAAATGTTTTCATTTATTTAAATATTGGTATGCCTTAACTGTGACTTACCCCATGTCCTGAGCAAATTTTTCCATTAGTACCCACAGGGCAGCTACTTATGTTTAGAGACTGAATGGAAAGGCACCTTCTGTCCATGCACATCATGTTAGGACCACATGGAGCTCCATCTTCCACATAGCCTAAGTCTGTCTCATCATCCAAAAGTACATGCGCACAGCTACAAGAAGCATTTATAAAAATTAGTAAAAATAAAGAAATGGACACATAATTTTAAACTAGCTGTGTTTTCAAAACAAGCATTAAAATGGTAAAGAGATCACTTGCTGTTTTGAATAATTGTTGGAGTTTCTTTAACAGATACCAGGAAAACGTTACTACGGTTGTTGTTTTTTTTAATCTTCCATGTTGAATTTAACGATGAAGTTAAAGATTGCCTCAATGGAAAAGAAGAACTAAAGCATGGAAACTATATTTATATGAAGAACATTGGCATTAACTAGCTGTATCTAGAAGACAAAATAGATTCCACCACTTAAACAATATTTAGTGTATACAGTTAGCCCTCCACTTTCAGAAGCGCAGGAACCCTACAAATGTTTTTTTTTAAGCCATTAATATCTAAAGAGGTGGGTCAAGGCTTCTTTGCCGACTTGTCGGGGAGGGGGGCTCACTGTTTTTCTACTTCTCCAGAAGTGTGTGGTTGGGGGGGAAGAGGCGACAGCAGTAGCAGCAAGCCCCTTAGTCAACCAACTCTGGAAGCCCAGACACTGGCTAGATGCCAGAGTTGGTTGTCAAAGGGCCCAATGCTGCTCTGCTTCATCACACAGCTTTGAGAGTGGGTAGAGGTAGAGCCAGAGGAACAACTAGCCCAACCGACCCACTGGCTCCACTAGGAAGTCTTTCCCTGCCTATAGAGATACCCACCGACTCCATAAGGAAGTCTTTCCAAAACTATTGGAAGAGCAGGGCAACAGCAGGCCTCTTTGCTGACCAATTCTAACTACCAATGCAACAGCGAGGCTACTAGTTCTGGAGACCTTTGCTGCGATGAAGGTCTGGAAATGGTTGGCAAAGGAGATCACTGTTGCTTCATTTCCCTCAAAGCCTGAGGGGGAAACAGCAGCCTTAGAATAATAGAATCATAGAGTTGGAAGAGATGTTGTGGGCCATCCAGTCCAATCCCCTACCAAGAAGCAGGAAAATCGCATTCAAAGCACCCCTGCCTTGGGAAATAACTGGCGCCAGATAGGGCAATTGCTGGTGTTCCTCCCTCCCAAAGTCCAATGCTGCAGTGAGAATGTATACATGGCAGCTTCAAATCTGAAAATCCCACACCTGTAAATGTGAAGAGCCAATTTACTACAGAAGGCATAAATACCCTAAAGCTGGGCTTCTTAATTTTATTTATTATTTATTTCATTTACTTATACCCCGCCCTTCTCACCCCGGGGGGGACTCAGGGCGGCTTACAGTGGGGGCACAATTAGATGCCCAAGACAATTCACAGCAATACAGATAAAAACAATTACAACAATTAATTAAAAACATCAATACATAATAAAATCATAAACAATCTCATGCTCAGGTTCAGAGTCCATAAATCCATCCATTCCATTAGTCCTTGTCTATCATCAGTTCATTCAGTCAGCTTTCAGAATTACCAAAGGCTTGATCCCAGATCCAGGTCTTGAGTCTTTTCCTAAACACCAAGAGGGAAGATGCCGATCTGATCTCCCCGGGGAGTGAGTTCCACAGGTGAGGGGCCACCACTGAGAAGGCCCTGCTCCTCGTCCCCGCCAGCCTCACTTGTGACAGTGGCGGGGTCGAGAGCAGGGCCTCCCCAGAAGATCTTAAGCTTCGAGGTGGGACGTAGAGAGAGATCCGTTCGGACAAATACACTGGGCCGGAACCGTATAGGGTTTTGTAGGTCAAAACCAGCACTTTGAATTGTGCTCGGAATTGGATCGGCAGCCAGTGGAGCTGGCGCAACAGGGGGGTGGTATGCTCCCTGTACATTGCCCCGGTGAGCAATCTGGCTGCTTCTCGCTGGACTAGTTGTAGTTTCCGAGCAGTCTTCAAAGGCAACCCCACGTAGAGTGCATTGCAGTAATCCAACCGGGATGTGACAAGAGCGTGGACCACCGTGGCCAGATCTGGCTTCTCAAGGTACGGGCGCAGCTGGCGCACAAGTTTTAATTGTGCGAAAGCTCTCCCGGCCACCGCTGAGACCTGGGGTTCCAGGCTCAGCAATGAGTCCAGGATCACTCCCAAGCTGCGAACCTGCGTCTTCAGGGGGAGTGTAACCCCGTCTAACACAGGCTGTAACCCTATACCCTGTTTGGCCTTACGACTGACCAGTAGGACCTCTGTCTTGTCTGGATTCAATTTCAATTTGTTAGCTCTCATCCAGTCCGATACAGCAGCTAAACACCGGTTCAAGGTCTGGACAGCCTCCTTGGTGACAGGTGGAAAGGAGTGACAGATTTGGACATCATCTGCATAGAGATAACATCTCATTCCGAAACTCCGAATGATCTCTCCCAGTGGTTTCATGTAGATGTTAAATAACATCGGGGACAGAATAGAACCCTGTGGGACTCCACACAACAACGGTTGTGGGGCCGAACAGGTGTCACCCAGTAACACCTTCTGGGTCCGTCCCTCGAGGAAGGATCGGAGCCACTGCAAGGCAGTGCCCCCGAGCCCCATATCCCTGAGGCGACCCAGAAGGATACCGTGATCGACGGTATCGAAAGCCGCTGAGAGGTCCAGCAGAACTAACAGGGACACACTCCCCCTGTCCAGTTCCCTGCGCAGATCATCTACCAAGGCGACCAAGGCTGTCTCAGTTCCATGTCCCGGCCTAAAGCCAGACTGTGCCGGATCCAGATAATCAGTGTCTACCAGAAACCCCTGGAGTTGTGTTGCCACCACACGTTCCATGACTTTGCCCAAGTAGGGGAGATTGGAAACTGGCCGAAAGTTGTCAAATTGAGTGGGATCCAGTGATGGTTTCTTCAACAGCGGTTTTATCACAGCCTGTTTTAGACTCGCTGGAAATTTTCCTTCCTGTAAGGAGGCATTAACCATCACCTTCACCCACTCCGCCAAACCCCCTCTGGCTTCCTTGACCAGCCAGGATGGGCAGGGGTCTAGGATGCATGTGGTGGGTCGCACCTCTCCAAGGATCCTGTCCACATCCTCAAGCTGAACCAATTGAAAAGAATCCAATAAAACTGGACAAGCAGATGCTCTCGTTACATCCCCAGAGACTGCCGTTAACATGACGTCAAAACCTGACCGAATCCGCTCAATTTTATCCGCGAAGGATCGAGCAAATGCTTCACAGCGAGCCACCGAGTTGTCCGAGGCCTCGCTTTTTGGCGGATTTAACAGGCCCCTGACAACTCGGAAAAGCTCCGCCGGACGATTCTTCGCTGATGCAATATTGGCTGTGATGAATATTTTCTGAGCTGCCGTTATTGCCACACCGTAGGACCTTAAAAAGGCATTCAGGTGTGTTTGGGCTTGATTGGTGGGGTTCTGGCGCCACACGCACTCTAACCTCCTCTTCTTTCGCTTCATTGCTGCCAGCTCCTCAGTGAACCAAGAGGCTGGTTTAGCTCGGTTACTCGAGAGGGGGCGTTCCGGAGCGATAGTGTCAATTGCCCTAGTCAGCTCATTATTCCAACGAGAGACCAGAGCATCGACAGTATCACTAGCCAAGGAGGTGGGAAGATCCCCAAGAGCTGTCAGGAATCCATTTGGATCCATAAGTCTCCTGGGGCGGACCATTCTAATGGGTCCACCACCCCTGCGGAGGTTAGGAGGCCCAGTTAGTCTAAAACTGATCAGGTGGTGATCGGTCCATGGCAACAGAGCGATGGTCGGCTCCTCCATCCCGTCACCCCCATCCCATCCCTGAACAAAGACCAAATCTAAAGTGTGCCCGGCATTATGGGTGGGACCCGATATTAGTTGGGACAGGCCCATGGTTGCCATGGCGGCCATGAAGTCCTGAGCCGCACCAGAAGGAGGGGCCTCGGCATGGACGTTGAAATCTCCCAAGACCAAAAGCCGTTGAAAGCTCAGCGCCATGTCCGAGACCACTCCCGCTAGCTCAGGTAGGGAGACTGTAGTGCAGCGGGGTGGTCGGTACACTAACAGAATCCCTATCCTGTCCCGGTCACCTATCCTGAAGCCGGCACATTCAAAGGAAGATGATTGTGGGATGGGACACCTGATCAGTGGAATAAAGTTCTTATAGACCACTGCGACTCCGCCTCCCCGCCCACCAAGCCTTGGTTGGTGCTGAACGGAATAACCTGGTGGACAGAGTTGGGAGAGATTGACCCCTCCCCCCTCGTCCAACCAGGTCTCCGTTATACAAGCCAGGTCGGCTCGTTCCTCTTGGATTAGATCTTGAATGATAGATGTTTTTCCATTTACCGACCTGGCATTGAACAGCACCACCTTTAGCCTGGAGGGGCCACCATCCTGGCACCTCAGTTGTATATTGTCAGGAGTGAGTTTTGGAGTTATCAAATTATCGTTATTAATTTCAGGCCGAATAGTAGCATTAATTTTTGGAATTGTCAATGTCCTATTAAGAATTTTGGATCGAATTTGCTTTTGTCTTTGATTTCTAGGATCTTTGGAAGTTGCCAATTTGTTATTAAGAATTTTGGGCCGAAACGAATGTTTTATACTCCTTTTCCCGTATCTCCCTCTCCCGGTCACCACCTCAATGGCGGCCCTCCCACCCGCAGCCCCCCCCCCCGGGGATGTTCCCTCCATTTCCAGCAATTGTAATCTCGGTTGTGGGCGAATGCTCATAGTATTGTTTATCTGTCTCTGGGTCCCAATATTCCCACCTCTCGGTGCTATGTATTCCTTCCAGTGTAGCAGAAGCTATAAAGTGCGCTTGTGTTGATGCTATGTAGTCCAATTGTGCTAAAGTTGTTACAATCTGCACTTGCGCTGAAAAAGCTATAAAGTGCACTTGTGTTAATATTATAAAGTGCACTTGTGCTAAAGTTATTGTAAAGTGCACTTGCGCTGGAAATTGGAGGGATATCAGTAGCAGCAGAGGTGAAGTAATCATTGACCTAGATGTAGTATTCTGATGTAAACAATTAGCAGGATCCCAATGGACAGAACATAAAGTGCAATAGCTATGAGCCACTTGACCTAGGATTTTGGACCACTTAGTCGAGGTATGGGATCTAGCAAGATCTAAAGTGCTTATAGTAATGATATAAGGTTTAGCAGGACTAAAGTGCTTAGATTAAGATGACCTGGGCAAAATAGGCTGAGATAGTTCTAAAGTGCTCAATATGCAAGGAATGTCTACTATAAATGGTTCACAACTACTCAGTCAAGACAGACAATTCGCCCCGAAGAACCTAGGTCCTTGGGCCCGTGGAACAACAAGCCGGCACCCAGGGCCAGGTCTCCGGTTCTTCTTGGCCGTCTTGGGTGAAGATGATCTTAGCAGAGCAGATGGTAATCCGTAGTGGAGACAATATATGCCGTTATTGATGACTCAGCAGCACTATTTACGAATGTCAGTTATATAATAGATGTTATTTGCACCATTTGTCCTGACCACAAGGGGCAGTGTGGAAAGAATGGGAGTCTAGTTCTTTGATATAGAGCTCTGAAGGTCGTGATTAAAACCCTGAGTCATGAGGGGACAGACCAGAGACGTAATGATAAAATAGGGAACGTCCCGGTCAGCACCAGTCCTTCCGGAGATGAACACAATGGATGCGATGAAAGGCGTCATATACTATGGCGGGTTCGACACACGTTCAACACAAGATAGCAGCGTCACAAAAACGGTCGACACAATCAGTCTGAACAGCACAATGATAACAACACAACCAATCCGCCACAGTGGAGGAGCCGCTGGGCCTTGCTTCCTTCTCTCCTTCCTCTGGGTCAGCAGGAAGGGGGCGCAGAGCGATGGGGCTTGGTCAGCCAGATGGTAGCCTCTGGGCCTTGTCCCCTTGCTTCCCTCTCTCCCTCTCCTTGATCGGCGAGAAGGAGGAGCGCGGCGCGGTGGGCCCCAGCAGGCCCGATGGGACTCCGGATCGTTGGAGGCTGGGCCGCGATGGAGGGCTGGCCTTTCCTGCGCCAGAGAACGCTGAGGGAAACAAGAAGGGATGGCCCCGCCCGGGACCAAGAAGCAAGGCCAGAGGATCAAGCGAGGAGCCGGCCGACCGGCAGGAGGCCGGCGCGATGGAAAACCAGCCCTCCACGAGCCAACACGCCGGAGCGCCGGAGCCACGGACAGCAGGGCGTCAGCTGGAATCGGCGAAGGTGCGGCAGCGCGCCAGGCCCCCCAGCAAATCCCACCGCAAATCGCGGCCCCGCTGCTGAACAGCCGAACCGGCGAGGCAGCAGGACAGCCAGGCGGCGACGCGCCAACAGCGGAACGCCAAGCCGGGCCCCGGCGGCGCGCTGGAGCGGCGTCCCAGCAGGCCCTCAGGCGACAATGGCGTCCGCGCCACTGATGTAGGCGCTGGTACAGGTCAGGCTTGCTTCCCCTGGGTGACGTGAGGGGACGGGCCGCGGTTGAGGAGCCAGCACCCCTCCCGGGCCGTAGATCTTGAGTCGGCCGAGCGAATTAGGTGGCCACAGTCGGCCGCCACAGTCGGCGGTTGGGAGGGAACGCTCTTACTAGGCCCCAAGATGGAAAGGCCTCGGCGTTCTACCTGTCCTCCCCTCTCCTCCCCTTTTCTCCCTCTTCCTTGGAAGGAACTCGCCAAAAAGACCCCCAAGTGGTTCCTTCAAACCCCTGGGTGCTAAATGTGGCGGCTGGTGGTTGGGGGAGGTTTGGATGAGAGGGATTAAGCTCGATTAGAAGATCTCACCGGACCGCTCCGCAAGTCAGCTGTTAACTCTCCGCCATCATACCGGAAGTTTCCACTCAAATGCCTTTCCACTCAAATGCCCCTTTGGTCTGAATTTTTTAAAATGTTATATAGGTATATAAAATAGGTATTTAAACATTTTCTGATAATTATTCAGCATGTGAAGGCTTGCTAACCAGGCAGATTTTATGAAGTACAGCTGAAGCATCTTCTGTATAGACACTGCACAATAGATTCATGTAAGTGTCTAAAACAGCCACTCAATCAAGTCCAGGGGGGAAAAAAATAGGACCCTAATATTGAGCTAAGGGGATGCTATTTGGGGTCAGGGGCCATAATTTAAGAAGCACTGCCCTAAAGCACTTGCATGGGAAACTGTCAAAGTTGTGGGCTCTATTTTAGAGAAAGAACTGGAAAAACCACCTCTAGGTGTTCCTTGCCTAAGAAAACACTATGAAATGCATAAGTCAACTCACAGCATGAAGGCATATACATTCTTATACTACAAAAATAAATAAATAGTGTTATGAAACAAAAATGTGGCCTTAGTCTTTGAGACATTGCCTTTCAAAATGCAGAAGTGAGCTAAAAGAAGCATTTACACACATCGTCAAGGACATTACCTGCAATTCACTACCACACCTTGGTGGAAAAAGGAAGTTGGAGTGATTTCTCCCTCAAGATGACCAATTCGTGGAGTTCCATCAAGATTTGCACAAAGCAATAATCCACAAAATACATCACTGTTAAAAGAACAACAAATGGTTAACTAGCAAAATATTGTATGGAATAAAAATGAAAGAAATGTTCTGGAAAATTATAAAACACAGCTTGGATTGACTTTAATAGCAAAATTCCAAATGATCTGAATGAGCCAAGATTGAAAAAAGAATTCAGAGCCTCATGAGAATTAGTGATAGTACATACTAAAAAGTGTAAATTTGTTCAAATTTCTAAATCGATTAAGGATTGAAATATTCATTCTAGAGGGGAGCAAAAAGGTAAAGACCTATAAAATCAATACTGCAAAATATTATTTGGCACTGGAAATAATAACAAGTATGTGGGCTCAGTAGTAGACAGGTAAACATCCAATACATTTCAAGAGAAAAGAATCTGGAAGGGACCGAAAAGATGTGTTGCTTAAGTTAAAATGTTTCTCACACAAATGCTTCCCGCAGTTTCTGTTCATACATTTCTGCAACTCCAGCCTGTGTCACATCACATATTATTTCAGGGAAAGAATTAAAAGGAGAGCAACAGGGCATTACACTTTGCAGCAAAGCCAATGCATTATGTGTTAATGTCCCCAAATAATAATAATAATAATAGTAATAATAATAACAATACCTATTATTATTATTATTATTATTATTATTATTATTATTATTTATACCCCACTGTATCTCCCCTAAATGAGACTCAAAGCTGCAAATATTCAGGGAAATCAAGATTATTACCCAATCTATCACATTCCGATCTAAAATAAAGTGGAGGCTGCTGTACTAAATTGTAAGGATAGAAACTGATTACAATGTTATCTAAAGAACCAAGAAATAGATGGAAAAAATCTCCCATCATATGATTGTAAGAGGTATTCAATGTGTGTACATGGAAGAGAAGACAGTAGATGATATTAACTTTTCCCCCTTTTCCCCTATGCTGGACTCTTGATTTGAATCAGACCATTGAAACCTATTTGCACTGGGAGAAAGCATCCACTGGCTCATCCGTGCCTACTATTCACTCTGAGAAAAAGCAGGTGCTTGCTAGTTGCATGGCTTTATGGAGGTGGATTGTACCCCAAAATGCCACTTATCTGCTAAACAAAAACATACTGTCACTTAGAAATATACTGTTTTCACCATCAACTCTTTAGTAGAATGATGTGGACACCAGTGATACAGAACTTACAGGCAAAAATGCAGAAAATGCATAAAAAACATGCAACATAATTTTTTTAATTCCTGACTTAACATAAAAACCTAGCTGCATATAGATTTTCTACAAAATATTTGTATGATTTGTCATTTCATCGAGACACTAAATACACTGTGAATTTCAAAACTTAACATGTATATTAATTCTAAGATGTTAAACATACTGTTTGTTGCAAGGAATCCATCTATCACCATCCTTTCCACAGTTTCCCTTGCTTGTGCCTTCTGTGTTAAGCTTTTCATAACAGTGTTTATGAGACCCTGAAGCCTCTGTTGAAGAAAATGTAAATGTAATTTCTATTAACTGACAAAAGGATGGAAAATACCAAAAATAGCAGATAACTAAACATTACAAGTTTGGAAAAATACAGTAAGGCCTTCATACCTACAAGAACAGCATCTGTGGTTTCTTTTATCCATATTTGACAAAATATGTCTTCTATAGGCATTTTCTAAGTGTTCACCCAGAGGGAGGGGCTACACCAAAGATACTGTAGTGGAATGCTCTCAAAAGGATAAAGGAGAATGTACCTCCTAATTCAATATATTTCCCTAGTTATAGTTTAAATATCAGCCAGGGTTATCAGCAATTCTGAAATAAGATATTTGTTTATTTATCTCATGTCAAAAGCATTGCATAAATAAATAAGCATAAAACTGATAAAATAAAGGGAACACAAGCAGCTAAATACTTTTTGACCAAAAAATGGACAAAAGCAACTGTAGCTTTAAACAGTTTTTCCTTTGTGCATGAGGCAGGGCATAGTGGACAAGCATAGAGATGCTGAGTTATTCGTTGTGCTCCACAATCACACAAGGTGGAGGATTCTTCTAGGTAGTGCCATTTTGCCAGGTTGTCTATTGATCTGCTGTCCAGTTGGAATTGCTTGATTTTTCTACCCACAGGGATATTCTTGCTGTTGCTGAAGAAACATTAGGAGTGGTGGAGCTCATGAAACTTCTTGATTTAAATCTCTTGGGAAGAGGCTGACAGCCATACAATGGGTGGCTTTCACGGTGTTCAATCTTATTTCTCTCATAATGGGAAGCAACTTACCATTACATATTTGAGGGGGGGGGGGGACTTATAAAGTCAGCAGGTAAGGGTTGAAGACATACTGTGATTATTCTACATGTTTCACTCAGTGCTATATTCACCTGCTTCGCATGGGCAGATTTATGCCAGATGGAGCAGGCATACTCAGCAGTTGAGTAAGACTAAGCAAGGGCTGATGTTCTTATTAATTTTGGGTCTGCACCCCATGCACTCTCAGTAAGTTTCCAAAGGATGTTATTGTGTGCAGCTATATTGTGCTTTGTGTTTGTACAAATTTTAGTGTTCAATCTAAGGTGACACCGAGATATTTAGGGTGGGAGCAGTGTGCAAGCTCTTAGCCTTCCCAGGCAACTTTCAATTTCCTGTTGGCTTCATGATATACATAAACCTTCATTTATCACTTTGATCAACCTATCATGTTTCTACGGCCATATGCCAAATTAAGGCTGTTTTAAAACCAGGAGATAATTTGTCTTATCATTACCATTTAATGCTAGTGCGATACATTTTTAACTAAAAGCCACACTAAATTTTAAATGGTGCAAAGTAAGAAGGAAACACATTAATAAAAAAAATTTGAATGAACGTACTAGGTCCCCAGATGTATTTGCATTGGCTATCTCTCCTCTTGCACTCTCCATTGTAGCAACGTCCCTAAATAAAAGCAATATATACAAACAAATTGGCACATTTTGTTTTTCTCCCTAAAAAACACCCATACACTAACATTAAAGTACCGCTTTACTTTATTAGCACACTAAAAACTTTGAAAAAATAAGTTCTTTCACACACCTAGATTGATATTGAGTCTTGTAAAAACTGTTGGTAAGCATGCCAGTCAAATAAAAAGAGCTTGTCTTATGAACAGGTATTACGTTATGAAGAGAAATTTAAGGGAGAAAGAAACAAGTGTTCTGGAGAGAATTCCAGACAGATAATGAATATAGGTTAGAAGGTGATACTAACAACTGCTGGTAATTGACAATACACACAGCAATGTCCAGTGAATATTATTCTTTGGACAATATGAGGAAAACAATGAAAAGGACAAAGCAATTAGATATTTGATATTTACATATATTCACTTCCTCTCACCCTTCCAAGTGGCTAACAGTGTTAACAAGTAAAGCAATCTAACACATAACATAATGAGGCAAATACCAAAAAAACAAAGAGATAAAACAAACAGTTCAACAAATCACAAAGTAAGATAAATATTGTGTAAAAAGTAGTGAAAGATTTATATACCTGATTTGAATCACAAGCAAATCCATCTTGCTTATGAAGGTTTGGTGGGCACTGAAAAACAAAAAGACTTCTGTAAGAACAAACCTTTGAACTATGAAGTAGTCTGAGGAAAGAGCCCAAGAATATAATTAGGCAAAAATATTATTTTTTATGGACTGACTCCCCACAATAGGTTTGGGACAGGTTACTATTGTGTTTATTAAAAAAAACAAGAACAAAAGCCTCAAGAAGAAACTCTTGTCTTCAAGACAATCAAAGCACAAGTTAACTCTTCAAGCACACTCTCTTTCACAGAAGGAACTGGATAACACTTTCATTCTTTCACAGAAGGGACTGCTTTTATGCTGCTTCTAATTGGCTCTAGGAAATCTCATAAGATCTCAACAACAGATCCAAACATATGGTCATCAAAAGTATGCACAAATATTCCCAGGTATTATCTAAAATGTCATATCCATTTTTCACTAATGTTAATTATATATGTTTGCCCTTTTCCCTCTAGATCACTAAAGTTGCTTCTGCCTGATTTTTTGACCATTCCTCCTCAATCACCAAACACCACTAAGAGTTTTGGCTCCACTTTTATCTCAGCCATGGCACACAACACTATGGTTCTCCCTGAGCTTTGGTGCAGTACAGCAATTAGGAATTTGTTTTGTATTTCATGCTGAAAATAATCAATTAATGACATCCCCTTTCAGCTATGACTCAGTAGCCAATTTGAGCATCTTATTCCATTTTATGGCTAGAACAAGTGGTTTCTAAACCTGACTGGCATGATAACCATTTTTGATTTCCACAGTAAAAAGATATTTAAAATGTTCAGGGTGTGGTCTATTACAACATGCAACAAGAAAAATAGGCAGCAATGAGGGTACCATAATGATGTTGTGCCATAATGTTGTCATGCCATAAGTAGTACAGTGTGTGTGTGTGTGTGTGCGTATGGGTGTAAGGAGTGGTACACAGCATTGAAAATCAGCTCTCATTATGGATACAGCTGAAGAAGTTTTCCAGTGGTATCACTTGGGATAACAGTCTGCCATTATAAGGACCGTATTCGAATGAGGATCTAACTCAACTAGCTTGAATCTCAACTTGGGAGAAAGGCAGAATATAAAATCAGTAAATATAAACAGTCACTAAATAAAATTAGGGAAACTTTTTAGCAGCCTCAAGACACTACAGGCAGAAGCAAGAGTTAGGAAAGTACCTTCCACAAGCTTCTTTTGAATGGTCTCTTTTTAAATCATTCAAATGTGGTATCTCAAATGTACAAACATTTTCAGAAATTAGATGTGTATTTTTTTAGGAAGGCATAATATAGAATTAATTCTCCAGATCTCTTGCTGTGTTTTGGCTCAAGTTAAAAGGTGCTTCATTTAGTCACGAGAAACAAAAATGTATTCATGGTTTTACAAAATACTAGAAAACATTAAAAGAGTTTAATTACCTGGCCAGAATCCCCAGTACAGATCTCTGTAATATCACAATCATTTACTGCTTCACGACACTCAGAACCTCGAGGAATAAACTGGAATTAAAGAGATTTCTGTCTTTAAAAAATGAACTCAAAATATTCAAGCGTCTTGTTTTAAAACATAAGTGAAAAAAATTATTTTGTATAAAAGTGTATCACTCACACTTTATTAGAAAGCAATGTGGGAGAGATGTGATTTTGATGTGTGCAACAATTGATTCAATGCAAAATGTTGCTTTTAATTTAAACATCTTATGAGGACAACAGTGAGAGGAAATGTTCATGTTGGTTCCTTTATCTGTTGCTAAATTTTTTGGTATGGGGGTTACTAAACAGCCACATGATGTTTCCCTTTTCATAGAACATCCACAGGCAAGTTCCAGGATAAACGGAAATATTTTATTACTACCTAGAAACTGACTTCTTCATAATCCAGAACAAATTGCAGTGAAAAAAATACAGTTTTAAACAAGTTTGATTGTCTAATTGTATAAAGGTACTACTAATGCCTCTTTGCAAGCTGGGAAGGCAGAGCCTTTGTGGTAGAACAAAACGGTTTTTAGAATGCTGCACCTCTAAAAGGAGGGCATGTCCATCCACGTCTCCTGAGCCAATAGTGAGCAAAGACATAAACAAAATCCCTTATTGACAAATTGTCTACAGCAGTGGTTCTCAAGCTGTGGGTCCCCAGGTGTTTTGGCTTACAACTCCCATAAATCCCAGCAGGTTTACCAGCTGTAAGGATTGTTGTGAGTTGAAAGCCAAAACATCTGGGGACCCACAGATTGAGAACCACTGATCTATAGCATTATGAAATCTAAAATTTATTGGCCAAATTGCCTGCCTAATTTCCTTCAACCTCCCTCTTCTGTCTGTTGGCAACCTCCCTCTTCTGTCTGTTCCTTCAACCTCCCTCTTCTGTCTGTTGTCTGTATGGATTGAAAACTTTTTCCAGGAAGTCTCTACCAGAAATACATATGTCTTCCTGTTGTGAGATATCCCGTATCTTTGCAATAATATGAACAGACCCTATGTATTTTAAAAAAGTACAACTTATTCACCTTCAAACTTTAGAAGGAAACAGTAATTGTACAATTTAGACCACAGTTCTTGCAAGCATGAAAAACCTTTAAAACTCACAAGGCAGGTATCATTGCAACATGGGCCATCACTGCAATGAGCTCCATTGGAAAGTGAGCACTTCTTACAGCAGTTTGCATAGCAATCCTTTAAAAAATGTTAAAATTGAAATTCAGTAACTGGAACAATCACACAAAAATACAACTAAGAATTTTCTTTTATAGGACAAATGTGCAATATATGTGCTGCATGGCTGCCAAACTGTACAACAACCTTGGTCAGGGAATTTTATAAGAGGAATATCTTACAATAAACAAGCAAAGTAATTTTAAACCTATTTTTTTCTGTAAAAATGTGTATGACATTCCTGGGACGTCAAGGTACATGCAGGACTTTGATGGGCTACAGGAATCCTCTTTAATTGCTTTCAAGTTGAATGTGACTTATGGGGAAACCCATAACTGGATGGTTCTTTGGGCAAGATTTGTTTACAAAACCTTTGTCACTGTTTCCTTCTGTAAGCCCAAGGTCACCCAGTGGGTTTTTATGGGTGATAATTCAAATCCTGGTTTCCAGCACCGAAACCACTTACCTGTGCTGGTTCTCTCTTATGCTAAAATAAGGAAAGGTCTAAAAATAGTGGTAGGGAGCCACTATACTAAGTTTCTTTTTTATTTACTGTTTTTGTCTGAATAATTTTTCTTAAAATTTCTCACTGAAGACTAATTTCCACTTTAATCAGTTTCTACTGACATTATTATTTAGCTACAAAAGTTACACTATTTATCCAGATGTTCTTTGACAATCACTGTCATCAGCACAAGACAGCAAAGATGAGGAAAATGGGAGTCCCAACCCAGCAACACAAGTTCCCAACCCTGGCTATAAAGCATGAATCCTGTCACTTATGAAGTAACCTTGAAGCTTTTTTTTAAAGGGCGAGTTACAGATGAAACAATTAAAGATATCTTTATTTAAAACATTACCATTTGGAAACCACAGTCACAGTCTTCTCCAGGTTCCACATACCCATTTCCACATTCGGTAGTGTCAAATAACTTTAAAAGACAAAAACAGAAAGCACTATTTTAAAATGATTATACTAGAAGATTATGTCATATGCTAAATTAATTTTTGCAACAAGATGATTGGCGTTCCCATATTGAAAAATAAAGATATTTTACATATTGTTGTCCAAAGACCAGCTGCAATTTCAGACAAAGCAAACAACACAACTGAGTCAGGTGAAAAATAAGCCTAAGTAGAAACAATATCAGTCCCCCACATCAAGTGATAACAACAAAGTATACAGAAAAAGACCAAGAGTTTCTTGAATATCACTTTCCCATACAAACACAATATCACACAGCGAACTATTTTTGGACATTAATTTTTGATTCCTTAAATCTAGTTCATTGTTTACATCTCACAATGAACCATTCTTTGGTTCACTGTCTCATTCTCTAATATAAAGTCTTTAGGGAAAATAGTTTGAAAAGAAGATTAAGTAATATTAAAGTTTCTATTAAAATACTTAAAGCATAATTAGTAATCATACATTTTTAAATAAATAAATAAACTTAGGAAACTTTCCAAAGCTATTTTTGATACATGACCCTTTGAACACACAAATCCTTCTACTGCCACCACCCTAATTCAGCACCCAAAATTATAGAAGATATTAGGAATTAGTTCCATTGTAAGCAGAGTACCTTTGTTGGCCTGTTGAAAAGACAGGAACCTCCCCCTCGGTATAGAAAGTCTCTGTATTCTAGAATGCTACACTTAGAAAATTTCCTGGGATGGTAGACACTGAAAAACAAAACAAAAAAAGTCAATTCAATAAAAAATGACATGAAAAAAATTCAACAGTTTTATTCTTCTATATTATACTATAATATAGAAGGTATGCTATCTTAAGAATTAAATGTTTCTTCCTGTAGTGTGTCCAACAATGGTCTCAAAGCAGGATTCATAACACTACGGAACAAAATTTGAAAAAAAATCTGTTCCTGGTTTGAAAGTGTTATTCCTGTTTAATTGTGTGGTACTTACTTTGAAAGTAGTCATTATACTCCAGAAATTTCATATTAGTGACTGTCACAAACGATGTTGAATGGGTTGAGACTCTGTGAGATATTCATTGAAAAACTATAGCCCAATGTGCTGCAAGATGTCCCGCAAAAATTAAATTTTGTAGTTTAATAAACTTCTTCCATGTTTTTATGATTGAACCAATTGGGGAATGAAAGATATAACCCAGGAACAAAAATCGTATTATATAGTGCAATTTTCTGTTGCATTCAGTCACTGTTTATCACTGCCTACCCTGTTTCTTCCATGATGCATCCACCCCAGGGCTCTGTGCAGTCACAGCCCTCTGAAACAAAATGAAAATACAAAACAAATGAGAACTGTGCATAAAAATATAAGCAACACATATATTCTTTATATTAAAGTGAGAAAGATAACAGAGAAGGAATGGTTTTGCTTGATAATGTTTAAGCCAATAGCTAACGATAAATAAATAAATATACATAAGACTGATGAACTACAGTAAACGCAACAAACATAGTACTTTAGAATATGATTTAAGTCTCTTGATAAGCACATTTGTAGACTAAAAGTGTATAGAATACTCCCTTCGACATTCATGATCTTAAAAAACTATTCTTTCTTACAGACAACAAACTATAAGTAGTCTCTTATGGCAGGGTAAAAGTTTTAACTTTCCTTGGAAGAAAATATTCCATAGAAGAAGAATGGCCCAACCAGTGACCTAACCCCACTAAAATTTTGTGGCCAAACCTAAAGTAAACTGTTCATGTAATGAGTAAATGTCTTTGAGCTCAAGCAGATTTATATAAGGCAAAGGGCCCAAAATTTGTGAAATGAATGTGAAACACTAACAGTTTTAATAATTGTTTGCTTGAAGTCATTGTTGCTCAAGGGGGTACAAGTATGTATTTAATTGAAAGATGCAGATACTTTGTAAGACATGGGTGCTTTCAAGCTCATGGTTTCATCTGCATGTGCTCCAAGCATGCACTGGTGTTTTTGGTCACTGAGTTTGTTAAATTATCTGGAATTTTAGCTGCAATATTGTGATATAGTCTGGTATGAGAGGAGGTCCATGAAGGTGACCCTGTAAGTTACTGCAATAGGTGACATCAGCCCTAGTGATGCCACTGACTTTAGCTCCTTTAAAACATGATGGACTTGATATTGAATGTTCTCAATAAAAATTTGCTCAAATGCTATGTCTCCATTTGAAGTTTGCTCTTTTCTTCACAAACCATTAACCTCCACAAGCTACATCACAATCCTTCATTCTGAGGTTTGTGGGGAAATCCTTTGCAGACTTTCATTCTCACACAACTCAGAAATCTGGTCTATATTTCTTTCCAGATTATTTCAACACACAAACTATGCAAAAAGTTTATAAACTGAACTTAGACAGAAGAACAGAAGGAATTTAAGACCAAGTACTTTGTTTTCTCGATCCTGGTTCCCACTGTATTCCTAAATTCTGCGCCAAACTTTGCGACAACTCTTGTGCCATTGCCCAGGGAAGGCCATACTGTTAGATAAAAAAGTAGAGACAGAGAGTTTTAAGTACCAGTTTATTGCAAATCTTAGTACAATTCTGTATGCAATTTGACTTAAGCCCTAAAACATACTATCTAGACTAATTATTTACTTTAAATCCTTTCACGTTATTTTATTTATATCTCTGTAGCCCAGGCAAACCACTTTCATAAGTACAATACTGTAATATCAAAACAACTTACTTACATGATATTGCCTTATATTTTTTTGTTACTGTATTGTAATGCAGTAACAATGTAAGCTGCCCCGAGTCCCCTTTGGGGAGATGGTGGCGGGGTATAAATAAAGATATTATTATTATTATTATTATTATTATTATTATTATTATTATTATTATAGCTGTGGTTAAGCTGATTCACACATTTGCCTTTGCAGACTTCCAAACCTGAGCAATTGGGTGAGAATAATTATACACATATATATTCAACTTTCAAAGCTGATCAACACAAATACTTCCAGAGCCCATTCCCATAATTTCTGCTCAGTTCATACAAGATATCAGAATAACACAAGTGAAAGAAATCTCCCAGAAATGTGTTAACTACTGCATTGCGTTTATCCACAGATGAATGACCATATTAAAACCACAGTTATAAACAAATAATTTTTTCTTCTCTGTGCATTACACATATGGAAATTATAAAATGTATTTATTGCTGTTGGGATAGATATGTATTCCAAAGCTAATGACATAATGGTGTAAATGAACAAGACATCTCTCTTGGCATGAATGTCAAATCTATTATGATATGCCAAAGTTGAAAAATAAGCCCCCATCACAGTCCAGTACAAATTCAATACTGTGACAGTTATAGTAAAAGCTCCTGATACTGAAATAAAGGGAAATGGGCATGGGTATTATCTGAATATTAATACTATTAATTTGGTAAAAAAAGAACAATTGAACGAACCAGTTATGATAGAAAGTGTGAAGAAACTGGCAATTGAGTCAAATCTTCCAAGGTACACAAGATATCAAAAAATTAATTTCCTTGTTGAAAGTTGTTCAAACACTCTTATAATAGTCATCTTATTAGAATGCTAAAGCCATCCTAACACTGAAGTAATAAGGTGAACTCGCTATGGATTAGAAAGAAGAATTGTATGACTATGGCTGAATAAAAGATGATCTAGCTGTCACGTGCACTTTTGAAAATGCATCTAATAATCTTAAATGATCTAAATCTATATTATCAATTATCTGTTGGAAAAGCACTGCATTCTGAGAGAAAATGGAGATAACAGACCCTTTAAAGAATATAACACCACTATGTAGCAGTTTTCATCAGTAATAGGAGAACATCAATTACAAGGTGGTGAGTAGTGGTTTGTCAGAATTTTTGAAGGCTAGGTGCCTTGTTTTATCACCATTTTCTGTAACTAGATTTGAAAAGGGGAGTATGATGGTGGTAGAGATATTCTTTACAAGATACTCCCCATCCCCCCACCCCCATAAACTTCTCTATCTAATATAGTCATACTTTAAGCATTTTTGGATGGGACATTTAGAGCTGTAAGTCCTGACGTGTTTTGGGTGGCTGAGACGTCTGCCTGGTTGCTCAACTTTGGAAAATTCCTGGAAGAGGTCTCTTCTGAACAGAACAAGATAAAACTGCAAAAACTGATATTTATAAATGATGCAAACAAGAAAAACAACACCGAAAGGAACAACACTAAACACAGCTAGCACTTTCTCCTTAACAAAAAGTGGAGAGGTTTTTCAATTATGTCACCAGGATTGTGGCTGAACAGGAAAGATAGGAAGTTACCCTTGAAGCATGCACACTCTGATGGCAGGTGGCTATATTTAAGAGATTGCTTGTCTTTGGAAGGTTTTTGAATATCAGAGGCCATAATGGAGAATTAATTAAATTAACTTTTTTTTTCATGTCAGGAACAACTTGAGAGAATTGGCCATCTGCAAGGACTTTGCCCGGGGAATGCCCGAATGTTTTACCATCCTTGGGAGGCTTCTCTCATGTCCCTGCATGAGAAGCTGGATCTGACAGATGGGAGCTCATCCATTAACTAAATTAACGAAAATCACAAATATATGTAGGTTGAGTATTCCTCATTCAAAATGAACAGGTGTTTTGGATTTCATTTTTTTCCTGGATTTTGGAACTGCTGTATTTTCATATATGTACATAATGAGATATCTTGGAGATAAAATTCAAACCTAATCATGTTTTAATATGTGTTTTTATAAATGTCTTTGACTATGTTGTGCTCCGCTACAAGCCAAAAGGAGAGGTGGGTAATAAATAAGTCATTATTATTATTATTTAACATAAATTTCATTGATGTTTCATATACACATTATAGATATAGTCTGAAGATGCTATATATTATTTTTAATAATGTTGTACATGAAAGGACTTTTTGTGAAGTGACCCAGCAGAAAGCAAAGGCATCACAATCGCATATACATTTGGATTTTTAAGTATTTTAGATTTCAGACTTTCAAATATGAGATTCTCAACCAGTAATAACAAATCAAAACACACACACACATACAAAACCTACCAGCAAAACCAGACCGATACAGATATGAATAATTTCTACAGGTCAACACTGTTTCACATTAATGTAAAAAACCAACTCTGGGCAAAAAAGGACAAGCAAAATAGAAAGGCTACATTATAAAGTCAAGTTCCAAACAAACAAAAAAACAACTGAGAATGAATTCAATGACTGAAATCTAGTTAATAACCTCTATAAAAGATTGTACCAGAAGCTTGTAGTATGCCCATTTAAATACCCCCATGACCTTTTTTATGAAAGCTGTCCATACACACCTAACATGAAGAAAAAGCATTCTCAATCACAATTAAACTCTGCTATTCTACATACACATTAAAACAAAAAAAGTAAACATTTACAGCCAATTTCAGATTTAATGTTTCTCAGTATACCTATTTTTAATTTTGAAAACAGTACACAGCACCTTTTTTAAAAAGTACATGTAATAAGGGAACGATTTCATAATGCCCCCCCCTTCCACAAAACCTTCCAAAGAGAAATGTTACCTCATTTACTCCAACACCTCTAGCCACAGAACATATTCCTCCAAAGTAGCTTAGACTACTTCTTTTGTAATGAAAGGTCACATTCCTTAAAAGCAAGATAAATAACATGTTTAATGGAATTTTCTTTTCTACAGTGGAAGGACAATGCACAAATAAATTATTGGAATGGTGGGAATTTCCATGAAAATTTAATTTCATGCAAAAGGTAGAGGACAATTTTGGTTGCATACAGGGCTTCTGTCAAATATAGGATCTGAAAACAAACTGGTTTGGTATTTCTAACACGGGATTCTCACAGCAACTTTATATAAGAGTAAAGCATTTAAAAATCAATGACGCATAGTAGTGATTAACTATACTTAGGAATTATACTAACAGATCATCTTTTGTCCCAGAATGAAAATGTAATTACAAGTATTAATACAATTAATATTGTACAGGCAGTCCCAAAGTTATGAACAAAATAGGTTCCATAGGTTTGTTCTTAAGCTGAATTTGTCTGTAAGTCAGAACAGGTACTTGTACTTCGAAGTGTAACTCAAGCGCTCTCTCTCTCTCTCTCTATTTATATAAATATATATAAATTTGGGTAGCATAGGGTAGAGTTAACATCCCGGTGGTGTTTGTTTAGTTGTCTGTGCTCCTGTTCAGAAGATTACAGCTCACCTTCTGTCCCTGTGATAACTGGATTTTGAAAAAAATGGCTTGTTGTGGGAAAAAGGATTGGCAAGAAAACTTCAGTGGAAATATCCTTTCCCCATGATAACTCTTCCAGGAGAGAATTTCCTTTCAAGGGGTAAATTTTTCTCACTCCCTGTTTTCTTACCTCTGTTCTTAACTATGAGGTGTTTGTAAGTTGGGTGTTTGTAACTCGGGGACTGCCTGTACTAGTATTTAGTCATATTGATTTTTGTATGCAGGAAGGAAAAAACCAAGGACTCCTTTATGTGGATGCTCCTAGACGCTGGAACTCCCTTCCACATTTGCAAACATTCACTTTGTCCTATTTAGCTGAATCAGACTGAGGAAAAGTTCTATGTAACAAGAGTTTACATCCCATGAGATCATCCTTGCACTTTACCAGACCTGACACTTTTTTCTGCTGTTCTTCAAATATACGTTGTTTTTCTTGCAAAAGCAAGTCTTGATCACATAACGAGTCTTAAGGCCCTTCTACACCAGCCCTAAACATGCGACTGATCACGGATTAACCTGAGGTGTCCAAACAACTGTTTAGATGCCTTGTTATTTACCAGTTTCCTCTGGTTTAATTTGACACCTGGAAATATCTGGACCTTGAGGTAAGGTGCAGATCTTTGCAGGTGCCAGGCCTGGGAGGATCAAAAGAGCAGTAACAAAGGGATTAAAATAAGACTCCTGTAATCACAGGACTGATATACACAGTTTAATTTACCCATATCTGCCATGTTTTCTCTAAGCATTTTCAGATCCTCCAGTACAATTCTATGGGTTTACTATTTTCCATGGCTTTGTATATCCACAAAGTCCTGAAATACATCCCTTGCAAACACAATGGCTCTATTGTGTTATTCAGAGCAGTACTTCAGGGATACTACTCTGTCTTCTGCGGATAACATCTATGAACAGAATGTGGACACATAATTTCAGTATTCAGTACTGGGGAAAATAAATAATGATATAGAAATAATTGCACAGATTTAATCTCTGCTTGACAGAAGAGGCAGCAGATGTAGTTGTGATTATTCATTTGCTAAAACACAAGTATGCTATACCCAAAACCATGCTTAGGGACAAGAAAAATGCAAAGATTTGCTAAAGTCCTGAGTTCAACACGCATGAACAAATTTGGGCACAACAAAAGTCAAAGTGGTTGTTGATGGGTGAATACAAAAGATGTCTGACTTAATCCCAGACCATTTTGCTAAATCATATTTATGTGTTTCTTTGACTAAACTGTAGATTGCCTATTAATAAAAATTGGGTTTTTTGAAGTTTCTTTAAAAATCTCAGATCCAAATGGGTTTAATATAGAATACAGAGGTTTATAAAGTTTATGAGCATTTTCATGTCTACCTCTTTAATATTTGTTTTGCAATTTTATAATGACAGAAATTAAGAAGTATTTAGAACATATTTAAGAAATTTAAATTTTCTGTTGTAAAGGACACAGAGGAGATATCATGCACAAAATAGAAGAAAAACAACACATACGAGAGAAGGTGTACAGCATCAGCACGCTGTTTGATGAAATGCTGTCGATATTTGGAAAAATCATGAAGCATCTGCCTTGGATCAGGGCGAATATTAATGCGATCTTTGTCTGACCAGGTTTCAACAGCAACCAAAACAACCCTGGTGTTTAGCTGTTCCTTGTATATCTGTGGGCAGAGACAGGACAGGCATAGGAGTAGAACACAGGAGAAGAACACTGTGTCAGACAACCACAGTTAGCCAGGCCAGTGGAAAGACAAAGGGGGCAAAGCAGAAGGGAAACATTGGGACAATTAGCTGAGTTGCCTTTGATTTACTTCAAAGTCAGA
This sequence comes from Anolis sagrei, assembly GCF_037176765.1. Taxonomy (NCBI): domain Eukaryota; kingdom Metazoa; phylum Chordata; class Lepidosauria; order Squamata; family Anolidae; genus Anolis; species Anolis sagrei. The sequence goes on along the minus strand of NC_090021.1, from coordinate 168,415,792 downwards.
ATTTCACCATGTTTACGTTAAATCCAGTATTTAAAAAGAAGGTGACAATTATTACTATACATTGTATCATATTTATAGCGTATTACAGAAAATTACAAATGTGATGGATGAGATGAATGCAGTTTCAGTTATATCTCAAGAGGCTAAAGTTATTATTCATTTGTCATTCTAGACTGACTCCATTTTCAACCAATGACATTCAAAGCATGTGTTATTATATAGATTACAGTATACTTACAGCATCAACAAGGTTTACCACAGATTTTGCAAAGTTGTTCGTAAAAACATGGGATGATCGATGCTTTTTGAACTACAAGAAAGACATCAAGTGATCAGCCGAAGTATTTGTTACTCTCTATTGTCTCCTAGCGATGTATCTAGCAATGTATCTAACCTCCATCAATACAATAACTTTTTCAATATTTAACTGCTTCAAGGTCAGTTGCACTAAGGTAGAGTGAAATCTATTATGAAACAGTTTGCAATAACTTTCCCCCAGCAATTTCAGTATACAAACTGATTTAACTTTTGGTTTGCCTCCAAGTCTAGCTCATTTTCAGTGCTGCCTCCCTCAGCTTCTGGTTAAAAAAAGGCCTACTGTTGAGAGATGGTCCTATCTCTTTATGGGTGAAGATATCAAAATCTGCATTTTTATTAAAGAACCATAGTATTTCTATACTGACCAGAATTATCTGTGGATGTCTTGATATTGTCTACAATAATTACAAATAACTAAGCAATGAAGGGAACAGTGATAGCACATATGGCCCTGTTTTGCTCTTAAAACAATTCTAAGCATGTCGTAGATTGAATGCATTAACTGAGCTTGGGAATACAAGCTAAAATAGAGGTGTTTTTTGTTTGTTTTATAAAAGCCATAAAATCCATCTACACTTTATTCCAGATTGATCTTCTGTGTAGAGTTAGAAAGTTTACCCTTAGTCTTCCTGAGACATGTTTCCTGTAGACCTTTAGCAATGCCCAAAGCAAATAACCTGGGCATGGATACATTTTTCTCACATTTGCTTCTCAGCTCTCCACAAGTAAATGAAGTTATCAAGTTGTACTAGCAATTAATATGTATAATAGTTGACAACTGTAAAAAAACACATAAAATATCCTTTCTACAGTTGGGTCTCTAATGTGGTCATTTGATAAAAGAATTAAAACAATTGACTCACCATTTTATGGTCATTAACAATCATCAGCTCTAGGTATTTCATTTCTTCAAATACACCACGTAATGCCTATAAGATTGAAAAACATGCAATTCAATGCAACAACCAGCATAGAGGCCTTGTTTGCTGTGTACTAATCTTGTGTTTTAAATAATATAAATGATGATGATGATGATAGAGGATGAAAAATAGGAAACTTTTAGCAATCTTGATTAAAAAGTTTACACTCCATATTCACCATTCATACTTCTTAAAAAGAACTAATATTCCACCACTCAACTCTGGCCAGAGGCATGTGCTTGTTGATAATATTGATCATTAAGTTGGCTTTCCTAGTTTCAGTTACTTCTGTATGTATACATTCTAGTATCATTAAATTCTTTGATAATTATTCTGTTCCTCCCAAAAATGAAATGTATGAGGAACCACAATACATAGCATAGTTTATGTATGCTTCTTAAAGCTAAAGAGTTCATTAGCTGTTATAGTAGCGTTATAGTACTATTGATAGCACTCACAGCCCTCTTTTTTCTTCGTAGCCATGGCAGCTCAGACAGGAAAGATCGTTGAGAAGAAGTGTCATCATCTACAGAAGGTAAGATTAAAAGCAAAGAGGTTTCAGTTTCATGGGATAGTGCTTTATCAGACGAAAGCTTTTGGGCTGATAAATAGTTTTGTCTAAAGAAGCACGAGTTGTTATTATGTTGTTTTCCCACATTTTTGTCACCTTTGCTTCTATTTATTACATTCTTTTTCAGAACTGTTTGTAGCAATTTCTTGGGCCTCCATTAGGGCTCTACCAAAGACCCTGTTAAAACTGAGGCATGGTTTTCAGAAATAACCTTATGGTTTGATTGACAAATTTCCTCACTTTCAGAAAATAAAGAGCTCAGAGCTCATTATCAAAATATATTATTACAATTGTAATAGCAGTTATTATAACATTAATAATTCAGACATATAACACTTCAGATATTACTGTAATATCATATAAAATTATACCAGGGTCTTCCAAATGCTTGGAAATGTTTCTTCCTAATGTTCTCTGAATGATGTGTGGTCTACATGTATTAGTCTGTAATAGAAGAGACAAGAGGTCTACCATATTGGTGACACAGATCTTAGCACATCGAATTCTAATATATGGATTTTTTTCACATATTTGTACACAGAAAACCTCACTATGAAAATTATACGATCTTGAAATACCTTAATAAAGTCGTCTATAAATGAAGCAGCATATTTTATTATTTTGACTTCAAATATTGAAAAAAAATCATACTATAAATCTTTCTTGTTTTAAGGGGTGTGTAATGAACTGAGTGTAGAGTAATTACATTCCATATCCTGTCCACATTGCTGTACATTTCCTCAACTCTCAGCCAGGACTCTGTGGTCACTGGGCACTCTAAGCCCTTCGTGAGCTAGTTTGGAGACAAGTACTGGATTCTCATCCCCCCCCCCCCCCCCAAAAAAAAACACAGTGTTTTTTTGTTTTTTTTGCAGTTCCTCTGAATTTCCAAATACCTTCCCCTCTGGTATATAGATGGTACCTTTCTGTTATAAAAGAACCAGCACTTATAGAACTGAACCCTCTATCAGTATATGGAATTGAGACTTCCAATAACATTTTTGTAATGTTGGTTTTTTTCTACACAATGTTCCAGCTAATCCAGTCTATCTCTCCTTTCCAATCCCAGTTCCTCATCCCCAGTCAGTATTCTGTGCCCACCAAGCACACTCAGTTCCCACTAGGATGGTTGCAGGAAAATCGCTCCCTTATTTATTTCGCGCATTTCTACCCTGCCCTTCTCAACCCCCGAGGGTTGGTAGCTTAGAAAACCTCAAGGTTGTATCAAGCATGCTAATATATCCCTTTTGTATGTAGAAGGGGGTGTTTTGGTTGCATGAAGACCATAAGTTAGAAAACTGAGTCTGCAATTAGTGAATCACCTGTAAGCAGACTACATATGCCCTTGGCCTCTTCCTGCATGATCCATATAGCCCCAGGGTGTCTTGCCTATTCTTCCCTGCTATGAGTAAACAGATGGCAGATTGCGGTATTTGGAGAGAGTAATCTGGATTCAGGGTTGCTGTAAGAACAGGTTTTTGTCTCCCAGAATGCTTGCCCTTCTGGTGGGTTTCACACAGGCAATTTGTTAGTCACTTTGTGAGCAGAAAGTCGAACTAGACAGGGTTAGATTCTACTCAAGAATAGTGCTTCTTATGATCCCATGGTTCCATTGTTTTGTTTTGGGGTTTGTTTTTTTTTTTGGGGGGGGGGGTGCTGCTAATGATTTTTGCTGTTTATAAACCACAAGGCAGACTGTTCACCTGAGATCAACCTAAAATCTTTTGCTTCCTGAAAAAAACAGAGAGATATTATTGCTTCTACATAATGCTGTGTAAATTCTATCTTCTGGATTAGTTTCTACAAGATCTCTAAACTTCTCCCAAGATAGATGGATGGACAGACAGATGGATAGATAAGATAGACAGACAGATGATAAATTGATGTGTAGGTAATTGTATAGACTGATGATGTATAAATAGATGTATAGAGAGAAAGAGATGCTATCAAATTCAGTTAACATAAGGGAGAACAATGATGAGATATGCATAATGTATACCATCTTAAAACACAGCCGAAATAACATAAAGAAAGAGAGTAATGGGATTGGTTAAATTTGAACTGCTTAACAAAATAGGTATATATAATGTATACTAGTAAAAAAGTGTCAGAGATAATTTTGCTAACAAACAGTGGCAAATATAGAACTTTTATCACATATTATCACATGTTACTTCTGTTTATGAGAGCATACAACTGTTAAGTTCAACCTGGCTATGAAACAGCAATATTAAAATACAGTTTGAATATCCCTTATATGAAAAATACAGGTGAAGTACCCGTTATCCAGAAATCCAAAATCTGAAATACTTCAAAATCTAAACTGTCCACATGGATGTCTAAGATGGTAAGTCATTTAGACGGACTCTTTGCTTTATGATGTGTCAATGTACACAAGTTTTGTTTCATGCCAAAAATTATTTAAAATGTACAAAATTACCTTCAGGATATGTGTATAAGGTGTATATAAAACATAAATTATTTTTTTGTTTAGACTTGGATTCCATTTCCAAGATATTTCATTCTGTGAATATCAGTAAATTTAGGCATTCCTGAATCTAAAACACCTCCGGCCTTAAGAATATTGGATAAAGGATAGTTAACCTGTACAAATGAAGTATTAGAGTACAGTGGTTTATGAAGTCCATATCTTCCTTTAACTCTGGAGAACCAAACATATATACCATGTAGCATGTCGCAAATATTTATTTAAGTATAGAAATAAAAGAAACATGTTGCATAAATATTTCTTTCTGTAGTGTACCTGTATGTTAAAAAAATACAGGTACACAACATACTGGATCTTAATCTGCATAAGATGCTCTTCGTCTGTGTAATTCTTATTTCTATTTGTACATGTCTATCAACAATCAAGTAAAGATCTATGTAATTTATTAACTTACCATACTATGAATTAGCTCCATAGGTTCTATCAAGTATACGTAACTACTGTCTTCAAACATACCACTAGAAGATAAAGGGGGGAGGGAAAAGATTTCAAAACACTACAGTCACCAAGAAATAAATCAATTATAGCAGACTATGCATTTTCAGAATCACATACTCATTGTAAAATATCTGAACATTCCAGAAATTGATGGGGCTACCATAAGTTGACAAGTGACTAGAAGAGAGGTCTAGGAGACATTGTCCCAGGCTCAGGTTTTCTCTATTTTATTCCCTCAGCTTCCCATGCATTAAATTCCAGAGAAGATATTCTAGTTTACTGAACTAGTTTTCCCTGTGATGCCCAACCCTGAAAGTTATGGTTTAAGCACTGCCTGAAAACTGTGGTTTGAAATTATGCTTTGCAAAGAGAACTTAAACTCATTCAGATGTGACAGAAAAACATACTGAACAAACCACAAAATGTTTGTGTCTGACAATAGGCATATGAGAAGAGGAGATGACAGTCAAGCTTATTCACTGTGGAGTACAAAGACGGACAACCCATACCCAATTGAGAAATTCACCAACAGCATCTGTTGTCTAGTAATTAGGGATGTGCTAATTGCATTTTTGATATTTTCAGAGTGTATCTGAAAGGGGAGGAGGGATGTGTCTGAAATTCCAAAGCTCATAAAATAATACTTCCCTTTTCTCTCTGCCAGACATCAACTCCACAAGATATATACCTCTCTTTCTCTTTCATATATTAGATAACCAAGAAATGATGGAAGTGATGGCAAGACCAGGGGTAGGACATAAGGAGGAAAGAAGAGTGTTCTTCTGTTCTTCCTCTGCATAACATTTCTTAGGAGAAGAGCTTCCATTCATTGAGACTGCCTACATTACTACTAGTACAATTGACAGCATCAGTTCATGAGAACACTTCCTCTCACTAGGCCTGCCATTTATTTTCACGCCATCCCTAGTAAGACATTAAGGCACAGAAGAATGTATGTTTTGATAATGACGCCTAGGAAAGAAGGGGAGGATAGGAAAATTTGTCCAGCTTTCACATTGCAGTGAGAAGATAAAACCCACCTCTCATTTGAGGTAGACCTAAAAAAAAAATCACCAGGATCAGTTTAAGAGTCTTAATTGGGAATTTTTTTTTCAGAATAACTGATCTGATACTGCAGGGCTCCTGGCCCACTTTTCTCCTGGAAGAGAAGCATGCTTCCTTACACACAGAACATTTAGTGCAATACCAATTTCTTTGTGCTAAAAACCAGAGGTTTAATAAAACTCCCAACAGTAACAGCTATACGAACTACCAAGGGGAGCCTGTAATTAGTAAGATACTTATCAGCAATATTAATACTTACTGGAGCCCATTACATGTGGAAAGTGCAGCTTTGGAGTCCTTGATACCTCTGATAATCCCATGATAGTAACAGTGCTCTCCTCCCTAAGGATAAACGCAAATCCATTAACTTAAGTTGTTTTCACTCAGTTGAATGTAGCATACCCTACAGCTGGGATAGCTACGTGACTGCAATTCTTAAGTGAAGAATTATTATGCCTTTTTATGTATCTATTTTAAAGACAATGCAAAAAGGTCAATTTAGGCTGTTCTATCTACTAAATAGCCAAAACACATACTTCTAGTTAATAAATAATAATAAATACATGGAGCTGCTGGTGGTGCAGTGGGTTAAACTGCTGAGCTGCTGTACTTGCTGACCAAACAGTCATAAGTTCGAATCTGGGGAGTGGGGTGAACTCCCACTGTTAGCCTCAGCTTCTGCCAACCTACCAGTTCGAAAACATACAAATGTGTGTAGATCAATAGGTACCGCTCCACCAGGAAGGTAATGGCACTCCATGCAGTCACGTAAGCCACATGATCTTGGAGGCGTCTATGGACAATGCTGGCTCTTTGGCTTAGAAATGGAGATGAGCACCACCCACCAGAGTTGGACACAACTAGACGTAACATCAAGGGGAAACCTTTACCATTTTTACAAATAAATCCATTTTGATTTCAGGGAAGTAGTGATTAAAACAACTGAAGTTATATTTAGAGCAAAAGTTTATTATTTTCCATGTTAAAGAAAAATGTATCAGTTAAAAAGATTAAAAGTATTACTCTTGCTTTTCAACATTTTCTTAATATTTTGTTAAAGGTTTAAGGCATATTAAATAAAATGTTTTACACTTGGCTGATGGCGCCTTGAAGTTCTAGTCCTATTGAAAGGCTACTCCTGTCAGAAATTAGCTCTACTTTTAATTTCAGTATCAATACTCTGGAATGGAGAGGTTCTTTTTTTCCAGTTGACAATTTATATAGATAAGAATAAATGTCTGCAGGTACATTTGACAAATCACAAATTGGCTTGTCAAGAATGGGCAGCCTAATAATGCATGCAAAACAAAACATAGAACTTCACTTTTTCATTAGCTTACATCATTGATTAGCAAGTGTCCCCTTTTCTGATTTTGCTCCCAAGAAACAAAGAAAGAATTCATTCAAATGATCAAATGCTCAGAAAGTTTGAAAGACCTCGATGGGCTTTGAAAAGTTTCATAGTCTGTTTCCAATTATTGAGATCCATGAAGTCACGAGTAAGAAAGTAACAGTAGCAACAACAGAAATTATAGATAATATTGATCTACATTTCACTAGAATTGTTTCTATAAGCCTTTTGAGTAGCTGGGGGGATAATCTTTGCAGATGTGTATCTGCTTATTATCATTAGTGACAAACATCATGCATACAATACTCTAAGATTTGAGGACAGGAAATCCATAAAATGTATATATTCATGTATATGTATAAAAAAATTACTCAAACAAATCTGAGTCAACTTAGCAATGGGTCACTAGATGTACTGTTCCTTAACTTATCATAAAAAGGAACCATTCGCTTATCTGAGCAGAGTGAAGAAAGGCAAAAATTTAGTCCTTCCTGGGAGAATGTAAATGAAGCACTAGTGTAGCTGCCATAGTACCACTTCTGGCCTTTTTAAAATGCCTGGACAGGGGAACGGCAGAAGCAAGAGCAACTCCTGTTGCTTCCCCTCAAAGAAAAGATGATGGTTTGGGGCCAATTTTCACCCTTTTTGTGGATTTGGGTTTGGAACGTGAGCTGAGGCCATAAATGGTCTGAGAAAATTTTACAGATATTTGTGAGTATTTCAGGAAAACTATAACCTGAAACAGTAAAAAGCAGAGGGAGTCAGGGGCTTGGGAGTCATAAAAATAGTTTGAGAGTCATGTAAAGGCTAGGCTTTCCCAAACACTGAGCTAAGCAAAACCATGCTTCTAGTGAATATGCTGCTGATTTTCTTTTCTTGAGCAAAGAGACAATACCTTTGAATATTGTGGTTTTCCATCTTCATAATGAATCTCCATGTAATCAGAAGATAATAAATCACTACAAATAAATAAGGAAAGGTACATAAATTTAGTTCTTTAAGCACCATTGTTTTTTTTTTAAAAAAACCCTGCATGGACTCATACATGAGATGTTTTCTTTATTTCAGAAATATGAAAACAAAATAATAATGAATCATTTACCTTAACCATGTCTACAAAATGTGTAATGTTTTCAACTGCTATCTTATTTCATCTAATGTATAATTATTGATGTAATAACTAATTCAATTATTCAATTGAGAGCTTGCAAAAAGATATAAATATAATTAGTTACTTGCAATCAATTCCTCTTTCCAATAATGAAGGATGGGTACATTACATTAGGGGTTTCTATTCAACAAGAAGTAATTCCTTTTGCAGCTTAACTTCACTTTTAATTATTTTTACCATTACAGCAGTGTGTTCTCACTAACTGGCTGTGACGGTGTATGAACACCATAGAACGAATGTCGATTAATATCACATTTAACTGCTATGGCTCAATACTATAGAATCAAGGGAGGTGTAGTTTTCCAAAAGCATTAGCCTCATCTTCCAAAGAGTGTTGGTGCCTCACAAAACTACAATTCCAATTATTCCATAGCACTGTGTCATGGCAGTTAGTGATGTCAAACTACATTCATTCAACAGTTTAGATGCACTGTAAGACCACTTTCATATAGCTGTATAAAATTCACATTGAACTGACGTATATAGCAGTGGGGACTCAGATAATCCAGTTCAAAGCAGATATTGTGGAGTATCTGGTTTTTTTCCGTGTCAGGGTCAACTTGAGAAACTACAGATAGCTTCTGGTGTGAGAGAATTGGCCATCTGGAAGGACATTACCCAGGGGACACCTGGGTGTTTTAATGTTTTACCATCCTGTGGGAGGCTTCTCTCATGTCCCTGTATGAAAAGCTGGAGCCGAGATGGGAGCTCACCCTGCTCCCTGGATTTGAACTACCAACCTGTCGGGCAGCAGTCCTGCCGGCACAATGGTTTAATTAACTGCACCACCGGAATATCTGTCTTGATATTCTGGGTTATATGGCTGTGTGAAAGGGTCCTAAGTATTAATTCAGTCTGTGCCTTGTGCTACTGCTTCCTGCTCTGTTGTGATTGTTCAAGTGATTATGAGTAGATGGGAAGAAAATCCTTTTCTACCACTGAAACTAGCTTTTTAGTTACTTTATGCACCTAAAAGCAAAAAGTTTGGTCACTCTTAAGAAATGAGAACAGATTATTATTTAAATAATAATTTGAACAAATTGTCTTGCGGGACAATGCGGGAATATGAAAGCTTCTTTTATCTGAAGAACTGAATCTGTTAAGGAATATTAAGCAGCATTTACTGTATATGTTTTCATTTTTCAGCTTACAGCCTACATCTAAGTACAATTAAGCAAATACAACGAGTTAGAAGAAAATCAGAAAAACTAGATATGACCACTAACTGCAGAATTCAGCTTGGTCCCCACTTGAGTGCTGGCGTTTTGGGAATAAAAAAACAAATAAACACAGACATTAGAAAGAAAAAGATCTCTGTCTCAAAAGAAAATGAAGAATGGTGTGGGCAGGAAATTGCTCCTGTAAGAAAAGTGTGTGGTTTTGCTTTAATGCTTAGGAAAGTCCTGAAAATATTGATAATAAACATAAAAGCCATTAACTGCTATTGGTGCATCCCCACAGGAATCAAAGAGCTGCTAAAAATACTGGTTTATAAAGACGAGAGAAACAAGCATAGAACTGATGTGTATGTCAATTTGGCCTTTAAGTAAAACAAATACAAGTTGGATGTTTTGCTCTAAGGATTTGAAGGTAAAAAAGGTTATACATAGGCTATTTAGTAAAGACCTGAATACATATGTAAGAACATACTTTGTTCAATATAATGGATATATAAACAAACAATATAATGGATATATAAACAAACAGGGCTCCTCACCTTTGCTGGGAATACACATACAAATAAAAATGATCTTAAATATTCTAATCTTAAACATCACATGTTTTCCCTTAAAAACAAACCTTTAGACAAAATATTGTTGTGAGGATTTACTGAGTATTCCAACATAGAGTGGAAGTAGGAAAAGAAAACAGCAAGTAAATAACTCACATCAGTAAGTTCAAATGGAATCTTAATACTTGGTTCCAAACTTGTAGAAGTTTGTCATAGGCCCCTTCCACACACCTGTATAAAATCCACATTGGACTGGATTATATGGCAGTGTGGACTCCGATAACCCAGTTCAAAGCAGATATTGTGGGTTATCTGCCTTGATAGTCTGTGTGGAAAGGCCCATAGATCTCCAGGATTATTTTTATGTTATTAGTTATACCATTAATGAAATGAACAATTACAGATGCCTTTAAGTCTGGGAAGTCAGTTTTGCAAATGAGAAGTTGACAATTGTATTCCTCCAAATGTTTTTGACCCATCACTCTCAGAGCCCTTCCATACAGCCATATAATTCAGAATATCAAGGAAGATAATGTACAATATCTGCTTTGAACTGGGTTATCTGAGTCTACAGATAACCCAGTTCAAATCAGATAATATGGGATTTTATACAGCTGTGTGGAAGGAGCCTCAGTTTCCTTCTACACTGCCATATAATCCAGTTTAGCAATACAGATAATCTGGATTTTATATGACAGCATAGAAGGGGCCTCACTACGGACTGGATCTACGCTGCTCTATATCCCAGGATTTTATCCCAGATTATAATTTTTGAACTGGATTATATGATTCTACACTGCCAGAAAGGGCCCTTCTACACATCCATACAACCCGGAATATCAAGGTAGATAATTCACAATTGGATAAGAAGATAATCTGGGAACCGATGCTGGGATAAAGGATAGTGTGGAAGGGGCCTGAGATGTTGTCACTTAAGATGGTATCGTGGGATTTCAATGTAGGCTGAGGCTACTTCCCTATTTGGCTATGTGAGAGTCAGGATTCAGGTCAATACAAGGCAAGTAATACAATTTAAACTCCATTAGTGTAAAAAAAAATGTCTCTTGAGATCCAGCTGTGCCTGTCTCAGCAAAGTTTTACCAGATGCCATCTTCGGTATGGCAAGGGGACAGCCAACATGCAAAGCCCATTTTTTTCCCTTGGCTATGCAGACTTTGGAATGGGTTTCATAGACCAACTCTGAATGAATGGAACTGACCTTAGACTGTAAACCTAAGGGCAAGGGACTTACTGTATACTGTTTCTGTAAAGTATCATGTATGCTGATGGTGCTATATAAATTAAAACAACAACAACAACAACAGCCTGCAGACTGAGAAAGACTTTATACAAATACCACCTTTTTCAATAAATAAATAAATAAATAACACGCAGTGGTTTTGTTTACTTCTGCCCCATCCCCAAACTTCTTCCAAAAGAAGAATTCATTAAGACAAATCTTCAGATCCTCCTGCTGGGGATTTTTAAGGGGAAATGACCACCCTTGCACTACAGTCAAGCCATAGTTGGATACAATATAATGGCAACATACTGGCTGTTACAGTTAAAGCACAGTGTACTGGCCCACTACAAACTCTCTCATCAAGCAATCAGTGTGCAGTAACGTATTTCACAAATCAGTGGTAGACTGGGGAATTCATAAGCCATAACTATGGTAACAGAACTCATTCTCAAGCATGAATGGTAAAGGGCATTATCTTCCTTCAGTCACAGAACTACAAGAATGCATACTGAGGGCCATTCCAGACGGCCCCAAAATGCAGCTCAAGGTACCTGAATGATACCTCAGGTAAAAGCAAATTAATGCAGAGTAATCTGGGTTTTCCCAGTTTACTCCAAATTAATTAAACATCTCTAAAGATCTGGACTTTAAGCTAGTGAAGAAGAGTGCAGAGACACACAAACCACTCACTCCCCACAGCTTGAACATTTTCCATCTTGAGCTATTGCTTTTATCCTTTAAATGGCCTTGGATCAGGATGCACTGTGAATTCTCTCCCCAGATAGGAAACTTGTATTTATATTTACTTACTAAGGCCCCTTCTACACTGCCATATAAAAACCAGATTATTTGCTTTGATAAATTCCATACTTATATATGGACAACTATGGAGAATAAAAGAAAGTGCCGCAGTAGCATATGTCCCATGCAGTTAGCATTTCTTATTTAAAGCATTTTTTTCCACTCTAAAGCTGGGAAAGCCTCTTATTTGCTGAACGTTCTATACATAACAATAGGGACAGAGTACCTTAATTTGGCCATTTTGCAAAACCAAACATTTCACATAAAATATACTGCTACATATCTTTGGATTAAGAAATGCATTTACTACTTCAATTAGCAATTGTTTCCTTACTTTTCCTCTTTTGCATCTTTTCACTTAATATTTCTTATACCTATATGGACAGCTTTCCACATCTTTTGCATCTTTCCTTCTAAATACTGCAGTAATCCTACCTTGCAATTGCAGAAAGAAAAGAACAGCAAACAACATTTACTCTATAATATGCAGCACACACACTATCAAACTACTGCAGTCACCTAACCTGCTACACTAAATCAATCTTATTGAACATGTAGGATTTTACAGTGGGATTAATTTGGAATAGACAAAATAGGCTGTACTTCGTACAATTAAGAATGTGAAATTTGGCAGCATAAATAACGTGTTTGGAGTAGCCCTTTGTTGGAAGCAATGTCTTGAAATACAGCTACAGCTGATACCTTGTTGGTGACCATTGTGCCCTGAACCTCGGACTACATGTTTTGGATCTTGACTTGGACATTTGGCGAGACTATCTGCTACTGATCTTGTGGAACGAATATTAGACTTCTTTCTTGCTTTGAACTTCTGTTTGAACTGATTACTGTGTTGACTTTTGAACTGCCTCTGACTATCGTATTTGGAGAACGACAGTACAGTGTGATACAAAATGTGCCCCAGAGGTTTTCCTAGTCCTCCAAAATTAGTTCTTAGTATGTACTAGCTGTGCCCTGCCACGCGTTGCTGTGGCCTATAGTAAAACTTATCAAAGTTGAGGTAGATATCTGGACTATTATGAAAGAGAGGTCCCTACCTATTCCTTCCCCCTTTTCCTCCCCCTTTCTCTCCTTTCTTCCTTCTCTACCTCTTTCTTTCTTTCCTTCTTTCACTACTTGGTTTCATCCTTCTCTCTTTCCTTCATTCCCTCCCCCTTTCTTCCTTTGCCTTTCTTCCCTCCCTGTTTGCTTCCTTCTTTCACTTTTTATTTCCTTTTATTTCACCACCATCATAACAATAACAATAATGCAATGCATTGCCTCTGGGACCTGACACCTCTCCCATTCCCCCTAAAAGAGTCTCATAGGAATAATAGCATAATAATAATAATAGAAATAACAACCTTTACCCGCCACGTGTTGCTGTGGCCAATCTTCCCTCTTTCTCTCATTCTTTCCCTCCTTCCTTCATTCCCATATTTCCTTCTCCTCTTCTTTCTCTATCTCTTTCCTTCCTTCCCCCTTTTTCTTTCTTTTCTGCTGTCTCTCTTTTCTTTCCTTCCATCTTTCCTTTTCTTTCCTTTTCTTCTTCCTCTAACTTTCCTTCCTCCCCCCTTTTTCTTTACCTCCCTTTCTCTTTCTTCCTTCTTTCCTTCCTTCCTGTCTTTCCTAGATTTTGACAGGGCGGGAAGGGGCGGGGTGGGGTTTGGAGGTGGAGTGAAGTAAAAGGAGGTAGGATTGGGGCAGGGGAGTGATGGAGCGTGGGGTTGCGTGTGTGTGTGCGGCGGCGGGGGGAGTGATGGAGCATGGGGTTGCGTGTGTGTGTGCAGCAGCGGGGGGAGTGGGGTTGCGTGTGTGTGTGCGGCGGGGGGGGAGTGATGGAGTGTGGGGTTACGTGTGTGTGTGCGGCGGTGGGGGGAGTGATGGAGCGTGGGGTTGCGTGTGTGTGTGCGGCAGGGGGTGTGTGTGTGCGGGAAGTGGCGGGGCTTGGAGTAGGCATGGTTTCCGCAGAGGGAACGTTGGCCGGAAGGCCATGTGCGCGCGCCAGGGAACTTGCGGCTGGGCACCAATGCGCATGCTCATTGTTTTGCCGTTTTGTGAGTGTGTTGTTGTGTTGTTTTTCATTTTGAGTAGATATGTTTGTACCTTGTGGGTTGTGTTATGGGCATGGACATTTTGGTTAAGTTTCGTTGGGGGTTTTTTGAGTTTTGTTGTTTTGCCATTTTGTGAGTGTGTTGTTTTTCATTTTGAGTAGATATGTTTGTACCTTGTGGGTTGTGATATGGGCACGGGGATTTTAGTTAAGTTTCGTTGGGGGATTTTTGAGTTTTGTTGTTTTGCCGTTTTGTGAGTGTGTTGTTGTGTTGTTTTTCATTTTGAGTAGATATGTTTGTACCTTGTGGGTTGTGTTATGGGCATGGGAATTTTGGTTAAGTTTCGTTGGGTTTTTTTTTAGTTTTGTTCTTTTGCTGTTTTGTGAGTGTGTTGTTGTGTTGTTTTTCATTTTGAGTAGATATGTTTGTACCTTGTGGGTTGTGTTATGGGCATGGGAATTTTGGTTAAGTTTCGTTGGGGTTTTTTTGAGTTTTGTTGTTTTGCCGTTTTGTGAGTGTGTTGCTGTGTTGTTTTTCATTTTGAGTAGATATGTTTGTACCTTGTGGGTTGTGTTATGGGCATGGGGATTTTAGTTAAGTTTCGTTGGGGGATTTTTGAGTTGTATTGTTTTGCCGTTTTGTGAGTGTGTTGTTGTGTTGTTTTTCATTTTGAGTAGATATGTTTGTACCTTGTGGGTTGTGTTATGGGCATGGGAATTTTGGTTAAGTTTCGTTGGGGGGTTTTTGAGTTTTGTTTCTCCGTTGGATGCCCCTAACAAATTTATATATATAGATGGAGAGCTACAAAAGAGCATTGCCAACTCTTGGGAAAACAGCAGTATCCAGCAGAAGTACACAACTTGAACTTGGCTTCTGAGATTACTCATTGTACAGTCAGACTTCCATATTTATAATTTGACATTTGTGGGTTGGATTATTCACAATTTGATTCTGACATATATTCAAATGTAAATCCCATGGATTACAGTGTTTTTGCTACAAATCACTAGGTTCTTCAGCATGACTCTTAAGTCATGCTTGAAGGCCTAGAAATTTCTCTACAGTAAAAAATTAGCAAGTTCTTTATTCATGATTTTCATTTTCCTAGAGGTCTTGTGCCCAAACCTCTGTGAATGTGGAGAATTGACTGTTTCCCCTTTGCATAATTTTGTCACAAACATATTTGGAGGGTTAGCATTTCCTTTGTAGTCTGGGATAGATACTATTTCAAGAAATGAATACATCCTCTATAGTTTCTGACAAACGGAATATGTCATGATTTCTATAATGAAAAAGAAGAAATAATGATTACAAATGTAAACTTACTTATTCAGTGAGAGGTCAAGAACAAACGAAGAGCCAAAGGCTTCAATTTGAAAACTTGCCTGAGCCAGATGCACAGCCTAAAGGGAAGAAGTGAAGAATGTAGGGGCAGGGGGAGAAGAAACAAGCACAAGAGAAACATTATTTTGCAAAATAGTCAGAAAAATCCAGTTCATTCACCAAGTTTTAATTATCTTAGACATAGTAAATTTACATTATTGCAATACATGTGAGACATTTCCAAGTTATTACCAGAGCATGGTAAATTACTAGCCATACTGACTGGGGAATTCTAGGCATTCTAGTACACAATAAAGGGTTTTGTTTTTTTTTTCAAGCTATGTCTATTACATTGAAGACCTTAGAAGTTAACTGTATATATATTTTGTTCTATTACTCATTATGTGCCTTTATTAGGGAACTCATTGTCATTGGTACAGTAATATAGTCCCATTCTTTTCTTTATTTCCAGGGAGAGTTATATGTCCAGCACCCACTGAGTTTTTTCCACAAGAAGATTTAATGGGCAAACAGAAAACAGGAAGTGGGGGGGGGGGGCTTTGCTTATTGTACAAGGCCCTTGTAAAAAGGAGACATCACTGACACAAATCTAGCTGTCAACATATTTTCTGTTTGTTTAGCAAAGAAGATGGAACCATTTTCTTCTTCCTCATCCCTCTCCCCCATCAGTATTTTCTATTTCTCCAGGGCTGGATACAGACAGCAGTTTGTACTCGCATCTGTTTCCATATCACAGCTGTTTCTATTTCTATATCACCCATCATGTGCTGCCTGTCACTGGCCAAGTGGAAGGTGAGAGCATGAGGGATTTTGTATAAGGCCAGTCCTCCCTACATCCCCCTTTCTCTTTCCATTGGGGCACCTTGAGGAAAAAGTCAGTAGACACTGGAGATTCAACTAACTTTCTTTCCTTAAAGGTGGGAATGGGCAGCTGACAGCAAAAAGGTTTGGGTTTCTTAGTATTTTGAGTTTGAGATGTCTGGATAGACTCAACCTATACATGTAAGATGAACGTGTGGATTTCTGTTTTTATTTTATTTGAAAGTAATGAGCCCTACAGTGCTCAGAATACAATGGAGTCCTACCAGCTGCATCACAAAAACTGAAGAGAAGCTGATGCACACACTCTAGACACTGCAAGCCTCAGCAGTACATCCTGCAGTGGCCAGGAACACCGCATTTCGTCCTAATCTATAGAGTTTTGTAATTCTCCTGTTTGTACAGCTACTAAAGTCCACAGACTGTAGTCATTTCAGCTTCTATGATATGGCTTGCAGCATGTAGGTTCCCATGTTCAGAAATCTCCAGCTTTTCCAGTTTCGCTTGTTAAACCTCTGTCATCCAACTTTGGGTGAATCTACACTACAAAAATAATGCCATGGTTCAGTGTATGAATCCCTGGGAGTTGTAGTATGGTGAGGCACAGCAGTCTTTGGAAGAGAAAAATTAAAGACCTTGTAAAATTGCAGGATTTTATGGTGGCAGTTAAAGTAGTGTCAAGCTGCATTAATTCTACAGTGCAGGTTCATCTTTTCTCAGCTGAATTTAAAATGCTCCTCTTACTTTTTCCTCCTCCTACATACCTTCTTAATCCTATTTCAATTGCTACAAATTCATTTCAAAACACAACAGTGTGAATCCATTTTAGCAGGACGGAGAGGAGGGATAGAGTCTTGTCTTTCCTAGGGAGCCCAGAATATCAAGGCAGAAAATCCATATAAACAAGAATATGAAGGCAGAAAACCCTACAATATCTGTTTTGAACTGAGTTATCTGAGTCCACACTGCCATATATTCCAGTTCAAAGCAGATAATGTGGGATTTTATTCAGTTCTGTGGAAGGAGCTCCAGACAGAAGCAGAGTAATGCAGACTCTCCTGGCTTTGAAACAGACTATACTGTGGTGTATAGCTTCAAAAGGAATACCCATACCTTGCAAAATATAAGGTAAGGTGACAGCTCTGCTGATTAAGAAGGGCTTTCCTTGATAAGATCCCCCTTAATTGCAGCATGCTCAAATGGCATACAAGATGTTTTTTTTTCTTTCTCTCAGATACATGATTACCCTCAAATCTAAATTACATAAAATATGATAATTTGTAGAAAATAATTCCTGATTTGAAATTTTATCTCCATTCAGTTCTGATTTTTATTTGTCTTTGAGATTTGTAGAAATTTTTATATTTTAAGACTTAGTTATACTGGTTTTCTTCTCGCCATCCCCTTCTTTTTTGTACTGTATCTGTGTCAAGTGACACAGGAAAGAAACTGGAACTTGCAGAGATCAAACACTGGAAGAGATTTTACTGTCTACTTATTTTGAGAGAAGGGTTACTTTTTTTCTGCAAAACAATGTTTATTTTATATTAATAATGTCAGCATACAAGTTTTGATTCAGAAGTATGATCCAGTGAGTTCAGGGGATTACTATTAGGTGAATTTATACAACACTATATATAATTGAAATTGTAAAGATAATTTTGGACACCCTGTACTGTAGCCTGAGATCAAAAGTATTTCTTTAGCATGATCATGTTTTCACACTATATCCTTCTTAATGAATTACATTTCTTTTATCTCCTGGAACTAAAAGTTTAGTACTCTTTTGTTTGCACCCAGCCTCCACGTTTTTAATTCCAAGGAAAACCCTGTGAAATAATATATACAGGCAATTCCCAAATTATGATTAATATAGGTTCTATAGGCTTGTTCTTAAGTTGAATGTGTTGTAAGTCAGAACAGGCACATTTTTAAGGAAAATTTGGCTAGCCGTTGAAATAATGATTATTATTATGTTTGTTTATACCCTGCTTTTTCTCTCCGCAAGGAGACTCAAAGCGGATTACTGAGAAACCTTCAGTGGTGATACCTTTTTCCCATAATAACTTTTCCAGGAGTTAATTTCCCTTCTGAGGAGCAGATTTCTCTCACTTCCAGTTATTATACCCCTGTTCTTAACTATGAGTCATTTGTAAGTCGGATGTTTGTAACTTGGGGACTGCCTGTAGACTGAGGGCCCTTCCACACAGTCCTACATCCCAGAATATCAAGGTGGAAAATCCCACATTATCTGAGTGTAGATTCGGCTAGCCCAATTAAAAGCAGATAGTGTGGGATTTTCTGCCTTGATATTCTGGGATATAGGGCTGTGTGGAAGGGCCCTCAGAAGCAACAGTTGGCCAAGGTTACCATATAGTAAACCTTGCATGTGAGAGAAAGGTGTAATTTTGAACAGGTTTGATAAAAGGATTTATTGTTAATCATGTTACACATACAGTTGTATATTTACAGACTATTTTATTTATTGCTGTGGGGCTCCTAAACTGAGAACATGAATACAAGGACATCGCTGCTTAAAACAGTACTTTTTGTGTTCTTACTCATTAATCATTTATCTTATTGTCTGGTACATACATCCTAGTTTTTCATCCATGAAATGTCGGCAAGCATGAGACTTTGGCATGCTTAGCAACATGTAAACATTTGGACTCAGTATTTTAATAGAGTGTAACGAATTAAAGGGAGACTGTGTATACATTTGTTGATAGACTTAAATTTAAAAACAATTTTTATGAGTCTTTGTTGAAAGTGCTGTCATTTTTCCTGTCTTTTCATTTCTTCTTTTGTGATTATACTGGTGTACTATTTTGTGCATTGTCATAACTGTTCTTTAAACATTTTATTTATTGCTTATAAAATAGTATAATAAAGACCATCACAGCTTGGGAAAGAAGTTAAGAAGTTCTTTCCCAGGAGGCTGATGATTTCCTGATGGCTTTGGAGAATTTTCTTGTCACCTCGGCAGACAATATTGTTGGAGCTATAGTTGATCTCAAGAATTGGGATATGACCAAGGTGCCAAGAACAATAACTCCTGAGTGCGCCTTTCACAGGTAAAATCTAAATCAGCCCCTTGGTTTTCTAGGGAGCTGGCAACAATGAAATGAGTGAGACAGCAACTCATAAAACATTGCCAAGAAACCTAGAGTAAGTCAAATCAGGCATGGACTATGGCAGTTTTCCAAACTTTTCATGTTGGTGATGGGCTTTTTTATGCAACACACTGAAGGACAACAGCTGACACACCAGTGTGATGCAATACACAGTTTGAAAACCTCTGGGCTACAGCCTATTTGAATGCCTATGAGATGGCAGTGCTAGCACACACATACATATATACACATGGAAATTCAATCTGCCATCATTGCATCTGCAGAGAAACATTCATCCTAGCTGTCTTGATTGGTTAGGGATCTTTTAAGACTTGATCTA
The DNA here is from genome assembly GCF_037176765.1 of Anolis sagrei. NCBI lineage: Eukaryota > Metazoa > Chordata > Lepidosauria > Squamata > Anolidae > Anolis > Anolis sagrei. The sequence continues at coordinate 168,396,006 of NC_090021.1, read as the reverse complement.
CAAGAGAATGCAGATCATTTGGCAGTCTCCAGTGAAGAAATTCCTGGGCATTTTGCAGATATAAATGTTTGGCTATTTTCCAGCATGGACAACATAGTTGACACAGTGCAGCCAATGTAGCTTTGGACCCTACTTATCCAGTGATAATGGATAATTTTCTTTTTGTACAACTGATGGATGCGGACAGGACCTTTAAGAGGGGAAATCTACCACATTTTTCCAGATCCTTGCCATTTCTGGTTCATTAAACACACTGAAGGAGGAGTGACTGAGTGCATAGAAGAGCAGTTAATGACTCTTTACAGCAGGGCAAGATCCCAAATTGGCTAAAGAGGAATGATGTAAGACCTCTATTGAAAAAAAAAAACAAATTACCTGGATCCTGTCATACTGGATAACTATCCAGTTTTCAATTCTGGCAGTCCCTGAGTTACAAACACCTCATATTCAAGAACAGGGGTGAGAAAACAGGGAGATAAATCTACCCATAAGAAGGGAAATTCATTCCTGAAAGAGTTATCATGTGGGAAAGGTGTCTTCACTGAAGCTTTCTCACCAATCCTTGTCTCCACAACTAGCCAAACTTTTCAAAATCCAATTGTCAGAGGGATAGAAAGTGAGGTGAAATCTTCTGAACAGGGTTATTTGTCGTGTCAGGGCAACCAGTCAATTATATTACATTTCTAACAGAACAAAGCAAACAAACAGACAAAACAGGGTCACAGACAGCAAAAATAAAATAAAAAACACTACAGGGGTGTTAACCCTTTCCTGTGCTATCCAAAACTTTTTATATGGGGGGGGGGGGGAGAGTGCTAGAGTTACATTTAAAAGTGTACCTATTCTGACTTACAAACAAATTCAACTTAAGGACAAACCTACAGAACCTATCTTGTTCATAACTTGGGGACTTCTGTTTTGGAGTAAGACACTGTGTGGTAGCTTCTCAGCTCCAGAGGCTTCATAATGAGACAGATTTTCAGAAAGATAAAGTCTAAAACATCTAGAGGGTCAATCCACAGATCCAGATCCATTTCCATTTAGTTTCAGGTTTGGTTATGTTTTGGTTCCCCGATTAGATAACATATAGCAGAAACTGGCCAGGAATAATGTGTCCTTGTTGGTTCTGCATTATCTCTCTAGTATTAAACTTGTATTAAACTTGTATTAAAAGTTATTTACCTGCTGACAAAAGCAAAGCAAAGGGGGGAAGGCCAAGAGTAGCTTCACCACATGTGCTTAAGATGATGGATGGTGAGCTTCAATGTATATGAGAACTAGCATACATTTTTATAATAAGATATAGTCTTTCAGAGTCTATATCCAATAATTTATAGCTTAAAAAGTTAAAGTCAGAATTTTTAGTTGTGTCTGGAAACGAACCATTATTCAGTAAAGCTGCTGTAAGAGAAGAGCTATACGTTTTCTGTAACCTGCCACTGTCAACAATCTGGTCGCAGCATTCTGGAGCTGATGAAGGTTCCACAGAGTTTCCAAAGACACAAGGCGTTACAATAGTATCAACAGTCAAAGCATGTGTCGACATGAAAAATATGCTTCCTTAACCAGTGAAAGTATGGCTGTAACATGCGTACAGTATTTCCTAGTATTTCTCAAGAGGCAGCCCAGGTAATGTGTTTGAGTAATCCAGACAAAATATACCTTGTGGTTATATCAGACACATAAAGTAACAGATGTAGCCTCAGCTGAACAAAATCACTTCAGACAACCACCAAACTCTTGACATCAAGCACTATGTACTGAACACTGAGCAGTGAAGGAAGTGTGACTCCACACAGTGTACTCCCCGAAATACCTTCCAGTTCAGCAGAACTACCCCACCTTAACTGGGTAATGTTTCAAATCAATGGACACAAAAATTGACTGACTAGCCAAAGGAGAGGGGGAATGGATGGCTATCTTGGAAAAGGACATGTTTCACTGGCTGGTATCCTAAACAAGAACACCCTACAGTCCAAGAGTTTGCCATATGTCTTTACAGCCACTGAAGATATATCCCCCATGATTTCTCTAATCCGTGTCTAAACTTCATACACCAACATGTCAGGCTACACACCTGAAATCTCATTTCTCTGGGAGACAGTCATTTTAAAATATTTAATTTAGGCTGAAGAAAGGTCAATGGAAGTTGCCAAGCTTCCTGGCAACCCTTTTTTAAGGCTGAAGAAGTCAAGGCCAGGGATTTCTAAGAAGTTAGGCAGTTTCATCTGATACATTTAAACAGTGTTCTACTTTACTAGCTAACCAATTGTTTGAATATCATTTGTTTTGCATGCCTTCAAATCATTTCTGACTTACTCCAAGGCAAGCTTATCAGAAATGTTCTAGACACAATTCTGTTCAAATGGAATTTGCGATTGCCTTCTCCTGAGGCTGCAAATTTTTCAGATAAATTTTGCCCAAGGTCACCCATTGGGTTTTCATGGCTGAATGGCGATTTGAATTCTGGTCACCCAGAGTCCTAGTCCAACACTCAACCGCTACACCACACATTTCACCAAATACTACTATAAGGTTAAATTTATCTGCTACTATAATTTCCTTCAATAAAATATATAGGTAACGCCCATGGTAATAATTAAGAAATTTCAATTGATATCCTTTTACAAAGAGAACCATAACATCATTTTTTGAAACAGGAGAAACTCTGGTTTTGTCAAAGCCTCAGTTAGTCTTTAATTGCTTCAGAATCCCTCTTCCATTATTTATCATTCTAAAATAGTTTGTAGTTCATAATTAAGTGAAAATCCCATTTTAAAAAATCTACAGAATATGCATGCAAAGCAGGATAATCTCTTCGTTTATCTCAGGCTATGGCATAGGAAAAAAGCCCTTTTTTAATATTAAAGGTTCTTAATACACTTGTTAAGGGCATTCCATCTGCTAAAGCCAAATAAATAAATAAATAAATAAATAAATAAATAAATGGCCATAATCCAGCTATGAATTGATACAGCTGTCAAACTTACAGAAACAAAGCTCTCTTGATTGTTCTAACTCCTTCTCCTCCATAAAATGTCCTCTATACCCACAGATTCACCCACCTTGAAAATACCCCCCCCCCAAAAAAAACCCACATTCTAATTTGCAAACTGTGGTTTTGTCATTTCATATAAGGAACATCATTTTACTATGCTACTGTTTCTAATGGGACTTTAGCATACACACATTTTGGTGTCTACATGGGGTTCTGAACCAAGCCTGAATGGCTATCTGATGCCCACTTGTACGTGCAATGATACACAAATATCATTGAAAAAATCTAGGGTTTCCACTTACAATTCTTCATCCGGCTAGGAACTATACATATGCAATAGGCTATTTCCATGTGCACATGTAACTTCTAGCTAGAATAAAACCACTATCTTTAAATAATCCATGGCTCTAAAAATGGATCAGAATCAGTATTTTTCAAACAAAATTAAAATAGGAAATGTATATATTGAGTGTCATTTTTTAAAAAAATGTCCATGCAACTTTATGGAAAACCTGGACTACAGGTCCCATGGAACCTGTAGTTCAGGTTCCATGGGACCTGGGATGTACCCTTCCTAAAATGCCCTGATATTCTCTTCTATGGCTGAATTCTCCCCTAGCTAATTTCCCACTGAATTAGTACAGATTGCTTTTCCATTGATGGGGAAAAGAACAATGTGTACCAGAACTACTGGAAAAAACGATGAAAAGAGGGTTCTTCACTCTTTCGCAATAAAGAAAGAAGGTTGTCTGTGAGTTGGAATGTGGAAGCAGCTCTTGACACTCATAGCAGAAACACACACAGTCCATGGACTACTCTTTTCTAGGTAGTCCATAAAAACTCGCCATTATTACGAAGTATGGAATTATTTCATAATTTTTCAATAGCACAAATATTCAACAATTCTACATAGTAATACTGATGCCCACCATTTTATTTTATTTTTTGTTGTGTCAGGAGTGACTCCTGGTGTGAGAGAATTGGCAGTCTGCAAGGACGTTGCCCAGGGGACGCCTGGATGATTTGATGCCCACCATTAATATTTGTGGATCATATTTCAGTATAATTACATACAGCTGTAAGGACGTAAATTAATGCTGCCACCAAAATTATGCGAAGAAGTATTAATGCCACCAAATATTGTAAGGTAGTTCCTAAAATGCTAAATTAAACTGCCACCAATATGTATAGAGACGCTGGTATTAAAGTCTCTGTTTGTCTCTGTTTATGTTGTGAGGTGATTTTGGTAGAGTGGACTGCACCGAACGTAAAATCAATGGAGATGAGGCAGATTTAAAATAACAAAGAGAACAAGTTTATTGTTAAACAAAGCTTATTGTTGCAATATAAAGATGTTGAGCTTGGCATATGCTTGATGGTTACAATATGGCTTGGTTGAGATACATTCAGGCTATTGATGTTACAGCTTATAAACTCTTTCTTTTAGTGAAGCGCTTTATTATTTCAGTGTTCCCTGTTGTGAATATTCTCACTGTTTGTCCTATACTGGATAAAACCACTGATCTCCAGTCTTCCACTACTGGCGATCCTAAAACCCCTCTGTTAGCTCTTTTAACTCAAGCAACCTAACAGAGTTTTTCCCTTCAGCTCCCTTGCTGAAGAAATATTCACGAACACACTAAAAACTAACTGAATCTACACTGCTTCACTTCTCAGAGTCCCTAACTGACTCTGCTCCTCTTCTCAGGGTCTCTTCCTCCTGACTGAGCTATCCTCTCAGAGTCCTTAACTGACTCTGCTCCTCTTCTCAGGGTCTCTTCCTCCTGACTGAGACTTAACTGTCACTTTCAAACCTTTTTCTCTTTAAGCTCCGCCCACCTCCTCTTCAGCCTTGTCTCCATGGCAACCTATCCCTCACAGCTAGGCCATAGGCAACCATTGTAAAACACAAATACAGTTTTAAACACATTATAATAAACACTTTATAATAAGCACTTCTGTACACAGCCATCCACAACCTTACTTCTGCATAGTTTTGCAGTACATGTGCGTTTATCTGTGACATAAACTGACCTGAATATAAAAGTAAAATATAAAGAAATGTACCCATTTAGTTTTATTCATATTGATTCCTGAGTTTATCTAACTGTAGTTTGGGGGGGAGGGGGCAGTTGCAGAAATAGAACTGCAAGATTGGTACTTAAGTAGATAATTAGCCTGTATCTACTCGGCATTAAGAAATAATGTCACTTAAAGCTGATTTTTTTTTAAAAAAACCCATAATTTTGGTAACAGAAACAGTAACAGAAGTAAAAACAATCAATCAATGTATACTTAATGGCTCCCTGAACACAGAAATAGTATGGAATTACCTCAGGTAAATAACAAATGTAAGTACAATTGAAACTGTGTATCATGATATATGTAGAAACTTTGCCTAGGCCCAAACGGGACACTACATTCACGGTTGACTTTAACATGCATTTTTTATATTTAAATCTGGGAAGAAGCAGGAAAAGAAAATTTATTTATTTATTTATTTATTTGATGCACTTATTAACCGCCATTCTCAGCCCATAAGGGCGACTCATGGCGGTGTACAGTACACATAAAAGACAATTACAAAAAAGCCAGTTACAACAACAACATATAACCTATGCAACAATTACAGACTACACTAAGAATCCGCTTCGTCTCATAGTGGAATCATAACCAGTCTCATATTCCTTGTTCCATTCCAGTCCTCTTTACCGTATTGTTTTAGCACTTAATTAAATGCCCTCTCGAACAGCCATGTCTTAAGGCTTTTTCGAAAGGACATGAGGGAGGGCGCCTGTCTGATGTGTGCAGGGAGAGTGTTCCACAGCCGGGGGGCCACCACCGAGAAGGCCCTCTCCCTCGTCCCCGCCAGCCGTGCCTGTGAGGCAGGCGGGATCGAGAGAAGGGCCTCCCCAGACAATCTCAAGGTCCTCGTGGGCTCGTAGGCCAAGATGCGGTCCGAAAGGTATTTTGGGCCGGAGCCGTTTAGGGCTTTGTAGGCCAAAACCAGCACCTTGAATTGGGTCCGGTAGCAAATCGGCAGCCAGTGGAGCTGGGACAACAAGGGCGTTGTGTGCTCCCTGCCACCCGCTCCAGTTAGTAACATGGCTGCCGCGCGCTGAACCAGCTGAAGCTTCCGGGCCGTCTTCAAGGGCAGCCCCACATAGAGAGCGTTGCAGTAGTCCAGGCGGGATGTGACAAGAGCGTGTACCACCGTGGCCAAGTCAGACTTCCCGAGATACGGGCGCAGCTGGCGCACGAGCCTGAGCTGTGCAAATGCTCCCCTGGTCACCGCTGAAACCTGGGTGTCCAGGCTCAACGATGAGTCCAGGGTCACACCCAAGCTGCGAACCTGCGCCTTCAAGGGGAGTGCGACCCCGTCCAGCACAGGCTGTAACCCTATACCCCGTTCGGCCTTGCGACTGACCAGGAGTACCTCTGTCTTGTCTGGATTTAATTTCAGTTTGTTCGCCCTCATCCAGACCGTTACAGCGGCCAGGCACCGGTTCAGGACCTCGACAGCCTCCTTAGTAACAGGTGGGAAGGAGTGACAGAGTTGGACATCATCTGCGTACAGATGACACCGCACCCCGAAACTCCGGATGATCTCTCCCAGCGGCTTCATGTAGATATTAAACAGCATGGGGGACAGTATGGAACCCTGTGGCACCCCACAAGTCAAAGGTTGTGGTGCGGAACAGGAGTCCCCCAATAACACCTTCTGGGTGCGGCCCTCCAGGAATGACTGGAGCCACTGCAAAGCAATGCCCCCAAGGCCCATTTCCGCAAGGCACCCCAGAAGGATATCGTGGTCGACGGTATCGAAGGCCGCTGAGAGGTCCAGGAGCACCAACAGGGACACACTCCCCCTGTCTAGCTCTCGGCGCAGATCATCCACTAAGGCGACCAAGACCGTCTCGGTACCATGCCCCGGTCTGAAACCAGACTGTGCCGGATCCAGATAATCTGTGTCTCTCAAGAATACCTGGAGTTGTGAGGCCACCACGCTTTCCATGACTTTGCCCAAGAAGGGGAGATTGGAAACAGGCCGAAAGTTGTCCAATTTAGTGGGGTCCAGTGATGGTTTCTTCAACAGCGGCTTTATGATAGCCTGTTTTAGGCTCGCTGGAATCTTGCCTTCCCGAAGGGAGGCATTCACCACCACTGTTACCCACTCAGCCAATCCCCCTCTGGCCTCCCTCAGAAGCCAGGATGGGCAGGGGTCTCATTCCTCCAAGTATCTTGTCCACATCCTCGGGTTTCACAAACTGAAAAGAATCCATCAAAATAGGACCAGCAGGTGCTCTTGTTACATCCTCGGAGACTGCATCTAACGCGGCGTCCAGCCCAGAACGGATCAAGGTGACTTTGTCTGCAAAGAACCGAGCAAATGCTTCACAGCGCGCGACCGAATTGTCAGGGCTCCCATCTGCAGTGGTGGGAGTTAAAAGACCTCTGACAATCCGAAACAACTCCGCCGGACGGTTCTTTGCAGACGCAATAGTGGCCGCAAAGAAAGTTTTCTTTGCGGCCTTTATTGCCGCGGCATATGCCCTAAGAAAGGACACAAACCGTGCTCGGTTTGACTCGTTCGGATCCGAACGCCACACGCTCTCTAGTTCCCTCTTCCTTCGATTCATCACTGACAGCTCCTCAGTAAACCAAGGGGCTGGTTTAGCTCGGCTACTTGAGAGGGGACGTTCCGGAGCAATCATGTCAATAGCCCTGGCCATCTCCCCATTCCAGAGAGCCACCAAGGCTTCGACATGGTCACCTACCGAGGTGGCGGGAAAATCCCCAAGAGCCGTCAGGAATCCGTTCGGATCCATCAGCCTCCTGGGGCGGACCATCTTAATAGGTCCTCCACCTTTGCAGAGGTTAGGGGGCGCAGTGAGCCTAAATCTGATCAGGAAGTGGTCGGTCCATGGCAACGGAGAGATGGACAACTCCTCCACACCGCCACCCTGTTCCCATCCCTGGCAGAAAACCAAATCCAATGTGTGTCCAGCACAGTGGGTGGGGCCAGATATTTGTTGGGACAGCCCCATGGTTGCCATGGCAGACATGAAGTCCTGAGCCGCACCTGTGAGGGTCGCCTCGGCATGGATGTTGAAGTCTCCCAGCACAAGGAGCTGTTGAGACTCCAACGCCAGGCTCGAGACCACCCCCGCTAGCTCAGGTAGGGAGACTGTAGTGCAGCGAGGTGGACGGTACACTAACAGAATCCCTATTCTGTCCCGGTCACCCACCCTCAGGTAGACGAAAAGGGTTCATATTCACAACAAAATTCCCCATGTGAGGGAAAAGTCTTGACGTTGTGAAGAGCCAACACTGTCTTTACATACTCATATCTGACTACTCATATAATGCTCCAGTTTGTTTCTTAAGAAAGGAGAACTGTAATTTTTATTGGACTGTGTAAGCAGTGTATAACTTGTCACCATTATATTACAGAAGTATTAAAGAAACAAAACCAACCATTACAAGGAAAAGAGATTATATACCCTTCTGGTATAACTCATTTTGACTCCTTTCTAATTCCATCTTAGTCTTCTTCTTATATCTATCTCATTTTATTTTTTTTTCCATCTCAGCACAACAGTTGCTTGTGCTACTCCTATCATATATATTTTATAATATCTTTCCAGGATAACTGCAAAGTTACGGTTTGTACTGATGGCCCCTCTGAGAAGCAGCTCCCCCTCATCCTGAATTGGAGGCTGGGCTCCTGATCAAGGTTAGAGTCATTACACTGGTATCCACACTGACAGAAACAAAGGAAACAGCAAGGGTAGACATATGGTTCATAAGAACAACAAAGTTTATTATGACCAAGGCCAATGTTTTAATAAATATTCAGATGAAGGAACAAAGGGCTACATGGTATGATGGTACAGCATATTATGTGGTATACAACATTCACTAAATTGAGATATAACTATCAGTCTTGAACTCTCTTTACTTGGATTTTGGCAGAGGGCTTTATTCAAAATATATCAAAGCATAGGTATCTGAGGAGTATCTCTGTATGTCTTCCCTCAGGAGAAGAATGCAAAAAAAACAAAACAATCTGGAACCAAAAATAGAAGCTTCTGTGGATGCCAGATGAAACTTTCAAGTAATTAGGGATAGATGAGAAATAAAATTAAAAGGTGACAGAAAGAGGATCAGAATCCTGAATGCAACTTTTTAGCAACTTGTCAAAGAGAATACAATAATTAATGCAAAGAAACAGAAGACAACAAAAAAGAATAAGAGACCTCTTCCAAAAGATCAGAGAAATCAGAGAGAAATTTAAACCAAGAATGAGGATGCTCTACAACCAAAAGAGGAACACACTAAACGTTGAAGAAGAAATAAAAACATGATTGAAACAATACATCAAAGACTTAAAAGAAATAAAACGATGTCAGACTCATTCAAGAAAGAAGCATTTGAAGACGAATCCACATTCAGAAAGTGAATCCACTTTCAAAGAGCTTGGAAGAAATAAATCACTATGAACAGATGTCATACCAATAGAGTAATTTCAAGTTGCAGAGACAGAATCAATTCAAATACTAATTTAAAACTGCCAACAAATATGGAAAACCAAACAATGGTCTACAGTTTGGAAATGTTTTATATCTTTCAATATATGTAAAAGAGGGCACTAATAACAATAACCACAAGACTGTTGCATTATATTCCTATAGAAACAAAGTCATGCTCTAAATTCTGCAACCAAGACTTTTACCATATGTGGAGCAAGAAATGATAAGTGTCCAAGCTGCATTCAGAAAACAAGAAGGCACCAGGTTAGATAATAGAGCATATCAAAGTATTTCAAAAGAAAATTAACCTATGATTTATAAATTATCACATAGCCTTTGATTGTGCAGATCATGAGGATTTATGGATTGCTCACAAGACATTAGCATTCCACAACTTCTTATTATCCTAATGTGCAACCTGCACACAGGAGAAGAGGTCAGTACTATCACAGAATATGGAGAAATACAGGATGGTTTCCAGTTGGCAGAGATGAGAACTAGACTAGGTAGCAATCATCTAAAAGCTCACTAGAAATAGAACCTGACAAAAATGCAATGTGGTGTGCCTGAGCTATATACCCCAATTCATCCTGCCAACAGTCATCCTGCCTATAATGCCCACTGAACATGCTTAGATTACAATATGCTGTTTTAAGTTTCCTTATTTAGTCCCTCCCCACTCTAAAATAGTTCCTGTCTGCAAACACTGAGATTCTCTTGGGTCTGTTGATTCCTCTCTCTTCAACATGGATGTTACTTTTCTATATTACAGTATTTGGAAGTCTGGGTTTGCTACCAGTATGTATCATGAATGCTGCAGACATTACCACTTTTGTAATCAAAACTAACAATTTTATGGTCTTCCTGTGCTAGAAAATTGCTGATTAAAAACAGCTCTTGGAGCAGCTGCCCCCCCCCCTCCCCACCTCCCATTTTGCCACCAGGCAGAAAAAGAATGATTACAGAAAGCACAGAAAATCGTCACTGCTGGCTGCAACATGGTAGAAACAGCAAGGCATAACAAGAGGACAAAGGCTGCAAGAACAATTTCACTAATCAACCAGGAAGTTACATGAAAGAATGTCAGGAAAAAAAAACTGTATTTCAGTGGTCCAACATGGATTGTGCAGGCAAAGAGTCCCAGGTTAAATCACTGTTTTTTTAAGTGCAGAGAATAGAAATAGTTCTGTTTAATCAACAAAAATAAATTAGGTAATTTTGACTGGTTAACATTTCTGCAATTATCTACAAAATCCCAATTCTTCTCAATTGTTAAGAAGATCTATCCTCCCCGTTTCTGAATAAGCACAATCTATCTAACATTGATCTATCCTGTTACAATATGAAAGCCTAAAGTTTGTCCCATTTGTCGTAGAACGGTGCAAAAATCATTAAAAATTACAACTTAATGCAAAAATCCCAAAGAGCTAAGTTCCTCAGGCACACATGCATCAATGGCTACACCACACTAGCTCCTGATATGTTCTGCTGCACTCCTTCCAAACCAACTTCTAAAGCAGTGATTCTCAATCTGTGGGTCCCCAGATGTTTTGGCTTTCAATTTCCAGAAATCCTAACAGCTGATAAACTGGCTGGGATTCTGGGAGTAGTAAGTCAAAATACCTGGGGACCCACAGGTTGAGAAACATTGTTCTAAAGGCTGGAGGACCCTACAAAGCAAAATTTTTTTCTTGAATCATAGAGTTGGATGAGACCACAAGGGCCACCCAACCTAACCCCTGTCATGCAGGAACACACAGTCAAAGCACACACATACCCTGACAGATGGTCAGACTTTGCTTAAAAACCTCCAAAGGAGACTCAGTCATGCTCCAATGCAGCATATTCCACTCTTGAACAGCTCTTAGTACAAAAAGCTGCAGCACGAAGAGAATGATTGTTTTCTTGCCTGAGCTTTGCATTTTGTGTACAAGCACAGGTCTATTTGAATCATAATCAGTTACGTATATATTAGAGTATAAGCTGGCCTGAATATAAGCCAAGGCACCTAATTTTTTAATTTTTATATAGATTACAACAAAAGAGTGAGAACAATAAAGTATAGGAAAGTGAGGAAATAAAGAAAAAAAGAGAAAAAAGAAAAAACACAAACATTTACTAAAATCCCAAATAACTCCTAAAAAAAAATTCTACAAAAATACACAAAAAACACAAAAAAAAAGAAAAAAAAGAAAAACAAAAAAAATGACTTCCATTCCATCTTCTTGGATCATATCTTCTTATTATTCAAAAATATAAAATAAGTTCAAAAAGAAATTGTCTCTCTTGTTTCTTATTTTCCCAAATTGTCCAGATATTCATGGAGATTATCCCAATTCGTTCTTCTTAGTATCATACCTGTATTTTTCTTCAACAAAAAAGTCAATTCATCCATGCCCTTTATTTCTCTGATTTTTTCCACCCATTCCTGTACGGGTGGTACTGAGTCTTTCTTCCATTCTCTAGCAAAAACAATTCTAGCGGCAGTCGTCATATATGTAAAAAGTTTATCCTCTTGTTCCGTCAATTGTAGATCTAAATCTGTAAAACCTAACAAATAATACTCCGGTTTTCTTATAAATGTTCTTTTTAAAATCTTTTGTGTCTCTTCATGAATTACCCTCCAAAACTTTACTGCTTCTTTGCAAGTCCACCACATATGGTAGAAGGAGCCAACTTGTTCCAGGCATTTCCAACACTTATCAGAAACTGTTTTATACATTTTAGCCAATTGTTTCGGTGTGGTATACCATCTGTGGAACATTTTTATCCAATTTTCTTTTAAATCCATTGCGTACGTATATTTTAATTTTTTCTTCCACATCTGTTCCCACTCCCTCATTTGAATTGGTCTTCTTAAATTTTGAGCCCACTTTATCATACAGTTTTTAACCTGTTCTTTTTCAGTCAGCCAGGTAAGTAATATGCTATAAATATTTGATATTACTTTCTTTTCTAATTTTAAATTTTTATCCCATGCTGTTTCCTCCCAAGAGAAGCCAAGTTTTTTATCTTGATTGTAATATTCTTTAATTTGCATATAATGTAACCAAGTAATATTAGAAATTTTTTGTTTTAATTCCTCATAAGTCTTAACATTGTTTGTATCTTCATTTAACAAATCTTTGTAGGTTGGCCATTTTCTCCATCCTAAAAGTCTTCGCTGATTTGCCTCCATAGGAGAGACCCATAAAGATGTTTTAGAATAAAAATGTCTTTTATATTTTTGCCATACTCTTAATAGGGATGCTCTCACAAAGTGGTTACCAAAACTCTTTTCTTTCTTTTCCCTTTCGTACCATAAATAAGCATGCCATCCTACTCTTAAGTCATTTCCTTCTATATTTAAAAAGACTTCTTTGTTCAACAATATCCAATCCTTTATCCATATCAACGCACATGCGTCATGATATGCTTTAAAATCTGGGAGGCCCAGACCTCCTCTATTCTTCTTATCAATCAAATTATCATACTTTATTCTTGGTCTTCCTCCGGCCTATATAAATTTCAATATTTCTTTTTTCCATTTTATAAAAAGTGTTTGGCTTCTAATTATCGGGAGGTTTTGAAAAAGGAACATCAATTTCGGTAGTACATTCATCTTAATCAAAGATATACGGCCTAAAAGTGACAACTTCAGATGTGTCCACTTTTGTAAGTCCTTTTGTATTTTTTTCCAGACTTCTTCATAGTTATTCTTTAATAATTGTCCATTTTTTGTCGTGATCCATACGCCTAAATATTTAAATTTCTTGACTATTTCCAGACCTGTTTGCTCTTTAATCATATCTTGTTTTTTCTTTTCTACATTTTTTGTTAATAACTTTGTTTTTGACATATTGATTTTAAATCCTGCAACTGACCCAAACTCTTTTATCTTCTGCATCCATCTTAGTATATTTTTACTTGGTTCTTCCAAGGCACCTAATTTTACCACACAAAAAATGGGAAAATGTATTGACTCGAGTATAAGCCGAGGGTGGGAAATACAGCAGCTACTGGTAAATTTCAAAATAAAAATAGATCCTCATAAAATTACATTAATTGAGGCATTAGTAGAGTAAATGTTTTTGAATATTTACATAAAATTGTAATTTAAGATAAGACTGTCCAACTCTGATTAAATCATTATTCTAACATTCTTCAATGCAAATGTGCTTACGTATCTTTCCAGTAGTAATAGAGAGTGAAATAATAAATATAATAATAGTAATAGGATAAAATAATGGAAGTGTAATAATAATAATAATAATAGAGTAAAATAATAAATATAATAAAATAATAACCCAGTAAAATAAATAATAAAGTTTTGACTCGAGTATAAGCAAAGGGGAACTTTTTCAGCCTAAAAAAGGAACTGAAAAACTTGAGTATATATGGTACATCAGGATTTTCTTAAAGTTTAATGTTCATGTTTGGTGCCTCTAGAATTGCCATATACTGAAGTTTGGAGGGGTTTAGTCATATATTACTAATGAGAGAAAATGCAGCCTTTTCACCATGAAATCACGCTATGAATAAAAGTTTAGAAGAAGCCTCCTATAAAATTTGGATGTATTCTGTCATTCAGACAGAAAGACACTAGCTATTGAGGTGAATGGGCAGATAAGGGAGGGTTTGCACAAGAAATTCAGATAAATTGCAGTTTAAACCAATGGCCTTATATCTAAATACAGCCCTCAGGCAATGGAAGATTCATTCACATTTCTCTTCTAATGTATATTTCCACACTGTGGCCTAAATTCATTCATTCGTTTCCTTATTTATTGTATATCTTTCTCTTATAATAGCATCCGAAGCAGATTACAATATTTTAAAACAGCTAAAATCTCATTTTACAGAAGTTTTAAAAAACAATCAAACAATTCTATTAAAGTGATTTAGTCCCACTGAAATGAATGGGACAATTATGGTGGACTTAAATACTAACATTAGTAGGAACAGGATTATATTACTTAATCCATGCCTTCCTACTTAAAATAAAGTGCTTGGATCTGGCAGGGCCCGGCATCCACCCATCATAGTAAGAGAGACTCAACTGCTATTTCCCTACCACTCTCCCTCTAATCAGTAAGCTATTCAGGAGGGAAAATATTATGTGCCAGTAGAGAAATGAAGAAATCAGAGTTCAATATTTGGTTTGTTTTACTATTTTTCAGATGAGAACAATAACAATGCTGAAGATTTAGTTACAAGACATCCTGGCACCATATTTCAGCCAGAAGATGCCACTGTATGTACAGTAATCATTACCCATCTTTTTAATTGACACAGCCTTCAGTCTTAAGAAGAGTACAATGATTCTGAAGTATTACTGACACACTGAACACAAATTACAAAAGACAATTCCTCAAGAGATATTAATATTTTGAGACTCAGTACTATATCATTTTTAAAATAGTAGGTGAGGTGCACTACGATATGTTTTTTTTAAAGTCTTACCTTATTGTGTTTTTGCTGGTGCCTTGTCCTAGTATCCAAAATATGGTAAGGGCTTTCAGAGTCTTTGTTCAGATAATAGACAAGTCTTGAAGGCAATGTGATTTCTTTTTGGAATGCAGTGCTATAACTATTATTTTTGCTGCTGCTACTGTTAGTCTGTTGAAATGCAGTGTCTTCATCCACCAGGGTTCTTTCTTCTGCAGATTCATTCCAATGCAGAGCTAAGGAAGACAGGCAAATCTATCATGAATTCACAAAGGAACCAGGAACATTTTATAATATGTTTTCAATTCCACCCCAGATACTCTGACTAATCCAACACATTTTATTTAAATGTGGGCATTTTCCCTATTGTGCCTTATTTCGGGCTATTCAGGGACATCACAATATATTTCAAATATACAAAGACCCAGTTTTCAAATTCAAGAAAGCTTCTAGTTATAAGCACACTACTTCATTACCGTATTTCTGTCAACTTTTCATGCCAAATAATCAGTGGTTAAAAATTACCCATATAGAAATCTACATACAAATGTAACCCATGTGCACTACATATTAACCGATTTATTTTACACTATAAGTTTTCACTGTAACTTTAATTGTAATCTAAAGCACATTTACCAGAAAGTCTCAATAAACTTGGGGGTGGGGGGTTCGAGAGAACGTGCATACATCGCTTGCTTTATGGATATCAAGCAATATCTTTCTGCAGACAAGATTTCTGAGGGCTCTGAATACACCGCAACGTCAATTATGTCTGCAGAAGGTGCGTTCAGAATGGTTAGAACAGATAAAGACCAACAAAAACCATATCTATGAAATGTTAGTTTTGTTTCAAAATCCTGCAGCAGCCTTCAAAAACCTTCAAACAGTATTCTGCTTCATTGGCACCTTTTGAAATCATTTCTTGCCCATCATTCTAAGTTTGAAGCAATATGTTGAACCAATACAGGCTGAATATTCCTCATTTTTGGCCCATCATTCTATGCACATCCCTACAGGTGAAGCTATACAGAGTATCTCTTATTTGAAATGCTTGGAGCCAGAAATGTTTGAGATTTAGCCCCCCCATATTTTGGAGTACTTATATTTGCATATACTATACGTAGAGAATGAGATATCTTGGAGATAGAACACAGCATTTGTTTAAATTTCCATATACATCATATACATTAACAATTTTAAATGTTGTGCATGAAACAAAGGTCCCTTCCACACAGCCACATAACCCAGGATATCAAGGCAGATAATCCACAATATCTGTTTTGAACGGGATTATCTGAGTCCACAATGCCATATAATCCAGTTTAATGTGGATTTTATACAGCTGTGTGGAAGAGGCCAACATTTGCGTATACTGAAACCATGAGAAAGTCACACACTCAGCTACTAAATTCTGGAGTATTTCAGGTTTCCAGAAAAGGGATGCTCAACCTGTACAAAGAAAAGGGCATGGCAGGGGGTTGGGCTGGGCAGATAGCCCTTGTGGTCTCTTCCAAAGGAAGATGAGCCAAAGCTGCAGTCCCGGCCTGTTCCTACCGAAGCCTGACAAGGAGGCGATGAGATGGGATTGCGTCAAGAGGGAAACAAATGTGTGCGTGGAAGTACGTGCATGGAAGAACTTATGAGGAAGAAAAGCTCTGTGTGACAGGCAGAGAAAGGAGGCTTGCTTGAAAAGAGTTGCTGCTGCTAAGGAGGTATAGAATTAATATAGCGAGCACTGATGCTGATTCTCCTGACTATTTTATTAATTAAAAGAGGGAATTTAAAGCAGAAGTGTCAACATTACCTTCAAGAGGAAGCCATGAGCTGAAACCAGCTCTATAGAATCATAGAACAGAGTTGAAAGAGACCACATGGGCCATCTAGTCCAACCCCCTGCCATGCAGGAAAAGCACAGTGAAAGTATCCCTGACAGATAGACACCCAGCTTCTGTTTAAAAGTGTACAAGGAAGGAGCTTCCACCACACTCTGGGGCAGAGAGTTCCACGGCTGAACAGCTCTCACAGTCAATTCTTCCTAATGGAATCTCGGTTCCTGTTATTTGAATGCATTGCTCAAAGTCCTTGGCCTCTTCCACACTGCCCCTTTATCCCAGGATCTGATCCCAGATTATTTGCTTTGAACTGGAATATATGAGTCTACTTGACAGATAATCAGAATATCATGACAGAAAATCCACAATATCTTCCTTGAACTGGGTTATTTGAGTCCAGACTAACATACTGTATAATCCAGTTCAGTGTTTATACAGCTGTGTGCAAAGCATTCCTTAGGAGTCGGCACTGCCATATAATCCAGTTGAAATCAGATTATGTGGGATTTAAATTGGATACAGTTGTGTGGAAGGGGCTACAGTTCTTTAAGATGCTCCTTATATGGATTCATGGTCTTCAGACATTTGATCATTTTTCAGCCCTTCCAGACAGGCCTTATATCCCAGGACCTGATCCCAGATTATCTGGCAAAAGAGACTGAGGGCCCTTCCACGCAGAATATCAAGGCAGAAAATGCCACAATGTCTGCTTTGAACTGGGTTATCTGAGTCCACACTATCATATATTCCAGTTCAAAGCAGAAAATGTAGAATTTTATTCAGCTGTGAGGAAGGGGCCCCATATAATCCAGTTTAAATCAATGAATCTAGAGTTAGAACCTGGAGTAAAGGGCCTATCTGGATAGGTATTAAATTGCTCTCCTCTGGACGCCTTCCACTTTTAATACTATCTATGACTAGGCCCTATACCCCAGGATCTGATTCCAGATTATCTGGCAGTGGAGATTCATATAATCCAGTTTAAATCAGTTAAATCCAGGAGTAGATCCTGGGGTATAGGGTCTGTCTGGGTGGGTATTAAGTTATCCTCCGCTGGGCAACTTCCAGTTTTAATTCTATCTATGACTGGGGCTCCTATATCCCAGGATCCAATCCCAGATAATCTGAGATTAGATCCTGGGGTATAGGGCCTGTCTGGATGGGTATTAAGTTGCCCTCCTTTGGGCAACTTCCACTTTTAATTCTATCTGAGACTGGGGTCCCTATATCCCAAGATCCGATCCCAGATAATCTGGATAGGTATTAAATTGCCTGTCTGGAAAGGTATTAAATTGCCCTCCTCTGGGCAACTTCCACTTTTAATTCTATCTAAGACTGGGCTCCTATATCCCAGGATCCGATCCCAGATAATCTGGGATTAGGTCCTGGGTTATAAGGCCTGTCTGGATAGGTATGTAGTTGCCCTCCTCTGGCCAACTTCCACTTTTAATTCTATCTATGACTGGGGTCCCTATATCCCAGGATCCAATCCCTGATTATCTGGCAGTGGAGACTCATATAATCCAGTTTAAAGCAGATAATCTGGGGCCAGATCCTGTGATATAATGCCTGTCTGGATGGGTGTCAAACCGCCCTCCTCTGGACAACTTCCACTTTTAATTCTATCTATGACTGGGGTCCCTATATCCCAGGATCCAATCCCAGATTATCTGGCAGTGGCGACTCATATAATCCAGTTTAAAACAGAGAATCTGGGATTAAATCCTGGGGTATAAGGCCTGTCTGCAGGAGCGTAGCCAGGATTTCGTTTCGGGGGGGGGGGGGCTGAGTCTGAGTGAAAGAGGGTCTACCCTAGCAAACCTTTTTTATCGTTACCCCAATACCCCCATGCATATGGGATATATTGAGTATGGTGATCAGATCATGATATGAATAAACATAACAGTTTAAATAATGCACCAGTAAAGCCTTTTTGCGAACCACCATGAGAATTTCGGTGGCTGTAATGCAGTTGGACGCCACTTTGCCTGCCATGCCTCAACCCTATGGGCTGATGGGGTGAGGCGTTTGGCAGAGAGGGCTCCAGTCAGACTTTGCAGAACTGCAACTCCCAGGAGTTGCCCTAGAAGGCAACATGGCAGTGAAAGCGAGGCCAGGCTGCAGAGGCTTCCCTTCTCCCGCGCTGACTCACCGGTGTCCGCAATGACCCCCGCGCCCCGCGGTCCTCCCAGGCAGCCGAGGAGGAAAGCCAGCAGCCAGGCCCAACGAGGAGGAGGAGGAGGAAGACGAGGCGAGGAGGAGGAGGGCGAGGAGGTCTGCCGCAGAGGACTTCTCCTTCCAGGCGGCTTCATGGCTCATCGCTTCCCTCCCCGGGGAAAGGGGAAGGCAAGTCGTGTTTCCGAGGCGGCGAGGAGGGGCCTCATAAGCGAGGCCGGGCAGCTCTTTCCCTCATCGCGGCGGCGGCGGCGAATGCGGCACCTGCCCGCTCGCCTTGCCTTCTCCCCTCAGAAAGGCGAGCGCGAGGCGAGGCAGGGGCAGGCACGCGACACTGCGCGCACGCGCCGAGGAGGGCCGAGCCAATGAGGGAGCCCGCCCGCGCGCGCGCGCGCTTTCTCCCTCCCTGAGTGGCTGGCGCTGCCCCTCTTCCCTCTCTCCTTCCCTCCCTCTCTCCGTCCCTCTCTTCCCTTTTCACTTTCTAGTGACGTCAAAGGCCTCGTTTGACCGTTAGCAGCCACCTGAAAGAAGGGGAGAGGGGGGCGCGAGCCTTCCTCCTCCTCCTCCCAATTTCTCCCCTCCCCTGACGTGGGAGGTGGTACGACCCCAGGATGCGCGAGTGCGGGCCGAGGGGGGAAGAAACCATTCCTGCTGCGAGGGGGGGGGGAGCGGGAGGAGGACTGATGCGCATTCCCTTCCTAGTCGCGTTGCAGCAAGAAGCGAGAAGGAGGGAGGTCCTGCATGCTGGTGTCGTTCCTCTGGTGCTCCCTTCCCTCGAGATTTGGTGCAGAGGCTTTTTTTGCACTGTATGAACCCACACAGCCATATAACCCAGAATGTCAAGGCATTGGACTGGATTATCTATGGCCCTTTCCACACTGCTGAATAAAATCCCACATTTTCTGCTTTGAACTGGGATATATGGCAGTGTGGACTCAGATAACTCAATTCAGAGCAGATATTACTGGTTATTCTACCTTGATAGTTTGGGTCATAGGGCTCACTGTCCTATAATCCAGTTCAATGTGGATTTTATACAGCTGTGTGCAAGGCATTCCTTAGGAAACCATAATAAACTTTGGTTAGAGATATATAAAAACAGAAGCTTTCTCATTTTTATTTAGTAACGATGTATTCTCAAAGGCTTTCATGGCCGGAATCACTGGGTTGTTGTAGGTTTTTTCGGGCTATATGGCAATGTTCTAGAGGCATTCTCTCCTGACGTTTCGCCTGCATCTATGGCAAGCATCAAGCAAAAAGTGGGCGCTAGAAACAATATCATACGAAAGCTGACTGGCACAACCTGGGGATCACAACTAGACACAGTGAAGACATCTGCCCTTGCGCTATGCTACTCTGCTGCTGAGTATGCATGCCCAGTGTGGAACACATCTCACCACACTAAAACAGTGGATGTGGCTCTTAATGAGACATGCCGCATTATCACGGGGTGTCTGCGCCCTACACCACTGTTTAGCCGGTATTGCACCACCTGACATCCGCCGGGAAGTAGCAGCCAATAGTGAAAGGACCAAGGCAGAGACATCTCCAGCTCATCCCTTGTTTGGGTATCAGCCAGCACGTCAACGACTCAAGAAATAGTTTTCTTAGATCTACAGAGACACTCGCTGGAACACCTCAGCAAGCGAGAGTCCAAAAGTGGCAGGCTCAAACCCAGCACCTCAATCCGTGGGTGATACCAGATGAGAGACTCCCCCCTGGGCACACAGAAGGTGCTGAACAGACTGCGCCCTGGCACCACGAGATGTAGAGCCAATCTTAAGAAATGGGACTACAAAGTGGAATCCACGACATGTGAGTGCGGAGAAGAGCAAACCACTGACCACCTGCTGCAATGCAACCTGAGCCCTGCTACATGCACAATGGAGGACCTCCTTGCGGCAACACCAGAGGCACTCCAAGTGGCCAGATACTGGTCAAAGGACATTTAATCAACTACCAAATTTGCAAAATTTGTGTTTTTTATCTGTTTGTTTGTTTTGTTCTGTTAGAAATGTAATACAATGGTATGGTTGCTGATGACACGATAAATATAAATATCCTCAGAGGTAGTGAGGCCACTACCTCAGTTATTTGGTAACTGTTCCTCTAGACAGTCTTTAAGCATGGATTTTAAATGTGTGTCCTTTTTTTAATCTCAATGTTATGTGTTTTAATAGGTATTCTATAAAAACATTTTAATGTGTAGCTTTTAAAGAAATATGTGTATCTATACTGTTTTTGCAATGTTGTTTATGTAATTTAATTATTCTGTAACCCGCCTCATGCCATGAGTAAGAAATAAAATTATTATTATTATCAATTTTATTTTATGTATTTTAATATGTATTCTATAGAAATAAATTTTAATGTGTAGCTTTTATAGAAATGTGTTTTAATATGTGTATCTATACTGTTTTGCAATATTGTTTATGTATTTGAATTATTCTGTAACCCGCCTCAAGCCATGAGTAAAAAATAAAATTATTATTATTTTCTCCATACAATCTTACTCAGGGCAGCTGATTATTATTATTATTATTATTATTATTATTATTATTATTATTATTATTATTTTGTCGTGTCAGGAGCAACTTGAGAAGCTGCAAGTCGCTTCTGGTGTGAGAGAATTGGCTGTCTGCAAGGACGTTGGTCAGGGGACGGCCAGATGATTTTTGATGTTTTCATCATCCTTGTGGGAGGCTTCTCTCATGTCCCCACATGAGGAGCTGGAGCTGATAGAGGGAGCTCATCTGCCTCTCCCCAGATTTGAACCTGCGACCTGTCGGTCTTCAGTCCTGCTGGCACAGGGCAACGTCCTTGCAGACGGCCAATTCTCTCACATCAGAAGCGACTTGCAGTTTCTCAAGTCACTCCTGACATGACAAAAAAAGGGGGAGGGGTTTAACCCACTACGCCACCAAGGGCTCCAGGGCAGCTGATGAAAAAATACAAGATATCATTTAACTGGGGGCCGTTCTACGCATTTAACTGGGGGCCGTTCTATGTCCCAAAATATCAAGGCGGAAAATCCCACAATATCTGCTTTGAACTGGGTTATATGAGTCTACACTGCCATATATTCCAGTTCAAAGCAGATGAGGGATTTTATACTGCTGTGTGAAAGGGGCCTAAGGAGGCATCTACAGTGCAGTTTGACACCACTTTAACTGCTGTGGTATTCTGGGATTTGTGGTTGGGTGAGACACTGGCTCTTTGACAGAAAAGCTTAAAGGTCTTGTAAAACTATAACTCACATAAACATAGCAAAACTGCAACTCCCAGTATTCCATAGCATGGAGGTATGGCAGTTTAAGGGGGTGTGAAACTGCATTAAGGGCCCTTCCACACAGCCCTCTATCCCAGAATATCAAGGCAGAAAATCCCACAATATCTGCTTTGAACTGGGTTATTTGAGCCCTTACTCAGATAATGTGGGATTTTCTGCCTTCATATTCTGGGATAGAGGGCTCTGTGGAAGGGCCCTTAGTTTACAACTACTGTACATGCACTCTTTTAGTTGGGAAACAGAGCATGGGTTTCAGTTTGCTCTTTGGAGCTGTCCAAGGTCCTGAAGTTATTTGTGGCTCGGATTCAACTCTATGGAAAGTTCCTTCGAAGCACACACAAGCATGGAGTGAATTGATAACCAGAGGCGGCCCTAGGTAATTTTCAACGGTAAGCAAACAGTATTCCCCCCCCCCCCCCAACCAATCACTGATATATATTTTCTGTTCGTTGAGGGAGTTCTGTGTGCCATATTTGGTTCAGTTCCATCATTGGTGGAGTTCAGAATGCTCTTTGATTGTAGGTGAACTATACATTCCAGTAACTACAACTCGCGTATGTCAAGGTCTATTTTCCCCCAAGAGCACCTCAAGAGTGCCCCTGGGCAAAATCAACTATACTGAGCCGCCCCTGTTGATAACCCCTGCCAACTCATTGAGCCATGTCAGTTAAAGTGGTGTCTAAACTGCACCAATTTTACAGTGTAGATGTGACCATCATCTATATATAGTAGAAAGAGTTTGCTAATTGGGGAAACCACCATCTCAAAGAAGATGGCATTTACTTGTACTCCACTTTCCCCCTGAAAATATAATATACACCTTTTCTAAATATGGAATAATAAAAATGAAGAAAAGGCCTTCTGTGCTTTTTTTTTTTTTTTAGTCATGTAGTTACAGCTATGGGAGAAGCAGTCACTATTATTTATTTATTTATTTGCGGGATTTATATTCCATCCTTCACACTCTGAAGGGGACTCAGGGCAGATCACAGAAGACATATACGACAAACATTCAGTGACATTATATACTGACAAGACAGACAACTGTACATAAATAAAGGTGTATATAGGCTTTCCCATCTTCAGCATCTTGGAGGCTTGTGCTTGATTCCAGCCACCGGGGAGGGTGCTGTCACTTCATCTTGTTCATAACTTCCTCATTGAGCAAATTGCTGGCATTTTTCTGGCATTTCCTTGGGTGCCTTATATATCTCCCCTCTTTAAATCTGTACCTATTTATCTACTCACATTTGCTTTCGAATTGCTAGGTAGGCAGAAGCTGGGTTAAAGGCCAGGAACTCGCCTCGACCCAGGCTTTGAGCCTTTTGACTGGCAAGATTTTCTGCAGCTGGTAGTTAACCTGCTGTGCTAAAGCTTGGCCCCTACTGATTTTTTGCCTTCTGGGCAGTTAATACCATTCAGTGGTATTTTGAACTCATCTCTCTGAAGCTCTCCATGTGTGGTCCCTGCAATCCAGGTCTTGAAATGAGTCCCAAAGGCTCATTTGGTTAGGGACAATTTTTTTCCTCAAAGTGCTATAATGTTGATATTGATTTTTGTCTGCTCAAAACTGCTAATGGTTTTCATGGTAGAATCTGGTCTCTTTATTGAGTCAAAACTGCTGCTGCTATTTTTAAGACAAACACCAGCATAAGATAAAGCATTTTGAAATAACAGTTTAAGTGGCTTGGATCCATCAAATATTTTGTGGTTATTTTCTTGTGTGTTTTCTGTACAAGACTTTGGCCTAAAACTGGCCCCAAACACCTGGATAAATACCAGTAAGTATGTTTCCTATTCTACAGGCAGAAAAACCATGACTAGGGATGTAAGCCTTGGCCAGGATTGAATCTATGGCCTCATCTATACTGCCATATAAAATCCAGATTATCTGCTTTGAACTGGATTATATGGCAGTGTAGACTCATATAATCCAGTTCAAAACAGATAATGTGGATTATCTGATTTGATAATCTGGATTATATAGCAGTGTAGAAGGGGCTGAGGACAAGGGCTAGACTTGAACCCAAGTTTTGATAGGGGCATAATAATAATAATAATAATAATAATACTTTATTTGTACCCCGCCACCATCTCCCCAAGGGACTCGGTGCGGCTTACATGAGGCCAAGCCCATAGCACATCAATAAACAAAGCCATATGACCTTGGAGGTGTTTACAGAAAATGCCGGCTCTTTGGCTTAGAAATGGAGATGAGCACCTGCATTATGTAGGAATGTTTATTTGTTTGATTTTTGATTTAAGTATATTATTATTATTATTATTAACTTTATTTGTACCCCGCTAGCATCTCCCGAAGGACTCGATGCGGCTTACAGAGGCCGAAGCCTCAAAACACAATACAATAGGAAACATAACACAACAATAAACAAAGCAAATCAAAACAATTAAGCAAAATAACAACAATGGCAATACATCAATACATCAAGACATTATTAAAACTGGTTCGGCCGGCGCAATGGGGTACAAGGTTAAAATGCTGAGATGGCAGGAGGAACGTAGGATTAAAGTGCTGTGTGCAGCAACAATGGTTGTGCTAAAGTGCTTCTAGGACTTGGGATGGGGATTCCTAATCTGCGAAGGCACATCGGAACAGCCAAGTTTTTAGGTTCCTTCTGAAAACTGCTAGAGTAGGGGCCTGACGAAGCTCTTTTGGAAGGGCATTCCAAAGTCGGGGGGCCGCCACAGAGAAAGCCCTGTCCCGTGTCCTCACCAAGCGCGCTTGCGACGTAGGTGGGATCACGAGCAGGGCCTCCCCAGATGACCGGAGCGAGCGTGTGGGTTCGTAGATGGAAATGCGGTCACGCAGGTAGGGTGGTCCCAAACCGTTCAGGGCTTTGTAGGTGAGCACCTGCACCTTGAATTGGGCTCGGAAAATAAATGGCAGCCAGTGGAGCTCCTTAAACAGAGGGGTAGACCTCTCTTGATAATGAGCTCCAGTTAGCATCCTAGCTGCTGCCCGCTGGACCAATTGAAGTTTCCGAGCCGTATACATTTAGCCTAAAAGGTCCTGTGCCAAAAGTATAAAAAAAAACCCAACAGCACTTGCTAAGAGAAACCAGTATTTCATTTTCCTGTGTTTAAATGTGCGAAGAGCTGTGTGCCACAAAGATGGATCTGCTCGGCTGGGTTGGGCTGGACTGGCACGGATCCACCAGAGCTGCCAAGTGAGTGCAGCAATGTTCGCTGTCTCTGCTCTATTGCTTCTTTCACGTGTTCCCTGCTCTTCAGGCTGCCACCCAGCATTTTCAGAAAGAGCTACCAGTGCAATGAATATTTGAAAAGATATATTTAGCTTCAAAGAAACACTGCCAGTTGTCTGTTCTTTGTGCTCTGTGTAAGGGCTGCAGGAATCAGGAAACATTTCAGGGGCATCAGCTTGGGAGAAAAACAGGCTGTACTGCTGTAAACATTTCTGTAGCATCCCAAAAATAGATGCTTCTGTTTGGGTCAGAGCTCACAAAGTAATACTTCACCATCAGCACATCCTCAGTGCTATCCGGGGAAACTTTTTCAGCTGGTATGTGAGCTCCTCCGGTTTGGACAGTAACACAATGTTATAAAATCCTTTGATGCAGTGCAATGGCAGAACAAAAAAAGACTTGCATCCATTGCAAGCTGTTCTCCACATCATTTGCTGATATGTCAAGGAATGTATCCATTAATGCTTAGAACTCAAGAATACATACTTAGCTACCTTTGAGCCTCACTCCTGGATATATAAATTATTTAAAATAAATAGGTGATGAAAAGAGAATTCTTTAGACCCATGCTGTTTCTGTTGCAGAGTCTGGAAAACATGGAAGTATTTGGGGGAATTCAGACTGCCACACATTTGTGTGATTGTTGCCTTTCTAGGATGACAATATAAAGCAGGTCCTAGCTATTCTGAAAGAAGGTCACTCCAAAATAAAACTTTTCACACACATCCCAAGAACTCCAACTAATGTTTGGTTGGTGATAAATATGCACTTTGTAGGCAACATGCTCAAGTTATGTTGCTGCATATTTATTTATTACTAGCCATCCCCTGCCACGCGTTGCTGTGGCCCACATGGGGGTTCTGTGTGGGAGGTTTGGCCCAATTCTATCGTTGGTGGGGTTCAGAATGCTCTGTGATTGTAGGTGAACTATACATCCCAGCAACTACAACTCCCAAATGTCAAGATTCTATTTCCCCCAAACTCCACCAGTGTTCACATTTGAGCATATTGAGAATTCGTGTAGAGTTTGGTCCAGATCCATCCTTGTTTGAGTCCACAGTGATCTTTGGATGTAGGTGAACTACAACTCCAAAACCAAAGGACACTGCCCATCAAACCCTTCCAGTATTTTCTGTTGGTCATGGGAGAAGTGTGTGCCAAGTTTGGTTCAATTCCATCATTGGTGGGGTTCAGAATGTTTTTTGATTGTAGGTGAACTATAAATCCCAGCAACTACAACTCCCAAATAACAAAATCAATTTTTGAGTGAAGGACATACATTGGGTTGTTAGGTGTCTTGTGTCCAAATTTGGTGTCAATTCATCCAGTGGTTTTTGAGTTCTGTTAATCCCACAAACAAACATTACATTTTTAGTTATATAGATTTATTTATTTCTCACATTTCTATCCCGTCCTTCTCAACCCCTGAAGGGGGACTCAGGACGGCTTACAATGGGCCTCATTATGAAGCCATTACATAACAATTACAGTAATTAAAACCACAATTAAACATAAAAACATAAAAAAAATTGTCGTGTCAGGAGCAACCGCTCCTGTTGTGAGAGAATTGGCTGTCTGCAAGGACGTTGCCCAGGGGACACCTGGATGATTTTTTTATGTTTTATCATCCTTGTGGGAGGCTTCTCTCATGTCCCCGCATGAGGAGCTGGAGCTAATAGAGGGAGCTCATCCGCCTCTCCCCGGATTCAAACCTGCGACCTGTCGGTCTTCAGTCCTGCCGTCACAGTGCTTTAACCCACTGCACCACCGGGGGCTCCTAAAACATAATTAACAAAACATAAGCCATCATTAAAACAATAAAACAGTCTCATCAGCCATATCGTCATTCCAGTCATATCCCTTTAAAGTGAGCTTGTATCTATTGTCCAAAAGCCTGATCCCAAAACCATGCCTTTAATTTATTTCAAAAAACTAGGAGGGAGGTGGCCGATCTTACCTCAGTTAGGAGTGTGTTCCATAGGCAGGGGGCCACCATCGAGAAGGCCCTGTCTCTCGTCCCCACCAGGAACAATTGTGCTGTTGGCGGGAGTGAGAGCAGGGCCTCCCCGGATATATATATATATATCTCCAAGTCCATTCGGGGGATTACTTTTCTGACACTAATATTATCTGACACCTGGTTAACTTTGGGTGATAAAAAATTTGGTTTCCCTGGTGCATGGCCTACATTTGGAAAAGGCCAGGGTTTCTGCTAATTCTCCGGGACTCATTTTTGATATATAGTATGGTTATATTTTTCTGCAGAAGCTGAGATGGTGATTGCATGCATGTGTTTCAGTGTCTGCCTTTGTACTCAGATTTTATACTTGATTTCCATTTATATACTTTTATATAAATGGAAAATTACCATTTACCCTAGAGCAGAGTTTTTCTGATACGTTCTGCAGTCTCATAATTTGTCTTCCCTCCTCTCAACATAAAGCTGTTGGCTGAGATCATTTGGAAGATAATTGTGTCTCTGGTAAACAAGTCGCAGAAGTCTGACATGTGAATAGCATCTCATTTTGGATGTAATGAGAAAGCATTAAAAGCTACTGTGGTGCAATGATCTGAGCCCTTGTCTACAACCTTGGATGCCAGGATTTGATCCTGGGAAAATCAGACTCTGTCAGCTTCAGAGGAAAGCATAGTCTAACCCCCTCTGAAGAAATCTTGCTAAGATGATTTATGATAGGGTTACTATAAGTCATAAATTATTTGAAGGCACACAGGAACAAAGCAAGCACTAGAACTTATTCTGAATATTTTCCAAGAGCAGCTGCACACTCCAGGATTTGTAGCGCTAGGTGATGGCACTCTCAGCCATAGCAGCAACCTGGCTTTCCAGAGGCACACCCAGACCTGCTTTTTCAGGAGGAGTTCACCTTGGTCTGAGCAGATTGCGCTTCCAAGGCAGAACTTGTATTGATACATAATACTTCTGACTTGTCTGGATCAAGCTCCAGCTTGTTCACTCACAGCAGACAATTCTGCTTGCAATGGCAATATGAAGGATGTTGTATAAAACAGCCCTTTGAGATTTCCAATGTCTTAATTTGGGAAGTTTGCAACCACAGTGACTATTATCTGAGAATATGCCCCTGGCATCAAGTCATCCCTAGCACTTAATAATCAGGCTAAAGCAACCCAAGGACATGGCCTCCTTAGCAATTAGGTTGCCTGTATTTGGGTTACTTGCATGTGAGGATGAGTGCCATCCCAAGTGATTGTCACTCCTTCCCTTCCTGTGTCTCATTCCACTCTGAGTCCCCTAGGGAAGAAGGGTGGAATATAAATAAACTGATTTATGTATTTATCATCATCATCAATAATAATAATAATAATAATAATAATAATAATAATAATGGGTTGTTGTAGGTTTTTTCGGGCTATATGGCCATGGTCTAGAGGCATTCTCTCCTGACATTTTGCCTGCATCTATGGCAAGCATCCTCAGAGGTAGTGAGGATGTCACCTCACTACCTCTGAGGATTCTTGCCATAGATGCAGGCAAAACATCAGGAGAGAATGCCTCTAGACCATGGCCATATAGCCCGAAAAAACCTACAACAACCCAGTGATTCTGGCCATGAAAGCCTTCAACAATACAATAATAATAATAATAATAATAATAATAATAATAATAATAATAATAAGTGGGTGCATAGGGGAAGAGTGTGAGAACAACATCAAGTTAGTAATTGTATATGGGAGAAGAGAAAGGGGGGATATCTCCCATAGTTGTACTTCCCCAAATCCTTTCTTGCCTTTCTCACTTCTGTGTGTGGGGCTATGTTCCGCTATCTCTGCAGTGACTAGAATGAAGTATGATGTTTGCTGTTGGCATCCAGATTCCCAAGATAGAGTCTCATTTTTATCTTCTAAGGAATATTCTGAGGATAGGCTGTTTTGAGCAAAGAACATTTGGAGGTTTAACTTCTGCAGATTTGATTATTGCTGGATTTAATATGTCCTCTCTAGAAATCTCAAGACCCTAGTGCAACTCTGTAGTCAACTTCCACCAGAAGGACCCAGGGATTCCTAAAGAGAACACCTTTCTATGCTTTTGTAAGTCCTCCGGTCCAATTCTATGGTCAATTTTCCCAGTGAATATGGAAGGCACACTGTATCGTGTGTTCAAAAGACCCTTCCTTTGGTTCCCCTCACCACACTTTCCCCTTGTTAACATGGATTGAGAGCTGCACGCCAGCTATCTCTCATTATAGCTTCCCTATCTGATGTTACCTGCTGGTGATGATATGCTGTGATTCTTATCTTACTGTTCGTCTGTCATTGAATTACACTTTATCCTTTACCCTGCAGTGTTGATATGGGCAAAGGGAGGGGAAATGCCTGGTCACAGTCACGGGGTATATCTAGGCTGGGGGATAAAACTCTGCATCCATAATGATTCTAATCCTCAAAGTGAAATGTTCATTAAGTTCCCCAAATGTATAGTATTGCAATTACTTAATAATTCAGGTGAGCATTTAGAAATAGAGTTTAGGCATCAAAATAAATGAGACAGAGAATATTTCCAAGGGAATGTGAACACAGCAAATATGAGTGTTGTTGGTGTGAATTATTTTTATTGTCTCTCTGGAAGTCAAGAACTTCTAGGCTCCTTCCACACAGCTGAATCAACTTCCACATTATGTGCTTTGAATTGGAATATATGGCAGTGTGGACTCAGATAACCCAGTTCAAAGCAGATATTGTGGGATTTTCTGCCTCAATATTCTGGGTTATATGGTTGTGTGAAAGGGCCCCTAGTCTCAGCCTTAATGTAATGGTCATAATCGGTAGTGCTATAGTTGTGATTTGAAATAATATAATATTTATTTATTTATTTATTTACAGTATTTATATTCTGTCCTTCTCATCCTGCAGAGGATGGCAAACATTAAATGCAATAGACACACAGAGGCTATTTAACATTCCAGCTTTTGATGAGGGTATTCTGGCCACCAGGGGAGCTGTCGCTTCACCATCCATTTGTGACATTGATGAAGTACTTCCTCATTCTTTGTATGCTTGCTGGAGATTTTTATGGTGTCATAAATTAGTTAAATTAGCCTCCCCGCATATGCGGTGCCTAAATTTCCTACTCGACAGATGCAACTGTCTTTCAAGCTACATAAATTGGTCAGAACCTCACTCTGACCCGGGCTGGCTTTGAACTCATGACCTTTCAGTCAGTAGTAATCTTAATGCTGCGCAACAGTCCCAGTCCAATGTTCTGCCTGCAGTCTCTTTTCTATTTCAGCCTTTCCTGTACACCTCAAATTTATGTTGATGTGTTTTATTTTCCCACGGTGGGGTTCCTAGCAGTCCAGTCATGTTGCAGGACTATACTCTGAATCTATAGCCTGGGCGTACGGGCAGTCTATAGTGGGCTGAAAACTGTTCCACATAACGGAGGAGACTGGAATCATAAGGGGAAATTCAGATCTGGAAACAATCTATCTAACAGTCATTATAGTCAATGGAGCTGCAAAAGCAAGGAATCCTCTGTATATAAGTTGGGAAGGCAGACTCCATCTTTTGAAGTGGGATCCCTGTGCTGCCTTCATTTCTCCCTTCTGCAGAAGTTAAGTTGCAGAGCATTAATAAAGAAAGCATACATATCTGTCTGCTCCCTTTGGTATTTATCCAATGGTGTCATCCCAAGGACACAAGAAGTCTATAGCTTTTGGAAAAGCTGTTTCCATCCTCATGCAAGCAGCAAATTGCATGCTTTGGTTCTACTTCTGCAGGTCACTACACTATACAAGCAATTGTACAAGCCATGATAGCTTCATTGGGCTAAATCTAGAACTAGCAAGGGATAGTGATTGAAGAGTTGGACTAAGACTTGGGGAGACCAGGGTTCAAATCCCCACTCATTCATGTAGATTAGTAGTTCCCAATCTTTGGGCCTCCAGGTGTTTTGGACATCTAATCACAAAATTCTCTGCAGCTGGTAAGTTAGCTGGGGTTTCTGGGAATTGAAGTCGGAAACAACTGGGGGGCTAAAGGTTGGGAACCACTGGTGTAGATCCACTGAGTGACCTTGGTCAAGTCACACTCTCTTCCCAAGAGGAAAGCCATGATCAACTCCTTCTGTGTAAAACTCACTCAGAAAACTCTGTGAGAGGGTCATAATACGCCACAGTCAAATTGATGGTACACAGTAACAACAAGGCTACATCTGCTTGTGTTAATATTTCATTCAATGGTTTCAAAGGCAAAAGTAAAGCCATGTAAACTTCTGGAAATAATAAACTCTAAGATCTTTTTTCCTTAAAAAGAAGTAAGACTCATAAACAATGGAGTGAAGTACACCACTTCACACTGGAATAGGTAACAGCATTGATTTACCTTTCGACTGCTATAATGAATAATAGAAAGAAATAACTTTAAATCATGGATTTCTGAGCTCTAGCTTAACCTGACACTTTCGCCTTCTCAAATTTCTGTGGTAGAATCAGCATTCTTTAACATATTCATAAATGATCCAGGGCAAATGAAGTGGTTGTATTTTCTGATGACACCAAATTATTGAGGGTGGATAACCACAAAACACAATCCCAAAAAATGTCAGGGGGGGATCTTTGAATTTGGAGAGAGGTTTACCATAGTGGCAAATGGGTTCAGCATAAGCCAAGGTGACAGATTTGACCAAGAGATATATTTTTGGTTGTGGTGATGGCTACTATTGTTGTTGTTGTTTGGCTTCATGTCATTTCTGACCTATGGCAATCCTAAGGAGACCCTATCACAGGGTTTTCTGGGATCAAGAGGGTATGAATATCTCAAGTAGGTTTCCATGATTTACCAAGGAATTGAACCCAGATCTCCGGAGTCATAGTCCAATGTTCAAGACACCACAAAGGTACAAAGGCTATGCTGAAAATTGTTCAAAAAATAATTGAAAATGAAATTGCCAATATTTGGGTGAGAATCAAATCCTGATCTTCCAAGTCATAGTATTAGAGTCCTGGAAAAAAGTCCCATTTTACTCAATGAGTATATTTCACAAAACCCGTGTAGCAGGAGTAAGGTTATTCAACTCTATACCTAGTAGGCATGGTTAGGTATTGTGGGAATACTCGTAATTCAGAATAAAGTTGGAAAAGTTACCCTTTTGAAGTGATTTCAAAGTTATTTTAAAAACAGGAAGTCCCTTTGCTCCTTCAAAGCTTCCCTCGCCATTTTTGATACGACTCAGGAAGTGAGTCGGAAGTAAGTCAGTATTTGGAAGCAAGCAGCCTCCTAGCATGCAAGCTGCTTGCCTCCCAGCCAATGAGGGGAGAAGTTTTTGGGAGAGGAGAGGTTTCAGCACGGCAGCCATTGCACTATGTAAAGGGTGCAATGGCGTAGAGGCTCATTTGGAGCCGGGAAGGGAAGGGAGAAGGGAAAGGGAAAGAGAAAGAGAAAGGGAGGTTTTGAAGGGAAGTTGGAAGAAGAGCGGTTGGAAGGGCAAGGCAAGCAGAGAAGGGCTATTGCCTGGCTGGGCTGCCTGCCTTGCTGCTTGTGTGTTGTTGCTGTTGGGGTCTGGGACAGGTGGGCGATGTGTGGGTGGGTAATATTGGGGTGTGAGGGTGCGTGGCGTGGTGTGGGTGGAAGGAAGGAACACCACGGAGGAAACAAAGCACTCCAACATTTGAAAAAGCCCCAGTGTTGTACCAGGTCTCTCTGGCCTGGCCTCTGTGTTGTACATTGCCTCAATAGGACTAGATCTCCCATCAATTCAAGCCACTCTTTGAACACAAACTATCCTTCCTAAAGGTGTGAAATCAGCTTCCAAAACCACAAAGGCCTCTCTCTGCTGTTTGTTCCCTTTGTTTGCCTTGTGTTGCCAGAAAAGACACAACAAATCCCATATAGTCAAAATATTCTTCCTAAAGGTGTGAAATCAACTTCCAAAACCACCAAGACCTCTCTCTGCTGTTTGTTTCCTTTGTTTGCCTTGCGTTGCCAGAAAAGACACTACAAATCCCATATAGTCAACATATTCTTCCTAAAGGTGTGAAATCAACTTTAAGGAAGCAATTCAGAACTTTTGGAAATTTTGGAAAGTTCCGCAAAAAAATAGGAAAAATTCGGAATTTAATTCTCAATCGAACCACCACCGCCCCCAAAATCTGAAATGAGTTTTGAACCATTTTTTTTAATCAACCAAGCCTAATATCTAGCATTTTAGATATTTGTTTCACGGTGGTCAATGTGCATAACAGTAAGAACCTGTATATGTTCCTTGAATAAGCTACAGACTTCACCTGGTGAGTCAAGGAGCATGCTTCCAAGAAGTCTTATGCATTGAGGAACCTCAAGCCATCAGCATTAATCAAATGAAAGAGCCCTAACAAGATCTCATTTTCAGAAAGTAACAATATGTAATTTTTTGACAAGGAGGTTAATTGATTCCAATCAAGTGGGTAGATACAAAGATGCCCATTAAATATTTAAGCTTAACTGGGACAAAATGGAATGCTGCTCTTAATGGTGGAGAGGTTTCATGTCCTGCAGGAATTAGGATCAATATGCTTTCTTCCTCCTTCAGAAGGCAGAACGAGCAGATGGCTGATCTGTTCTCACTTTTAGTAACTCCTGTTTGTGGAAACGCCAGCCAAAATGCCACTGTCTCTCGCTTCCCTTATTTCAGAGTGTAACATTAATGCTTATTTTAATGCTTGCCTTTTCCTAAATGGAAAAGCTGGCAAATGCTAAGCCTCGGAACTGTAGTCATTTAAAAGTAGAGAGTTTACCTTTATTGATGACTGGAACCACCATCGCTGTGCGTGGTTAATTGTTAATTTAAAAGTTTAATTGCATGAGGGTTTCATTTTATTTTTAATGGAAGGACAGTTGAGGAAATTGGCAGCATCAGCATTATGACTGTAAGATTTCCAACTATACTTAAATGTCTGAGGAAGACATTTCATACTAGACTGTTATCACTAATTGGTGGAAGCTCTAAGGCAGCGTTTCTCAACCTGGGGATCGGGACCCCTGGGGGGGTCACAAGGGGGTATCAGAGAGGTCACCAAAGACCATCAGAAAACACAGTATTTTCTGGTGGGTATGGGCGTTTGGTGTGGGAAGTTTGGCCCAATTCTATCATTGCAGAGGTTCAGAATGCTTTTTGATTGTAGGTGAACTATAAATCCCAGCAACTACAACCTCCAAATATCAAAGTCTGTTTTCCCCAAACTCCACCAGTGCTCACATTTAGGCATATTGAGTATTCAAGTTTGGTCCAGATCTGCCATTGTTTGAGTCCACAGTGCTCTCTGGATGTAAGTGAACTACAACTCCCAAACTCAAACTGTTGGTCATGGGAGTTCTGTGTGCCAAGTTTGGTTCAATTCCATTGTTGTTAGAATTGAGAATGCTCTTTGACTGTAGGTTAGCTATAAATCCCAGCAACTACAACTCCCAAATGAAAAATGATTTTTGTGCAAAATTTGGTCCAGTGAATGAAATTCCATCCTGCATATCAGATATTTACATTATGATTCATAACAGCAGCACAATTACAGTTATGAAGTAGCAACAAAAATAATGTTATGGTTAGGGGTCGCGGCATTAGGAAGGTTGAGAACCACTGCACTAGTGTAAAATTGTGCTACTGTATATCTAGTGGTAATTTGCACTTTTCTGGTGCTTAACAATTGTAGCTAGAGAAGAAACACGTTCACTGAAGGCGCTAGCACAAGATCAGTTGCCGTTTTTTTTTCTTTTAGACCCGTCGCAAACTAGGTTCCTGCGGGAGAAAACCTTGCTAGCACATCCCTGACGTCACGAGACTCCGCCTCTCGCCCCGCCCCTTTCTCCACCCCTTTCTCCGTGCGAGAGTGTTTTTTCCTTTGCTAGGGCAGCATTGCCAGCGTACTCTCTCATTTGGCAGAATTCAACTGAGAGAAAATGCGGGCAATGCTGCCCTAGCAAAGGAAAAACCACGCTGGCAAAGAGAAAGGGGCGGAGAAAGGGGCGGGGAGAGAGGCGCAGGCTTATGACGTCAGGGACTTGCTAGCAAGGTTTGCTCCCGCAGGAACCTAGTTTGCGACGGGCCTTACAATGTCTTACTTTTCATTCCTCATTAGCCAAGCTCCCTTTAGACCATTTTCATAGACAGGCTGAAGTTCCCTTGCAAACTAAATATTACATAGCAATTAGAAGTGGCACAGTAATAAGGGAATTGTCATTTCATTGAAAGTAATTTAAGAAGACAAGCAGCTTTGACATGACCTCGTGTATCTTCACTGTCATTTAAAAGGAACTTTGAGCTGAACTGGCTGACCATGGTCACAGAGAACAAAAGGGCAAGCCAAAGAATACACAAAAGTTATAGATGTTTACACAAGAGTGGATGTTTGCTCATTTGTCAAACAAAAGAACACACAATGTTCAAGAGGGCCCAGAAACCCAGAGAGCTTTCTGGCTGTCACAAGTATCAGGGAAAACCTTAGGCGATCCCTCGTTTTTCAAGGAGGATTGTCTTCCAGTATTCTTGTGGGTCCATATGTGACTGTGACCGTGGTCGGGCATCTGGACTACGTGGCCGGTCCAGCAGAGTTGATGGCAGAGGACCATCGCTTCAGTGCTGGTGGTCTTTGCTTCTTCCAGCACACTGACGTTTGTCCGCCTGTCTTCCTAAGAGATTTGGAGGATTTTCTGGAAGCAGTGCTGATGGAATCCTTCCTGGAGTTGCATGTGACGTCTGTAGACAGTCCATGTCTCACAGGCGTATAGCAGGGTTGGGAGGACAATAGCTCTATAAACAAGCATCTTGGTATCCCTACGGATGTCCCGGTCCTCAAACACTCTCTGCTTCATTCGGAAAAATGCTGCGCTCGCAGAGCTCAGGCGGTGTTGTATTTCGGTGTCGATGTTCATTTTGGTGGAGAGGTGGCTGCCAAGGTAGCGGAAATGGTCAACATTTTCTAATGTTACACCTTTAAGCTGTATCTCTGGCATTGGGGAAGGGATGGCTGGTGTCTGCTGGAACAGCACCTTGGTATTTTCAATGTTCAATGACAGGCCGAGCTTCTTGTATGCTTCTGCAAAGGTGTTTAGAGTGGCTTGTAGATCTTCTTCTTAATGCGCACAGATGACGTTGTCATCAGCATACTGGAGTTCTATAACAGATGTTGTTGTAACCTTGGTTTTGGCTTGGTTTCAGGGGAAACAATGATATTGTGAATGATTATCCAGAAACGTCTAGTCATTGGGTGAGATGCTATGATGCTGACCACTCAAAACTTAAATTGTCAACTGGTAAGGATAACTAGGAGTATCTTTTCACAACTCCAAGAAGTTTTAGAATTTTGCTAAGTTCTGTTAAATTATATTGGACTTAGCAAGCATAGGTAGGTCTTCTGCCACAAGGTTTTTAGCTTCCCACAAAAGGAATATTCATTTAGAACACTATCTGACTATTCCACTTCCGGACTCTTAAGAAGAATATATACTATACTAGTCTGGGAGTGATCCTAGACTCATCGCTGAGCCTGGAACCCCAGGTCTCGGCGGTGGTCAGGGGAGCTTTTGCACAATTAAAACTTGTGCACCAGCTCCGCCCGTACCTTGGGAAGTCTGACTTGGCCACAGTGGTCCACACTCTGGTTACATCCCGTATAGACTACTGCAACGCTCTCTACGTGGGGTTGCCTCTGAAGACTGTCCGGACACTGCAATTAGTTCAACGAGCGGCAGCCAGATTACTAACAGGAGCGGGGTACAGGAAGCATACTACTCCTCTGTTGCGCCAGCTCCACTGGCTGCCAATTAGCTTCCGAGCACAATTCAAAGTGCTGGTATTGACCTATACATTCCTAAACGACTCCGGCCCAGTTTACCTGTCCAAACGGATTCTCCCCTATGAACCATCAAGGTTGTTAAGATCTTCTGGATGGGCCCTGCTCTCGGTCCCACTACCCTCGCAATCGCGTCTGGTGGGGACAAGGGACAGGGCCTTCTCGGTGGTGGCCCCTCGGCTCTGGAACTCCCTCCCATTGGAGATTAGATCTGCCCCTTCTCTCCTGACTTTTAGAAAACTGGTGAAAACCTGGCTCTGGAATTTAGCATTTGATGAGTGAGTCAATAACTCCTGACCACATGGACGGATGGCGATGAATTGTGACTTCATTTTGACGACTTGGCATTATGTAATTATATGATCGTATTTTAATGTTTTAGTGAATTATGGGATATGATGTTTTAAACTATTGTTTATGAATCTTTTGTTGTGAACCGGACTGACTCCCTCTGCGGAGGTTGAGAAGACCGATATATAAAAGTTCTAAATAAATAAATAAAATACTAGGGCTAGGTTTGATTATGCAAACTGGGGGTTACTGTAACATCCCAAGAAGTGAGAGATTCTGTGTTTGGGGAGAACAAACAGCGGAAGACATTGAACATTTTTTGATCGACTGTCCAGCATATACTGAACTGCGATACAGATATTTACATCCAATATTATCCAAATTTAGGTCCTCCAACAGAAATGGCCTTCTGACATTCCTCTTGCAAGGACAAGAAAGATCCACCATAATCAGAGTAAGTGTTTTTATTCTGAAAGCTATCAAGAAAAGAGCACATTTCCTGAAAGAAGAACCAGGAAAATAAGGTTCTGACTGTAAATAGAAGGTCAGCTGCAGTCCTCTCCTTTTTGCCTTGACTTTTACTCATGTTGCATTTTGAAATGACTGGTCAAATAAATAAATTATATTAAATTGCACTAAATTTTACATTCTGCACTTGCTATCCCAGAGTGAAACCCATTTGCTGTTTTATCTTATGAGAAGAGATGACACAAAACAGGAGATTGAAGAAAAAATGTAATGTGTCGTCGAAGGGCTTCATGGCTGGAATCACTGGGTTGCTCTGGGTTTTCTGGGCTGTATGGCCATGTTCCAGAAGCATTCTCTCCTGACATTTTGCCCACATCTATGGCAGGCATCTTCACAACTTCTGAGGATGCCTGCCATAGATGTGGGTGAAATGTCAGGAAAGAATGCTGCTGGAACATGGCCATACAGCCCAGAAAACTCACAGCAACCCAGGAAATGTAATTTTTGGAGATAGCATAAAATGACCTGAATTTTTTTGATGGGAAATATTAGCACCCATTTTATAGATTGCCAAATATACTTGATCCAGTATGGTCAGGTGATAATTGACTCTCTAGGAGTGCCTGTTTAAACCAGTGTGAGTTATTCAGCAAGTAACATAATACTTATATGGCTTTAGATTTAAAAGAAATGTACCAAATAATATTTTCTTCTTAATTTTAAAGGTATTTTGGATGGATTTTGACATACAGTTTTTTAAATCTTACTAATTTTCAAATCATATCAATCTCATTATATGTTTGCCTTTTTGAAAAGTGATGTGAACTATATAATGCAATGATGGACTTTATGACATATCGCACTAATGGGTGATGATAACGGAGAGCAGTTTGCTGCACACATTTGCGAGTTTAACTTTGATAGATTTGACTGTATTCTCCACTAAAAATTGACCATAGTATTGTTTTGGAGGACCTAGAAACAAGAATCTAGGTTTTTGAAATTTGTGCATTTTCCACTTTCACACGATCCTGTTATTGAAACTCTGGGACACCAAAAGAAGACCTGAAAACCCGCAGCCATGGAAATGTCTTGATAGTCAAGTCTAAGGCGTTCTTTCAACCAGAAACCTTATTTGAGCTAACCTCAACAGATGACATTTAGCTGCACATACGAATTTTGCAAGCACTCATACACTCACCAGGGGGAACACAGGAAAATCCCATAGGCCTTTCAGACAGTAGGCATAATCCCCCAACAATGCCTCCACATACCTAACAATGGAGTCAAACCAAAGGTCATGGAAATTGCCCAACACCCCACCTCTGGGAACCCATTCAGACTGGCTAACACCCATTGCAACCGATTGTTTCACAAGCATGGACTGTCAACTTGTCGTGGTGAGGGGGCTTGCGTGTTCCAATGAACCTGCAGGCACAATGGCTGGAGTCATGCACTCCCAGGAATGGCAGCGGGGGGGAGGGGTGATCCAGACCAAGCACAGTCCGAAGACCCAAAGACCTCAACGATGGCGCAGGTGGAGGATAACATGGTACATGTGACAATGGCTATGAAGGCGGAAGAAGGCTGCAACAGATTGAAAAGCCACGGTCATCTTGTTAAACTATGCCACCTGTGGAACCTCACTCTGTGAAGACTGTGTGTTGATCAGTTGTGCACTGACCTCCACACATTAAAAAAAATTCATGCACCGGCAATCTTCCAAGAACTCCTGGAACAATTCCATCAGCACTGCCTCTGGAAAATCCTGAAAATCTCTTGGGAAGACAAGCAGACAAATGTCAGCGTGCTGGAAGAAGCAAAGACCACCAGCATTGAAGCAATGCTCCTCCACTATCAAGTCCGCTGGACCCGCCACATTGTCCGAATGCCCAAAGCAGTTGCTCTACTCCGAACTCAAGAACAGAAAACGGAATGTTGGAGGACAGGAAAAGAGATTTAAAGATGGGCTCAAAGCCAACCTTAAAAGCTCTGGCATAGACACTGAGAACTGGGAAGCCCTGGCCCTTGAGCACTCCAGCTGGAGTTCAGCTGTGACCAGCAGTGCTGTAGAATTTGAAGACGCATGAATGGAGGGTGAAAGAGAGAAATGTGCCAAGAGGAAGGTGTGTCAAGCCAACCCAACCGGGACCACCTTCCACCTTCTCACTGCGGAAGAAGATGCAGATCAAGAATAGGGCTCCACAGTCACCTACGGACCCACCGCCAGAACACTGATCTTGGAAGACTATCCTACTCAGACAATGAGGGATTCCCTAAGTAAGTTCACAATAATAATAATAATAATCCTTTATTTGTACCCCACTACCATCTCCCGAAGGACTCGGTGCGGCTTACAAGAGGCCGAGCCCAAATACAATAGTAAAACAATAACAACAACAGCAATAACTCAAAAAGACAAAGCAATAACACTAACAGCACACAATGACGCAATTAAAAACAATGGCAGGGCCAAATGTAATGAAAAGTTTAAAAGTGCTGGGCATGACCAGGTGGGGTGTTTGGAGGGGGGTGGGCATATATGTATCCTAGATCTCTGATAAAGTGCGTTGGGATATAATGCTAGGAGTTTCCTTATTCTGGAAAGGCACACTGGAACAACCATGTCTTCAAGCTCCTCCTAAAGATTTCTAGCGACGGGGCCTGCCTGATGTCTTTAGGGAGAGAGTTCCAGAGTCGAGGGGCCACCACTGGGAAAGCCCTATCCCTCGTCCCCACCAATCGCGCCTGCAACGCAGGTGGGACCGTGAGCAGGGCCTCTCCAGATGAACGAAGAGATCGTGTAGATTCGTACTCAGAGTTGCGGTCACGTAGGTAGGAGCATGGAACATTGTTCTCATTCAGGTTGGAGAAACTACCCTCGTTACCACCCATTACCTCAAACCTACCCACATTTTTTTCCTTTCCACACCTATGTAAAGCAGAAGCAACAGCCACAAAACTTCAAACTTCGCAAATATAGTTTATTTAAAGTTCCTCCAAAACCAGAAGCCAATCAGCAACAATGACAGACAGCACATCCCAGCCAACCAGTCTGCAGATCCAGTCACTATCTAGACTAATCAACAATTAGGACAGCAAAGTCCTTGGTTTCAAATTGCTGCTGGAGTGCTGTATCTATTTTTGCATGTTTACATTGAGTTGTGTCAGTTTTTGGAGTGCAGACTCCACTGACACCTGCTTTGACCAAGGTGAACACATACCTTTGCTCTTTGCCTTCATCCTATGTTCTGACATGCGCTGGGCCTGTAAAGAATTTCCTTTAGAACAGGACATGCAACCTTTGCCCAGCGGGAAGCCAGCGGGCCCAAAGAGAAGTTCTCAGAGGTTTTCCACCACAAATGATCTTTAGATGGCTTGTGAAGTATAACAAAGTCTTTTATAAATGAACAATCAAACAGAAACTTCTCTTGTCTTCAGAAAGTTAAACAAATGATTCCAGGCTTTTATGCAACTGGTGGCTTTCTAAACTTGCCCACGAAGGACAGGCAACTGTCTTCTATAACTTCTTTTTTACTTTAAAGGAAAATCCCCTTTTTAACTTCTCCCAGGCAGACTGTGATCTAACCCTTACTGATGTGGGCTCCGCTACCGGGTCGAATTGCGTCTTGAAGCACTGAGTGGACCTACCAGTAAAGGCTTAGATACTCTCCATCTGGAGTTCTTTGGTCTTTCAAACTGTTCACCCTCCGAAATTCCTCAAAGCTTTAGGACTGCTTCCCTAGAAATCTTTGGGTGCTCTTAAGACTGTTCTACCCCAGAAGGTCTTAAGGGTTGAAGTTTTTGTACAGGGGAAGCTTGCACACGTCCTGTACATTAGCTTTCCTTGCTGAGACTAACTAAAAAATGGCTCCCTTCCCAATTGCCCTGAGCAAGGGGCGGAACCAAAACTTAACGATGATGGACAGGTGACTTGCCCTACGACTGCAACCAAAGGAAGCCACCTATCTGCAGAGTCCCTGAAACCTAGGACTGCAAACAAACATTTAATACAAAGCAAATAAAGTTGGAGCTCCTGGTACAGCCGTACCAGCACATCCTATCTGTGTTTTATTCGGTCCTTTAGAAGCTTGACACGCCAGGCCCTGAACCCACATTTCTTATAGAGCTGAAACCACGTAACAAGCCTGTAAAAGTAGGGGGCTCATTGTACTTCTAAAGTACTTTGGTGACTAATGGGGACCCATGGTGTTCAATAAGTAAATTTCCAAGCTCTGGAATGATGCAATCACATTACATCCCTTCCCTTTCTGACAAATACAACTTCTTTGACATAAGTCGGGGATTTTTCTCATCAGTTTTGGCTATCAAAGCAGCTTGTCTGTTTGCCTCATTTGCACCTTCTATTATTCATTTCTGGTTAACGGTCAGCAGTTCATGGGCACCCAGAGGAGTCTGGGAAGCGAATAAGACACAACACATTGTTTGCTCAAGTACCTGCTGATCAGAAGTGGTTGCCTCTGAACACAGATATTTCCTTGTGCTGTGCAACATTGGCCTCAGTCAGCATAAATCAAAGCTACTTTGGCATTCTCAGTTGCTGTTTTGCCCTGCTAGGGATCCATTTCTGCACACCTTAGTGTTCTTTGCCTGTGCAATCAATAGGATTTATTCTTAAGTAAAGGTCTTAGCAGGATGACAGTCCCTGAAGAAGGCCATTTGCAATCTGGACTTCCTGCATAAATAATGATGATGATGGCAAGGAAGAACCCTAATCGATGTACTTATCTAACATCCCCCTCTTTGTGTGCAAGAAGAAGAAGAGATAATACAGTAGGCCCTTGGCATCTCCTGAGGTTTGATTCCAGGACTATCTATGGTTAACAAAATTGGTGAATATTCAGGTCTCATGATATGCATTGGTGTAGGGAAATTATATTCCTTATAATGGCAAACCAAAATATGTTTTTGGAACTTTTTTTTCAAATTGTGGGTAGTTGAATCTGTTGGTGCAGAATCTGTAGATAAGGAGGGCCAACTGTAGAACTCAAAAATGAGTTCAGGTGAGCAAGCTGAGTTTAAGAGAAGTTTTATTCATTGGCCAGAGAACCAAGAGCC
Organism: Anolis sagrei; assembly: GCF_037176765.1. Classification (NCBI taxonomy): domain Eukaryota; kingdom Metazoa; phylum Chordata; class Lepidosauria; order Squamata; family Anolidae; genus Anolis; species Anolis sagrei. Next base: position 168,352,889 of record NC_090021.1, on the reverse strand, counting down.
AAGGGGAGATGGCTGTCATTGAACATTGAGAAAACCAAAGTGCTGTTCCAGCAGTCACCAGCCAATCCCTCTCCAATGCCAGAAATACAGCTTAATGGTGTAACATTAGAAAATATTGACAATTTCCACTACCTTGTCAGCCACCTCTGCACAAAAGTCAACATTGACACAGAAATACAACACCACCTGAGCTCTGCGAGTGCAGCATTTTTCTGAATGTAGCAGAGAGTGTTTGAGGACCGGGACATCCGTAGGGATACCAAGGTGCTTGTCTATAAAGCTATTGTCCTCCCATCCCTGCTATATGCTTGTGAGACGTGGGCTATCTACAGGCATAACATGCAACTCCTGGAATGATTCCATCAGCGCTGCTTCAGGAAAATCCTGCAGATCTCTTGGGAAGACAAGCGGACAAATGTCAGTGTGCTGCAAGAAGCAAAGACCACCAGCCCTGAAGCAATGGTCCTCCACCATCAACTCCGCTGGACCGGCCACATTGTCCAAATGCCCGACCACGGTCTCCCAAAGCAGTTGCTCTACTCTGAACTCAAGAACGGAAAACAGAATGTTGGTGGGCAGAAAAAGAGATTTGGCTCAAAGCCAACTTTAAAAACTCTGGCATAGACACTGAGAACTGGGAAGCCCTGGCCCTTGACCGCTCCAGCTGGAGGTCAGCTGTGACCAGCAGTGTTGCAGAATTTGAAGAGGCACGAATGGAGTGTGAAAGAGAGAAAGGTGCCAAGAGGAACGCGGGTCATGCCAACCCCAACCGAGACCCCCTCCCACCTGGAAATCAATACCCTCACTGCAGGAGAAGATGCAGATCAAGAATAGGGCTCCACAGTCACCTTCGGACCCACCAGCACTATTCTTCTCTCACAACGAGGGATCGCCTAAATAAGTAAATTTATAGCATCATGGCAGCCCAGCCCAGTGAGTAGCCATCCATGTTCTAGAGAAGCAGCAGAAACATTCTTCCTACCTTAACATTTGGCACACCAGTGTTGTAAGGAAGTACACCAACATTTCCTTGCTTATGCGGTGAGTGTGATTTCTACATTCTAGAAGTCTCCTTGAAGGCATTCATTTGAAATGCAAAAGAATGACTCTTATATATAAATGAAATGTCACTGCTAAAAATTACTCATCTCTCCTTCTCTACCCAAAGTCAAAGTTCTTACATTGTGAACAAGTTAGAGGTCTGTGATATTATGGATTTTTGTTTTAAAATGTTGTTGTATTCATTAAGCAAAGAATAGATATGTACACCGTGCATCCCAGATTATCTCGCTGCATAGATTCATATAATAATTCAAATCAGATAATCTGGGATCAGATTCTGGGATATAAGGCAGTGTAGATTCAGCCACAGGGCATAGGATGATTCTATACTGTCAGATACTTTAGTATCTGGATTATATGAGTCGCCACTGCCATATAATCCAGTTCAAAGCAGATAATCTGGGATCATATATTGGATTATATGACAGTGTAGAAGAGGTCCATAATAATAATAATAATAATAATAATAATAATAATAATATAAACCTTTATTTATACCCCGCTAACATCTCCCGAAGGACTCGGTGCGGCTTACAAGAGGCCGAGGCCCAACACATCAAAAAACAACAGCATAACAAATACAACAATAAATAAACTCATAAAACAGGCAATAAACATTAAAACAATAACAATTAACATTAGACAATAACACCATGACACATTTAAAACTAAGGCCGGGCCAATGTAATGATTAAAAATTTTAAAATGCTGGGCATGACAGGTGAAATGGATAGGTTTTTTGGAGATAGGTGCTATGTGCAGACAATCTTAAATCTCTAATAAAGTGGATTTGGGATATGATGCTTGGAGTTTCCTATTCTGGGAAGGCACACTGGAACAACCAGGTCTTCAAGCTCTTCCTAAAGACTGCCAATGTTGGAGCTTGTCTGATGTCCTTGGGGAGAGAGTTCCAGAGTCGGGGGGCCACCACGGAGAAGGCCCTGTCCCTCGTCCCCACCAATCGCGCTTGTGATGCAGGTGGGATCGTGAGCAGGTCCATAGTCTCTCTTTCATGCTAGATCTACACTGCTATATAATTCAGATTATCAAAGCACATAATTGACATTATCAACTTTGAACTGGATTATATGAGTCTCCACTGCCATATAATCCAGTTCAAAGCAGATAATCTGGGATCAGACACTGAATTATATGACAGTGTAGAAGGGGGCCATAGTCTCTCTTTCAGGCTGAATCTACACTGTCATATAATTCAGATTATCAAAGCACATAATCCACGTTATCTGCTTTGAATGGGATTACATGGGTCTCCACTGCCATATAATCCAGTTCAAAGCAGATAATCTGGATTTTATATTGCAGTGTAGAAGGGGCCCTAAAATCCTCATCTAATAGATGCAATCAGTAATAGACATTAAAGTGGTAGGCAGGCCCGTAGCCAGGATTTCGTTTCGGGGGGGGGGGGGGGGGGCTGAATTTTTTTCAGGGGAGGTTTCGGAGGGGCTGAGTTTCGGGGGGGGGGGGGGCTGAGTCTGAATGAAAGAGGGTCTGCCCTAGCAAACCTTTTGTATTGTTACCCCAATACCCCCATGCATATGGAATATATTGAGTATGGTGATCAGATCATGATATGAATAAACATAACAGTTGAAATAATGCACCAGTAAGGCCTTTTCGCGAACCACCATGAGAATTTCGGGGGGGGGGGGGGGGCTGAAGCCCCTCAAGCCCCCCCCCCCCCCCGGCTACATGCCTGGTGGTAGGTTTACCAAGGAGATGACATGAGATCCACACAACCAGTAAGAAAAACTAAAAGTGTGCTGAGTGGAGCTGCGCAGTGGCAGAGACGGAGGTGCTCTGTTTCTTTAATTCCCATCTCTAATTTTTGAGACTTTATTAAAAACCCATAGAGCTGTTAGTCTCTTTGCCAGCCTTGGTAGCTAGTCCTGTCAGGGGTATAAAGTCTTCAAACTGATGTGTTTTATAAATAACTGGTGAGTAAGAGATCCTGTTCCCATTTCTCTAAAAATTCTCCTACAAATGATAAAAGAATGGTAAATAATTGAACAAAGTGATCTAACGGTACTAAATGTAGCACAGTGCCATTTATATTTAAAGAGGCCGCTTATTTATAGGCAGATTAATCTCAGGGCTTGGGCTGTGTTTAATGAAAGAAACCGGTCCATTGCAGGCATTGCCCGTAGGCTCTTTCTAAAATGGCACTTTCCCCACATCACATAGGTAAAGTGTGCGTTCTCTACATTAACAAGTAAGCGGAGATGTCTGTTGTCTCACTTTCGGAAGGGCTAAACAAATATCCTCTTTTGAGTTAACCATAGCAATTTCTCCCTTATTCCTATGACTGCTGTTGGTCTATTATTATTATTATTATTATTATTATTATTATTATTATTATTATTATTAGAAACACAAGATGAGTCCACAGCAAACAAGATCACTCTGCTGGCTGTTGTATTCGATCACACATTGGACTGTGTGATTTATCGGCAAATAAAGTGTGCAGATCCCAGTAGGGTGGCCTTTTACAGCCGGCAGATAGTAATTTTGTAAGCGCCAATTGTTTTTAAGTGTAGGCCAAGGTCTTTAGCCACTGCACCCAGTGTGCTGATCACCACTGGGACCACTTTTACTGCTTTTTTGCCAGAGTTTGCGGTTTGATCTTCAAATTCTCACATCGTGTCAGCTTTTCCAGTTGCTTCTCATCAAACCTGCTGTCGCCTGGGATTGCAACATCAACGATCCATACTTTGTTTTTTTACAGTGTTTCATTGCAAACAGATCTTCCAAAGTGTCTTTGCTGTATAACAGCAAGTGGGGACAATGACCCAGAAGCCAAATTTCTTTCATATCTGTTTCAAACTTCCAAACTGGCTTTCATAGTATGGTTATTTAAATATTGCTCTGTTTCTTTTTTTCTCCTCTCCAAACCATAGCAGACTCTGAAATCAATATACAATATAGTCCTATTATTTCATAGTCTTTTCTTGCTGTATCAGGAATCCTGCCTAAGGTCCTTCAATACTGTGCCTCCAGTGACACAGTGGGTTAAACTGCGAGCTGCTGAACTTGCTGACCAAAAGGTTGGTGGTTCGAATCCAGGGAGTCAGGTGAGTTCCTGCTGTTAGCCCCAGCTTCTGCCAACCTAGCAGTTTGAAAACATGGAAATGTGAGTAGATCAATACGTACCGCTCTGGCGGAAAGGTAACGACACTTCATGCAGTCATGCTGGCCACATGACCTCGGAGGTGTCTACAGACAATGCCGGCTCTTTGGCTTAGAAATGGAGATGAGCACCTATACCCAGAGTTGGACTCGATTTGATGTCAAGGAGAACTTTTATATATATATATATATATTGTCGTGTCAGGAGTGACTCCTGGTGTGAGAGAATTGGCCGTCTGCAAGGACGTTGTCCAGGAGATGCCTGGATGATTTGATATTTTTATCATCCTTGTGGGAGGCTTCTCTCATGTCCCCGCATGAGGAGCTGGAGCTGATAGAAGGAGCTCATCCGCCTCTCCCCGGATTCGAACCTGTGACCCGTCGGTCTTCAGTCCTGCCTGCACAGGGGTTTAACCCACTGCACCACCGGGGGCTCTTATATATACTGCCATATAATCCAGATTGTAAAAGTAGATGACCCACATTATCTGATTTGAACTGGATTAGAGGAGCCCCCGGTGGGCCAGTGGGTTAAACACTTGCCCCAGCAGGACTGAAGACCGAGAGGTCATAGGTTTGAATCTGGGGAGAGCACAGATGAGCTCCCTCTGTCAGCTCCAGTTCCCCCTGTGGGGACATGAGAGAAGCCTCCCACAAGGATGGTAAAACATCAAAAACATCTGGGCATCCCCCGGGCAACATCCTTGCAGACGGCCAATTCTCCCACACCAGAAGCAACTTGCAGTTTCTCAAGATGCTCCTGACATAAGAAAAAAACTGGATTATATGAGTTTACACTGTTAAATAATCTAGTTCATGGTAGGTAATCTGGATTTTATATGTCAGTATAGAAGGGACCTCAGATACCCCCTGATCTTTGTTCCACAATACACAGTGCAACTTTTGCTAAATTCATAGTACCTTCATCCACTGTCAATACTATCTTATGTTATTCCTCTGAATTTTATCTCTCTCACTTTTTTTGCAGAAGTCTGTTTATATAGAAGGTAGATACGATGTTTATTGTAAATTTGTTTATTAAGCTCTTCCCTTACAGAATGAAGTAAATTTCTTGATGAAACATAGTTTTTGTAGTGCTGCATTGGCATCCCTAAAAATAATACTGCTGCTCTAAACAGCTTCTTGAGTTCCTTAGGCAGTCATGCTGGGCAGAAGGGTTGTTAGAGGCCACAAAGGTGAATAACATTGAAAATGGGCAGGGTGCTGAAGAATATCTATCTCTGTCTATCTATCTATCTATCTATCTACCGATCTATCTATCTTAATTTATGTTAAAGAGGTCTGAATAAGAACCAGCTCCATGTTATTGAAAACATATACAATCTTTTGTCACATTAATTGCAGAGCAATTAAGAGAACAGTGTAATAGGGCTGTGGTTTCCTACCCCTTATGTTGAGTTCCAGCTCAAGTGACAAATAAAAGTGCCATTATTAAAAAAACAACTCTAAAATTAGAACAGCACAACAACAGAGAGGAAACAAACTAGGACATCTAATCACCTCTCAACAAAAGATTGCTCCAGGCACTGCCAGGCAATCAAATGCTAATCAAGGTGGTCAGCTGAAACATTCACATCTAGCTCCAGCAGACAAGAGTTCTTTGTCCCACCCTGGTCATTCCACAGATATATAAACCCTTTTTCCTAGTTCCAACAGACCTCACTACCTCTGAGGATGCTTGCCATAGATGCAGGCGAAACGTCAGGAGAGAATGCCTCTAGAACATGGCCATATAGCACGAAAAAACCTACAACAACCCAGTGATTCCAGCCATGAAAGCCTTCGACAATACAAAAGTGCCATTGCTTTGGCTATGAAAATAAATCGTTTGCATTTGCATACATTGGCCAGGAAGATGAACTCCGCCTGTTCTGTGTCATGCAATTCCAAAGTAGGAAAATAATTAGAATTATTGAAAAGAAAGTAGGAACCAATATGTTCTATGACAAGATGCATGGAGGAAAGCTAAAGAAAAGGATTGTATGGGGATAAAGGAACATTTGACTCACACTGATTACAATTTTACAGCACCAGCAGCAGTTATTACAACTGTGCATCGAATGATGCTGCCATTGATTGGAGGATTATTCTTCAGTAAGAGAAGTCCCCCATTTGCACAAAATGTAATGGTCCCATTTCCAACTTCATACAGAAGCATTACGCAGAAGTATACGAGATGCTCGGCTGTCATTGAACATCAAGAAAACCAAAGTGCTCTTCCAGCAGTCACCAGCCAATCCCTCTCCAATGCCAGAGATACAGCTTAATGGTGTATATTAGAAAGTGTTGATCATTTCCACTACCTTGGCAGCCACTTCTCCACAAAAGTCAACACTGATACTGAAATACAACACCTCCTGAGCTCTGTGAGTACAGCATTTTTCCAAATGAAGCAGAGAGACATCTAATCACCTCTCAACAAAAGATTGCTCCAGGCACTGCCAGGCAATAAAATGCTAATCAAGGTGGTCAGTTGAAACATGCAAACCTAGCTCCAGCAGACAAAAGTCCTTTGTCCCACCCTGGTCATTCCACAGATATATAAACCCTTTTTCCTAGTTCCAACAGACCTCACTACCTCTGAGGGTGCTTGCCATAGATGCAGGCAAAACGTCAGGAGAAATGCCTCTAGAACATGGCCATATAGCCCGAAAAAACCTACAACAACCCAGTGATTCCGGCCATGAAAGCCTTTGACAATACATTGAAGCAGAGAGTGTTTGAAAACCAGGACATCCGTACAGATACCAAGGTGCTTGTTTATAAAGCTATTGTCCTCCCAACCCTGCTATATGCCTACAAGACATGGACTGTCTACAGATGTCACATGCAACTCCTGGAATGATTCCATCAGCGCTGCCTCCGGAAAATCCTGCAAATCTCTTGGGAAGACAAGCGGACAAACATCAGCATGCTGGAAGAAGCAGACCACCAGCATTGAAGTCATGGTCCTCTGCCATCAACTCCGCTGGACCAGCCTCGTTATCCGGATGCCCGACCACCGTCTCCCAAAGCAGTTGCTCTACTCCGAACTCAAGAACGGAAAACGGAACATTGGAGGGCAGGAAAAGAGATTTAAAGATGGACTCAAAGCCAACCTTAAAAACTCTGGCATAGACACTGAGAACTGGGATGCCCTGGCTCTTGAGCACTCTAACTGGAGGTCAGCTGTGACCAGCAGTGCTGCAGAATTTGAAGAGGCACGAATGGAGGGCGAAAGGGAGAAACATGCCAAGAGGAAGGCGCGTCAAGCCAACCCCAATTGGGACCACCTTCCACCTGGAAACCAATGCCCTCACTGCAGGAGAAGATGCAGATCAAGAATAGGGCTCCACAGTCACCTACGGACCCACCTCCAGTACACTGTCTTGGAAGACAATCCTACCCAGACATCGAGGGATCGCCTAAGTAAATGCGTCATGCCTGACCCCTTGAGCTTATAGACGAAGCTCATACTCCTCTCTGAGCTTCATCTATAAACTGCTATTGGTTTGCACGAAGTCTGAACAGGTATTCTAAGGCTTAGTTCAAGGTCAATGTGTTGCTGCATTGGGCATCCTATTATGTGTCTTCTCATGTTCCTCTCTATTTGGGGAACTGAAAGAGGAAAGACATAGTAAGGCAATGAACCATTGGAAAGGCTTTGAAAGAACATTTTGCTTGCATACCACACCGAGACTAATGTTCCATCCAAATTGATTTTGTCTCTGTGAAAATTATCACTGACTTAGCGGTCATACGCTAAGTCATAAATTACAAGTTTTTTGAACTGGACATGAACCTCCGTGCAACATGACCTTTATTCTTCATTCCCTGCTTCTTTCCCAGCTTGTTTTGTTTACTCTTCATATCTCAAAGTAAGATGCAACCCACAGGGCCACCTCACTGAGGCTGTTGACACAGGCAAGGGTGTCAAGCAAGGCTGCGTCCTGACCCCTTTGCTGTTCAACTTTTATATAACTCCATAGTGGACCAGCTTCAAAATATGGACTTCCACCCTCCAAAGCTGGCGGGAAGACACATCTCCATCCTGCTTTATGCAGATGCTGCTGCTGTACTCTCTAGAACACCCATTGGGCTCAAAAGAGCTCTGAGAGCATTAATACAACATTGCAACACAGATCAGCTCCAACTTAATTACAATAAAACCAAAATCATGGCTTTCGCAAATAGGCCCAGGACTTACTCTTGGAGCATAGATGGCCATAAAATTGAGCAAGTTACATCCTTCAGATATCTAGATGTAGTTTTCCAATCTAATGGTAGCAGAAGAGCTCATGGGGATCAAGTATCCAACACGGCGCAGGGGAGCTCAATTGCCATTTTAAAATATCTTAAGACAAGAGGGGCCACTTCACACCAGCAGTGCTCAAGCTGTTTGAAGCCAAGTCATTAGCCCAACTCTTGTATGGTGCTCAGCTGGGCCCCTTCCCTAGTTTTGCCCCATTAGAGCTGGTTCAGTCAAAGTTTCTGAGATCGGCCTTGCAGGTCCCTAAATGCATTTCTAATGCCACCCTGTGACTAGAGACGGGCTTTATGAGAGTGGAGGCCAGGGTGTGGGTGACCATACTCAACCTCTGGCTCAGACTATCACATGCATCCCTTGGTCTTGCCCCACTAACCATGAAGGATGACTTCTAATCCACATGGAAGCAGGCGGTAGCATCAAAAATCTCCTCATTGGGATTTTCTCCAGGTCTACTACTCGCTATGGATTACAATCAAGCCAAAGCACTTATTAAACAACGTATCACAGACACAGAGCGACAACTAGATCTGGCCTCGGTTCCAACCTTCCTTATCAATGAAGACAGCAGATATCTTGCCTCCCCTATGGCATATTTAACAAACTTAGAGGTTCCCATTCATCGAAGGGCTTTCACGCTGGCTCGATGCCACGCTCTCCCATCAGCTGTACTCGAAGGGCACTACTGGAAGATCCCTTTCCCAGAGAGACTCTGCCCCTGTGACTCGGGTCATGTAAAAACGATAGAACATGTGCTCCTCCAGTTCCCGTTCTACAGGGATATCCGTGCCAGGCTTATCTTACCTCTGATAGACAAGCACCCAGGCCATTCAGGACAATTTTATACCTCCCTACTACTTGCAGATATTAATTCAGCTACAACCTACAATGTTGCAAAGTTCTGTGCAGCAGCATACAAAATCCGCCAGGGAATGACTAGTCCCAAAAGTTAACTGTGTGTCCAGTAATCTTCTTCTCTGAATCTACAATTTGGTGATGGATCTGGGCATTGTATGTTTTTACCCTGTTTCCCCTTCCCTTCTGCTCCCTCACCCATATTGTGCTTCAGTAGTTATATTTATATTTTTAATGTACCAAACATACCAAGTTTGTATGAAAATGTGACTCTATTTCCTGTGCTGGTCAATGACTGAAATAAATGACTTGATTTGATATAAGGATCTCTGTCTTCTGCACTCCAACAAAGATCCTCTGGAAGTCCAAGAGATCCTTATAAGCAACCTCTTGCTCTCCAGCAGCCATTGTGAGGGCATCTTGGAAGAAGGAGCAAGGGACAGCTGCATTTTGAAGGAATTGGTGGGGAATTCCTTCCTCTGAAACAAAGGGGAAATCATGTCCCACTAACAGGATGCCAGACATAGTCTGAAGAACCCATATTTGCATTCTGTGAATAAAAAAGCTACTTTGGAGTATGGTAGAGATTGAAATCTAGTGGCTCTGCAATGGGAGATCAGAGGGGCTGGAGCTTTTGGCTGATTGTCCTTTTCCCCAAAGCGCATGCTATTCTTGGACATCCCCTGATTCTCCAAACACGTGGCAAGAGGAGAGCTCATCGAGTTCACACTAAATTTATCTCCACGTTTCTTTGACTTTAGACACTCTTTCTTATTCTTCAATAATCCTTCCCTTCCCTTCCCTTCCCTTCCCTTCCCTTCCCTTCCCTTCCCTTCCCTTCCCTTCCCTTCTCTTGCCAGCTGTATATTCCAATTTCTGTTAATGCAGCCTTCGTCCCCATTAGTCATGCAGAAGATTCCATAATGTCTTCATTCCAGCCAGAGTATTACATGAGAGCTGTTTTATTTTTTTAATCTAAAAGAGCACATTTGGGGGAAAAATCTTAACATCTGACACAATATATTCAATATACCCTAGAGGAAGAGGCAGCAAAAGCTTCTAAAAATAGCCCGCTTAATTCTAGAGCAGGGCAGAACATGAGAATTCAACTTCTGTGTCATCATTATAGGTGTATTACTAATAGTGCAACTTAAGTTGCGGGGATGATAAAGCAAAAGAAATCGTAATGTGATTTTTTTTTTTTTTAAAATAACAAACCCAGATATTCCTTAGTGCTTCGAAAGTCCTTTATGTCCTCAAGGCAGTCTGAGAACATTAGCTAATTACAGAGGAGAGAGGTAAAATATGCTGACTTTGGCTGCAATGTTATCCCAACTGCAGACTCCATAAAACAAAAGGTACACCATTCTGGCAGGAACTCAAAAGCTACAGCATCCTGGAACAAAAAGATATACAGCTTGCAGTTAAGAAAGGCATACACAACACAGAGAAGCCATGAATATGGCATACAGCATGTCATTTGAAAGGAACTATGTAAAACACTGTGATTTTTTAACACTGCACAATTACTGTATATACTCAAGTATAAGCCTAGTTTTTCAGTCCTTTTTTTAGGCTGAAAAAGTCTCCCCCGGCTTATACTCAAGTCAATGTTATTTATTATTTTACTTTGTTGTTATTATTATTTTATTACATTTATTATTTTATTATTGTTATTATTACATTTATTATTTTACTCTATTATTACTGCTATTATTAAATTCCATTATTTTACTCTATTATTATTATTATTTTAGGTTAGAATAATGGTTTAATCGGAGTTGCACAGTCTTATCTTGAATTACAGTTTTATGTAAATATTCAAAAACATTTAAACTATTGATGCCTAAATTAATATAATTTTATTGGTATCTATTTTTATTTTGAAATTTACCAGTAGCTGCTGCATTTCTCACCCTCAGCTTATTATTATTATTATTATTATTATTATTATTATTATTAAACTTTATTTGTACCCCGCTAGCATCTCCCGAAGGATTCAATGCGGCTTACACAGGCCGAGGCCTCAACACACAACACAACAATACAATCTAAGCAAATCAAACAATTAAAAACAGAATAAAGCAAAATAAACAACAGGCACAATACAGTAAACACAATAAAACTGGGCCGGGCCAGAGCAATGGGTACATGATTAAAAGTGCTGATGTGACAGGAGGTGTATATAGGGCTTCCAGGGCAAGTGCGATGTGCGATGTGCAGCAATCATTGGTTCTGAAAAAGTGCATATGGGACTTGGTAGTGGAGATTTCCTAATCTGGGAAGGCGCATCGGAAAAGCCAGGTCTTCAAGTTCTTTCTGAAGACAGCCAATGTAGGGGCCTGTCTAAGGTCTTATATTCTTATATTCGAGTCTTATATTCGAGTCAATCCATTTTCCCAGTTTTTTGTGGTAAAATTAGGTGCCTTGGCTTATATTCGGATTGGCTTATACTCGAGAATATATGGTAATAGGACTTTGTTACCACTTTAATTGCCATGGGTGCACCCTATGGGATTCTGCACTGGGTAGTTTGGCTAGACATTGGAACCTACAACCAGAGAATTCTATATATTCTTCAATAACCTACTCTGTTGTTTTTTTCCTAGCTTCCAGATCCACCAGCTTGCCATTTAAGATGAATATTCTGACTTTCCAACAGTATATCCATGTCTAGTTACAAGAAGATTCTTCTGTTTTTCCCTATTACTTGTTGATATGTTTTGCCCACAGCTCAAATTTATCTGCACAGATAACATGCTACGAAATAAGAGGTGTTCTCCCATTCATGTTTGTTTCTCTGGGAGTTTTTAAACTTTGTGCAGGTTTTTGCTTGACTAATAGTAATATGGAGCCCCTGGTTTCTCAGTGGATTAAACCGCTGAGCTAATAAACTTGTTGATCGAAAGGTCGCAGGTTCAAATCCGGGGAGCGGAGTAAGCTTCTGCTGTCAGCCCCAGCTTCTGCCAACCTAGCAGTTCGAAAACATGCAAATGTGAGTAGATCAATAGGTACCGTTCCGGCGAGAAGGTAACAGTGCTCCATGCAGTCATGCTGGCCATATGACCTTGGAGGTGTCTACGAACAACGCTGGCTCTTCGGCTTAGAAATGGAGATGAGCACCACACCCCAGAGTCGGACACGACTGGAATTAATGTCAGGGGAAAACCTTTACCTTTACTAATATTAATATCTTGTTTCTAGCAATCTCCCTTGAGTCCTTGTGTGTGTGTGTATTGGCGGGAAGCTGTGAATTAATTATTGAAATAAAAATTAAGTAAGTAAACACACATACACTTACCGACTTTGTGGATGTTAAGTGCCATCACATCAGCTTTGACTTTTAGTGACCCCGTGAATGAGAAACCTCCAAGTCATCCTTGCCATCCTGCTGAGGACTTGCAGGCTTAGGGCAACTGTGACTTACTTGACGGAGTCTCTCTGGTACGCAGCTTCTCTTTTCCTATTGCCTTCTACCTTACCAAGCATTATTAGCTTTTCTAGTGACTGCAAGATCAAACCAATCCATACTCCAGGAAATAATACTCAGCTGCTCACTGGAAGGAAGGATATTAGAGGCAAAGATGAAGGACTTTGGCCACATCATGAGAAAACAGGAAAGCTTGGTGAAGATAATGATACTGGGGAGAATGGAAGGAAAAAGGAAGAGGGGCCAACCAAAGGCAAGATGGATGGATGGTATCCTTGAAGTGACTGGCTTGACCTTGAAGGAACTGGGGGTGGTGACGGTTGACAGGGAGCTCTGGAGTGGGTTGGTCCATCAGTCATGAAGAGTCAGAAGCGACTGAATGACTAAACAACAGTGAGCCATGTCTTCTCATCTTGGCTTCTAGGTTCAATCTAGAACCCAATTTTGTCTTCCGTATCAATCAACACATCTCAAATGAGTTGATTTTCTTCCTATCAGCTTTCTTCGCTGTCCAACATTTACAACTATACACAGAAATGGAAAATTTTGATGGTCTGGAGCATATTAACTTTAGTGTTCAACGTTATAGCTGTATACTTCAAGATATTGTCTGGTTCCTTCCTTATATATTTGTATTTTTACTTGGACTAGACGTATACTGTATGTCATATGTTTTGATAAGGCCAATTAGCTAATCAATAATAATAATTTCATTTTGTTTGGCTCCTTCACAGTTGACTTTCTTTTTCTGATCTCTTGTCCGCAATTTCCATTTTGCTCAATGACTGGATTAAAGTGTATGAACTCTTGTCACTATCTCAATAACTTCCATCTGTGGTCAATATATTTGCTTTGTCAGTGTTCCTTTGTAAACCTGCCTTTGTAATTTCATAGAATCAAAGAGTTGGAAGAGACCTCATGGGCCATCCAGTCCAACCCCCTGCCAAGAAGCAGGAATATTGCATTCAAAGCACCCCTGACAGATGGCCATCCAGCCTCTTTTTAAAAGCTTCCAAAGGAGCCTTCACCACACTCCGGGGCAGAGAGTTCCACTGCTGAATGGCTCTCCCAGTCAGGAAGTTCTTCCTCATGTTCAGATGGAATCTCCTTTCTTGTAGTTGGAAGCCATTGTTCCGTGTCCTAGTCTCCATTACTTTTTCCATTACTTTTTAGTAATTATTCCACATCTTTACTATGTTCTACTAGTATTAAGGTGTCATCTGCATACCTTAAATTATTGGGGTTTTTTTCGTCTAATTTTTATGCCTCTCTCAACTACAAAGCTCCTATTTCAGTTATAAATGTGTGTGTGTGTTTCCAAATGTGAAAGGCATGAACCAGTGGTTCCCAACGTTTTGTTTTGACCAGGGCCCATTTGACCAGGACTCACTTTGACTAGTGACCGCTCTCCAACATTAGTATCAAAAGAGGTAGGGCTGGTTAGCTCTGCGGAAAGGAACGGAAATAAAATCAATAAAAAGGAAAGAGGTTTGCGGACCGGATTTGTGTTCTCGCGGCCCACTGGTTGAGAACCACTGCTGTAGTGTAAACTATTACAATCTAGGGAGATAGTGAAAAGTAAGATTCTTTTGGGTCACCAGATATGACACCCTCTTTTCATCTTTGATTTGCTTTTTGCATTCTACAATTTCTGATCTATTGATTTATCAAGTCTCACTAAGTGCTGGGGAACAGGATAAACCATGTCTGGTTGGTAGGGCAGGAAAGAAAAAACTGCGAGGAAAGGAAAGAGTCTTACTCATGTGAAAAAGAATATAGACTTACTGCCTAGTTAGCTGACACACAGGACTTAACACATTAGTAAGTGGACTGACTCTCACATGCCATCCTGAGAATGCGAAGTTCTGTCTAAAATAGGACCCCCCCCCCCCCCAATGAAATTTGGTATGGCGTTGAAATGGCTCATTATATATGCAAGATGGCAACAACTCTGAATGATGTGCTTGAGCTGATAGTTAGGTACCTTTTAATAAAAGGAGGAAAGATTCACACTCCCACCTCCCTTCATTGAAGTACCAATTCTCCAGTAACAATCTGGCTACTTCACAGGTAGACAAGATCTTTTGAAGTTTTTATGGGACCATTCACAAAATTCAAGGGGTAAATCTATTAGGAGTGTACTCTCCAGCTAAAATGACATGTGGTCTTATGTAGAAAGTATAACAGCTATATGTATAAGAAGCACAGATGCAAATTAGACAAAAGAACTTGAGATAATGTCAAGAGAGATTAGATGGGGGAAATATCTCAAGGGAGGGAAAGGGAACCGTATTTTCATGCGGTCAAAATAGCAAGTTTGTGTGCTAGGTAAAAAAAGTATAATTTAATAAAATGTGTTGGGGAGGGGGGGAGTGTATCCAGAGATCCACGGGAATTATGGTCAAAACCCTAATATTAGGCCTAAGGTAGATTGGCAGAATTAATTTTATTTCAATGTGTTTACTCATAGAGGTTGACCAGCCCCTCTGAGCAGCACTTCTGTCCAGCCAATGACCATTTTTTTCCTCTTTCCTTTATGACAGTGTTTCTCAACCTGGGGGTCAGGACCCCTGGGGAGGGGTTGCGAGGGGGTTTCTGAGGGGTCGCCAAAGACCATCAGAAAACATGTGTTTGGTTTAAAATCTCTCTGCCTGTCCTTCTCTTCCTTTTTGGAGACAGACAACGAATCCTCCCACCAAAAGTCCTCCTTCTCTCAACCAAGTGGAGGGCTATTTCTGAGACTCCACGCAGAGGAGGGGAGAGCAGGCGTGCTTAGCACATGGCAGCGTGGTGCACGTGTGTGGGCAAGGGAGAGCATGCAAGGCTGGAGGGAGGCTCGCACAAATCCCTTCAAGGCATGGAGGTTCTGTTTGGGAAGTTTGGCCCAATTCTATCGTTGGTGGGGTTCAGAATGCTCTTTGATTGTAGGTGAACTATAAATCCCAGTAACTCCCAAATGTCAAGGTCTATTTTCCCCAAACTCCACCAGTGTTTACATTTTGACATATTGAGTATTTGTGCCAAGTTTGGTCCAGATCTATCATTGTTTGAGTCCACAGTGTTCTATGGAGGTAGGTAAACTCCAAAACTCAAGGTGAATGCCCACCAAACCCTTCTAGTAACTTCTGTTGGTCGTGGGAGTTCTGTGTGCCAAGTTTGGTTCAATTCCAACATTGGTGGAGTTCAGAATGCTCTTTGATTGTAGGTGAACTATAAATCCCAGCAATTACAACTCCCAAATGACAAAATCAATCACTCCCCCCCCCCCCCCCCCCCAGTATTCAAATTTGGGCGTATCGGGTATTTGTGCCAAATTTGGTCAAGTGAATGAAAATGCATCCTGCATATCAGATATTTACATTACAATTCATAACAGTAGCAAAATTACAGTTGTGATGCAGCAATGAAAATAATTTGATGGTTGGGGATCACAACATAAAGACGGTATTAAGGGATCGGGGCATTAGGAACGTGAGAAACACTACTTTATGAAATCATGCTTGGCCAACAATGATGGGTGGCAGGGACCTGAAACTGGGCAATCTGGTAATTGACCAGAAAGGATATATAAAGATTACTGATGCCGGCTTAAGTCAAAACAGATCCTTTCCCTGGGAAGGAAAAGTTAGCTGTGATGGTCCATGTTCTGATGTCCCACGCTGCCTTCCCAGCATATTTTACATCAAAGGCAGTCTTCATCTCATGACATGGCAAAAACTCCCAGTGAATGCTCTAGGAGTGTATGAGGGGAAAGGAGGGAGGAAGGAAGAAATGGGGGAGGAGAGGAAACGGGAAAAGGGAGGGAAAGGAAGAGGAGAAAGAAAAGCAACAAAAGGAAGAGAAAGGAAAGGGCAAAAGGTATGAGGGGAGGGGAGGAAAAAAGAAAGAAGAGAAAGGGAGAAGGAAAAAAGGGAGGGGGAAGAAAGAAAGGAGGGAAGGAAAAGGGAGGAAGGGTATGAAAGAAAGGAAGCAAAGGAAGAAAAGAGAATGGGATTAGGTGGGTAAGTGAAATGGAGGAAGCAATAGTCACAAAGAAGCCTTCCCACCATTGCCAGAGCAGTGCTATAAAAACATAGTGAAGTAGACCGTTTTAGAGCTGGAAAAAACAGAAAGCAAGAAGGCGGCAGCCCTTGCAACATGCCAGGTTTATAAAATGGTTTATTATATATATATACAAAGTTTGACATGTCATTCGAACCTCCTGAACAACATTTGAGCTTTTAGACTAGGCCATTTTAACAGTTCACAACTGAAGATTGGGCATATTTATCAAATATTTTAAGTTTGATAATGAAGGTTGTGTGTGCCAAGTTTACTACAGATCTATCAAGCCATATAGGAGCTTTTGTGATACAAACCAACATACATACTTTTATATAGATTTATTTTGGATTTTGTTTTCATGTTTTTTTCATAATTGCACTTAATATACCCGTATTTACTCGAGTCTAATCTACCATCGAATTTAATGTGCACCTCTATTTTCAAAACCCTGAAACCCAAAAAAATATTTGCTAGCTAATGTAATGTACAGTGCCAAAAACTACACCATTAGGAAGAATGGCCAAAACAAGGTCAGAACTTCACCCTCCCAGTTCTACCACTTATTTGGAAATGTAATTCTACTACTTTTCAAAGATCCAGCATGGTGTAATGCAATGGTTCTCAACCTGTGGGTCCCCAAGTGTTTTGGCCTACAACTCCCAGAAATCCCACCAGTTTACCAGCTGTTAGGATTTCTGGGAGTTGAAGGCCAAAAACATCTGGAGACCCACAGGTTGAGAACCACTGGTGTAATGGTTTGAGCTTTGGACTACAACTCAGGGACAAGGGTCTGAATCCCTATTTGACCATGTGTGGCCTTCTGCAAGTCATATCCTCTCAATCTCTCGGAAAAAATCCTGCCAAGAAAACCCTGCTGCAGATTTCCCTTAGCGTCACCATAAGCTGGAAGCAACTCGGAGGCATACAACAAAATTCAATGATTTCTACAATTTTATTTCATTTGCACACCCCTTGATACAGTAGGCAAACATAAATTTAAAAGCCTACTACATTTATGCTACTTAACAAAAATCTGCTGCCATTTAATTGTTCCATATTAAGCTACCTATAGCCTGGAGCTTTAACTGTCATCTGACAAGCTGTTTCAGTGAAGGTGAACCTGGAAACCAATGGCAGTGGTTTCAGGTGACACAGGAAATGACTTAGAATAGAATAGAATCAAGGAGTTGGAAGAGACCTCATGGGCCATCCAGTCCAACCCCCTGCCAAGCAGGAATACTGCATTCAAATCACCCCTGACAGATGGCCATCCAGCCTCTGTTTAAAAGCTTCCAAAGAAGGAGCCTCCACCACACTCCAGGGCAGAGAGTTCCACTGCTGAACGGCTCTCACAGTCAGGAAGTTCTTCCTCATGTTCAGATGGAATCTCCTTTCTTGTAGTTGGAAGCCATTGTTTCGTGCCCTAAGTATATTAGCATTTCAAGGATTCCTTTTAGAACCTTAGTCCTAAGGTTTGACACACAATTTTTGTCCGGCTTTGATAGTTTTATTTTATACATATTTCTTTGGCAGCTGTAAAACTCCATTTAAGAAAAGTATTCATGGAAAGGTTATGGCCAGGATATGAAGGACAGGTTCACTATGTACATCAACACTCTCGAGGTCCTTCTTTTATTCATGACCACCCCATGTCCCTTGCAAGCTCCTCCATTCAGTAAGAAGACCCTCCAGAAGTGCCTCTGGCAGAGCATGAGAAGCTGCAGTCTAACTTTGGGTCACCAGATCTTCTGAGGCTCAGGTGGTTGGACCTGGGGCCTGGAGGGAGGTACCTGCCGATGACAGAGGATAGCACTTAGCAAAGAGATTGAAGGGACATTTGTAGGGTCAATTGCAAAAATTCTCAAGCCAAGTAGTAAATGGCTTGCCTATGGTTCTGAACCCACAATCCAAAATTGTACTCTTTCCCTGGTAATCCTTGAGTAGTAGCCAAGGTTTACCGTTGGGACTTGCTTCTGCCAGCAGAACTGGGAGGGGAACAATCCTCTGCACTTACCCGCTTATCCTCAGAAGTGCATCTTGAAGGCTGGGGAGACCAACAACGTGAATCTCAGGCATGACAGAGATCAGCAAGAGAAAGAAACCCTAGTATGCTAATATATATTTACTAGTGAAACAATGAGTGTAAGAGGCTAAAACTCTTAACATATCAAAATCAGAAACCTGGCAAACCTTGTCAGGACTGTACTGGATGGCCAGCTTTATTTTCAATGAGAATAGAAAATAGGGACAACCTAATGGCGCATGAAAATGTTTGGGTATCTGTAGCATAATTTGGCCTTGGATGTAATTATTTCAATTGTGAATATGCCCTATCCCATAGGTCAAGGCTGGTTAATAAAATAATTTAAAAATGTACACAAAGAAACACTGAATGCATAAAAATATTTTTATGACCCAAAATACTGTAGTCTCCCCAACATTCATGTTTATCGAACATATACAAAGGAGAACTTTTGACAGTTACTGGGGAGGCATATACACAAGTAAGAACTGCAGACCATTTTACACACTGAACAACTTTTCCTAGACTTAAACTCTTTTAAGCCCTTGACTTTACAAAAAATAACCTGTTAGTCTTCGCTCTGGTTTTAAAGAAAAAAATATATAGCTACAGAAAATTTATCTTAAATATAATTATTTTCTTTATTTTAAAAAAATCACTCTGGTTCTCTACACTATTTACAAAAAACATCCCAGGACTCATTCAAATATCTAAATGAGTTTTCAAAGGTAGACGGTTTGTGCCCTAAAGGTTGTGAAGAAAAATGGAAGTGTCACAGAATGGAACAGCACAAGAAGATGCAAAACTATTTAGTAACTGCCTAAACATACCTATCTACTCAAACAAAGAAGTTCATAAGATGTTATGAATCAACACAACTATGTATACCTGCATTTTATATACCATTTAAAAAAAAACATGAATTGGCACATTAGGTAGAAAGGACACTCTTCCCCATAAAAATAGGCTAGCTTGAAATTTATCAGTGATAAACCATCATTTCAAACATGACTTTGCTTCTGAAAAAGAAATCTTTGCATTAAAGCCTTCATAAATAAAGTCACTTTACTATAAAACCCATCAGTTTAAGAACATTTGTTTTAAAAATCATTTTGCATTAGGCAGAATATCAAATGACAGGCACTAATAATTAACCAGCTACTACAGTTCACTCAAAAACAATGTCCGGATAGTCAGTGGTGCAGAAAGCAGTATAAACATTCAGTCTTGTTGGAAAACATTTTCCAGTCTTAACAATCCAAATGGATCTCATGTAGATGGTGATGGAAACTAATTTATATCTTATTTAGATATATACATTGTAACTAATCGCCTGGGACATACAGTGATTTAAATAAACCCCTTTAATTTAAACAAATCAATGGACATTAAAAATAAACATCAGTGATGTATTTACCTAAACCTACAGGATATTATTTTTTCAATCAAGATTTGGAAATCTATTTTAACCTAAAGTATCTTATTTCAGATGTTTTGCCTTGTCTAGTTTTAGTTTGTAGGAAGTCTGTCCAATACTTTTACAGAGACCGGGAAATAATAACTAGTGCTTTCCTTTCAAAAAGTTCATTCTGTGTTTAATTTCAATAACAGACTAAGGTGAGAAAGATTGCTTACATGCAGCATTCTAGGTTAACAGGTATAAGAAACAGTAGATCAGCCTTCTTCCAGGAGGAGAGAACCATCACAAAAAGGACATCTCTCTTTTCGGCACTGGCTTCTTTCCAGAACAATGATCTCTGATAATCTTATCCATAATAGCAGAGATAACAGGTGAAATAGGGAATGGGGGATTGATTTTGCAAATTTGTACTTCCATCTAGAACAGTGGTTCTCAACCTGTGGGTTTTGGCCTACAACTCTGAGAAATCCCATCCAGTTTACCAGCTGTTAGGATTTCTGGGAGTTGAAGGTCAAAACATCCGGGGACCCACAGGCTGAGAACAACTGATCTAGAATTTAAGAGTGCAAATGTACACAAATTCAGTATAAGGAATTAATCTGGCTTTGTTCAGTGGGATTTACTCCCCCCAAAACTGTGCACAGGACCATGGACTAAAATCTTGTTGGTTTTCAGTGTATCATACTATATTTGGTAGTTAAACCTTTCAAGTTACTTTAACTACATATTCCCTTTCACATGACAATGGAGATGAAGTGAATTACGAGGATCCAAAGATCCCACATGATCCAAAGGCATGTTTGCTAATGCAGCGAGGGCGCTCCCATTTCCCAATCTGCTGTCCCTTTGAAACTGGCTTCAGATGACCAGGGATTCTCCAGAGCAGCTAGGTGTGTGTGCAGGACTGTTGACGGTGAGAAAGTGCTGATCCTCACATGTGAGCAGCATTGACTTCTGCTCATACACCAGGATGTCTGGATCCAAGTCACTGTTGGATGAGTTCTTTGACAGCTGGATAAGAAAAGTGAATCCTATCAACAAGGCAGACATATCCATCTTTGCAATGTAGTGTACTATATTTACCAGAACAATAATGAGAATTTAAATTCATCTATATATACCTACCTACTATGAGAAGGATGCCTAGAACCTTATTAAACAGGGCTCTTATTGCTTTTGATGAAAAAATATGTTTGTTTTGTAACTTATATATGGCAATAGAACAGTGCACTTACATGAACAGGAATCTTAAGTTTCTCAGCTTATTGCTGAACCATGGATTTATCCTACAGACTGTTTCAAAAAGATGGACTCAATTTGAAATGGCTTTATCTCTTTAACCACAACCGCCCACAAATCTCTTATCACTTGAAAGGATGGGGCATAGAATTTCGAAGGATTACCCCTACATGCCTCTCATTTGCAAAATAGTGATCCTCAACCATAAGGTCTAATGCAGTGCTTCTCAACATGTGGGTTCGCAGGTGTTTTGGCCTACAACTCCCAGAAATTCCATCCAGTTTACCAGCTGTTTGGATTTCTGGAAGTTGGAAGGCCAAAACATCTGGGGACTCACAGGTTGAGAACGATCTAATGTGATATTCCCCATTTGCAGAGTTATTTTGTCAATTAGTTTCTGGTTCAAAATAGTTAGGAAAGCTTGACAACTCGTTAAATTGTTTGTAGTTTTTTTTGTATAATTGTAATATATTGCCACCATGAATTATACTGCTTTGAAATTTAATCCCTCATTCTGAAACACCCTGTATTTCTAGCTCTAAGGCAGGGGTCCACAAACCTTTTAAACAGAGAGCCAGGTCACAGTTCCTCAAACTGTTGGAGGGCCGGATTATAATTAAAAAAAAAAAACATGAACTCCTATGCACATTGCACATATCTTATTTGTAGTGCAAAAATTACTTAAAACAATACAATTAAAATGAAGAAGAATTTAACAAATATAAACTTATTAGTATCTCAATGGGAAGTGTGGGCCTGTTTTTGGCTCATGAGATAGGATTGTTGTCGTTGTTGTTGTGTGCTTTCAAGTCGTTTCAGACTTAGGTTGACCCTGAGCGAGGGCCGGGTAAATTACCTTGGAGGGCCGCATCCGGCCCCCGGGCCTTAGTTTGAGGACCCCTGCCCTAAGGCATAAAAACTGAACTCGACACATGCATACCCCACTGACTACTCTTAGTAGAGCAAATCAGAATCCAAGTTCATGTAGTGTGGGAAACCCTCATGTTACCGTGCAAAGAAAACTCTTCCCTCCCCTTTCTTTACTTTGGAAGAAGGCCTTGCAGTGGCTCTTGCTTTTTTTCAGAAATGCCCATGATGGTGGCAGGATTCAAAAATGTCCTTTTGGGCTTCCTTGTCACCTTTAGTTTTTTAGTATCCAATTTCTCTTTCTTAAGGTGCTTTCCTATACTAGTTTTCTTTGTTTGATGCCTGGGAGTGGATGAGGCAGAGGATTTTGGGGTACAAGGAGAAATCTTTCTGATCCTCTCCCTCTTTCGCTGAGCTGGAGTCGTGGGCGACTCTTTCCTATTGCCTCTCCTAACAAGACTATGCTTGACAAAGGCTAGCCCTGAAGCTTTTTTGGAACCCCCTGATTCTCCATTGCCTTTTTTCCTCCGCCTCTTTGTCTTTGGATTATCCCTTTCCAAACAGTCAGCCACATGTGACTTCAAATGAGTTAATCGAAAGTCACCTTCGCGCTGCGATTGGTGAGAGTTCAATGGTGAGAAGACTAAATTTTTATAGGATTTCTCTGAATTGTTACATACCAGACATTCAGAGCTCTCTGTGGAAATTGAAGATCCATCTGTCTTATGACTTGAATTCACATCGTTCTCTTTAACTGGGTGCAGCAGGAAAGATGCCGATGAACCATGGAAATCTGTTGAACTGAAGGCCTTTGGCAATATGCCATCACACTCTGAATCAGCTTGTTTCTTCTGGTTTGCGTCAACATTGAGACTCCTAAAGAGTTGCCGAATGTGTGGAGGGTTCCTTGACTTTTCCCCAGCCAGGCTTTGGGGAGGAGTTTTTAAGACTCGATTGGTCACTGGATCATAATATCTGATAGAACCCTGTTTGTATTTGTATCTTACAGAGTCCTTATTTTCTGTGGAGTGCTGGTTTTTTTTCATTTTGGGAATGTCTTCAATTTTGCTTCTACACTGCTTAATCTCTGGACAAGAAAGTACATAAACCACTGTCTGGGGTTGTATGGGACTCATAATTTTGGTATATGATTCAGGCAGCTTGAGGGCACACAGCCTTGTTTTCATGGTAGGTGTTTTCTCATTCTCTGACCATAATGGGCTCTCTTTCTGATCTGGTGGGTCACAGTCCTTTCTAACTATTTTTTGTTTTACTACTGGATAGTGATGTAAGCTGGTTTGTGTGCCATGGCTAACCTTGACTACTTGGCATCTTGAGGCAAGACGCCAAGTCCTTTTTTTAGGTCTCTTTGAAATTTCTGGAACAGGTGGCGCTTCAGAGATTCCAAATGAGTTGCTGAAGTCAGAGGCGACACTTAACGCATCAGGAAATTCTGGAAGTTCTTTCACTGACACATCCTCTATTTTGTTGGCTGTATTTGCAAAGATTCCTGCTTCTTCCTCCTGCCTTTTCTTTCTTGCCCTCCTCCTTGCACGATTAGCTAAGGACTCTGTATCAAAGTGACAGCGGAAGCGACCTTCCCTGAAATCCCGCACAAGGGCTTCAATTTTCATATCATCTTCGTACATGATCTGGGACCACGTCTTTCCTACAAAGGAAGGGGGCACGTGGGGCAGAGCGGGAAGAACAGGCTCATTGTTCTGAACTGACACACCATTGCCTGTCTCTACTTCCTGTTGCACTGAGCCATTCTTAAGGATGGTATTGAGCTGAGTGCCATAGTTCTCATCTTGGAGGTTTACTTGGACCTCTTTGAGAAGTTCCAAACTTTTAACGGTTGCTTTGGGCAGAACTGGTCCTGACGGGACAGCTGCATCACAATCAAAACTTATGTCTGAGTCATGTGCACTGTTGTGATCAAGAAGTGACAGAATATTTACACAGGAATTAGTATCTTCATCTCTGGAAGGCAACTCATTGGGGGCAGTTTTATCATATTTCAGAAGGGCTTCTTCAGTTGTTTCGAGTACAGTTTCAGAACTTCCATCCAACTTAATTTCTTTATTCCCTGACACTTGGGAATCTACTTGAAAAGCCTGGGAACTGCTGGTACCCAAAGGGTTGCTGGTGTTCCTGAGACTGAAGTCGGAAATCTGAGTTTCATCCTGAGGTTGTAAGCTATCTTGTTTCAAAAAAGGTTGACCTGAGATTAAAGAGTTGCCTTGATTACAGACAGGACTCTCTTGTGAAAGCGAAATAGTTTTTGACTGTGTTGATGGTAAAACAGCACTCAGACTCGGATGTAGCACTCCATTTTCACTGCATATTTCATGTTTACTTTGCTCACACTTTTTACTGGAAACTGATTCTGGGACTACTGGATCTTGAATAGTTTTTGAAAGTCTTTGTGGAGCAGATGGAGAGTGGCTAATGATTACGGGATCAGGTAAGAGGTCCACAGCTGTACATGAGGCTTTAGGATTATTACTTTCAGACAGATCATCTTCCAATGGAACAGTGTCTTTTTTCTTACAAAAGATTGCTGAAGTTTTTTGTGGACTGTGTTCCTGTCCTTCTAGCTTATGGAGAGGTGCAACTATTGTGGAAACCTTCTTCACTTCCTCTTGTGATCTCTGGGAAATAAGGAGGCCTGATTCAGCAGGGATTGCATTGTCAATGCTTGGCTCTTCCTCCCCGCTGGCAGTTCTCTCTTTTTTCACCTCCAATGAAAGAAGAGGTTCATTTTCAGGAAGTTGGGAGCTGGTGGTTGGCATGTCATCATAAGTCGGTCTGAGAAGGGGAAGGAAGCCACATAAATATTTTTAAATGCACTTAGTACTAAATTGGGATTGCAGTTTAAAGATTATGAACTAAAAGAGTTAATAAAATAGAAAAGACCAATAGCCATATGAAGAGCACTACAGCTATAAGCCAAAGTGGACTATCAACAAATATGCTCTCTCACAAAATATTCTAGGGATTACTATATGCATGAATTGTGAATCCCGTCAGCAACAGCATTTTGTTTAAACTGCATGAAGGTAACTGTATAAGGCTTTGAAATTCTGCTGCATAGGAAAGACTGCAGCACTATTCCCAGAACTATGCTCCATGCCAAGAGCCTCCACCACAATGATTAACGCTGTTCTGAACTCCTCGAACACCAGGGAAGGATCTTTGGTGACAGCACAAATAAAAGAACACAAGCTTTCATTCTGACTGCCATAGTTACAGCAGCCGGTGCTGCTGCAGGAAAGCTTCATGTAATAAAATAGCTAATTGTGACTGTCAAGAGCATGCTCAGGAGAAATAAAGCATGCCTGCTATGTCTTTACATTACAAAATTAAGCTTCTGGGACCCTTGATATTTCTATCTTTCAGATTCAAACCCTTGATAAGCCATATTGTCGAATGGAATGTCAGCTTTTAAAGAAGGCTCTGCAGAGTGTTACCTGTGCTTTGCATCCTGAAATCAAAAACTGATGCACTCTCTTTTTATAAAGGAAAACCACAGCAGCATGAAACAGCAGCCTTCAAAAACACTGCCCCTACCATCAGTATAGCACATAACATAAAACTCTCTACACCCGCTTTGATAAATAATACATCAGGTACTAGAGCAAAATACTATTTTAGTCTGCAGTCATTAGAATGACCTACTCCGCAGCTCATGGCTGTTGCATGTGAGTGATGCGATTATAGCTAAGCCAGAATAGTCAGGTGTTTATTTCACTCCAGGAGTTGATTATTTGAAAGACCAATGGTGACTTCACGGCCAATGTCCAGATGGTATTTTGTTCCTGATAGACTTTGAAAGTCAAAACAAGAAAAAGAGGTGGGGGGGGGGAGCTTACTTTGCTTGAGTTCAACACTAAGTCAGCCTCTAGACGAGGGCTTCTGAAACTGTGGGTCCCAACCCCAAATAAGTCCCCATTAGCCCAATGTTAAGAGGGGAGCCGAGAAGACAGTTCCATCTTGTCTCCTGTGGCATCAGAGCCGCACCCCCGGCAACAATATAATATTATATAATACTAATATTATGAATGATGTATTAATACTATACTAATAATATAGTATGTTGTATGCACATATGATTTGTAAGCCGCTCTGAATCCCCTTCGGAGTGAGAAGGGCGGCATATAAATATTGTAAATAAATGTTGAGGTTCCAAAAAATGGTAACAGTAAAAGGTTTCTGAATGCCACCCATTTACAAAAATCTGATAGGGACAATGTGAAGTGGACAACTGTACTTCACAAAAAGGGAAATAAGCCTATCCAGTAGACCTGGCAAAATGCTGATTTATTAGTAGTAAATGTTTGATTCTCATTCCTATATACTTGGGTCATATAAAAAAATCTTGGTCAGAAAGGGGTCCTGATTGGAAAAGTTTAAGTCCTACTCTAGACGCATTTGCACTTATATCCTAACAAGGTGAATATAAGATTAACTGTGGGAGAACTATGACTTGACACAGCAGACAATGCAGGATTTTTGTCCCAGGAGCCTCATTCAGACTTCAGAGAGAGAGAAAAAGAGGGTATAATAGCACCTTCTCTGCAGCTCAGCTGCCAGGCATTCAACAAAACTCTGAGGGCCCTTCCAGACAGGCCATGTATTCTAGGATCTGATCCCAGGTTTTCTGATTATCCCGGATTATCTGGCAGTCCAGTCTCATATAATCCAGTTTAAAGCAGAAAACTGGGGATCAGATCCTGGGATCTAGGGCATGTCTGGAAGGGCCCTGAGAGAGCACTTCCTGTACCCAGTTCTTAAACCTGCCTTCTAACACTCACTTCTTTGCCCTTCATGACAATCATTTCCTGAGAAAAGGTTTTTGTCTTTTCACCCTGGCTCTGGGACAATCTTCCTGGCCCTTCTACACAACATCCATTTTGTTTGTTTTTTCACATCTGAGCCAGGCAATAAAAAGGGACAAATGTTGAGACCCCAATAGAAATTTATAATTACTTGATAGTTGATTTGACTGGGTTTTGTGTGTGTGAATGCGTGTGTGTCAGAAGCAACTTGAAAAAACAGCAAGTTGCTTCTGGTGTGAGAGAATCAGCCGTCTGCAGAGACGTTGCCCAGGGGACACCCAGATGTATTACTACCCCCTGGGGGGCTTGTCTCTGTATGGGAAAACTGGAGCTTGCAGACATGAGCCTACCCTGTCTCACGCATTTGAACCATTGACCTCAGGTCAGTAGTTCAGCTGGCACAAGGGTTTACCCATTGCACCATCACAGCTCCATTTTTGACTGCATGAATCAGGTGGTCTATAGGCTTGTTTGAAACCAGAGATGAGAATCATGAGGACCTCCAGATATTGCTGAAACACAGCTCTAAATATTTATTTATTGTTGGGTATGTTGGCTTG
This sequence comes from Anolis sagrei, assembly GCF_037176765.1. Classification (NCBI taxonomy): domain Eukaryota; kingdom Metazoa; phylum Chordata; class Lepidosauria; order Squamata; family Anolidae; genus Anolis; species Anolis sagrei. Next base: position 168,325,137 of record NC_090021.1, on the reverse strand, counting down.
GACTGATAGAAAGCACAGTCTAATATCATCTGTAAGGCTGCATGATTCTTATCTTGTCTAGATAACACTGCAATGCAAACATTATAATTTGTGTTTTTTTCTACAATGAAATATATACACAGATATGCAATTCAGCTATTACACGGCATCAAATAAATGCCATATTCTTTCCAAATAGGAATTCTCAGTCCCTTTTGCACTTTCTTTTACATATCAAGTAAACTGTAAACTGATTGCCTGACAGAGCCAAGATGTGAAAGAATAAGGTCTATTTCTTATTAAGACAGTCACAAAGAATGCAACTGTGTAGTCAATCACATCACATGGCAAATGATGGGTTCAAATGCCTTCAGCAGATTTGTCAGACTTAAAAGAGCATACAATAATATGCTGACAAAGGAAAACAAAATCCTCGAGTGCACTGATTTCAATCAAGGGCATTTGAATCACTGATTCGGAGTATGTGAAATTACCAATACAATCTGAATTTAACTCATTAACGACATCAGGTTTTGCACTGGCTATTCTTCACAGATGTCTTAAACAGTGCTACAGACCTGATTATTAAAAATGTCCATTCACTAAATATGGGATTGTGCTAAATTTAAATATTCTGTTGTGTAGGAAATTTCTCATTATGTTTTGTTTCTGAAAGTTAGAAAACTCCAGCTTCTTTAATACACCATTCTAGGATTCCCTTCATAATCTCCATTAAGCAATCTTCTAATAAAATCTGTTCTACCATAGGAATTCAACCATGTCAGTGAAATTTAAATTGTAAATTTATGAAAAAGTGACATAAATGTGACTGTCGAAGGCTTTCATGGCCGGAATCACTGAGTTGCTGTGAGTTTTCTGGGCTGTATGGCCATGTTCCAGAACATGGCCACACAGCCCGAAAATCTCACATCAACCAAGTGACAAAAATGTCTTCTATGGTGTCATTTTGGACTGAATGCTTCTGTTGTTATGCATACTTTGCTGTCTGAACTACATGGAACTGCAGGATGCTGCTGAAAGTAATAACTTTGAAAATGTTGCAAACAGACTGCCAAAACATCTAATATTTAAATGAAATCTTGAAACACATGTTATTTCAAGTCATCATGCTTCTTATTCTGTAATTCATTTACTCATTCACATTTTTTTCAATATCAAATTACTTTAACAAGAAAGAAGAAGAAATCAAGACAGATTTGATTTTTTCTTCCATGATATAAGTATAAGACAAGTATGTGTGGTTCATTTTTATCACCATCAAGATACAAAATAAGTCTTCTAAACCCTAGACTTTCTGAAAAAAAGTATGGAAAAAGCCTATATAGGTAACTACTGTAGTTGAAATTACCTCTTTCTTTGGCAGGAGAATCAGCCTAACTGTATTTGTTATCCCAACAAGAGGGACATATCTAGATTCAACTCTACATAAATAGCAGAACAAGGATCCTTCCTAACTCCTTCTAAAGACGCCTTCACATCTATCCTTCCACACAAAAGCAGAACCTTATCCATTAACTTAGCGACTGATTCATGTAAATCAACTTTGCAATTATAGTGTGGATCCCCAAAATATCATCATTATTCAAGTGGAAATAAGAGTAAAATCTGTTCATGTTTTAATGTGAACCAACTTCACCGCATGGGTATTCATGTACCTTCAAGTCACCTGTCAATTTATAGTGACCTTGTGAATGTCACAAGGAATACCTAGAAATGCATCTGCCAGTTCCTTACTCCAAAATATAGCACACAACATCAGATATTCAACTGGCAGTCTTCCAGCCAAGTTCTAACAAGGCAGACCCTGTTTAGCTTCCAAGATCAGACAGGATCTATTGCCTTTAGGGGTTTTAGGCCCTCAATCTAATTGCCACTTCCCATACCTACACATAAACAGAATTATGTAATGAGGAAATATGGTGTGACCACATTTTGCAAAAGACCTGAATTCAAATGATTGCTCGGCTCTGGAAACCCACTACGTGGTTCTTTGGCATGTCACACTGTCACAGCCTCAGGTGAAAGTAAAGGCAAATCCCTTCTAAATAAATCCCACAAAGAAGCCCCTGTGATAGATTCACTTTAGGGTAGCCATACGTCATAAATAACAAGACATACCAAATTTTATGCAGGATTTAAGCGAGGTTTGCACATTGATGCAGAAACAAAATGGAACCAACTTGTAACTGAAATATGCAAATGTTATAGAAAATGAAGCATATAGATTCATTCTGTTGTTAAGCACGTCTCTCTCTAATTTCAGCAGTATATCTACCCGGGACCCATAGTACGCACAATGTCTGCCACAGTTCTTATAGTACATTTGCAATAAAGAGTTTGAAGATAATATCACATCACATAAAATAGTAGCCATAATGTCAGCAACTTTAGCAAACCATAACATTCACATCCACATATGTATTTCACAGGATTTTCTTATTCAAGGATATCTCTGAAATGGTTTTGCCAGTTTCTTCATCTAAAATACAGCCTACAGCACCTGGAGGCTATATTTCAGAGGAAGGAACTGGCAAAAGCAGTTTTGAATATTTCTTGTCTAAGGAAACCCTGTGAAATTCATGGCTGACCATAAGTCAACAGGTAACGTGTAAGCACATATAAACGTGCACATAACTGCACATCAAATTATCTTATTAGTCCTATTATACCAACTGCACAGAGTTGAGCAACATATCAATATCCCAGAAATAGTTTTTTTAACACTTTCTCTCAAAAGTGTCTTGTAGGTAATAATATTCCTTTTCAGTAATGCCAAAAGTGCCATATATTCTATATGTCTACACAGTGATATAAAACACCATATCATTATTACGAAACTGCCAGAAAATCCAACAAACAGAATTCCCTACCTGTTGTCATCATAACTGTGGGGATGATGCTGTAAAACATCTTGCAGGAAACGCTCCATCAAGCTAGTTGTACCCATACGATTCCTACAGTAAGTGGCAAAATGTCTGTGCTGGGCACTGGAGATATGCTGAACAAAGGAGGAAGATATGTTTTATATTACTCAATTATCCAATCTTAATCAAATTTTTCATTAGAATACATATACTCTAGGGGAAATTGCCAATACATTTGTTATGAAGACTGAAGACTTTTTACTCACACACACACAATTTTCCAATTTTTTCCCACACACACACACACACAAAGAGGAAAGATGGAAAAGTTGGGTAAAAGGAGAAGAAATAGGGAAGACGGGGATTAGTGGAGCTATTGTTAGTAAATTAAATATTTACAAATATCTACTATGTCACAGAGGAGGAGTGAGGGATTGAGGGGGCAGGAGAAGAGGCAATGTGCAAAGTTATAATTGTTATATCTATTTCTTCATCTCTATTACACTAACACACATTACCAAAAAGTATTAAGAATTACATCTATCTTCTGTAACAAAGAGAGGAGTGATACTGTCAACTAGTTTTAAGCATGGTAGTCGTATCTAAGACTGAAGACTTTTAAACGATGTACTAATGATATTCTTCTTTCTCTTTGCCAAGCACTAGCACATCAATGGGCAGCTCCTTCAGCTGGGGTGAAAGGGCACAGACAATTTCACCACACTTCAGAAGCTTCACCACTGCCTCGCCTTCAAAGCTACACCAAATTGCCATTGCAACTGACAGAGCATCCTTCTTCACAATTCTGTGTGGTGACTCACAGGAGGGAGGAGGGAGGGCTGTGCCACTTGCTGCAGGGGACATGATTTTGAGAGTGTGTCTTGCGAGGGAGGCATACATTAACTGGGGAGAAGTGGAGCGGGAAACATCAAAAATTGAATTTCAGAGACCTCATGCGGTACCCACCCCTACACTAGAACAAAAGAAGAGTGTAGGAAGAAATAGCTATATTGGGGTAATCAGAATGGGGGCTAAGATCAGAAAGGAAAAGAATATTACTGCAGAAAGTGTGGAGAAGCAATAGTTTTGGAGTGGTAGTAGGATACAGAACAAAAATAATTAAAGAATAATGAAAATTTATATCCACAAGGGATCGTAGTGACAAGACATAGGGAGTTCTGCAACTCTGTCCCTTTGGTCATTGGAATTATTTTTCCTGAGGTCTAGGGAAATTTCCCACACCTCAAATGCTTTGACTTCTGTCCAATTGATTTATTTACTACATTTATATACTGCCTTTCTCATCCTAGGGGGGGCTCAAGACAATTTACAACATATTAATGGCAAAAATTCAATGTCAACATACATGTAGAAAGAAAAAAAATCTTAATAACTAAACACTAACAGATAATTATAAATTAAAATCATTAAAACTACTAAACATAAGTCACAAACAACATTTGAACATTAAAACAAGCATTAAAAACATTTTAGTATAAATATTAAAATCACATTATCATATGATTCACAGAAATAGATGAAAAAACATGTAATGCTTTCAGTTCTCATTGCCATTTGCTATACTTTCACCAACAACATAAATGTTCAGAGTATTCTTGCTCAGTGTTGCTATGAGCTAAACATTAATTCTCTTTCAACAGCCATAAAGGGGAGGAGAGAGGGTGGCCTATGTTGCAAGCACATGGAGCTTCTCCGAACAGCTTAGCACAGACTGGAAATAGTGATACTGGTAATAAAAAGAGATAAATATGAGGAAGCTAAGAATGAATAATCAAACATACTTGACCACAGGATCATTGCCTTTAAATGGCCATATTTTAATTCTTAGAACATATTTTCTCAAGTTACAAAATGCAGACAGCAAGCCGTAGTTTGGCCAACTTTGCTACAGATGTATCACCCCAAACAATTTTTAGTACAAAACTCTTTCAAGCTGGAAAGGAAAGAGAAATTGCTCAAACTAAGCAAATCTTCCTGGTTTTTAAATTTTCAAATGCCCAGACTTGACCCAAATCCTTAACACGTAATGCAAAATCAAGGTTCCTTTAATGGAGAGAGTTGAATTGATTTCTTGCTTCCATACCTGTTCAAGATTACTGTAGTGCACATGGCAGCAGTTGCAATAGCCTTGCATGTTCTGCCTAACTGGCCGAGCCGGCTCTGGTTGTTGTATGTTTAAACTGAAAGAAAGGGTAATATATTTCATTGTTTTCAGAGAGAGTAAGGAATCAATGAAGACCTTGAATATTAAAGGGCTGCCTCTAAACAATATTCATTTTTAACACTCATGCAAAGTCCACTTGGACCCACTGGATGTAAACAAGAGACTCAAACAGCAAACAAAACACACTGAAAAACAGGTATGTTGTATGTGTGATGCACTTACTGCAAAGATGCCATTTTTCTTACTTGTTTTATTAATGTTTGCCTGCCAAGGTGTGGATTGAGTTATGTTGTTTTTTCCCTGTGTAACAAAATCTACACTGGCAAAATTAAGGTGAGGGCAGGGGAATGGTGGAGTAATTTCTGAAATAAAAAACTGAGTAAAACTTTATATAAAGAGTTTGCCAAGCAATGTATGTATAGTGATGTTCTTTAGGAAAATAGAACAATTTAGTATACCAAAGAACTAAACTAAACTAAACTGCTTTGGATGTATAGCTTAAAAGACTGAACCTCATATATAATCTTTTTTCTGATTTTGGGCTCATCTGCACCAACTACTTAGGTTGGAGGGCAGTTGGATCAGCCTTGTGGAGGCTGAATGATTTAATATGGCCTTGCCCCAGGTTGAGCTAAGTTGGGGGAACCCATGATCAGATTTTGGGCTTTCACACAACTTTGCGGCTACCAAAACAGATGTGGCTAGTTCCTAACCAGAATTAGTTATCAGTATCTTAACTCTAATAGCACGTTCTTAGGCTCAGGCAACCCAGTGTGGCGCTGCTCTGGCTGATGTCAGTCGTACACCAAAGATGGCAGGCAGGGTGTTGCAATCAGGGATTGCAGGGAACCTTTGAAAATTAAATTCTGACAATCAGTTATCTCTGCTAGTTAACAAATTAAGATCCTTCTAAGTAAGAAGATTGTTAAAGTAGATTAAGCTAATCCTTCACTATTTATTTATTTATGCCCCGCCTTTTTTTACCCCAAAGGGAACTCAAGGCGACTTACATATAGGCCTTAAATTCAATGCCTTAAAAACATACAATTCCAGTAATATTAAAAATTAAAATAAAATTAAAATGTAATACATATTAAGCATTTAAAACATTTAAAAACATTACATTGAATATAAATCATGCCATCCATAATTGTAGTCCAAAGATGTTCCATAGTCATTGCACATATTCCAAATCTGTTATTGGCATTACACTATTCTCCAAAAGCCTGATTACAAAGCCAGGTTTTTACTTTCCTTCTGAAGGCTAGGAGGGAGGGGACTGATCTAATGTATTTTATTTCCTAGGATAGGATTGGTCAAAGTTGATTTGAAACGCAAATCAGGAAAATTTCATAGCCAGTAGGTAAGTAGTTTACACTTCCAAAGCACTACAGAGAAGTTGATCCATAAGAAGGATACAATATTCATCGCCCCACTTTGTTTGACTGCTGGGACTGTCATGGCTCGTATGAAGAAATAAACACAATTCTATTAGAAGTATCGACTGTTCTTATTTTGATTATTACATTTTATAATGTGTATGGAACTATTTATTTATTTGCCACACTTTTATCCTGCCCCTTTCAGCCCAAAGGTGACTCAGGGTGGCGTACAGACTGGCAACACGCATAAATACATAATTTAAAACAGATTAAATAACATAATAAAATTCATATAAAAAACAATTTAAAACTATAAAAATCAATGACTTCCAGGTTTAAATCCATGTCCATTTGGATCATTAAGCCGTTCCATATTCGTTCACAATACTGATTTTATCTGGTTACAACGAGGTTCCAAAAGCTTGCTCGAAGAGCCAGCTTTTCACTCTTTTCCTAAAGGTCAGGAGGGAGGGGGCCGATCTAATATCCCCAGGAAGGGAGTTCCACAGCCAAGGGGCCACCACTGAGAATTAATTTAATCACACACACCTATACTGCAAGATAAATAAAAGAATATGAATAGTGGTGATAGTAAGTGGAATCTACAACAGTGGCCCTGTGGTGCCTATGATTTCTACCTGCCCTGGGCAGTGGAGTCAACAATGAGGAATTATGAAAACTGAGGTCCAACAACATCTGGAGGATCAACAGCTGGGGTTATAGATATTATATATAGACCTCCCACAAACTTGGAGAATATTTATGAAAACTGCTTGTTATATTTTTTAATAAGACAAAAAACATTCTGGACAAGAATTAAACAACCCGCAAACTTACCCACTATTGCTCTCTTGCCGTGAAGCGTCTCCATTACCTCTTCTTATTACACTTACTGTATAGGGGGGGGGGGGGATGGACAAAAGAAAAAAATCCATCAATATATGTATATCGCTGCTCTGAAAGACTTCCAGTTACCTACCGCCGGTGATGAATTTTTTCCCCAAGTAAACCCTGACAGATTGGCTGTACGTTTTCTCATACCTTGTGCTGAAGCAGCAGCAGCTTCATCAGCTTGTTTATTTCGATCAAACATCTATAAAGCAAAAATAAAGTCAGTGCAAGTAAATGTGGAACAGAAAGAATCTTCCAAGAAAATAACAGTGATTTTTTTTTAAAAAAAACAGCCCTAAACTGCTACATAATATACCAAAAACCTCTACATCTTATTTAAATTGCATTCTAGGATAGTAAAAGGGGTTGCTCTTTCCAAAGGCCTAGCCTACTTTCTGCCATGAGTTATCATTTTTTGGAAGGATACACCTTATTTGCTGAACTTGCTGACTGAAAGTTTGGACATTCGACTCCGGGGAGTGAGGTGAGCTCTTGCTGTTAGCCCTAGGTTCTGTCAGCCTAGCAGTTTGAAAACACGCAAATGTGAGTAGATCAATAGGTATCACTTCAGCGGGAAGGCAACAGCGCTCAATGCAGTCATGACGGCACCATGACCTAGGAGGCATCTATGGACAATGCCAGCTCTTCAGCTTAGAAATGGAAATGAGCACCACCCCTCAGTGTCAGACACAACTAGACTTCATGTCAAGGAGAAACCTTTACCTAATTCAGAAGATGACGAAAACAAGCTAGTGATGGATCATGCATATATCTAAACAATCTTCATGGGATCAATTTAGCTTTACCTAAGCTACAAACTTAGGAGAATGTATTTAAAAAGCCAAAGTTTGCCATGGTACATCATATACAGACAACATAGAGCATAACTCTAAACATATATGGCTCTTTGTAGGAGGACAAGATTAGGAGGACTCAAGAACCTTGGACTCCATATTATCAATTGATCAGATAAGTCTATGAGAAAAAGTAGTTACAAACTTGGATCCTAATCCTGGGATATTTAGGAAGAAGAAAAAGCAAGGCTATTCCGATGTGCCTTTCCTGAATAGGATAACCTCCAGCATTACGTCCCAGAAGCACTTTATTAGAGCTTAAGACTCTCTGCACATTGCACTTGCCCAGAATCCCAACATATCACCTCTTACACCCAGCACTTTTTTAACCTGTACCCTTCATTGGCCCGGCCCTGGTTTTATTACGTAATAGTGTAATGTTTTGTTGTTGTTATTGCTTATGTTTTTAATTTGCTTGCATTGTGTTGTTATTGTCTGTTGTTGTTGTTTGAGGCCTTGGCCTTTGTAAGCTGTATCAAGTCCTTCGGGAGATGCTAGCGGGGTACAAATAAAGTTTAATAATAATAATAATAAAAGCAAGGCACACTCTGTTTAAACAATGCTCCTGTTTAAACAATGCTCCTTTTAAGCAATATACAAGATATGTAATTCTATTCATTTAATCAAGAAATGTAAATAATATTTATTATTCATATTTATAAATAAATGATATATATATTACCGGGAAACAAATCCCACTAAAATTGAACATACTGTTTCTCTAAAGATTTCTTTGTTTATTGAAAGGGATTACTATCCGTCCACCCCAACCCCAGGGGTTAATGGTTGTGATTCTGTTTTGTTCACTTGCCTACACAGGCACAGTCTTCAAATCAATAATCAGTCATAGGCCCCTTCCAGACAGTTGTATAAAATCCCACAGTATCTGCTTTCAACTGGGTTATATGGCAGTGTGGATAACCCAGTTCAAACAGATATAGATTATCTGCCTTGATATTCTGGGTTACATGGCTATGTGAAAGGGCCCATAGTATTCTCCATTCTATAAATTTGCAACATGCTACCTGATTTCAAAAGAAGTACTTAAAATTCTCCTGTATTTGCCTGACAATGATATGAATGAAATTTAGTACATATATGAACTTACGTTTCTTGTCAGCCCTGGTATTCACACAAAAAACAAACTACACTGTATCTCGTGTTAGAAGTTGCTTTCTGAGCAGGACTCTCATCTGCTTTCATGTTTTCCAGGAGCCTGTAAAGAAATGTCAAATTCTAGGTATTCGTCACTCTCAAGAAGCGCATTATATATTTCAAAAGCTGAAGGTCACAATATTATACGCATCTCTATGGAAAGCAAGTTCCAATGAATCCAGCAGAAATAGTCATCAAACTGGGAGATAAAAATGGCAAGTACCCTGAACTAGATGGTCCTATTTAGTTAACAAATGGGATTGTCACTATCAATGTTACTGACAGAGCAGAAGACACCCTACTAGATAAAATTTCTCTGCACACAGTTTTGTGCAAAGATTGGGGACATGTGAATGATGCGCGTTGAAAACATGGACACCCCTCGTAAAATGCTAGTTTTCGTTTTATTTATGTCAAACCATAATCCATCAGGATAAAGCCAAACTTGTACTCGTGTGGTTGAGAAATTATTTGTTAATTGGCTATAAAAGGACTCCAGTTGACTTGCTATTATACGTGCTGGATTAAAATTTTCTGCCAACCTCCCTTAGTTTTACTATCTGAATCATTACTTTCACCTACAATGCAAAGGCCTCTCAGCACTTTCAAAATAATTACGCCTTCTTGGAAAACACCCACTGAAAGCTTCATTTTAAAAAGCTATAAATTCAGGCTCTAACTAAACGTAACAGCAGATAAGCAGTCCCTCCCCAGTCATATTTAAAGTGGAGGTTGAGGACTAATCTTAAAAGCAAAAGATTTCTTGACTGGTTCCTCAATCCTCCCTCATCTCCTTGCACTATACTTTGATACTACAGAGAACATAAAGAGATAAGCCTCTTACATACATGTCCCTTCTGTTCATTAAAAAATAATAATACATATATGATTGACACAGAAGGACCAGGGTACAAACAGATCTGCAGCTACCCTCTAAAGCTGGGCTTCTTAAACGGTAGGTTTCAACCACAAATGAGGTCCCCTCTTAGATCAATATTGGGTCCCGGCAAACTTTAGCCCCCCAGGCGTTTTGGACTTTAACTCCCAGAAATCCCAGCAAGTTTACTGGCTGTTAGGAACTGTGGGAGTTGAAGTTCTAAACACCCGGAAGGCCAAAGTTTGCCCATGTCTGACTTAGTGGCTATTTTAGACATTTTACATGAATCTGTTGTTCAGTGTTTACGGTAGAATCTGCAGATTTTTCAGCTATCACTTCACAGAAAGAAACATCAGCCTGTTTATCAAGCCTCAGAAAAGCTGATTTGTTATCAGTAAATGTTTAAATTCTTATACCTGTTTTATATGCCTACATACCTGGGGTCATGTAAAAATGCTGCAGGACAAAAGGGGTCCCAAGTGTTAAAGTTTAAGAAATCTTGCTCTAGAGCAAATTACAAAGAGAACCTGTGTGTGTGTGTCAATGCCTTCAACTTGTCTGTCAATTAATAGCAACCCAATTTAATAGGGTTGTCTCAGGCCCCGTCTACACTGCCATATATTCCAGATTATCAAAGCAGATAATTCACATTCAAGTCATTTCTGAGTTGCGGATAATTTCTCACAGAGTTTTTTTTGGCCAGATTTATTCAAAAGGGGGTTTATTCTGGCCTTCCTCTGAAAGTGTGATTTTTAAGCAATAATTTTAAACTCATGTCCTGTGCTTTAATCTCTGTCCTGTGTATTTAATATGTATTTTATAGAAATGCATTTTAATATGTATCTCTTATAGAACTACATTTTAATATGTGTATCTGTGGTATTTCTGCAATGTTTCTGTGTTTTGACTGTGTTGTGACCTGTCTTGAGCCACGAGGAGAGTCAGGTAAGAAATAAAATAATAATAACTATTATTATTATTATTTGCTCATGGTCACCCAGTGGGTTTCCATGGCCATGTAGAGATTTGAACTCTAATCTGTAGTCATAATCCCAAACATTTTACCTTAAAGACAAAATAAATTATCTGTGTTTTGTTTTGCACTGCTGTTGTCTTGTAAACTGCCCTGAGTCCCCTCGGGGAGATGGGGTGGAGTATAAATAAAGATATTATTGTTTTTGTTGTACAATTCCTATTCTACACTTACATCTATTTTGTATTTTTTTACTTGGGGACTTTATGGTTACATCCCAAGATGGCTCTTCTACTGAGCCGCCCAGGAGTCTTGCCTTGCCACCTCATGTCCCATCTACACTACCATATAAAATCCAGATTATCTGCTTTGAACTGCCATATAATCCAGTTCAAGGCAGATAATCTGGATTTTATAAGGCAGTGTAAAGGGGGCCTCAAGGCCCTTCCACAGAGCCCTATATCCCAGAATATCAAGACAGAAAATACCACAATATCTGATTTTAACTGGGTTATCTGAGTCCACAGCTAGTCTATATAAATAAAAATGTAATGTTTGTTTGTGGGATTAACATAACTCAAAAACCACTGGATGAATTGACACCAAATTCAGACACAATACACCTATCAGGCCAACGAGTGACCATCACTCATAAAAACACTGAAAAACACAGTGGGCTGGAATTAAAAAGCCAAAAAAAACCCCATTACAATGCATGCAAAAAACTACATATATACACATACATACACACACAAAACACATATACACAGAGTGGGCCACAGCAATGCATGGCAGGGAACAGCTACTATCTATATAAATAATAATGTAATGTTAGTTTGTAGTATTAACATAACTCAAAAACCACTGGATCAATTGACACCAAATTTGGACACAATACACCTATTAGGCCAATGAGTGACCATCACTCATAAAAATACTGAAAAACACAGCGGAAGGGACTGAAAAAGCCAAAAGGGGGGGGGGGAGCTACAGTGCATGCGCAAAAACAACTCCCCCTGGTAAAACAAAACACACAATAGCATATCCACATTCTCTTCTGGACTACAGCTCCCAGCATCCCCTAGACCAAGTCCTTTAGGAGAGGAGGAGGATCCAAATGCACTGCATCCAAACTGCACGCTTTCTTCTCCTTGGATTCCTTTGAGAGCATCCCAATCCCTGCATATTTCCAATTTCCTATTCCTGGACTGCAACTCACAGCAATCCTTCAGATAGACAGATTAGATGGAGATAGATAGGTAGGTAGATAGATGGAACAGGAGGACTGCTGGGAGTTGCAGTCCAAGAATAGATAGAGAAGGAAGAAAGGGGAGAAAGAGTATAAGGGAAAGAAGAAGTGAAGGAAGGGAGGAGAGAAAGAAAGGAGAGGAATAAAATAAGGAGGGAAGGAAGGAGAGGAAGAAAGAAGAGGAAGGGAAGGTTGGCCACAGCAACGTATGGTGGTTACAGCTAGTATAATATATATTATATTGCAACATTACTATTATAACATACTAGCTGTTCTCTGCCACGCGTTGCTGTGGCCCAGTCTGATTATCTGGAAAATAAAGTAATGAGAAAGTGTTGGTTTCTAATATATGCAATATCTTTATACTTGTGGGTAAACAGCACTTCTTGCTGTTTCTCTGTCAGTGTTGATGTAGAGATTGTCTGGTTTGCCCACTCTGGAACATGCAATATAGAATTGTCCTTCTTTAGGGGCCCCTTTCAAATCTATGATACTATCTCTGTGTGTGTGAATCATATCTATCTATCAAAACTATCTATGGCTGGATGGCTCTTTGTCAGGAGGGCTTTGATTACATTTTCTTGCCCTGATGAAGAGAGTTGGACTGGATGGCCTTAAGTATTTTCTGTTGGTCATGGGGATTCTGTGGGGGAAGTTTGGCCCAATTCTGTTTTTTGTAGGGTTCAGAATACTCTTTGATGTTAGGTGAACTATAAATCCCAGTAACTACAACTCCCAAATGTGAATGTCTATTTCCCCCAAACTCCATCTGTGTTCATATTTGGGCATATGGAATATTCGTGCCAAGTGTGGTCCAGATCCATCATTTTATTTATTTATTTACTGTATTTGTATACCGCCTTTCTCAGACTATTGGCGACTCAAGGAGGTTTCCAACAAAACAATATACAGAGTATCATAGAACAATTTAAAAACATTACAATTACATAAACCACAACAGCAGTAAAAACAACATCATTAGCATCTCCTTATTGTCAAGCATTGTCCAGTTCCATTGTCAATCGTCCATTCCTATATCATTTATCCATATCCATTATTCTGTGTTTGAGAACGCTTGCTCAAACAGCCATGTTTTGACTTGCTTACGAAACGTGAGGAGGGAGGGAGCAGATCTAATCTCTCTGGAGAGGGCATTCCATAGCCGGGGGGCCACCGCTGAGAAGGCCCTGTCTCTCATCCCCGTCAAGCGTACCTGAGACGAAGGCGGGACTGAGAGCAGTGCCTCCCCGGGCGATCTCAAGGTCCTTGATGGTTCATAAGGGGAGATACGTTTGGACAGGTAAGTTGGGCCAGAACCATTTAGGGTTTTATAGGCCATGGCCAGCACTTTGTTTGAGTCCACAGTGCTCTGCAGCACTTTGTTTGAGTTTAGGAGTTGTAGGTGAACCACAACTCCTAAACTCAAGGTCAATGCCTACCAAACCCTTCCAGTATTTTCTGTTGGTCATGGGAGTCCTGTATGCCACGTTTGGTTCAATTCCATCATTGATTCTGTTCAGAATGCTCTTTGATTATAGGTGAACTATAAATCCCAGCAACTACAACTCCCAAATGACAAAATCATAAATTTTGGAGTGATGGTCACTCCTTGTGTTGTGAGACGTTTTGCTGCCAAATTTGGTGTGATTTCGTTCGTTGGTTCTTTTGTTTTTAAGGTACTCATTATGCACAGAGCATATATATATAGAGAGAGAGAGAGAGAGAGAGAGAAAGAGAGAGAGAGAGACTAGCTGTACCCGCCACGCGTTGCTGTGGCCAACCTTCCCTCCCTCTTTTTCTTTCCTTGTCTCTTTCCTTCCTTCTCTCTTTCACTTTTTTATTTCATTACCTCCCTCCTTCCTTCCTTCCTTCTCTTCTTTCTTTCCTTCTTTGTCTCCTTCCCTCCTTCTTTGCCCCTTTCTTTCCTTCCTTCTCTCCTTCCTTTCTTCTCTACCCACTTTCCTTCCTCCTTTCTGTGTACATGTTTTGTGTGTGTATATGCATATCTATCTATCTATCTATCTATCTATCTATCTATCTATATAAATGCTTTGTGCATAATGAGTACCTAAAAAACAAAAGAACCAATGAACGTAATCACACCAAATTTGGCAACAAAATGTCTCGCAACACAAGGAGTGACCATCACTCCAAAAATTATGATTTTGTCATTTGGGAGTTATAGTTGCTGGGATTTATAGTTCACCTTCACTCAAAGAGCATTCTGAACACCACCAACGATGGAATTGAACCAAACTTGGCACAAAGAACTCCCATGACCAACAGAAAATACTGGAAGGGTTTGGTGGGCATTGACCTTGAGTTTGGGAGTTGTAGTTCACTTACCTCCAGAGAGCACTGTGGTCTCAAACAATGATGGATCTGGACCAAATTTGGCACAAGCTCTCAATACGTCTAAATATGCACACAGATGGAGTTTGGGGGAAATTGACCTTGACATTTGGGAGTTGTGGTCACTGGGATTCATAGTTCACCTACAATCAAAGAGCATGCTGAACCCCACCAACGAGAGAATTGGGACAAACCTCCCACACAGAACCCCCATGACCAACAGAAAATACTTAAGGCCATCCAGTCCAACTCCCTTTACCAGGGCGAGAAAACGTAATCAAACCCCTCCTGACAAAGCGCCATCCAGCCATAGATATAGATGGATATATATGACTCTCTCACACAGAGATATAGTATCAGAGATTTGAAAGGGACCCCTAAACAAGGACAATTCTATGTTGCATGTTCCAGAGTAGGCCAACCAGACAATCTCTACAATAACACAAGCATAAAGAAATTACATATATTAGAAACCAACATTTTCTCATTACTTTATTTTCCAGATCACCAGACTGGGGCACAGCAAGGCGTGGCAGGGGACAGCTAGTTTATATATATATATAGAGAGAGAGAGAGAGAGTATATACTGTAGACTCATGTATATCTGAGCCTACACTGCCACATGATCCAGTTCAAAGTAGATAATCTGGATTGTATATGGCAGTGCAGAAGGGGCCAGAGAAGGGCCACAGATACAGCACTCAGGAGCCCCACTGAGGGGCAGGCAGCCCACTTGAAGCCAGCCCTGCAGAAAGGGGGCGGTGTGGAAAGGCAAGGCGGGGCAGGGAAGAAACAGAGAAGAGGGGGAATCCTCTGGCAAGTTGACTTCTGCAGAGGCCCACTAGGCCGCACTTCAGGGAGACCCGGCGCTCCAGGCAAGGGCCTCTTTCCAAAGAATGGCTCAAAGAGGCACCCAGAGAGAGAGAGAGACAGCGAGGGCGGGGCAGGAGGGGAACCGCGCGCCCCAGAACTCCCAACGTTCGGAACAGCCATTCAAACTGGGAAGGGGAGGGGGTGCTTGCTTGCGCGCGTGTGTGTATGTGCGCGCGGGACGAAGCTCGGCGGCCCCACCTCCCCCCTTGCCCGCGTGCCAGGGTCCCCCTTCGCCCACCTGTTTGCCTTTCTCCCCTTTCTTACCTCCTCCGTCGTGCTTTTTTTCATTTTCTTTTCAACCCCCCTCCTCTTCGCTGTTACCCAATGGGTCGAGAGGCACGAGGCGCCGCTTCCTCTTCCGGTTGAGCAGAGCAACGAGACTTGGAGTGGTCTTTCCCTAGAAGGGCCAAAGAAGGGAAAGACAAGCCACGGTGTCCGCGCGTTCTGTGCGGGAGCGCGCATTGCAGAGTTCTAAAGTCCGAAGGGCGCATGCGCTCCTCTCGCCCATGGTGGGAAGCATTCTCCTTAAGTTCTTGGCACTTCCGATATGCTGTTTAGACCCCCCTTTCCACACAGATGCGTAAAGTCCCACATTTTCTGCTTTGAACAGAAAATATGGTTTACATGGCAGTATGGGCTCAGATAGAAATTTCACAGGGTGAGGCAAGCCCTATGAGAACAAGCCCTATGAGGAGCGGCTTAAGGAGCTGGGCATGTTTAGCCTGAAGAAGAGAAGGATGAGAGGGGATATGATAGCCATGTATAAATATGTGAGAGGAAGCCACAGGGAGGAGGGAGCAAGCTTGTTTTCTGCTTCCCTGGAGACTAGGACACGGAACAATGGCTTCAAACTACAAGAGAGGAGATTCCATCTGAACATGAGGAAGAACTTCCTGACTGTGAGAGCCGTTCAGCAGTGGAACTCTCTGCCCCGGAGTGTGGTGGATGCTCCTTTGGAAGCTTTTAAACAGAGGCTGAATGGCCATCTGTCAGGGGTGATTTGAATGCAATATTCCTGCTTCTTGGCAGGGGGTTGGACTGGATGGCCCATGAGGTCTCTTCCAACTCTTTGATTCTATGAGGCAGCATAACTTCCTTTTTTCAAAAGTTAATAAAACATATTGTATCAATCAGAATACATAACATGCGCTCCTCTCGCCCATGGTGGGAAGCATTCTCTTTAAGTTCTTGGCACTTCCGATATGCTGTTTAGACCCCCCTTTCCACACAGATGCGTAAAGTCCCACATTTTCTGCTTTGAACAGAAAATATGGTTTATATGGCAGTATGGGCTCAGATAGAAATTCCACAGATTGAGGCAGCATAACTTCCTTTTTTCAAAACTTAATAAAACCCATTGTATGAATTTATTTATTATTTACAGCTTTTATATTCCGCCCTTCTCACCCCGCAGGGGACTCAGGGCGGATTACAGTGTACACATATATGGCAAACATTCAATGCCAATTTTTGACATACAAACATATATACAGACGTACACAGAGGCTATTTAACTTTTTCTGGCCACCAGGGGAGCTGTCGCTTTCATCGTCCATCTGCAACACTGATGAAGTACTTCCACAATCCCCGCATGCTTTGCTGAAGTCTTTTTTATGGCCTCATAAATTAGTTAATTTAGCCTCCCCACACTTTAAGGTGGTACCTAATTTTCCTACTTGACAGATGCAACTGTCTTTTGGGTTGCAAAGGTCGACAACGGGCTACACAATTGATTGGAAACCCACTCCAACCCGGGCTGGCTTCGAACTCATGACCTTTCGGTCAGAGTGATCTTAATGCAACTGACACTCAGCCAGCCGCGCCACAATCCCGGTGAATCAGAATTTTTTATTTTTTTAAATAATGTAGGCACATACCTAAAGTTTTGTTTTATGTAGTTTTGAAGATCAAATTAGGCAGGTGATGTCACCCATTCTCCATTCCCCATACACTTGGTAAACCGATTTCTAGCATTTGTCGTGACTCTTGCCAGCATAGCAGGCGTTATGTTGGCAATTTCTTCCTGGATGTTGGTCTTCAAATCTTGTAGGGTCCTTGGATGGTTCACATAAACACGGAATTTCAAAAAAACCCGTAGAAAAAAATCACAAGGGGCCAAATCTGGAGAGCAGGCCGACCACTCCAAATCCACTCAAAGAGTAGGCCTCAACGGCAAAAGCATGCTCCTCACTGTTCCAACCCATGATGGCGACTGAACTGTGTCAGGACAAAACTTTATACTCCCGCCTCTCGAACGAGACCAATAGCACTCCGCTATGTCTTCAACCAACTGAATGGCGCGCATTTTTTAAAAAGAAGTTATGCTACCTCAGACTATATAATTGAAGCCCTTACGACCTGATATGCCCGGCTCACCTGTAGGGGCAAAGAAACAATGGACTATAGTTATGTTATAGTTATGCCATTGTTAGGATCCCACGTGTGCTATAATGTCAATCAAAATCATAAACAACAAATGAACAACTGCATAACTAACTTAGACCAATGAAATGATTTGTCTTTGGGAACCAATGAAAATGTATATTCCATTTACTATAAATGCTCTGCAGCCCCATTGGGGGTTGCGACAAACCCTTTGATTGCATTCCTGTATGCTTGTTTTTTATTATTGTTATGACCACGCAATAAATAGTTTTTTGCAGTTTAAAAGATTCAACTTTCGTGGTGTCCATCCTTGCCCTCCCTATTAGAAAGGAGGCTTCAGCCTTTTTGGGAAATATTCTGGTTCTCTGACCATGACTGTATCTTATTGTTAGTCTGTTGCAAACATGGCTTCAGAGCGACTGGGAAACTCGGGAGTTCTAACTAGCCAACAGCTAGCTGGTTTTGTCCGGATATACTGTTATCCTTAAATAGTAACTTCTTCTTTGGAGCACTGATTTCTCAAACAATCAGCATTTTCTGTAAACATAGGCCTACTGGAGAAATAGGCCAATATGGCAGTAAATCATGACATATGGGCATTGGTAAGATCTCTGAAAATTCCCTTTTTATCCGCTCGAAAAGTAGGCCTCAATGGCAAAAGCACGCTCCTCACTGTTCCAACGCATGTTGGCGACTGAACTGTGTCAGGACAAAACTTTATACTCCCGCCTCTCGAACTAGACCGCTAGCACTCCACTACAACTTCAACTGACTGAATGACGCACATTTTAAAAAAGGAAGTTATGCTGCCTTACCCTGTATAATTGAAGCCCTTACGGCCTGATATGCCCTGCTCACCAAGGGCACATGGGGTTCTCAGTGTGTTGACTCTTTGATGATTCCAGATGTTCACTGGATACAGGGACTATCATCAAAGGCAGACTTACAACTACATATGTGTTTATGTGCCTGTAAGTAAACTGACAACCCCATAAATTCCCCAGGATGTTCTTAAGCAAGGAATACTCAGAGATAGATAGATAGATAGATAGATAGATAGATAGGTAGATAGATAGATAGATAGATAGATAGATAGACAGATATATTTTATTTTGATCCAGAGACCCTTATAACATCCGCTACGTCTTCAACCGAATGAATGGGGCACATTTTTAAAAATGCTGCCTCACCCTGTACAGCACTGAATGGAAAACAGAATGTTGGAGGACAGGAAAAGAGATTTAAAGATGGGCTCAAAGCCAACCTTAAAAGCCAGTTCTCAGTGGCAGAGACACTGAGAACTGGGAAGCCCTGGCTCTTGAGCGCTCCAACTGGAGGTCAACTGTGACCAGCAGTGCTGTAGAATTAGAAGAGGCACGAATGGAGGGTGAAAGAAACGTGCCAAGAGGAAGGTGCATCAAGCCGACCCCGATCGGGACCACCTTCCACCTGGAAACCGATGCCGTCACTGTGGGAGAAGATGCAGATCAAGAATAGGGCTCCACAATCACCTACAGACCCACCAATACACTAATCCTGGAAGACTATCCTACTCAGACAACGAGGGATCGCCTAACTGGAATAAACTGAACCAGTTCAAAGCAGATAATGACAGATTTTCTGCCTTGATACTCTGGATTATATGGCTGCGTGGAAGGGGCCTCAGTTTTAAGTCAACTTTGAGTCAACTTTGTTAGGAATGCAATAACTCTTAGCACTGAAGTGTTAATGTAGCCAGTAGCAATAAAGGTAGATTGATTTGAGTGAGCTGAAATGTACCCCTTTGTCAAACTGATCCTTCAGCCCCCCCCCCCCCCGAAATTTTCATGGTGGTCTGCGAGAAGGCCTTTCTGGTACATTATTTAAACTGTTATCTTTATTCATATCATGATCTGATCACCATGCTCAATATATCCCATATGCATGGGGGTATTGGGGTAACAATACAAAAGGTTTGCTAGGGTAGACCCTCTTTCACTCAGACTCAGCCTCCCCCTTCCACACAGCCCTATATCCCAGAATATCAAGAAAGAAAATCCCACTTGGAGTATCTGCTTTGAACTGGGTCATCAGAGTCCACACTAAGATAATGAGGGATTTTCTGCCTTGATATTTTGGGCTATATGGCTGTGTGGAAGGGGCCTCAGTTTTAATCTCTGTGGTGAGTCAACTTTGTTAGGAACACAACAACACTTAGCACTGAGGTGTGAAGAATGCTTTATAGTGGTGGCCAGTAGAAACAAAGGGAAATTGATTTGAGTGACCCGAAATGTACCCCTCTGTCAAACTGATCCTACTCCATCTGTGGTGTGGATTTACACACTCAGGAATGTATTTTCTACCTTCACCCCGAAATCCGCTCATATCCCTTCCAAGTATAGTAAGAACTCCACTTTTAGATAGGAAAGTTACTCACTGAGATAAACTCAGCTATTACATCTAATATGGGTGGGGATGGATCTGAGAAAACATTGAGATGGAAAAGCATGCCTGTTCCCCAAGACATTGGTGTATTTGCTCCTTAAATGTAGATCTCTGAGTGCTCAACTACTGAATACAGCCTAACAAAACCTATTAAAATAATCATGAGACAAAAAAAGCAATTGGTTTACTCTTATGCTATAGGAATGTCTGTCAAAGCAGACACAATCCCCATCGAGGGGTAGTTCAGGCCAGCCCTGGCTTTGGCAGGGCATTGGTGATGCACCATGCCTTCCATTGTGATGCGCCAATTGTTCTGTGGCAGTTAAGGCTGAGCCGGTGAACCAGGGTGAAGCAGTTGGCTTTGTCAGTTGGGCAATTAGGAGCATGAAGAGACAACCAGTAGGTGGATTATTTATCCTAAATTTCCCTGGTTCTTTCCCTTTCCTTTGGGAAAAAAAGGAGAGGGGAGTCTTTTCCCCTGGGATTTTGTGACTTGGTTGCCCAAACTGGCAAAGTCATTTGGGCAACCAGAGCACAAAATCCTTCACTTCCAAGAGCGAAGGATGGGATTTGCTGTTTCATTTCAAACATCAACCTCTCAGTCCCAACAAGATGGAGAACAGCGTTGGACGTACAAAAGAAAATGGGCCCAAGCAAGGAAAGGATGAGGAAGGTAAAGCTGGGCCTTGGAGGAGACATTGAATTTCTCTGGAAGAAGAAACGGTCCAGAGGGAAAAAGCAAAGGGGATTCTGCCCATAGGATCTATATCACAGCTTCTCACTTCCTGCCTATTCAAGGTGGTTGGTTTGGTCAAAGGGTGAATTAGATGGAAATATATCTGTGTATTTGTCATGCTGATTGGAGGGACCAGCCATTGCTCTGTGTTGGATCTGTGCCCATAAAAAAGCTGGTGCTCCAGATGCCTCTCTGGGTCATAATGTGAAGGTGTTGGGTGGTTCCTTGAGGAAAGTAAATATTTTGGGGAAAAGGTAGAAACACAAAGGAACCTCATCCTGGCAAAACAGAATGAAGAACAGATGAAGAAAGAAGAAGTAAAGGCAGGGGGAAAGTGAGAAGGAAGGAAGGAGAGGAGCCAAAAGTACGAATTGGCTAATCAGAATGAAGAAGAGATGGAATACAATTGGAATAGATTAGTCTCAGAGGAAATGCGAATGGAGAAGATGGTGGAGATTGACAAAAATGTTCGTAAAAGAAGAGAAAGAGACGAGAAGAAAAGGCAGATTGTGGTGAAGCTGCTCATTGATTTGAAGAGATGGAGAAGCCAATGGCTGGAAGCATCTTTTCTTGCTGGTTTTTAAATACTGGAATACTGGCTGTTTGCCATTTGGCTGGCATGACAGGTTTCTAGATCCCAACTGAAGCCATAGCTGGTGGCTTTGGGGTCCCCCATGTTCAGGAGTGAGAAGACAAAGGCTGGAAGCATCTTTTTTTCCCCTGTATTTTTAATACTGGAATACTGGCTGTTTGCCAGTTGGCTGGCACGACAGGTTTTTTTATAGATCCCAACTGAAGCCATGGCCTGTGGTTTTGGGGTTCCCCATGTTCAGGAGCTCCAGGTATTAAGGTATTAATGGAGATTCTATGCTATTTTCAAGGGAGGCAAGAAAACACCACAGCAAGGTTGGAATCACAGGAAGGATTTGCAACTAGCAGGTAAGGAATTTACAGGATTTTTTGAAGATACAGCATCCAGGAGTCTGCACAAAGTAGAAGATTCACAGGAATGATTAATAACTACTAGGTAAGAGGTTTCCACATAGAGGTTCATTTCTCTTTCCACTTTCATCTCTGAACTTTACAAATTTCAGGTAAAGGTTTGTTTTATCTTTCTGTTTGCAGCAGGCATATTTGGTCTACACAGTGATGAACAACGTGAAGATATTCCTCGGGCATTACTTAGGCCTCCTTATTTCACTTTCTCTGACTTACATTACCCGGGAATGAAGGTAAGTCATCAAAAGTGATACCTTATTGTATGCCTTTATCTTCTCCACCTGAATCATGAAGTGCAATGCAGCCAAATTCTGGTCAATTCTCCACAATCTCTGGAAATTATTGCCATTGAAAGTAAGGTGCCAGAGCTTTTTGCTGACCAAAGAACCAAGAAAATGGGATCTTGTGAACACTGGAAAGTCATGATTCCATGGAAGTTACAGTTTGTACATCAATGAAAGACCTCCAGCAAAACGATTAGCAAAAGTCATACTCAGCAGAGCCCTAACTGAAAAGGAAGACCTCAAAGAAGTCACTGAGCTACGTATTGTAAGAAAGCTGTTTATTCTTTCATCTACTGGAGATATCCAGCCTCCATAGATAATAAACATAAGATGACACTCATTTTTTTTCCTTTGCAGCAATAGTTTTTGATCTACAAAGCTATATAAACTGTGAGGACATTCCTAAGTCAACATTAAGGGAACTGGATGCCCCACAACGTGAATATTCCTTGATCTTCAAAGTGACAGGTGTTTGGATGAACTCAGGGAGCCACGTAAGTATTCCCTCCATCACTTTAGGACCAAACAGCTTCGACCATTGAGAGAAGGAGGACAAGAGCCTAATTACGGCGATGCCAGTATCAGAGAAACCTGGAAATATCGGAAGAGTGTCCCATTGCACACTACAAGGTGAATCAAATGTTTTGGTTCTACAAGTTCTTGAAGAGTTTTGCAAGCCCATTTTTTTTTCTTTTCAGGCACTATCAATGTTACATAATGCACTGTTTTCCTTGCAGCACATCATACTCTTGAGGGTGGACGGGGGACAGGACCTGAATCCAGAAGTTTGCATTTGCTATCTGAAACATTAGACCACAGTGGAGTTTGGCACTGAATGCTGGGGAGGTAAGTCGTTCCAGTCATGTCTCAAAATATATCAGAACTCAAAGGAAATGTATTCTACTAATACTTCTTTGGTTTCCTTCTACAGCAAGATATGACGAGTTTGAGGTGGAAGAGGAGAAGGAGGAGGAGGAGGAAGAGGAAGAGGACATATCAAAATACACAAAAAACAACAACATTCAGACAGAAAAAGGACTATATATTAATAATATATAGATATAACTAGTACTAAAACTAAACTTAACATTAGACTTAGTTTTTATTTCCATTCAGCATGCAAGTCAAGAAGAGAGAAGATATTATTTGGCAGAGGTGAATATAAATGATCTTTCACCACGCTCACATCTTCTCAAATTAACAGAGGTAATTTATATGGCAACGAATAATTCTATTTTTCTCTTTTCTTCTTTGCAGAATAGATTTGGTGCATCTGAACATCGTAGTGGAGTTTGGCACTGAATGGTGGGGAGGTAAGTATTTCCAGTCATTTCTCAAAATATACCGAAACTTAAAGAAAGTTTACTCTACTGATATTTCTTTGGTTTACAATTGGTTTCTAACAGAAGACATGAGGAGTTTGAGGAAGAAGAAGAAGAAGAAGAAGAAGAAGAGGAGGAGGAAGAGGAGGAAGAGGAAGAAGGAAGGTGAAGAAGGACAAGAGGAAGAAAAAGACAGATGCAAATACACAAGAAAGCTAATTGTTTGCTCTTATCATAGGAATGTCTGTCAAAGCAGCCATATTCTCCATACAGGTGTAGTTTAGGGCAGCCATGGCTTATAACAGCAAGATATGAAGACTTTGGGGAACCAGAAGAAGAAAAAGAGGAAGAGGAAGAGGAGGAAGAGGGAAGAGGGAACAATAGGAAGAAGAGGAAGAAGGAAGAAGATGAAGAAGAACAAGAGGAAGAAGAGGACAGATGCAAATACACCACAAAGCTAATTGTTTGGTCTTATCATTGTATGTTATGCCATTAATGTCTGTCAAAGCAGCCATATTCTCCATACAGGTGTAGTTCAGGGCAGCCATGACTTATAACAGCAAGATATGAAGACTTTGGGGAACCAGAAGAAGAAGAAGAGGAAGAGGAGGAAGAGGAAGGGGAAGAGGGAAGAGGGAAGAGGGAAGAGGGAAGAAGAAAAATAGGAAGAAGAGGAGGAAGAAGAGGAAGAGGAAGAAGGAAGAAGGTGAAGAAGAACAAGAGGAAGAAGAGGACAGATGCAAATACACCACAAAGCTAATTGTTTGCTCTTATCATTGTATGTTATGCCATTAATGTCTATCAAAGCAGCCATATTCTCCATACAGGTGTAGTTCAGGGCAGCCATGGCTTATAACAGCAAGATATGAAGACTTTGGGGAACCAGAAGAAGAAGAAGAGGAAGAGGAAGAGGAGGAAGGGGAAGAGGGAAGAAGAAAAATAGGAAGAAGAGGAGGAAGAAGAGGAAGAGGAAGAAGGAAGATGGTGAAGAAGATCAAGAGGAAGAAGAGGACAGATGCAAATACACCACAAAGCTAATTGTTTGCTCTTATCATTGTATGTTATGCCATTAATGTCTGTCAAAGCAGCCATATTCTCCATACAGGTGTAGTTCAGGGCAGCCATGGCTTACAACAGGAAGACATGAAGACTTTGGGGAACCAGAAGAAGACGAAGAGGAAGAGGAGGAAGAGGAAGAGGGAACAATAGGAAGAAGAGGAGGAAGAAGAAGAAGAGGAAGAAGGTGAAGAAGAACAAGAGGAAGAAGAGGACAGATGCAAATACACCACAAAGCTAATTGTTTGCTCTTATCATTGTATGTTATGCCATTAATGTCTGTCAAAGCAGCCATATTCTCCATACAGGTGTAGTTCAGGGCAGCCATGGCTTACAACAGGAAGACATGAAGACTTTGGGGAACCAGAAGAAGAGGACGAGGAAGAGGAGGAAGAGGGAACAATAGGAAGAAGAGGAGGAAGAAGAAGAAGAGGAAGAAGGAAGAAGGTGAAGAAGAACAAGAGGAAGAAGAGGACAGATGCAAATACACCCAAAAGCTAATTGTTTGCTTTTATCATTGTATGTTATGCCATTAATGTCTGTCAAAGCAGCCATATTCTCCATACAGGTGTAGTTCAGGGCAGCCATGGCTTACAACAGGAAGACATGAAGACTTTGGGGAACCAGAAGAAGAAGAAGAGGAAGAGGGAAGAAGGAAGAGGAAGAGGGAAGAAGGTGAAGAAGAACAAGAAGAAGAGGAAGAAGGAAGAAGGTGAAGAAGAACAAGAGGAAGAAGAGGACAGATGCAAATACACAACAAAGCTAATTGTTTGCTCTTATCATTGTATGTTATGCCATAGGAATGTCTGTCAAAGCAGCCATATTCTCCATACAGGGATAGTTCAGGGCAGCCATGGATTTAACGGGCATAGATGATGCGCCACGTCTGCCATTTTGATACATCAATTGTTCCGCGTCAGTTAAGGCAGAGCAGGGGACCCAGGGTGAAGCAGTTGGGTTTGTCAGTAGGGCAATAATGTTTTAGGGACCCCACTTACCATTTTTAAATGAGGGTGTGTGCTACAGGTCTTGGAGGCATCCCAGCACAGCTCAAGGAGAACATCCGTGACTGATCACAAGAACTGGACCTGGATTACCTTGTGAAGGACATCGCGTTGGCCTACAGGATCCATCATTCACTCCTGAAGAGAGAAGATATTATTTGGCAGAGGTGAATATAAATGATCTTTCACACCCACATCTTCTCAAATTAATAAAGGGTATATCTTTGGCGATGAATAATTCTATTTTTTCTCTTTTTTTCTTTGCAGAATAGATTTGATACATCTGAACATCTTAGCTGAGCAGTGGATTTGTCTTGGCCACCGGTCATGATGGAGATCACATTTTTTCTAGGAACGAAAAACAAGTTAAAACAAGTTAAAATGTCCTTTCCATCAAAAAAGAAGGTAAGAAATGCCATGCATGGTAGTAGCATTTGAGGCCTGGTTGTGATCTTCAAAAAAGGTAAGGAAAATCCAAACTTCTGGGCAACAACAGCACCATGTCATTCAGTCCCTTATCAAGCTTGCTTAAGCGGCCAATGTACAACATGGTCAATCGCAAGTCCAGGAATGGAAAACGTAGCGGTTTTGTTTTATTGTTCTACCACACCAACTGGGCAGACCATCAAATTTGAAGGATTGATCCCAACATTCAATTGAGGGATCATGGAGCTAATTTGAGAAGCTATGGGTTGTGCTTTACTCTTATAGATTTCTGGTGGTGAAGATGATGGCGGTGATTTGCATATCCATCAAAGGCTTAATATCTTATATTTGATAACAGCATGATATAGGGAAAGAAGTTCTTACTGGAGAAGAATGAGATGAAAAAGACAAAAGAAGATGAAACTGACTAAGAAGAAAGAACTTTCAGGAAGTTTTGGATCTGGCCATTGTCTGGTTCCTTCCACAGAGAAGAATCACAAGATCCAGTCCAGCTTTTTTTTTTTTTTTTTGGAATGGCGGAGGAGAGAGAAACCAAACTGATGTGGCAGAAATGGACACCAGGATGTATTCTCTGACTTTTGAGGGATGAGGGAGGGGATATAGCTGCCTGAGCAATAATGTACCTGGTCTGTGGTCCTTGCTGATATGCCCAGGGTAGCACTGATTGCCACTTTTGGGGTCGGGAAGGAATTTTCCTCCAGGGCAGATTGGACAGAGATCCTGGAGGTTTTTCGCCTTCCTCTGGGCATCCAGCAGTGGCCACTAGTTAGGAATTAAATTCATTGTATTACTTTTAAAACTTGGCAAGCTGAACTTGACAAACAGATAATGGCAGATCAATAAATGTCACAATCATAGATACAGTTGTTTTTTGTCTCTTTTCCCTTCATTTTTGTGTTTAAAAATATCTTTGGTTGTGGAGTGGAGCCATTGAGACAGGGCTACATTTTCTTGCTCTTCCCTTAGGTGGACCTCATTCTACTTCAGAAATCCTGGTCTAGAATATACATAGCTTTCAATAATTATCATGACTTATTTTGGAGGTAGAGCAGGTTGTATCTGTCATCTACTGTCATCTAATGTTGAGCAAAGAAGAATTCAGCACTTCCTTGCAGAAGAACTTCTTGATTCTCTGCACAATAACAACTTACTCCCTTGCCCACTCAAATGGCATTGATTTGCCATGGGTTTGCCCTGGCACTCCCCCAATACTGTTGCACATCCAGGGAGGAAGGAAGATGAATTTGCCTCAATGGACCACCTTCACACATTTAATGAAGTAGCTCTACCAATACCCAGTAGTGTATCAATACTCAGTAGTGTATTGATCACTGACTCCTGAATATGGTCTTTTGACGAAATGTGGATATTGTAGGAGCTAGGTTCTTGTGGGTTTTTTCGGGCTATAGAGCCATGTTCTAGAGGCATTTCTCCTGACGTTTCGCCTGCATCTATGGCAGGCATCCTCAGAGGTAGTGAGGTCTGTTGGAATTAGGACAATGGGTTTATATATCTGTAGAATATCAGCCATTCCACAGATATATAAACCCATTGTCCTAATTCCAACAGACGAAACGTCAGGAGAAATGCCTCTAGAACATGGCTCTATAGCCTGAAAAAACCCACAAGAACCTAGTGATTCCAGCCATGAAAGCTTTCGACAATACATTGTAGGAGCTGTTTCCAGATGAGAAATAGTGGATGAATTGCGTAGGTTGACCCCATCCATTGGCTACTGCTGCCTCTGCTATTTCTCCTTTCAAATCCTCTCTGATACTGTTGGATGCAGTCAGTGAAACTGTAGGTCCCAGCCCGATGGTTTGTACTGTATTCTGGTGCTGAGCCAGGCCACAGAGAGGAGCTAGGTGTCACGATGCCAGGGCTCTGCCGTTATTCCGGCAGAGGTGAACCAAACAAATTCCCAGTTTGTGTTAAACAATTTAATTAAAGCAGCACTTACTGTCTGTCTGTTTAATAGTCCAAAACATACAGATAGCACTCAGCCATAGGATATAAAACAAAAACTGACAACAAACAGTGTTGCAGGTTCAAGATAACACCGTAGTCAAAAGGTCCAGTCCAGTGGTCAAAAGCCAACAGTTCAATGAGCAAAGTCCAGGCATCAAGAGTCTATACCGTTGTCAAAGCCAGTCCAGAGATTGGAGGTTCCAGGGTTCCAAGAGTACAAGAGACAGGTCAGGATACCGAAAATCCACAAACTTGGGGGGAAACCAGCAGCGTCTACCACCAAAATAAAACAAATACTTTTCTCCCGAAGATCAGTCCCAAGGCTAGCTCCTTATATCCAGAAACATCCAGCTGCAACCCATCTCTTGCATACCTCCACCCTTTATTGCTTTCACGCATGAACTCTTACTTACAGATTACTCAATCCTTTAGAACTAAGACTTACATTAACCCTTCCATCACCAACTGCTAGGCATACCACCACCAACCACCATCCACTGCAGAACATGATACATGACATCACAGCGTACAGCAGGACAAGAGACACCAAAGGTATTTCATCTTGTTGGGCTGCATGAGCTATCCATAAGTTGCCACCAAGTTCCTGTGTTTCTTCACCATCATCTCCTTTATTTATTTACATGGGGCTCATAACATTTCCCCCCTGCATGGCCTTTGAATATAGGATCAAGTGATCTTGTGACACATTATCCAGAGCCACACTTCCAAGGGATAAGCCAGGAAAGTTTTAGGGAGGTTCTTTGTACATAACTTCAAAAGGAGACGAGGTGTAACCGTAAACAGAATCATGTGTTGGGATCCACACATGTAGTTTGCATTACATACTCCCCAAATACCTGCTCTAGGGACGTAGCTTTTCTAAGGCAATTCTTCTACAAAAAAACTAGCCGCTGCATTGTGTAGATCCACCATAGTAAACTGGCTGTTTAAAAAGTATGTTGCAAAGCTGTTTGCTCAGCAGGAAAAATAAGCAAGCTTTAGCTGTATGGGAAAACAAAACAGTAGGCATCCGAAACAGAGAAGTGTGAAAGCCTGATTCAGCCAAAGAAAAGGACTTTTCGTTTCTGCGGATTTCATTGGACAAAACACCATTGACGTCAGTGATGTTGGTCAGTGCCTGGTTTGTTTAACAGTATATGGGGCAAAAGGAGAAGATAGATAGCTGTTGTGGAAAGCCAAGGTGTATGCTATATAAGCCTGCATTTTTAAAAGAATGGAGTTATAAGAGAGCTGCAACCCCTTTTTGCTGGCCCCAGGTGTGTGTGTCCCCCACCCCCATTTTGTTTCTTGTTTCAGGTCAAATATTTACTGAATACTGTCTGGCATATCCTCTCCAATCCTCATTAATATTAATTGTCAGAAACTGGACATAAACAAGACCCCCTCCCCCCAAAACACATACACACACACACAAAACAGGAAGTGAAAGTGGATGGGACCTCTGATTATTTCTGTGTCACACTTTTTGATTGAAAATACAGTCACACTGCTCACTGCAATGATGGAAGAATGTGTTATATATACTTGATTGTAATGTAGAGAGCCACTTTCATATATTAAGAAAGAAAACCCCCATTATGGGTTCATTTGCATTGTGGAATTAATGTTATTTGACATCTGGCTTTAATTGCTCCGGCTTAATGCTATGGAATACTGAAATTTGTAGTTTGATGAGTCATCAGCACTCTTTGGATAGGAAAGCTTTATAAAACTACAACTCCAATGATTCCATAGCATTGAGCCATGATATCAAACTGCATTAATTCTCCAGTGTAGATGCACCCCAAGTGACAGATCAAAATCTAGGTTCTAAGGGACACATGAAAAGCAAAATTAAAAGGAGACAGAACCTGGAATTGCAAATAAAATCAAGCCTAAACTCTTTTTTGAAGCCAAGATAATCAGTGATACTCTTGAGATATCACGAGAAGATATGATTAACTATAAAAGACAATGATCTTTGGCAAGATTAAACACAGTACGAAAAGATACTTATAGGGGATACGCAAGGAGACCTGAGTAAGACTGTTGGTGGCAGGATGTTCAATGGACATGCTAAGCAGCTTGAAGACAACTGCAGTTAGCAAAAATCATCTATATATATAAATTTGTTAGGGGCATCCAACGAGGAAACAAAACTCAAAAACCCCCCAACGAAACTGTACCAAAATTGCCATGCCCATAACACAACCCACAAGGTACAAACATATCTACTCAAAATGAAAAACAACACAACAACACACTCACAAAACGGCAAAACAACAAAACTCAAAACCCCCCAACGAAACTTAACCAAAATTGCCATGCCCATAACACAACCCACAAGGTACAAACATATCTACTCAAAATGAAAAACAACACAACAACACACTCACAAAACGGCAAAACAACAAAACTCAAAAAAACCCAACGAAACTTAACCAAAATTGCCATGCCCATAACACAACCCACAAGGTACAAACATATCTACTCAAAATGAAAAACAACACAACAACACACTCACGAAACGGCAAAACAACAAAACTCAAAAACCCCCAACGAAACTTAACCAAAATTGCCATGCCCATAACACAACCCACAAGGTACAAACATATCTACTCAAAATGAAAAACAACACAACAACACACTCACGAAACGGCAAAACAACAAAACTCAAAAAAAACCAACGAAACTTAACCAAAATTGCCATGCCCATAACACAACCCACAAGGTACAAACATATCTACTCAAAATGAAAAACAACACAACAACACACTCACAAAACGGCAAATCAACAAAACTCACAAACCCCCCAACGAAACTTAACCAAAATTCCCATGCCCATAACACAACCCATAAGGTACAAACATATCTACTCAAAATGAAAAACAACACAACAACACACTCACAAAACGGCAAAACAACTGAGTATGCGCATTGGTGCCCAGCCGCAAGTTCCCTGGCGCGCGCACACAGTTCCCTCTGCGGAAGCCATGCCCACTCCAAGCCCCGCCGCGCTGCTTCCCGCACACACACACCCCCGCCGCACGCACACACACAACCCCACGCTCCATCACTCCCCCCGCCGCACACACACACGCAACCCCACGCTCCATCACTCCCCCACCGCCACACACACACGCGCAACCCCACTCCCCCCCACTGCCGCACACACACACACAACCCCACGCTCCATCACTCCCCCCGCTGCCGCACACACACACACAACCTCACGCTCCATCACTCGCCTGCCCCAATCTTACCTCCTTTTACTTCACGCCACCTCCAAACCCCACCGCACCCCTTCCCACCCTGTCAAAATCCAGGAAAGACAGGAAGGAAGGAAAGAAGGAAGAAAGAGAAAGGGAGATAAAGAAAAGGGGGAAGGAAGGGAAGTTAGAGAAAGAAGGAAGAAGAAAAGGAAAGAAAATGAAAGATGGAAGGAAAGAAAAGAGTGACAGCAGAAGAGAAAGAAAAAGGGGGAAGGAAGGAAAGAAGTAGAGAAGGAAGAAATGAAAGACAGAGGGAGGGAAAGAAAAAGGGGGAAGGAAGGAAGG
Source organism: Anolis sagrei (assembly GCF_037176765.1). Taxonomy (NCBI): domain Eukaryota; kingdom Metazoa; phylum Chordata; class Lepidosauria; order Squamata; family Anolidae; genus Anolis; species Anolis sagrei. The sequence goes on along the minus strand of NC_090021.1, from coordinate 168,293,300 downwards.
AGAGAAGGAAAGAAAAAAGGGAATGAAAGAAGGAAAGAGGGAGTGAAGGAAGGGGGAAGATGTAGAGAAAGAGGGAGGGAAGGAAAGAAGGAAAGAGAGAAGGAAGAAAAGAGACCAGAAGAGAAAGAAAAAGGGGGAAGGAAGGAAGGAGAGAAGGAAAGAAAAAAGGGAATGAAGGAAGGAAAGAGGGAGTGAAGGAAGGGGGAAGATGTAGAGAAAGAGGGAGGGGAGGAAAGAAGGAAAGAGAGAAGGAAGGAAAGAGGCCAGAAGAGAAAGAAAAAGGGGGAAGGAAGGAGATAGAGAAGGAAGAGGAGAAGGAAAGATGGGAGGGAAGGAAGGAAGGAAGGAGGGAAAGAAGGAGAGAAAGAGGGAAGGTTGGTCACAGCAATGCGTGGCGGGTAAAGGTTGTTATTTCTATGATTATTATGATGCTATTATTCCTATGAGACCCTTTTAGGGGGAATGGGAGAGGTGTCAGGTCCCAGAGGCAATGCATTGCATTATTGTTATTGTTATGATGGTGGTGAAATAAAAGGAAATAAAAAGCGAAAGAAGGAAGCAAACAGGGAGGGAAGAAAGGCAAAGGAAGAAAGGGGGAGGGAATGAAGGAAAGAGAGAAGGATGAAACCAAGTAGTGAAAGAAGGAAAGAAAGAAAGAGGTAGAGAAGGAAGAAAGGAGAGAAAGGGGGAAGGAATAGGTAGGTACCTCTCTTTCATAATAGTCCAGATATCTACCTCAACTTTGATAAGTTTTACTATAGGCCACAGCAACGCGTGGCAGGGCACAGCTAGTTGTTACATAAATCATAGAATCAGAGTTGGAAGAGACCTCATGGGCTATCCAGTCCAACCCCCTGCCAGGAAGCAGGAAAATCACATTTAAAGCACCCCAATAGATGGCCATCCAGCCTCTGCTTAAAAGCCTCCACACTCCGGGGCAGAGAGTTCCACTGTTGAACAGCTCTCACATTTAGGAAGTTCTTCCTCATGGTCAGGTGGAATCTCCTTTCTTGTAGTTTGAAGCCATTGTTCCGCAACCTAGTCTCCAGGGCAGCAGAAAACAAGCTTGCTCCCTCCTCCCTATGACTTCCCCTCATAGATTTATATATAGCCCTCATCAAATCTCCTCTCAGCCTACCTGCATGACCGCATCTCTGTTTACGAACCCACACGATCTCTTCGATCATCTGGAGAAGCCTTGCTCACGATCCCACCTGCACTGCAGGCAGATCTTGTTTAGGCTGAAAAAGCCCCACTAGGCTTATATTCGGGTGAGGGTCCTGGTGGAAAGGCGTGGGGCTGAAAGAAGGCCTTCCTACCAGGACCCTCACCTCTCTGCACAACAACCCAGCTGTCCTTCCTCTCCTCTCTTGCGCAGCTTGCACCTTCCTCTCCTCCCCTCTCGGCACCAGTCTTTCCCACTTTATTCATATGCACACGGCATTTCCCCCAAAATGTATAGTTAAAATAAACTATGGTGATTATTGGAAGAATACGCAAGCACATTTACACTGAAGAAAGGTTAGAATAATGATTTAATCAGATTTGGACAGTCTTAACTTAAATTAAGTTTTATGTAAATATTAAAAAACATTTAATCCACTGATGCCTCAATTAATAAATTTTTATTTTGAAATTTACCAGTAGCTTCTGCATTTCCCACCCTAGGCTTATACTCGAGTCAATAAGTTTTCCCAGTTTTTTTGTGTTAAAATTAGATGCCTCGGCTTATATTCAGGTCAGCTTATACTTGAGTATATTCGATAAATAATCCCAGGCTAAATAAACATCCCATCTATGCTTCAGAAGACTGTTTCTCAAACTCTGCTCCTCCAGGTGTTTAGACATACCAGCTGTTAGGAATTGTGGGAGCTGATGTCCAAAACATCTGGAAGAGTAGAGTTTGAGAAACACTGTTCTACAGAATGGGCATTCATATACTTTAATAGTTAAGCATTTCTTATTTGGTATTTCAAAATCCGCAGTTTTCACCGTGTTGCTTTATGAAGAAAAAGGGCCATTTGGTGTGTTATCTTAGCATTCTGACCAGCCATTAAGAATGTCATTTTGATATGGGGATACCAGTGGGTCTTCTGTGTAATGAATGGTCCGAGGTGTTGATTTCTCTCTCTCTTGTACAAAATACAACTAAACAGTACATGTGTAATATCCTCTACCTCTGTTGCCTCACAGATACAGAAGGAATAGATAGGAAAACTACTCACTGAGCTAATTTCAGCTATTACATCTTGGGTGGGGTGTGGGGGGAGTGTCTGAGAAAAAGACGCCTGTTCTCTAAGACATTGGTGTATTTGCTCCTTAAATATTGTACCGTCGCGCCTGGGGGCTATTATTCTCAATAAAGGAGGGATGGACGTGGCATCTTTCCCCCAAGGGATTGCTTCTTGCCCTCCTATAGGAAACTGGAACTCCCAAAAACCCAAAACGCTGTAAATAGCTCAAAATAAGTTTTATTTATCACAAAGTCATTTCTTCAAAGCAATGAGCTGGAAAACTTTAGAGGGGTGAAGGAAAACATACATTACAGTCTCAGTTAGTCCTGGGTCCAAGGGGTTGGAAGCTGAGAAGCCTCACCAAGTTTCCTCTTTCCTCAATGGCTGTGAATGCTGGAGCAAACCATAACCCCAGTTCAGATGGCCTATGTTTTGAAGACTCAGGATCTTCCTCTGGTGCCAAAAGAACCATCTTGAAGGCGCCTGGGTCTCCTCAATAATTGTCCAGGACGATCTGGACATAAAGCATGAGCCCCAGGGGTAAAAAACCTCAGAACTGGTGCTAAGAGGTAACTTAAATCAGCGTCCTTTAGAATCAAGTCTTTTACTCACGTCCATCTGGTACGAATTCTGATGGCAGAATGAAAAGAAAAAGGAAGTTCTCCCCTCTTGCAGGAAGAGGTGGAGCCAAACAGTACTGATTGACAGCTACAAGCAACCAATCCATACAACTATACATAAACAGTGTAAAAAGGCCCAGGATTAAGCATGATACAACAGTTTAAGTCTTACAACTAACAGTTCTATACATAGGTGGCGCCACTCGCGCTGTCACAAATATAGATCTCTGAGTGTGCAACCACTGAACAAACACCCTAACAAAATCTATTGAGATAAACATGGGACAAAAAAAACATGGGACCGGGCTGTGACAAAATTAGTTAGTAACCGGCTGCATTAAATCACTACTGACTGAGAGGTCATGAGTTCAAAGCCAGCCCAGGTCAGAGTGACCTCCTGACCATTAATAGTCTAGCTGGCTGTTGACCTATGCAGCCCGAAAGACAGTTGCATCTGTCAGGTAGGAAATTTAGGTCCCACTTTATGCAGGGAGGTTAATTTAACTAATTTACAACACCATAATACCTTCCAGCAGCATGCATGAGAATGAGGAAATACTCCATCAAGGACTCGATGTCACAAATGGACAATGAAGCGTGGCTGGAATGGCTCCCCCGTGGCTGGAATTGAGCATACCCTCATGAAGCCAGAAAGCTGGAATGTTAAATTGCCTCTGTGTCTCTCTATACATGTCTATGGCATTGAATGTTTGCCATATATGTGTGCATTGTAATCTGCCCTGAGTCCCCTGTGGGGTGAGAAGGGCGGAATATAAATACTGTAAATAAAATAAATACATGAATTCATTTGCCATAGGAAGAGGAAACTCCAAATCCATCTCCAAATTACATATCCTGTAATTTCAAAGGTTGTGACCACAACAGTGCAAGTGCTATCATTCTGAAGGATACTTTCAAAATAGAGGAATGTCCTCCATAAAGCAGGGCAGACACAAGAAAAGTAGCCAATTGGGTTTCCCCCCTCCCCCAATAACATCCTCATTGCCAATCTAGGGATTTGCGAAGCCAAAAGCTGAACAGCCACCTTTAAAATGCAACCATCACCAGCTGAGAAAGGAGATATGGGAGAGAGAGAAAAACATCCCTGGAGCAGACCAAGGCAGTGTTTTGTCCCTCAGCAGCCAAGTTATTGACTACAGCAGGTATCCTCAAACTGCAGCCCTCCAGCTGTTTGATTTTTCAACTCCCAGAAGTCTCTATTGCCGGCTTGTTCAATGGTCAGGGATTCTGGTATAACGCTTGAGCAGTCCAAGGATAACACTGAGTCTTCTGAAGTGGAAAAAAGAGGATTTTATTTACATCTAGGCTCACAAGACGGATCTCTCCTTCATTCTCAGACACGCCGAATCTTGAGTTACAATGGATTTTATAGTTGGAGTGTGTATCAGGTAGGGTCGTAGCCAGAAAGAAATTTCGGGAGGGGTTGAAATTTTCGGGGGGGGGGGGGGTTGAAAATTTCACGGAGGGGGGTTGAAACCTGCCTCCTAGCTCACGCTGAAGCAAAGAGCAGAGCAGGGGGCAGAGCAGCCTTCAATAGCCTGCAGCTCCGCCCCTGTCAACCACCTCCACCAAGTCTGGCCTCCTTCATGGGAGCATTCAACACCCCTCCCTACTTAGTTGCTTCACTACATCGGCTATTGCTGCAAGTAATGACAGTGTGAATAAATTTAAAGTGCTGGTTCTAGCCTATAAAGCCCTAAACGGTTCTGGCCCAACTCCCCTGTACAAACGTATCTTCCCTTATGAATCATCTAGGACCTTGTGATCGTCCGGAGAGGCTCTGCTCTCGGCCCCACCTTTGTCACAGGAATGTTTGGCGGGGACTAGAGACAGGGCCTTTTCAGCGGTGGCTCCCCGGCTATGGAACGCCCTCCCCAGAGAGATTAGATCTGCTCCCTCCCTCTTAATGTTTCGGAAGCAACTCAAAACATGGCTGTTTGAGCAAGTGTTCACAAACACAGAGTAACGAATACAGATAACTGATATAGGAACGAATAACTGACGATGGAATCGGACAATGCTTGACAATAAGGAGACGCCAATGTTGTTTTTATTGCTGTTGTGATTTATGTAATTTTAATGTTTTTAAATTGTATTATGATACTATGTATTCTATTTTGTTGGAAACTGCCTTGAGTTGCCGATAGGCTGAGAAAGGCGGTATACAAATACAGTTTGTTTGGTTTTTTTGTTGTGTCAGGAGCAACCGCTCCTGTTGTGAGAGAATTGGCCGTCTGCAAGGACGTTGCCCAGGGGATGCCTGGATGATTTTTGATGTTTTATCATCCTTGTGGGAGGCGCCTCTCATATCCCCGCATGAGGAGCTGGAGCTATTAGAGGGAGCTCATCCGTCTCTCCCCGGATTCGAACCTGCGACCTGTCAGTCTTCAGTCCTGCCGGCACAGAGGTTTAACCCACTGCGCCACCAGGGGCTCCTACAAATACAGTAAATGATGATGATGATAATAATAATAATAATAATAATAATAATAATAATAAATTGTCAATATTTGCTTGAGATAGTGCTTGCAGTTCTGGAGGGACTCTTGATTTTTTGCATCTCATAGACTTAGCATGGCAATTTGGTTAACCAGTTAAAATTAATAAGTAAACCAGTTTTTTTTTTATCTGAAACATTTCTGGGGGGGGAGGGGGTTGAACCCCTAACACCCCCCCCCCCCTCGCTACAGGCCTGGTATCAGGTTTCCTGATGCCTCTGTACACCCATTCCTTAAGCATTCACTTTTGCAAGATTTGCACTTTTACTGTGCCTGCACAACCTACTGGCTTACAGAAATGCTAAGCAGAAATGTAGCCTTTCACTGATAAGCAAAAGAATACCCTTTAAACACCACCCCTTGATGTCCTGACTTCTGGAAGAGGAAAGGCACATCATGCTTTATCTATTACAGATTTGGGAGCAAAGCTTTCCCCCAAAGAGCTGCAGAGCCAGACTTTGAGGATGCCTGTACTCAGGGCTGTAGCCAGAAAAAAATTTCGGGAGGGGTTGAAATTTTCGGGGGGGGGGTGAAAATTTTGCAGCGGGGGTTGAAACCTGCCTCCTAGCTCATGCTGAAGCAAAGAGCACGGGAGGGGGCAGAGCAGCCTTCAATAGTTTGCAGCTCCGCCCCTGTCAACCACCTCCACCAAGTCTGGCCTCCTTAATGAGAGCATTCAACACACACACACCCAACTTGGTTGCTTCACTACATTGGCTATTGCTGCAAGTAATGACAGTGTGAATAAATTGTCAATATTTGCTTGAGATAGTGCTTGCAGTTCTGGAGGGACTCTTAATTTTTTGCATCTCATAGACTTAGCATGAGGATTTGGATAACCAGTTAAAATTCATGAGTAAACCAGGTTTTTTAAAAAAATCTGAAACATTTCGGGGGGGGGTTTGAACCCCTAAAACCACTCCCTCGCTACAGGCCTGCCTGTACTACAGGAAAGCCATCAAGATCACAAATGCATCAAGAGCACATCAAGAGAATGGGACTTGCTCAAGGTCACCCAGGGGGCTTCAATGGCCAAACAGGGATTCGGACCCTGGCCTCCAGAGTTCTCAAACCACTCAGCTCTCTGACCCTGCTTAGAAAACGATTTTAAAAATGAGAACAGAAACACAAGGTTAAACCAGCATGAAATACCTTTAAACATTATTTAAAGCATAGCACAGCTCATTTAAAAGAACATTTTGCAGCACAAAGTAAGAAGTCAAAGATCAAAGTTTCTCTAAAACAGAAAAAAGTGACAAGTTTTATTTTCTTATTAGTTTAGCTGCCCCTGTTTTTATATTCTGTGCAGTATCTGCAGCATAATTTATAACTTTAGTAAGACCACATGATACCCATGGTTGCATTTACTCGTGTCCAAAAAATAAGTTCTCTCCTTCCTCTGAGGCGGAGTGAGAGTGACTGCATTATATAAGCCTACACTGACCATATAATGCAGTTTCAAACTGCATTGGATGATAATGTAGAGGGGGCTTCTGCAGAAACATCAATTGGATCAAAATGCTAATTCATGCATTTGTCTTGACAATTCAGTGCTTTCTATTCCTATTGCTTTTGGGGCTTCTACACCAGAGCTGGGAAAACTGAGGCTGGATCTAATGAAAGCAGTTTGAACTGCATTACATGGTCAGGGTAGACCCATAATGCAGCTTGAACTGTATTGAACTACATTACATTGACCATATAGCACAGATCAAACTGCATTCTTTGACAGACCCCCCCCCCCCCCCCAAACACACACACACAGCTGAATGAAATCCCACATTATCTGCTTTGAACTGGAATATATGGCAGTGTGGACTCAGATAACCCAGTTCAAAGCAGATACTGGGCCCTTCCACACAGCCCTATATCCCAGAATATCAAGAAAGAAAATCCCACTTGGAGTATCTGCTTTGAGCTGGGTTATCAGAGTCCACACTCAGATAATGTGGGATTTTCTGCCTTCATATTCTTGGATACAGGGCTGTGTGGAAGGACCCTTAGTCCACACTCAGATAATGAGAGATTTTCTGCCTTGATATTCTGGGCTATATGGCTGCGTGGAAGGGGCCTCAGTTTTAATCTCTGTGGTGAGTCAACTTTGTTAGGAACGCAACAACACTTAGCACTGAGGTGTGAAGAATGCTTTATAGTGGTGGCCAGTCGCAATAAAGGTAGATTGATTTGAGTGATCTGAAATGTACCCCCCTCTGTCAAACAGATCCTGCTCTCTCTATGATGTGGACTTACACATTCAGGCAGGCATGTGGGGGGGGGGCTTGAGGGGCTTCAGCCCCCCTCCCCCCCAAATTCTCAGGGTGGTCCACGAGAAGGCCTTACTGGTACATTATTTCAAGTGTTATGTTCATTCATATCATGATCTGATCACCATGCTCAATATATCCCATATGCATGGGGGTATTGGGGTAACAATACAAAAGGTTTGCTAGGGTAGACCCTCTTTCACTCAGACTCAGCCCCCCCCCCCCCCAAATCAAACTCAGCTCCTCCCAAATCAAAATCCTGGCTATGGGCCTGCACTCAGGAATGTATTTTTTTACTCCCCTCTCCCCGAAATTCTCTCACATCCCATCCAAGATTAGTAAGAACTCCACTCTTAGATAGGAAAGTAGCTCACTGAGCTAATCTCAGCTACTACATCTAAAATGGGCGGGGATGGATCTGAGAAAACATTGAGATAGAAAAGCATGTCTGTTCTCCAAGACATTGGTGTATTTGCTCCTTAAATGTAGATCTCTGAGTGCTCAACCACTGAATACACCCTAATAAAACCTATTGAGATAAACATGGGACAAAAAAAAGCTATTTGTTTATTCTTATGCTATAGCGATGTCTGTCAAAGCAGACACAATCCCCATCGAGGGGTAGTTCAGGCCAGCCATGGCTTTGACAGGGCATGGGTGATGCGCCATGCCTTCCATTGTGATGCGCCAATTGTTCTGTGGCAGTTAAGGCTGAGCCAGGGAGCCAGGGTGAAGCAGTTGGCTTTGTCAGTTGGGAAATAAGGAGCGTGAAGAGACAACCAGAAGATGGATTATTTCTCCTAGATTTCTCTGTTTGTTTCCCATTCCTTTGGGGGGGGGGGAGGGGGGTCTTTCACCTTAGGATTTTGTGTCTCAGTTGCCCAAATGCCTTTGCCAGTTTGGGCAACCCCCAGGTAGTGAAGCCGTCGGGTGGAGCATCAACTGGCCCTAGAAACCTCCCTCTTGACCCTCTTTTTTCACCCAAGAAGAGGACACACTTGATGTATATGTCACCCCTCCTCCTTACCGTCCCTGTCTCACAGATGCAGGAACCCCAGGGGTGCCCCATGAGGTATCACAACTGTCTCCCTTTACCCCCCCTCTCCCCTCTGCCCTGGCCAAGACCCTTATGGCCCTTTCCACCCTGTCTGCTCCTTCTCCCCATTGCCCTCAGCCCAGCACCAGGCCCACAGGGGAAACAATCCTTTCAAACAACCCCCACAGGTGAGGGTGAGGAACCAGAACCCCACAACAGCAGGTAAGGGGGGGGGGCATAATTCTGAATTTCTTCTCAATGCTTGTGTATATATACATATATCTCCATAAATGGCAGAGAGGGGTGTGGTTATTTGTCTCCCCCAAGCACCCAAGGGTCCTCCTTTCCCTCCTGAGTGCGTGTGTGTGAATGTTTTAGGGACCCCACTTACCATTTTTAAATACTGAGGGTGTGCACTACAGGTCTTGGAGGCATCCCAGCACAGCTCGAGAAGAACATCCATGGCTGATCACAAGGACTGTACCTGGATTACTTTGCAAAGGGCATCGCGTTGGACTACAGGATCCATCATCCACTCCTGCTACCATAAACAGCTGGAAGACTTTCTGAGCATGGCAGACTTCTGCAGGAATCTGGAGCCCTATTTCAGGACTTTTAGGCAGGTCCCTGTAAGAGGCCATCAGCAGGCCGGATTCTGCCCTGATGTGGACTACCTTTGATGCAGGTCTGCCTTTGATGCTGTTAAGAAAGCTCTTATGACTGCTTCCTTTTGGGGCCGATCTGAGACTGTCCGCTGGTGGAAGCAGACCCATCTGCTGGAACAGAGCTACAGGCACCCAAAGAAAGCCAGGGGATCACAATCTCAAGAGGCGGAACCAGCTGACATCCCAGAAGAGTTCCACAGGGAGTAAGCAAGATCCTGTCTCCATAAATGGCAGAGGAGGGTATGGCTATTTGTCTCCCGCTACCACCCAAGGGTCCTTCTTTACACCCAGGTCCCCTCACCCCTTTTCCTATTATGACCTACTCCAGCCATTGACTCACAAACAAAGGGATTTCCAATGCCTTTTGTCTAGATGGGGAGAGGGACATTTACATTTCTATGCTTTAGCCTGGGAAAGCTAAAAGGGTTAGCAAAGGGAAAGCCAAGTAAACAATATATTTTTTCATATTGCAGTTATTTCTCAAGTCTAAAATGTATCCTTTCTACCTATGCTTGCCTCTCTATTTCATATCTGACTCACTTTTGCTGTTTCCTTGCTAATGTAGCTGACGGTGACCCCCTTCCTGCATGACCCCAAATGCCCTTGTGCCTCTCTCCCTAGTGTGTTGGGGTTCCCCAAGTCCTTTGCCTGCAAGGGACTCCTGGGGACCCCAAAAGCTCCTTTCCTTCCCTCAAGAGTAGCCTGACTTCCTTATGGTCGGGTCCCCAGACTGTTTCCTGAGCCCCATTCTGTACGTGTTCCCCAGATCCCGTATGGTCTCCTGACTCCTATGGATCCTGATGTGTGCCTATCGAAATTGTGTATATTATTGATGGTTTTATATGATTTTTATGTATGCTTGTATAAAAGCATGAAGCAAGGTGACCTTTTAATGAACTCTGGCCAGCATCTCCTGACCCATGTGCCACAAGTCGCCCTGGGTTTTCATTTTGTTGGATGGACTTTCAAGCATTTCTGAATATGGACAATAGGTAAATGGCGCCTCTCTTCAAGCCTCGGAGCATCAAGGACCAGGCCACTTGAGGATTGGAGACCTTTGGACTTGCTAAAGCATTCTTCACAAAGGACATGTCCCCTCTTCGAGGAGAAGGAGATGTCACAGTTTCCCAAACAATGACATTTCCCCTTCCCAGCAAACTGGATCAGCAGATCCCATCAATATATCAATATTGCTGCATCTCTGGACAATGGGATGGCTCTGACTTGCCAAACAAAAATGTTGTTTCATGTAAATAGCCAGGTCAGGCTTGAGGGCTCTCAGCAATCGCCCAGATTGCCTCATCAATAGGTCCAGGAAACGCTAGTCATAATCCGACCATTTAAGCAATTATTTTCTTTGTTTTTGTTGTTGCTGTGCCTCCTTTCACACCGTTGGCTGAGCGACCGAAGGGGGGCCTGGGCTCTCATTGGCTGAGATGCACGAGTCCCCAGCTGCTCCTCCCGGCCCATTGACGTCAGGGATTCTCCTGACCAATCACAGCAGAGCCAGTTTAGGGGGCGAGCACAGGAAATACAAACTTTGAAAATGTATAAAAGATTATTCTCCTGGATTGGGGTATGCCGGCTTCTTCAGTAGATTACTGCAGCCGTCATCCTTTTCCGTCATCCTGCTTCAGCTTGTGAGATTTATTCTGGAATATTGGCTTCTTTTCTCACAAGACTTTATTTATTTACTGCGCTTATATACCGCAATTCTTACCCACAGCGGCTTGGATCTCACTACCCACTGCTATTGTAACTATGTATATAAACCATCATGTATATAAACCATCAACATATGTATGTATATAAACCATCATCCATGGATGTTTCCTTCTCCCATCTCTCCTTTCACCCCCAAATGTGTGCTCCTTTCTCCCCAGCTAACCCTGAGTCCCCAACCTCCTTATGGATACCGAGACCTACGCATTTGCTGGGTTTCCCTCGGTATCCATAGACCCTTTTTGCATGCTTTCCCCTTCTCCATGGATATCAATCTAAACTACCCATTTGCAGGGTTCCCTCGATATCCATGGGCCCTCCGACTGGGCAGATGACAGAATCCATCTGCTGGGCTGCCTGTTCCAGTCACCTGGACATGATAATCCAGTAATCACCTGGCATGACCATCCAGTACTCCAGAGGGTCATGCCCCATTGTCACACCATACCATTTCCCCTTTCCCAGGAACTTGCCACTTAATCCTATTAGAATGGACAATATTTCTGCGTTGGACTCTTTGGACATCAGCACCAGAGGCACTGCACCCATTCACTTGGGACTCAAGATTGCAATCATCTCAACTATAGAGACCTGATGGCCCTCTTTGTGCCTCAGGAAGCTTCCGATAATCCATTCAGAGCTCATTTCAGCACCTTTGTTTTCTGGACTAACCTGCCCCTCGTCAGCCATTGGAGAGTGGGAATCTGCATTGGGAGCGGGGAATTCTCTCATATTGGTCAGCGAGCACCTTAGTCTTGCCTCTGCAGAGATTCTTCCCACAAGCTGTTTCTACTTCATCGGAGCACAGCCAATCACCATGAAGCTGGGCGGGAGCAGGAATTTAAATGGGTTACAGTGTTTAAAAATGTCTGTTTTGCAATGTACTGTATCAGCTTCTCAACCATTGAGAGAAGGTGGACAAGAGCCTAATTATGGCAATGCCTGTATGAGATTCCTGGGAATATTGGAAGAGTGCCCCATCGCACACTACAAAGTAAATCAAATGTTTTGGTTCTACAAGTTCTTGAAGAGATTTGCAAACTCATTTTTTTTTCTTTTCAGGCACTATCAATAGTACATAATGCTCTGTTTTCCTTGAAACACATCAGACTCTTGAAGGTGAACGGGGGACAGGACCTGAACCCAGAACTTTGCATTTGCTATCTGGAACATTAGACCACAGTGGAGTTTGGCACTGAATGCTGGGGAGGTAAGTCGTTCCAGTCATGTCTCAAAAATATACCGGAACTCAAAAGAAATTTACTCTACTGATATTTCTTTGGTTTACAGTTGTATCTAACAGAAGACATGAGGAGTTTGAGGAACAAGAAGAAGCAGAAGCAGAAGAAGAAGAAGAGGAGGAGGAGGAGGAGGAGGAGGAGGAGGAGGAGGAGGAGGAGGAAGAGGAAGAGGAAAAGGAAGAGGGAAGAAGGTGAAGAAGAACAAGGGGGAGAAGAGGAAGAAGGAAGAAGGAAGAAGGTGAAGAAGGACAAGAGGAAGAAGAGGGCAGATGCAAATACACAACAAAGCTAATTGTTTGCTCTTATCATTGTATGTTATGCCATAGGAATGTCTGTCAAAGCAGCCATATTCTCCATACAGGGGTAGTTCAGGGCAGCCATGAAGATTTGGAGGAACCAGAAGAAGAAGAGGAGGAGGAAGAGGAAGAAGAAGAAAGGAGGTGAAGAAGAACAAGAGGAAGAAGAAGAAGAAAAAGAAGAAGAGATAGAAGGAAGGAGGTGAAGAAGAACAAGAGGAAGAAGAGGACAGATGTAAATATACAACAAAACTAATTGTTTGTTCTTATCACTGTATGTTATGCCATAGGAATGTCTGTCAAAAAGGCCATATTCTCCATACAGGGGTAGTTCAGGGCAGCCATGAAGATTTGGAGGAACCAGAAGAAGAAGAAGAGGAGGAAGAGGAAGAAGAAGAAAGGAGGTGAAGAAGAACAAGAGTAAGAAGAAGAAGAAAAAGAAGAAGAGATAGAAGGAAGGAGGTGAAGAAGAACAAGAGGAAGAAGAGGACAGATGTAAATATACAACAAAACTAATTGTTTGCTCTTATCACTGTATGTTATGCCATAGGAATGTCTGTCAAAAAGGCCATATTCTCCATACAGGGGTAGTTCAGGGCAGCCATGAAGACTTGGAAGAACCAGAAGAAGAAGAAGAGGAAGATGAGGAAGAAGGTGAAGAAGAACAAGAGGAAGAAGAAGAGGTAGAAGGAAGAAGGTGAAGAAGAACAAGAGGAAGAAGAGGACAGAAGCAAATATACAAAAAAACTAATTGTTTGCTCTTATCACTGTATGTTATGCCATAGGAATGTCTGTCAAAGCAGCCATATTCTCCATACAGGGGTAGTTCAGGGCAGCCATGGTTTATAACAGCAAGACATGAAGACTTTGAGGAACCAGAAGAAGAAGAAGAGGAAGAGGAAGAAGGAAGAAAGTGAAGAAGAACAAGAGGAAGAATAGGACAGATGCAAATACACAACAAAGCTAATTGTTTGCTCTTATCATTGTATGTTATGCCATAGGAATGTCTGTCAAAGCAGCCATATTCTCCATACAGGGGTAGTTCAGGGCAGCCATGGCTTATAACAGCAAGATATGAAGACTTTGAGGAACCAGTAGAGGAGGAAAAGGAAGAGGAAGAAGAGGAAGAGGGAAGAAGAACAAGAGGAAGATGAGGAGGAGGAAGAAGAAGAAGAGGAGGAAGAGGAAGAAAGACGAAGGTGAAGAAGAAGAAGAGGAAGAAGAGGACAGATGCAAATACACAACAAAGCTAATTGTTTGCTCTTATCATTGTATGTTATGCCATAGGAATGTCTGTCAAAGCAGCCATATTCTCCATACAGGGATAGTTCAGGGCAGCCATGGCTTTAACGGGCATAGATGACGCGCCATGTCTGCCATTTTGATGCATCAATTGTTCCGCGTCAGTTAAAGCAGAGCAGGGGACCCAGGGTGAAGCAGTTGGGTTTGTCAGTAGGGCAATAATGTTTTAGGGACCCCACTTACCATTTTTAAATGAGGGTGTGTGCTACAGGTCTTGGAGGCATCCCAGCACAGCTCAAGGAGAACATCCGTGACTGATCACAAGAACTGGACCTGGATTACCTTGTGAAGGACATCGCGTTGGCCTACAGGATCCATCATTCACTCCTGAAGAGAGAAGATATTATTTGGCAGAGGTGAATATAAATGATCTTTCACGCCCACTTCTTCTCAAATTAATAGAGGTAATTTCTTTGGCAATGAATAATTCTATTTTTTCTCTTTTTTCTTTGCAGAATAGATTCGGTACACCTGAACATCTTAGGTGAGCAGTGGACTTGTCTTGGCCACTGGTCATGATGGAGATCACCTTTTTTCTAGGAACTAACAACAAAGCCTCTTCCATGTAGAGTGTAGCATGTAGAGGAAAGCTCATTTCTTCATAGAACAAGTTAAATTGTCCTTTCCATCAGAAAGAAGGTAAGAAATGCCATGCATGGTAGTAGCATTTGAGGCCTGGTTGTGATCTTCAAAAAAGGTAAGGGAAATCTAGACTTCTGGGCAACAACAGCACCATGTCATTCAGTTCCTTATCTAGCTTGCTTAAGCGGCCAATGTACAACATGGTCAATCGCAAGTCCAGGAATGGAAAACGTAGCGGTTTTGTTTTATTGTTCTACCCCACCAACTGGGCAGACCTTCAAGTTTGAAGAATTGATTCCAACATTCAACTGAGGGACCATGGAGCTAATTTGAGAAGCTATGGATTGTGCTTTTTACTGATAGATTTTGATGGTGATGATGGTGGTGATTTGCATATCCATCAAAGGCTTAATATCTTATATTTGATAACAGCATGATATAGGGAAATAAGTTCTTACTGGAGAAGACTGAAGGTGAAAAAGACAGAAGAAGATGAAACTGACCAAGAAGAAAGAACTTTCAGGAACAGAAAAAGCTATCTTCCCAAAATTTTGGATCTGGCCATGGTCTGGTGCCTTCCACAAAGACTAATCTGAAGATCCAGTCCAGCTTTTTTCCCCCCTTCCTTCTTTTTTCTTTCTTTCTTTCTTTCTTTCTTTTGGAATGGCGGAGGAGAGAGGAACCAAACTGATGTGGCGGAAATGGTCACCAGGCTGTATTCTCTGACTCTTGAGGGATGAGGGAGGGGATATAGCTGCCTGAGCAATGATGTACCTGGTCTGTGGTCCTTGCTGATATGCCCAGGGTAGCACTGATTGCCACTTTTGGGGTCGGGAAGGAATTTTCCTCCAGGGCAGATTGGACAGAGATCCTGGAGGTTTTTCGCCTTCCTCTGGGCATCCAGCAGTGGCCACTAGTTAGGAATTAAATTCATTGTATTACTTTTAAAACTTGCCAAGCTCAACTTGACAAACAGATAGTGACAGATTAATAAATGTCACAACGATAGATACAGTTGTTTTTGTCTCTTTTCCCTTCATTTTTGTGTTTAAAAATATCTTTAGTTGTGGAGTGCCAGCCATTGAGAGATGGCTACATTTTCTGGCTCTTTCCTTAGGGTTCCAAGAGTACAGGAGACAGGTCAGGATACCGAAAATCCACAAACCTGGGGGAAAATCAGCAGCATCTACCACCAAAATAAGACAAATACTTTTCTCCCGAAGATCAGTCCCAAGGCTAGCTCCTTACATCCAGAAACACCCAGCTGTAACCCATCTCTTGCATACCTCCACCCTTAATTGTGTTCACCCATGAACTTTTACTTACAGATTACTCAGTCCTTTAGAACTAAGACTTACATTAACCCTTCCATCACCAACTGCTAAGCATACCACCACCAACCATCAACTGCAGAACATGATACATGACACCACAGTGTACAGCAGGACAAGAGACACCAAAGGTATTTCATCTTGTTGGGCTGCACGAGCCATCCATAAGTTGTCACCAAGTTCCTGTGTTACTTCACCATCATCTGCTTTATTTATTTACATGGGGCTCATAAAATTTTCTCCCTGCATGGCCTTTGAAAATAGGATCAAGTGATCTTGTGACACATTATCCAGAGCCACACTTCCAAGGGATGAGCCAGGAAGGTTTTAGGGAGGTTCTTTGTACGTAACTTCAAAAGGAGATGAGGTGTAACCTTAAAGCAGAATCATGTGTTGGGATCCACACATGTAGTTTGCATTACATACTCCCCAAATACCTTCTCTAGGGACGTAGCTTTTCTAAGGCGATTCTTCTACAAAAAACTAGCCGCTGCATTGCGTACATCCACCATAGCAAACTGGCTGTTTAAAAAAGTATGTTGAAAAGCTGTTTGCTCAGCAGGAAAAATGAGCAAGCTTTAGCTGTATGGGAAAACAAAACAGTAGGCATCCGAAACAGAGAAGTGTGAAAGCCTGATTCAGCCACAGAAAAGGACTTTTTGTTTCTGCGGATTTCATTGGACAAAACACCATTGACGTCAGTGATGTTGGTCAGTGCCTGGTTTGTACCATAAGTCAAAATAACTGTTGTGTAACAGTATTTGGGGCAAAAGGAGAAGATAGATAGCTGTTGTGGAATGCATAAGTAAGTAAGTAAGTAAGTAAGTAAGTAAGCAAGCTATATAAGCCTGCATTTTTAAAAGAATGGAGTAATAAGTGACCTCCAACCTCTTTTTGCTGGTCTTAGATGTGTATGCCCACCCCACCCCCACCCCCCATTTTGTTTCTTGTTTCGGGTCAAATATTCACTGAATAGTGTCTGGCATATCCTCTCCAATCCTCAATATTATTTGTCAGAAACTGGACATACACCAGACCCCCCACTCCCGCCCCAAAAAAAAAACCAGGAAGTGAAAGTGGATGGGACCTCTGATTATTTCTGTGTCACACTTTTTGGTTGAAAATACAGTCACACTGCTCACTACAATGATGGAAGAATGTATTGTATATACTTGAGTATAAGCCTGTTTTTCAGCTCTTATTTAGGCTGAAAAAGCCTCACTAGGCTTATACTCGGGTGAGGGTCCTGGTGGGAAGGCATGGGGGTGAAAGAAGGGCTTCTTTCAGCCCCACACCTTCCTGCCAAGACTCTCACCCCTCCACACAGCAACCCAGCTCTCCTTCCTCTCCTCCTCTCTCAGCACCAGTCATTCCCACTTTTCTTTATTCATATATACACACAGCATTTTCCCCAAAACTATGGTGATTATTGGAAGAATACGTAAACACATTTACATTGAAGGTTAGAATAATGATTTAATTAAAATTGGACAGTCTTGTCTTAAATTAAGTTTTATGTAAATATTAAAAAACATTTAACCCTCTGATGCCTCAATTAATGAATTTTCATATCTATTTTTATTTTGAAATTTACCAGTAGCTGCTGTATTTCCCATCCTCGGCTTATACTCGAGTCAATAAGTTTTCCAAGTTTTTTTTGTGGTAAAATTAGGTGCCTCGGCTTATATTCAGGTTAGCTTATACTTGAGTATATACATTAAATATCCCCAGTCTAAACAAACATACCCATCTATGCTTCAGAACAGTGTTTGTCAAACACTGCTCCTCCAGGTGTTTTGGACATACCAGTTGTTAGGAATTGTGGGAGCCGATGTCCAAAACATCTGTAAGACTTACTTTGGCAATCCCTCATAGTCTGAGGATGTTGATCCTCCAAGATCGGTGTTGTGTCAGTGGGTCTGTAGGTGGCTGTGGAACCCTATTCTTGATCTGCATCTTCTCCCACAGTGAGGGGATTGGTTTCCAGGTGGAAGGCGGTCCTGGTTGGGGTTGGCTTGATGTGCCTTCCTCTTGGCACGTTTCTCTCTTTTGCCCTCCAGTCGTGCCTCTTCAAATTCTGCAGCACTGCTGGTCACAGCTGACCTCCAACTGGAGTGCTCTAGGGCCAGGGCTTCCCAGTTCTCAGTGTCTATGCCAGAGTTTTTAAGGTTGGTTTTGAGCCCATCTTTAAATCTCTTTTCCTGTCCACCAATGTTCCGTTTTCCGTTCTTGAGTTCGGAGTAGAGCAACTGCTTTGGAAGACGGTGGTCAAGCATCTAGACAACGTGGTGTTCAGCGGAGTTGATGGCAGAGGACCATCGCTTCAATGCTGGTGGTCTTTGCTTCTTCCAGCACACTGACATTTGTTCTCTTGTCTTCCCAAGAGATTTGTAGGATTTTTCGGAGGCAGCGTTGATGGCATTGTTCCAGGAGTTGCATTTGATGTCTGTAGACAGTCCATGTTTCGTAAGTGTATTACATCTGGAAGAGCAGAGTTTGAGAAACACTGTTTTTTTAAGAACTGGCATTCATATACTTTAATAGTTAAGCATTTCTTATCTGGAATTTCAAAATCAATAATATTCCAAAATCTAAACCTGGGTGGCTGACATACTGACACCTTTGCTTTCTGATGGTTCAGTACATAAAAGCTTCTATTCACAAAATTAGTTACAAATTGAGGATTTACAAATTATGTGTATAAAGCACATATGAAACATAAATAAATAAAGTCCATGTCTAGTCCGGGCTCCCATCTCCACAATTTCTCATTATATACTAGGCTTGGGCAATCCATGGTTCTAAATGGTTCTAAAGTACTTACAAAACTAAAGTTCTGGTGGTGAAAATTTCAGAACTCTAACAAAACTTTCAAAATTTAATATTTCATTATTGGTGATTTTAATGACAGAACCAATTAGGAACTGCCATTTATTATGAAATTTTGAGAGTTTTGTTAGAGTTCTGAAATTTTCACCACCAGAACTTTAGTTTTGTAAGTACTTTAGAACCATTTAGAACAATGGATTGCCCAAGCCTATTATATACACATATGCAAATACAAGTATTCCAAAATCTGGGGAAAAAATGAAATTCAAAACATTTCTGGCCTCAAGCATTTCAGAAAAGGCAGCCTCAAGCTGTATTCTGGAAAACTGGACTGTGGCTGATAACACTGCTTTCCTTTTTTGCATCTCGAGCTGACATTAATGTTGTTTTCTCTGTTCCGCAATGGACTATAATATTCCATGCCTTCTAAAGGAACACGGGGCTTCAAGGCCATCCAGCAGATGTTCCAAGCCTTTTTAAATAGCTTCCAGCTGAGTTAATGTTCTGAGGCCTGTTTTTTCAAAGTAACACTTATCAATAAATTATCAACATTCTTCCTTGTATTTGGTCTATTTTTGTCACAGCATGGCAGCATAATAAAAAGAGGCTGGCACTGTGGCACTCGGTGTGTCTTCCATTAAGGTTTTAAAGCATTTTCAGGCTGCATAGTTTTCTACTCAAAGTAAAACGTATTTGCAACACTGCTGCCACTTTTCCATCTCCTTAATAAAAACAGTGGGCTTCTTTCCCTTATGAAACCACATCCCCCGCCCCCTAAGTGACATTTACTCCTACATTCACTTCGAAAGCTAATCTCAAAATTGCCTTCTGAACTTCTCTATCCTTTTTGTATGCAATAAAATAGAGGTGAATATAGTGCTAAATATTCTCTGGGGGAAAAAGAAGTGCTCTTTTATTATCTGGGCGGAGGCCACAAGGGGGCACTAGAGAGAGAAGGATAGTTCATTTTAATGGGGGTGGGTTGAAGGAGTAAAAGCATTCTCCCCCTGTTTTCTTGTTATTCCCCCCACCCATATCCCCGTCATGGAAACAATCTTCTTTTATGATATGGGAAGTGGAGAGGGGGAATAACTAGCAAAAACAGGGGAAATAGTTTTCATCCTCCTGTCATTTAGGAAGAAATTGAAGTCATGGTTCTCGGACCAGGCTTTTGGACAACAGACATAGATAGCACTTCGGACATGGAATTGGATATGGAATTTACTGGAATGATTAATACTAGTTTTTACTGTTTTAATGAATGTTTTACTTATTGTTTTAATTGTTACTAGCTGTCCTCGGTCACTCGTTGCTGTAATCCACATGGGGGTTCTGTGTGGGAGGTTTGGCCCAATTCTATCGTTGGTGGGGTTCAGAATGCTCTGTGATTGTAGGTGAACTATAAATCCCAGCAACTACAACTCCCAAATGTCAAGATTCTATTTTCCCCAAACTCCCCCAGTGTTCACATTTGGGCATATTGAGTATTCTTGTAGAGTTTGCTCCAGATCCATCGTTGTTTGAGTCCACAGTGATCTCTGGATGTAGGTGAACTACAACTCCAAAACCAAAGGACACTGCCCACCAAAGCCTTCCAGTATTTTCTGTTGGTCATGGGAGAACTGTGTGCCAAGTTTGGCTCAATTCCATCGTTGGTGAGGTTGAAATGCTCTTTGATTGTAGGTGAACTATAAATCCCAGAAACTACAACTCCCAAATGACAAAATCAATTTTTTGAGTGAAGGACATACATTGGGCTGTTAGGTGTCTTATGTCCAAATTTGGTGTCAATTCGCCCAGTGGTTTTTGAGTTATGTTGATCCCACAAACGAACATTACATTTTTATTTATATAGACTTTAATGCAGAATCCACAGAAGGAACAAGGTAGAAATATCAGAAATAAATAAATACATAAAATCCTTCAGCTCCCCCCATAAAATGGATTATTCTTCTCTCTCTACCAGCCCCTAGTGGCCTCCACCAGGATAGTAGAACAGTACGGAAAAATATATTCTCCCAATAGTTTTGCAGCCCTCAAAGTAGTAATAGTTACCTTTCTTTTTCCAGTTGCTTTTGTCATCAACATAATCATCTGGACTCTGTTTTGCATCTCTCCAAGGGTGCATCTATACTAAAGAATGAATGCTGTTTGATCCGACTTTAACTGACATGGCTCAATACTAGGGAATCATGGGAGCTGCAATTTTCCAAGGTCTTTTGTGTTCTCTGCCCAATAGTACTGGTGCCTCATTAAACTACAGATCCTATCATTCTATAGCATTGAGCCATAGCAGTTTAAATGGTGCCAAACTGCATTAATTCTACAGTTTGGATGCACCCTTAGTTCCAGTTTAGGATGGAAATGGGTGCCATTAACAGAAGTAGAACTGTTCAACTGCACAGATTACTTCCTTTTACAATTTAAGCAAGCAAAAAAGACAGTTAAGCTCACTCTCCAGTTTTGGAGCTGAAGGCCATACCATCAGAAGTCATGTTGATTTAATGGACAGCAACTGGAAATCATTCCTGAGCTTTTCGTCCATAAGAAGCCCTGTGAAATTCATGGGGTCCCCGTTAAATTGACAGGTGATTTGAATGCATAGCATGGGAGCAGAGAAACTAGAAGAGCCCTGAGGCACAACAAGGAGAAGAGAAATGGAAACGCCTATGCACCGGACATTTAATATTCTGCATCTAAAAGCATTTTCTAATGAAGCAAAAAGAAAGTGAACAAGAGTACGTATTCTTGAAGAAAGAGGTAGTCCTGCCGACATCTACAATCTCCAAATTGAAGGCTTAAGTCTTGTGCAATTTACATTTCTTTGAGAGCATCCCAAATCTGCATGAAACGGTAGTCTCTCTCTGCCTGATGGTATAAACCAGCCTTGTCAAGAATCCTGTAACATCCAGGACTTTGCTATTTACACTGTAGTCCAGATGCTATGGCTTGTTTATCATTATCTAACACTTCATTCTGCCAGCTGTCATTTATGAAAGAAGCCACACCTTGTGGATGTTCCAAAAACTTATTCACAGCATTGCTATTTATTTATTTTAAAGGTCAAATGAAAACATCTCTGGCACTTACAAGCTGCTTTTAAGATACGAGGAGGAATTAAGTTAGGGAACATTTGAAAAATTGTGTTTTTCATTTTATATAGGTCAGAAGGACAGCTGTTGCGCAAATTGCTGCTGGGGAGAGGGATCACGTCCACCAGATCTTCACCTGGAATATTTTGGGCTAGTTCCACTTCCATGTAATGCACACATTTGCATCATGCTAGGGCTTATTAGATATCAAATTAAGGGGAGAAAAACATCTCAGGAAATCAGTTTGAAACACTGATTTGTGATGGCATAAAATGACAACAAAATAGCTGCAATACTCATGCAATGTTACATGGTGCTATTGGTGTATCTACACAATAGAATGAGTGCCAATTGAAATCATTTTAAGGGCTTTGTCTTAATTCTATAAAATGTTCTATAAAATGTTAAGATTAGGAAGGATAGTAGAGGCAAAGATGAAGTACTTTGGCCACATCATGAGAAGAAAGGAAAACTTAGAGAAGACAATGATGCTGGGGAAAAGGGAAGGAAAAAGGAAGAGGGGCCAACCAAGGGCAAGATGGATGGATGGTATCCTTGAAGTGACTGGATTGACCTTGAAGGAGCTGGGGGTGGTTACGGCCGACAGGGAGCTCTGGTGTGGGCTGGTCCATGAGGTCACGAAGAGTCAGAAACGACTGAACGAATAAACAACAACAACAAAGCACCTTTGATGAAGAAGGCACCATGTAACATTGCATGAGTATTGCAGCTGGCGTATTTCATCCTCAGCAACTATTTGTAATAATAATAATAATAATAATAATAATAATAATAATACTTTATTTGTACCCCGCTACCATCTCCCCATGGGACTTGGTGTGGCTTACATGAGGCCAAGCCCAAAATACATCATACAACATCAATAACACAACATTAATAAACAATCAATAAAATACAAATCATATAAATCACATAACAAAACAATTATCAATAGTGACATATAAACAGTTTTAAAATGGCTGGGCCAAATGTAATAAAAATTGAAAATATGCTGACGTGAACAGGTAAAAAAATATAACTGGATAGGATTTTTCAGAGAAAAATGAGGGAGCAACAATCCATCCTAAGTCAGTATTAAAGTGCTTTATGAGGGCATATTGCCGAGCGTTCTCCTATTCTCCTATTTGTTGTCATTTTATGCCATCTAACTTCAAACCCCATGATTCCATAGCACTGAGCCAGGACAGTTAAAGTGAGATCAAACTGTAGGTGCACTCTATGGCAGCTAAAGTGGTGAAACTATATAACATGCATACATTAACAAAATGCAAATGCACCCTATGGCAGCTGAAGTGGTGAAAGTATATAGTATGCATACATTAACAAATGGTAGATGCACCCTATGGCAGCTAAAGTGGTGAAACTATATAATATGCATACATTTAAAAACGGTAGATGCACCCTATATAGCTAAAGTGGTGAGACTATATAGTATGCATACATTAACAAACTGTAGATATACCCTATGTAGCTAAAATGGTAATACTATATAGCATGCATACATTAACAAGCTGTAGATACATCCTATCTAGCTAAAGTGGTGAAACTATACATATACATTAGCAAACTGTACATGAACCCTGTGGCAGCTAAAGTGGCAAAACTATATAGCATGCATACATTAACAAGCGGTAGATGTACCCTGTGTAGCTAAAGTGGTGAAACTATATAGTATGAATACATTATCAAACTGTAGGTGCACCCTATGGCAGCTAAAGTGGTGAAACTACAAAGCATGCATACATTAACAAACTGTAGATATACCCTATGTAGCTAAAGTGGTGAAACTATATACATTAGTATACATACATTAACAAACTGTAGGTGCACTCCATGGCAGCTAAAGTGGTAAAACTACAAAGCATGCATACATTAAGAAATTGCTTTCTCCCTTCCAAACGCAGTCTTGCTGAGACCATAGAGCAGGTATTTGGAGAATGTGGTATGTGATACAAGTCATGGAATAGTTGGATATAAAGGCACGCAACAATAATAACACAAGAAAACATTCATCAGGATAGGGGAAGGGAGGGAGAGAAAAGGGATAGGAAAGGGAAGATGTAGAAAAGAAGAGAGATGAATACAATCAAGAGCTAAGGGTGGGGAGAAAGAAGAAGACAATGCTTAGCAGAGTCAACTAGAGGATGAGAAAGGGGGAAGTTGAAATGAAAAGAACTGAGATCGAGAAATGGAGAAAAAATAAATCAAGTTTCTAAATAAAGGAGAAAGAGAATTGTTCCACATCTTGCTAGGTGTTTTGAAGCCAAGCAGCTCCTCATAAACAAGATCACCAAGTCTTCAGGATATGGCGTGAAAGAAAGTAGCAGAACTGAAAACGTTAACAATAAAACTGGAAAAGCCACAAAGCAACAGCCCTGTAGTCCTATATTCAGCAATTTCTGAGGCAGCAAATACTGAGGAAGCTCAGTATTTCTCCATGCTGACTGTTGTTTCCTGAAACTACTCCAAAATAGCTTGGAGCAAGAGGGACAGCAGCACGAAAGGTTGGTTTCGGGTTTTTTCCAAAAAGGTTTGAAAGTCGTGGTGCAGTTTTGAGATTTTCCCCGGAGACCTTCAGAAAAGAGGCCAGGACACTCCTGAGATCTAGGAGCCCTAAGTAAGTTACAGTCAATGGGGTGTACTAAAAAGTAGACTCATTTTTTTTAAGCTATGAATTTTTGATACCATACATTTAATGTGAGTATATTTATGAGAAGTCATCTTTAAGAAAGAAAAGAAATGACCCAGAAGCAGAGATTACACGATGGAGTATGATTTTTGTTCCTGAGTTATAAATGTCATTTCCTAATTGGTTCTATCATAACAACATGGAAAAGGCTTATTAAATGGCAAAAACTTTGTTTTTGTGGGACATCCTGCACATATTTTGCTATAGTTTTTCAATGACTATATCATACAGTCTCAACCAATTCAACATAGTTTGTGGCAGCCACAAAAACCAAGTTTTTGGAGTACTTTCACTGCACAATTAACACTTTCAAACCAGGAACAGATTTTTTTTTAATATGTCACATAGTGTTATTTTTACATTCAGAGCAAGAAACAAGTGTGAACCTTGCAGTTTGTTTTGTATATTCAAGTCATTTTAGACTTATGGTAGCCCTATGGTGTAGTTTTATGGGTAAGGTTCATTCTGAGCTGGGTTTGTCTTTGCCTTCCTCTGAGGTGGAGAAAGTGTACTTGCTCTTGATGACTTTCCATATGGAGTGTGAATTTGAATTCTGATTTCCAGAGTTATAGTCCAACATTCAAATCACTACACTAGCTTGGTTCTTTGGTGAGGCAATGTTTAATTCTTTCTGTGTCATGTCTGTCCAAAAAAGACTTTAAAAACACATATTGGATAGTTATTTTATAGGCACTTTCCACCTTCTTGGAATTGTCTTGTCCTGCAATGAGACCTGAGTTGATAAAGACATAATTGTTCAATCGTTTAGTTATTAAAATATTTTGGTACTGTTATATTTTCCAGACGGAGACCACAAGAGGGTGCTAGAGAGAGAAGGAAAGTCCATTTTTGGGGGGTGGAGGCTGGTTAAAGGAGTTAAACCTTTATTTCCCTATTTTCCTGTTATTCCCGCAACCATTTTCCCATTGTAGAAACAACCCTTGTTTATCATATGGGGGGGGGGGGGATAACAACAAAAAATGGAGAAATGTTTTCCCTGCTTCAACTCCCCCACCCCCAATAAAATGGACTATCCTTCTCTCGCTCTTTATTGCCCCCTAGTGGCCTCATCCCAGATAATGGAATAGTATCAATATTTCGATTTATAGAGATCACTGTATTTCCTTGAGCACACCTGATCTGATTTAATTTTAGAAGGTAAGCATAGTTGGGTCTGGCTAAGATTTAGATGGGAAACTATCATGGGGTCCCAGTGATCTCTAAGTAGGAACCTGGAGAGATATTGTTGCCATCAAAGTTGACAACACTGAGTTAGGTCCTTTGGGAAGAAAGGATATTTATTTATTTATTTATTTACTTACAGCTTTTATATTCCACCCTTCTCACCCCGCAGGGGACTCAGGGCGGATTACAGTGTACACATATATGGCAAACGCTCAATGCCAATTTTTGACATACAAACATATACAGACATAGACAGAGGCTATTTAAGTTTTTCTGGCCGCCAGGGGAGCTGTCGCTTTCATCGTCCATCTGCGATGCTGATGAAGCACTTCTGCATTCCTGCATGCTTCCCCACTGGAATGTTTTGCTGGAGTCTTCTTTATGGCCTCATAAATCAGATAATTTAGCCTCCCCACACTTTAAGGTGGTACCTAATTTTCCTACTTGACAGATGCAAGTAAGTTACAGTCAATGGGGTGTACTAAAAAGTAGCGCGGTAGCGTGGCAACAGTCAGTAGTTATCTGTGACCTGTTAGCAGTACATTCCAAAAATATAACATTAAAGGTTGCCACACTTGTAGTTGCATCCCAAAAAATATAAGCTAAACTAGTAAAGTCCACAGCGGAGGCTAGAAATGGAGATAGTTTGGGATGATACAAATCAGACATTTGTTATTGTTATCATGCCACTGCTACTATAATATAGAATAAGTTTTAATATTTATATTGGAAAGTGCTTGTTGTAGTTATTGTATTGTACTCCTAAAGGTTGTATATTATGTGATGTCATGGCCTATGGCTGGTACAATAAACCATTCATTCACTGGGCTAGGTGGATTAAAGAATCAAAGAATCAAAGAGTTGGAAGAGACCTCATGGGCCATCCAGTCCAACCCCCTGCCAAGAAGCAGGAATATTGCATTCAAATCACCCCTGACAGATGGCCATCCACCCTCTGTTTAAAAGCTTTCAAAGAAGGAGCCTCCACCACACTCCGGGGCAGAGAGTTCCACTGCTAAACGGCTCTCACAGTCAGGAAGTTCTTCCTCATGTTCAGATGGAATCTCCTTTCTTGTAGTTTGAAGCCATAGTTCCTCGTCCTAGTCTCCAGGGAAGCAGAAAACAAGCTTGCTCCCTCCTCCCTGTGGCTTCCTCTCACATATTTATACATGGCTATCATATCTCCTCTTAATGGTGTGCCTCAAGAAAAGAGAGATTCCTAGGTTCCTAATACAATGTGGGACATGATGAATAAAACAATGCAACATAAAATAATAAAGCAACAATACTCTATGATACATTATATTCACCAGAAGGCAATAGTACACATTTTACACCAAGGAAGTAAATAAAAAGTGAGCTGCTGTCAGGAAGATTGCAATGCCTTTGATAGACAGCCAAGTCTTACTGGGAGGCAAGAGAGACCAGTGTTAGAAGATGGTGGACCTCCAAGGAGGAGCCCATTCCTAAAATCAAGCAGAGGCACCATCTGTGAATGAAGCTCTGCTTATCCAGGGTGCATCTACCTGATATTTTGATACTTTGGACCCACAGCCAATTCCAAAAAATAAATTTTCCCATAGTATAACTCCACAAAATGGGAACCTGGCTCTCCAGTGGGAGGAGGTATCCAACTGGTAAAACATGGGAAGAGTTGCTCACAGATTCCACAACATATCATTCCTACATCAGTGACATTGGAGCATGGGCGTGGAGACTCTTGCCTCCGTTGGATATTTTGGCATGAGACAGAGCCAAGGATGGTGTCACTCAAGCAATCCCTGGATCAACTATTTAATGGCTAGCTATACTGCTCAGAAACATTTCCTTTTCCTCAAAAGCTGACCCGAGAGGCTGGAAAGCGGACATTAATAATTTCCTAGCAGCAGCAAGTGTGAGTATTGTATAGCATTTATTTTATAAACTATGGATCCACGCAGGGATTAACAGTAAAGAGTTAATGTTTTGCTCCAGGCTGCCATCAAGAATCCAACCTGAGTAAGTGTGTTTTAAATGTAATTATACTTCTGATATTAGTAACAGTATCCAATGCATATTTACTCAGACGTATACCCAGCAATGTCCATACACCCTGAAAAAGCTGCTTACTCTGGCTACAGACCTGTGGAAAGTCAACCAGACCAAGACATTTTGCTGCCTGAATTAAAGGGGAAGTTGATATTCCTTTTGTATTCCATGCACAGTAGCTGGCAATTGGGTATTGCTTCAAAACTGGCAATGAGGGGAGGTCCCCTCTACATTGGAGGGGAGCAGGCTAGTTTAGGAGAGTGTGCTGGGTGGCAAGCGAAGCCCCCTTCTATACTAAGCAGGATCTATTCTCAGAAACCTGGTTTCCTTTTATTATACACTAGCCGTCCCCTGCCACACATTGCTGTGGCCCACATGAGGGTTCTGTGTGGGAAGCTTGGCCCAATTCTATCGTTGGTGGTGTTCAGAATGCTCTGTGATTGTAGGCAAACTATAAATCCCAGCAACTACAACTCCCAAATGTCAAGATTCTATTTTCCCCAAACTCC
Source organism: Anolis sagrei (assembly GCF_037176765.1). NCBI lineage: Eukaryota > Metazoa > Chordata > Lepidosauria > Squamata > Anolidae > Anolis > Anolis sagrei. Next base: position 168,265,135 of record NC_090021.1, on the reverse strand, counting down.
ACCAGTGTTCACATTTGGGCATATTGAGTATTCTTGTAGAGTTTGGTCCAGATCCATTGTTTGAGTCCACAGTGATCTTTGGATGTAGGTGAACTACAACTCCAAAACCAAAGGACACTGCCCACCAAACCCTTCCAGTATTTTCCGTTGGTCATGGGAGAACTGTATCCCAAGTTTGGTTCAATTCCATCGTTGGTGGGGTTCAGAATGTTCTTTGATTGTAGGTGAACTATAAATCCCAGCAACTACAACTCCCAAATGACAAAATCATATATATATATATATATATTTAGTGAAGGGCATACATTGGGTTGTTAGGTGTCTTATGTCCAAATCTGGTGTCAATTCATCCAGCGGTTTTTGAGTTATGTTAATCCCACAAACAAACATTACATTTTTATTTATATAGAAGACTTTAATGCAGAATCTACAGCTTAGTACTATGTTCAAACCTATTTCTAGAAGGTATAATGGTTAGTAATGAAACATTAATCACCTGCCATTATGTGACTATGACAAAATTAAAACTTTTATATTGAATATATATATATATGGTTAGACAACTGTTTCCATTTCTGAACACAACTCTGATGAAGAGTTGATATTTTTGTTTTAGTATATTTCTAAAGTAAAATAGAAGAACTTACAGACTTCTGATGAAATTGACAACTGGTGCATCTACACTGTTGAATTAATGCAGATTGACACCACTTTAACTGCCGTGGCACAATGCTATGAAATCATAGGAGTTATAGTTTTGCAAAGTCTTTAGACTTCTCTGCCAAATAGTACTAGTGATTCACCAAATGATAACCCTCTGGATTCCACAGCATTGAACAATGGCAGTCGAAGTGGTGCCAAACCACATTAATTCTTCAGTGTAGGTGCACCAAAACCTGGATGGTGAAATATTGTTCCAAAAGGGTAGAAAAGAATATATTCTAGTCACAGATGAATTAGAAATCAAGGTACAAATCCCCTTTAGCATTAAAACTGATTTCAGGTCAAAAGATGGTGACTCAGCTTCCCCTCCAAGGTAATTTCTCCACCTGTGTGGAAAAGTAAGAAGAATAAAGTAAAAACAAATGACTCAAGCAAGTAATCTTGCTCAAGATCTGCCATCCAGCTGACTTTCACCATCATAAATGTGAAATGTCACGAACCTCTCTATTTCCCTGCATGTTCTGGCCCCGAATCTTGGATGGCTTTATCTTTCAAGACACTAAGAGCACACACAAACACAAGACATCAGTGCTTTTTTTGTTGGTTCACTAAAACAATTACATTTTGGAACAAAGCCCATCAAGATATGCTGATCTCTTGTTGATTTTCACCAAAAGTTGACAGATGCTAAACTCGGAAGCCTGGGTGTTTGCATGCCTCTAAGGCAGTGCTTCTCAACCTTCCTAATGCCGCGACCCCTTAATACAGTTCTTCATGTTGTGTGCTACTTCATAACTGTAATTTTGCTACTGTTATGAATCGTAATGTAAATATCTGGTATTTTCATTCACTGAACCAATTTGGCACAAATACCTGATATATCCAGATTTGAATACTGGGGTGGGGGAATTGATTTTGTCATTTGGGAGTTGTAGTTGCTGGGATTTATAGTTAACCTACAATCAAAGAGCATTCTGAACTCCACCAACGATGGAATTGAGCCAAACTTGGCACAAAGAACTCCCATGACCAACAGAAAATACTGAAAGGGTTTAGTGGGCATTGACCTTGAGTTTTGGAGTTGTAGATCACCTACATCCAGAGAGCATTGTGGACTCGAACAATGATTGATCTGGACCAAACTTGGTACGAATACTTAATATGCCCAAATGTGAACACTGGTGGAGTTTGGGGAAAATAGATCTTGCCATTTGGCAGTTGTGGTTGCTGGGATTTATAGTTCACCTACAATCAAAGAGCATTCTGAACCCTACCAACAATAGAATTGGGCCAAGCTTCCCACACAGAACCCTCATGCCTTGAAGGGACTTGCTGGCACAAACCTTCCTCTAGCCTTGCATGCTCTCCCTCACCCACACATGTGCACCACGCTGCCATGCGCAAAGCATGCCTGCTCTCTCCTCCCTGCTTGGAGTCTCAGAAACAGCCTTCCCCTTGGCTGAGAGGCTGGCCAATTCAGATCAAGGGTGACACCCCCCCCCCCCAAGGACTCTGTAAAAGATAGTTCAAAATCAGGGAATTCATAGTTTTGCTAAGGACACCAGGCTGGAATGATCCCATAACCCCCTATCTCTCCTCCATGTGGAAACCTAAGTTTTTTTCCATGGCCCCATGGCCCCACATGGCAATGCCTCTGTAACCCAAACTTTATGAACTTTTTCCAACTTCTAAAAACCTTTGGGAACTTTTATCAACTTTTGAGGACTTTTAAGACCTTTAGGAACTTCCATGGACTCTTTGTCAAATCCATATGCACTGTGAACCCTTATGAACTCTTTTTATCAACTTTCCCAAACTTATATGAACTTCAGTGGACTTTGGGGGGCTGGCGTGACTTTCCTTTAGACCCTGAATGATTCCCCCTCTCTTCCTATGAATTCCTTGTATGTTTCCTTTCCCCATACCATTATATATGTGAGTATGTCTGTATTTTAAAAAATGAAGGAATAGATGCAGACGAAATGTCAGGAGAGAATGCCTCTAGCACATGACCATATAGCCTGAAAAAACCTACAACAACCCAGTGATTCCAGCCATTAAAGCCTTCGACAATACATTTTACTGTTTTCCCATCTATTGAAGACTGTTAGGGTGCCTCCTAAAGGCACTTGACTGACTTCTGTTGGAAACTCTATGTTGACCTCAAATCTGGATTTAGGAATGAGGCATTGTACAGACTCTTGTCCAATGTTAGAGGTCAGCTCAGAGGTGATTGCACATGTCAAGAGTCAGTAAATCCACACTAGGATCCCATAACTTTATGGGAGCTTTCCAAGGTGCTGGAAAGGGACAGGTTCAGCACCATGGCTTTAAAGTGTGAATTAAAACTTGAAGTGGGTCTGCAACATAGAAACCGGAGCCCCCGGTGGCCCAGTTGGTTAAACCCTTGTGCTGGCAGGACTGAAGACTGACAGGTTGCAGGTTCGAATCTGGGGAGAGCGTGGATGAGCTCCCTCTGTCAGCTCCTGCTCTCCATGCAGGGACATGAGAGAAGCCTCCCACAAGGATGGTAAAACATCAAAAACATCCTGGCATCCCCTGGGCAATGTCCTTGCAGACAGCCAATTCTCTCACACCAGAAGCGACTTGCAGTTTCTCAAGTCGCTCCTGACACACACACACATAACATAGAAACCATCAGCTACATCTAGGTCTCTTTATATTTTTAAGAAGGACGCTAACACTGAGTTCTTCTATGCTTTGCTTCTATGTATTTGGGCATTGTTTGTCAATGTCCACACATTAACTTTAAAGCATGAATGTTTAAGAGAATCTGCAGGCCACTTACCCAAAATAATCATGTTATAATCGGGGGACCAAATGCAAACAAGCAGTGGTCAGAGGCATATGTTGGAAGAACAGCTGTGCTACTATAATAATTCTACACCATTTGAAAGAGTCCCTTTGGGGCTATTTTTCCCTATCCATAATTGTAAGTATCCTGTAACACCCACCCAAAGGCCTGCTATGCCAAAGCAGAAGGGGAGAATAAAAAAACAAGACTTTTCTAGGAAAGACAGATATTGATGCACTGTTTAAATCCTGGAACTTTGTTACTGCCATGGCCTCAACACTCTTTGCAGGTATGTTTGCACTGTTTTTCCCTGGCATTGCATGTCTTAAGACTGAGTTGTGAATCGCAATTGAGTGCTTGACTGCAGAACTATTTGCCAATTTGTGTAGCTTGATCTGTGTCCATTAAATAAGGTAAAGGCAGCTTGAGGATACAGACTGATTTAAACAAATTTGTTTGGAGAAAATTAGCTATCAGAAGTAATAAGGTATTTAGTTTCAAGAGCACTCACACTCTCCATTTCATGGAGGTCCTCTGTGGTTTTGGATAGACGCTTACGGAACATTCCTTCTGTTTTGAATCACTGAATAAATGGGGGAGTTGGTTGTGGAAGATGTTCCTCATTATTTGTTGAAGTGTGGTATCTAGAAAAGCTATAAATATTTTGGAGCCTGTTGGTACTTTGTTGTTGTTCATTCGTTCAGTCGTCTCCGACTCTTCGTGACCTCATGGACCAGCCCACGCCAGAGCTCCCTGTCGGCCGTTACCACCCCCAGCTCCCTCAAGGTCAGTCCAGTCACTTCAAGGATGCCATCCATCCATCTTGTCCTTGGTCGGCCCCTCTTCCTTTTGCCTTCCACTTTCCCCAGCATAATTGTCTTCTCTAGGCTTTCCTGTCTCCTCATGATGTGACCAAAGTACTTCAACTTTGTCTCTAGTATCTTTCCCTCCAGTGAGCAGTCGGGCTTTATTTCCTGGAGGATGGACTGGTTGGATCTTCTCGCAGTCCAAGGCACTCTCAGAACTTTCCTCCAACACCACAGCTCAAAAGCATCGATCTTCCTTCGCTCAGCCTTCCCTAAGGTCCAGCTCTCACATCCGTAGGTTACTACAGGGAATACCATGGCTTTGACTAGGCGGATCTTTGTTGCCAATCTGATGTCTCTACTCTTTACTATTTTATCGAGATTGGACATTGCTCTCCTCCCAAGAAGGAAGCGTCTTCTGATTTCCTGGCTACAGTCTGCATCTGCAGTAATCTTTGCACCTAGAAATACAAAGTCTGTCACGGCCTCCACGGTTTCTCCCTCTATTTTCCAGTTGTCAATCATTCTTGTTGCCATAATCTTGGTTTTTTTGACGTTTAGCTGCAACCCGGCTTTTGCGCTTTCTTCTTTCACCTTGATTAGGAGGCTCCTCAGCTCCTCCTCGCTTTCGGCCATCAGAGTGGTGTCATCTGCATATCTGAGGTTGTTAATGTTTCTTCCAGCAATTTTCACCCCAGCTTTGCATGTGTCTATTGGTACTAGGTACTAGGTGTTGGTACTAGGTACTAGTTAAATCATCAAAGTGCTACTTCTTCAATAGGCAGCACAGCTGAGAATGTAACTGGAAATATTGCTTTGCATATTTTTCTAAGCAGGCATTGGACATGATCTTGCATTGCAGGCACAGAGTGTATTGTCCCACATTATCATCTCAACAATTTCATTTTCTTGCCTCTTGACTAGTGAATTGCAGTGGTTATTTATTTATCATGTCAGGAGCAAACCAAACAGTTGTATTGCATTTTTTAAACAAACAAACAAACCACAAAGTTTGCAAGCTTGGTAGTTGATTAAATGTCCTTTGACCAGTAGCTGGCCACTTGGAGTGCCTCTGGTATTACTATAAGAAGGTCCTCCATTGTGCATGTGGCAGGGCTCAGGTTGCATTGCAGCAGGTGGTCAGTGGTTTGCTCCTCTCCACACTCGCATGTCATGGATTCCACTTTGTAGCCCCATTTCTGAAGGTTGGCTCTGCATCTTGTGGTGCCAGAGCGCAGTCTGTTCAGCGCCTTCCAAGTCGCCCAGTTTTCTGTGTGCCCAGGAGGGAGTCTCTCATTTGGTATCAGCCATTGGTTGAGGTTCTGGGTTTAAGCCTGCCACTTTTGGACTCTTGCTTGCTGAGGTGTTCCAGAGAGTGTCTCTGTAGATCTTAGAAAACTATTTCTTGATTTAAGTTGATTTAAATTGCAGTGGTGATGGAAGGTGATCCCCATGTCTTGGTCACTTCCCTCCCTCTCCCTTGTCTATTTAATGGTCAAAGCAGTGCTCTATTGCAGGGGTCCTCAAACTTTTAAAACAGAGGGCCAGGTCACAGTCTCTCAAACTGTTGGAGGACCGGATTATAATTTGAAAAAATATGAATGAATTCCTATGCACACTGCACATATCTTATTTGTAGTGCAAAAACCACTTAAAAACAATACAATGACTAAAATGAAGAACAATTTTAACAAATATAAACTTATTAGTATTTCAATGGGAAGTGTGGGCCTGCTTTTGGCTGATGAGATAGAATTGTTGTGCTTTCAAGTCGTTTCAGACTTAGGTTGACGCTGAGTGAGGGCCGGGTAAATGACCTTGGAGGGCCGTATCTGGCCCCAGGGCCTTAGTTTGAGGCCCCCTGCTCTATTGGCTTGGTGGCTGCACAAAGGGTTCAAGGGTAATCTCTCACAAACTCTCTAAAGCAGGCATGGGGAACCTTCGGCCCTCCAGGTGTGGTGGACTTCAACTCCCACAATTCCTTGAGGCCAAGGTAAGCCTTTGGGGCAAATGCCGAGCCTCAAGGAATTGTGGGAGTTGAAGTCCACCACACCTGGAGGGCCGAAGGTTCCTGACCCCTGCTCTAAAGCAAAACATATATGCATATAACCTCATTTATGGACCCACCACCAAAGCTCTATCCTTGGAAGACAGTCCTATTCAGCCATGAGTGACCACCTATGGCAGGCATGGGCAAACTTTGGCCCTCCAGGTGTTTTGGACTTCAACTCCCAGAATTCCTAACAGCCTACTGGCTGTTAGGAATTGTGGGAGTTGAAGTCCAAAACACCTGGAGGGCCAAAGTTTGCCCATGCCTGACCTATAGAATCAACAATGTCAGAAATGAGGATCTATAGACCACCTCAGATGTGAAGAGAAACAAACCATCATCACATTATGCATGCTTGTGTCACTAACAGGATTCCAGGTGGTACAGTAGGTTTCGCTTTTTATTTCCAACTGAAGATGGATATTAGCCTTGTGTGTCTTCAAGTCATTTCTGATTGATGGCAACCCTAAGGCCATAGGAGAAAACTTCATATAAACCAATGACCTTATCACATTGATATCAAGATATGCCATGTATCATGTTGAGGCATGGGGTATGGAGAACCTATCAATCCACATCTTGAATCGCCTGACTTACCTGGAAGCCTATCCCATAGAGAGAAAGACCCACCACCCAGCTTCCCCCCATTATTTCAAAGATAGCAGAGGAAGCTGCCACCATGTACACCACTTCCTCTCCCCTTTCACCACGGACCCTGCATCGTGCCATTGGTTCTGTGGCAAAATGGGAGAGTAAGCGGCGTACAACAGGGAAGTTGCCCCATCTGATGGGATTGCAAGGTGGTTGTGTTACAAGAAGCAATAACCTAGTTGAATGAGATGAGGCATAGGTCTCATAAATGGAGGCCACATTACCAATTGTACAGTTGGGTAAAGTGAGATAGCTCCTTTACACAGCATATTTGAAGTGTCAGAAAATTAGGATTTATTTTTTATTATTATATTTTTACTGCCAGATATGAACAGAGATTCTTGTCTTGGACTAGTCCTATAAGATATTCAATATGGGCATTATTTGCTCAGTTTGGAGATGGAAGCTCACAGTATTCCTGGTGATGGTTGGTGGCTTTCATGACAGTGGTGCAGTTATTCTTCTTTGGGTTTTAGTTCAAACTTCATTGACAGTAACTGAGGTGCAGATCTCCACCAGCACTGGGTGATATGGAAGTGTGCTTAAATATGTAAGCTCTGCGAGTGCAGCTTTTTTCCAAATGAAGCAGAGAGTGTTTGAGGACTGGGATATCCATAGGGATACCAAGGTGCTTGTTTATAAAGCTATTGTCTTCCCAATCCTGCTTTATGCCTGCAAGACGTGGACTGTCTACAGATGCCACATGCAACTCCTGGAATGATTCCATCAGTGCTGCCTCCAGAAAATCCTGCAAATCTCTTGGGAAAACAAGCAGACAAATGTCAACATGCTGGAAGAAGCAAAGACCATCAGCATTGAAGTGGTGGTCCTCCACCATCAACTCCGCTGGACCGGCCACGTTGTCTGGATGCCTGACTACCATCTCCCAAAGCAGTTGCTCTACTCCAAACTCAAGAACGGAAAATGGAAGAGACTTAAAGATGGGCTCAAAGCCAACCTTAAAAACTCTGGCATAGACACTGGGAAGCCCTGGCCCTTGAACGCTCCAGCTGGAGGTCAGCTGTGACCAGCAGCGCTGTAGAATTTGAAGAGGCACGAATGGAGGGCGAAAGAGAGAAACGTGCCAAGAGGAAGGCGCATCAAGCCAACTCCAACTGGGACCGCCTTCCATCTGGAAACCAATCCCCTCACTGCGGAAGAAGAAGCAGATCAAGAATAGGGCTCTACAGTCACCTACGGACACACCAGTACACTGATCTTGGAAGACTATCTTACTCTGACAATGAGGAATCACCTAAGTGAAGTGATATGTCTTCAAGTTGCCTGTCAACTTATGGCAACCCCATGAATTTTATAGGGTTTTCTCGGAAAAGAATACTCAGATGTAGTTTTGCTTGTTCTTTCCTACAGAAGTGCCGTATCTTAAGGGGAAACTATGTCAATTAACCCTGAGGTAATGAGGTCCTAGCTGTCATTGATTCAGGAAGGAAAAGAATGTAACCTTCATTTAACCTTCTAGACATTTTGGTTTAACTCCCATATGTTCTTTGAAACATAAAAGCTTCCCAAGCTCCCATATCCGTCTGAGTCCCTCACCCTTCAGCCCTAATTGTGTCGGGCGGATGCTATAGTAGATAGCACGCTTGCACTGTTTCCTCTTCAATGCAAACACTGGTGTGGTGATTCATCTACGTGACAAATATTTTCTTACTCTTCTTGCAGGAGTATAAACACTAAAAAAAACAAACTTCCCATATTGCCAAGGGAGTATTTCCACTTTCTCTGCTGTTTCAGACAAATGCAGCATTATTCCTCTCTTTGGTGTCCTTTGAAAGAAGAAAGAGACATAGTAAATCTCACAACAGAAGGAAAACCTAATATTTTCTCTACATGTGCCTACAGATTTAGGAGAGATCGTCAAGCACAAGGTACATTTTTTAATTCAGGAGAATTAAACTGGTAAGTGGTGTTCTCTCTCTCCTGCCTTCATGTATTTTTTATCGTTTTGGCTTGTCTTAATGCATGCATTCCCGTGTACGTACACTCTCTCTTTCGGCTAATAATAACCTTTACAAAGTGTGGTTTGCTTGTGCGTGCCAGAAAGGAAGGTCGAATTCTGAAGTGGTAGAGTTCACAATACTGATTCAGGCCACATATTTTCTGTATACATATTTTAGTGAGGAAGGACAGCAAGTGAGAAGAGTCTCTCGCACACAAATCTTTCTCGGTTGGAAGCCTCTATTGCAGAGTTTTCCAAACTCTGGGTTGCAACACATTAGCTGCAGTGTGCAGGTGTGTGGTGTGGACATAATGAGAAACCACTCAGTCTATATGAAATAAGCAATAAATCATTTATGTTTTTAAAAACACATGCAAGTTTTTCATGAGATACCTTGTGTCCTCATACATTACTTTATTGGAGTTTATGTGTTTGTCTGTATCTCTGGTTTGCTAGTAAAAGAAGAAGGTTTTATTGAATAAGGCTTTTAAGATCAGGTCAGAGAGTGCTGTTGTTTTTAGCTTATAATATGTTTTTATTGATTTTAACTGGATTTTTTTTGATACCAATGATGTTGAATTCTGTCTTAAAGTTTGTATATTTGTAGATTTTTAATTGTATTGAAATGCTTTTAATGTAAGTGGCTTTAAGTCCCCTTGTGGAGAGAAAAAGTGGGGTATAAATAAACATAAACATAATAAGTAACAAAATTGGAAAAAAATCCGTTCCTGGTTTGAAAGTGTTATTTCTTGTTTAATTGAGTGGTACTTACTTTGAAAGTAGTTGTTCTACCCCAGTCAGGCCCGTAGCCAGGATTTCGTTTCGGGGGGGGGGCTGAATTTTTTTTCAGGGGGGGTTTCGGGGGGGGGGGGGCTGAGTTTCGGGGGGGGGGCTGAGTCTGAGTGAAAGAGGGTCTAGCCTAGCAAACCTTTTGTATCATTACCCCAATACCCCCATGCATATGGGATATATTGAGTATGGTGATCAGATCATGATATGAATAAACATAACAGTTTAAATAATGCACCAATAAGGCCTTTTCGCGAACCACCATGAAAATTTCGGGGGGGGGGGGGGCTGAAGCCCCCCAAGCCCCCCCCCCCCTGGCTACATGCCTGACCCCAGAAACTTCATTTTTGTGCCTAACATAAACTATGTTGAATATATTGAACTTGTTGAGATGTTAATTTTAAAACTACAGCAAAATGTGTTGTGGGATGTTCCGAAAAAAACCAAGTTCTTGCAGTTTAATAACCTTTTCCCATGTTTTTATGATAGATACCAATTAGGAAATTATGTTTATAACCCAGGAACAAAAATCATGTTACATAGTGTAATTATAAGAATACTGAATTACTGTGTCACAAAATGATGCATGTCTAAAAATGGTGTGTCTCCAACATGAAATATTTGGAAAGCTCTCCCTTATTGGCTTAGAGTGTCTTCTATGGAAGAAAGAGAACTCAAAAGCAAGCCTGGTGGATTTGAGAGAAGAAAAAAATCAAGACTTCTGTTGAGGACATGTATACTTTACTTATTTAGGCGATCCCTCGTTTTCCAAGGAGGATTGTCTTCCAATATTCTTGTGGGTCCGTATGTGGCCGTGGAGCCCTATTCTTGCTCTGCATCTTCTTCCGCAGTGAGGGCATTGGTTTCCAGGTGAAAGGCGGTCTCGGTCGGGGTTGGCTTGACGCGCCTTCCTCTTGGCATGCTTCTCCCTTTCACCCTCCATTCGTGCCTCTTCAAATTCTGCAGCACTGCTGGTCACAGCTGACCTCCAGCTGGAGCGGTCAAGGGCCAGGGATTCCCAGTTCTCAGTGTCTATACCTGAGTTTTTAAGGTTGGCTTTGAGCCCATCTTTAAACCTCTTTTCCTGCCCACCAACATTCCATTTTCCGTTCTTGAGTTCGGAATAGAGCAACTGCTTTGGGAGACGGTGGTTGGGCATCCGGAGAATGTGGCTGGTCCAGCGGAGTTGATGGTGGAGGACCATCACTTCAATGCTGGTGGTCTTTGCTTCTTCTAGCATGCTGACGTTTGTCTACTTGTCTTCCCAAGAGATTTGCAGGATTTTCCGGAGGCAGAGCTGATGGAATCGTTCCAGGAGTTGCATGTGATGTCTGTAGATAGTCCACGTTTCACAGGCATATAGCAGGGTTGGGAGGACAATAGCTCTATAAACAAGCACCTTGGTATCCCTATGGATGTCCCGGTCCTCAAACACTCTGTGCTTCATTCGGAAAAATGCTGCGCTCGCAGAGCTCAGGCAGTGTTGTATTTCGGTGTCGATGTTGACTTTGGTGGAGAGATGGCTGCCAAGGTAGCGGAAATGATCGACATTTTCTAATGTTACACCATTAAGCTGTATCACTGGCACTGGAGAGGAGTTGTAATGGTGAGGATATGTATAACACACAAGCAATAGTCACGGTCTCAGGGTGAGGCCCTGATATTCCTTACTAGAGCAAATAAACCTGATTCTTTTTCATTAACTTTACTGAACCAATGGGAGAGCCAGCACAATATGTTAGTTTGAGTGTTGGACTAGGAATCTGGAGAACAAAGCTTGAACCCCAGCTCAGCCATGTACATTTTGGAAAGGCATGACCTGTTAAGAGATCATAACCTTTTCAAAAACCAGGAATCTCCATTGCCTTTTGGATGTGTGACCCTTTTGGAGATTAATTGGCATTCACGCTATTTGGAATAATCATAACCTTTTGCAAAGTATGATCTTCCTAAGAAGAGTTAAATACTTGTTTGAGTGAATCTTCTCCTTAGTGGTAAATATAATAATAATAATAATAATAATAATAATAATAATAATCTTTATTTGTACCCTGCCACCATCTCCCCAATGGGGACACAGGGCGGCTAACATGAGACCAAGCCCAGAAATAATACAACAAAATAATATACAAAACAATAGAAAATTGAACACAACAAAATACATAATGCAACAAAATAAAATAGACAATGCAAAATAACATAATAAAATCAATCACAAAGGGTGGGCCAAATGTGCAGGATAACATCTTAAAAATGTTAAAACCGGGTGAGATAGGAAGTAGAAAAGGTGTATTTGTAAAGGAGGAGCCCGAGACAGAGGAGCAGTGGGGCTTGGGCTTCATTAGGGATAGGGGAAAGTGCATCGTGTAAACAAACTATAGATGGAAACTAACAAAAAATTGGTTGGATGGTCACTCTCCGAAGGTACATCGGAAAAGCCAAGTTTTTAGCTCTTTCTTAAAAGCTGCTAGGGTGCACTAGTATCCATGCAAGGCTAATTAGGCTTCTCAATTGTTGGACTGATATGCTTGGTCATCTCTCTGAACTGTATTGTTGAAGGTTTTCATGGCTGGAATCACTGGGTTGTTGTAGGTTTTTTCGGGCTATATGGCCATGTTCTAGAGGCATTCTCTCCTGACGTTTCACCTGCATCTATGGCAAGCATCCTCAGAGGTAGTGAGGTCTGTTGGAACTAGGAAAGTGGGTTTATATATCTGTGGAATGACCAGGGTGGGACAAAGAACTCTTGTCTGTTGGAGCTAGGTGTGAATGTTTTAACTGACCACCTTGATTAGCATTTGATGGCCTGGCAGTGCCTAGGGCAATCTTTTGTTGAGAGGTGATTAGATGTCCTTGTTTGTTTCCTCTGTGTTGTTTTGCTGTTGTAATTTTAGAGTTTTCAAATACTGGTAGCTAGATTTTGTTCATTTTCATGGTTTCCTCCTTTCTGTTGAAATTGTCCACATGCTTGTGGATTTCAATGGCTTCTCTCTCTGAACTGTTTCAATGGCTTCTCTCCCCGAAATTTTCATGGTGGTCCGCAAGAAGGCCTCACTGGTACATTATTTAAACTGTTATGTTTATTCATATCATGATCTGATCACCATGCTCAATATATCTCATATGCATGGGGGTATTGGGGTAACGATACAAAAGGTTTGCTAGGGTAGACCCTCTTTCACTCAGACTCAGCCCCCCCCCCCGAATCAAAATCAGCTCCCCCCGAAACAAAATCCTGGCTACGGGTCTGCTTCAGGCAACAGATTTTGTCTATTGTGAAAAGGCAACCAAGCGTTTGTTATTTAATTGGTTGTCACTGCATTTTTTTTTTACTGCCAGGGAGTGCTGAGAGAAGACTGTGGGATGTTCTGCCTCCTGTGACAGAGAGCGTTGGCAGACGCTGGGCACTCTTCGCATTGCCGTGTGCTGGGAGATGCCATATGCTGTTCTCCCCAAGACAGCAAAGTGTCCCAGGACTGCCCTGATAAAGTGGAATTTCACAACCTTCACAGCATATCTAGGTCATGCTTGTGGTTAAATAATCAAAGCCCAGAGGGGTGGAAAAAAACAACAAAGGCAATTGGCATTAGCAGTGATAATATTCAATTCCTACTCCATCCATCATGGTTGTCCCTGAACTCAGCCTTGGTCCCCCACCCAAACTCTGGCTGCCAACCAAAGGCTTTCTCCCCAGTGGCGGCCTCTCCCACTTTCAAAACATTTTTTGGCTCCATCATCATTTTTGTGGCATAATGTTGGCTTCGGTCATTCTCCATTCTGTATACTACTTCAACTAAACAGCTGAATGACAGATATGCCCACCATTTCTATCTCATATGGTATTACACTGTGTAACACGATTGTTGTTCCTGGGTTATAAATGTCATTTCCTAATCACTGCTATCATAAAAACATGGGAAAAGTTTATTAAACTGCAAAAGCTTTATTTTTGTGAGACATCCTGTAGCACATTTTACTAGTTTTTCAGTGAATATCTCATTGAGTCTCAACCAATTCAACCTAGTTTGGGGCAGTCACAAAAATGAAGTTTCTGGGGTATAACAACTACTTTCAGACTAAGTACCACACAATTAAACAGGAAATAACACTTTCAAACCAGGAACAGAATTCTGTTTCTTGGTCTAAATTAGATCCCTTTTGTGGCCTTCTTTATTAGGACAGGTTTGTGTTGAAATTAACAACAACAACAACAACAACAACAACAACATCCAGTGTGCCTTCCCAGAATAAGGAAAACTCTTAGCAATATGTCCTCAAATGCACTTTAATATTGATTTAGGATTGTCTGCGCGCCCTCATCTTTCTCTGAAAACCCTATTGTAGTTTACTTTACCTTGTTCATGTCCATTATTTTAAATTTTAATTATTACATTTGGCCCGGCCATAGGTTTTTAAATGCTGTATGTTATTATTGTTATTGTTTATTGCTTATTGTGTATTTTTATAAAAAGTATCCTAGGGTGAATGATCAGGGACGGACTCATGCGTCGCTGAACTCCCACATTTTGCTTTCACCGTTTGGGCTTTAAAACATGTTGAATCCTAACCACAAGCCCTTGGGATGCAGAAATAAGACACAGTGTTCACTCAAACCCAGAAAGCATCTTGATGTTCTTGAAGCCTTGCCAACTCTTGGACCTCTTCCAAGTTCTAGAAGTCCTTTCCTTTCGTGATGACCTTTTCCGTCTGGGATTGTATGTCAATAGCACGGGGCCTTTATTGAATTTCCTATAACTTAGTTTAAAAACTTTCTGATATCAATAAAACCTCTTAAGCAAATTAGGCCATGAATTTGATTAAAATGCACTGCAGTGTCACTGATCCCAGTGAGGCTTGCCCCTAAGTAGGCATGCTTAATATCAAAAGCTTATAGTGTTATCGTAACGTGGTGTTATGGTGGCTAGACTGGTATGAGATCTGCTACCAAAGAAGCTTAGTCTCTGCCATTTGGACAAATTATTGCCTCCAAATATCTCTTGGGACAATGAAGCTAAGACTTCCAATCTCATCAAACGTGCTGCTGGAATTACCATGGATCTTAACTATTCCAGTGGTGCCCATCAAGGGATGTGGAGAACCAGATGCCCCATGCCCTGCATCGCCTGAAACACCAGTTGCCCCATTCCATGAGGGGAAGTGTCAGCCACCTGACTTCCCCCTGTTGAAGTCAATGTAACATGGGAGTCCTCTTGTGTTGCCACTGCGGCGGCATGCACTGGTTGAACTTCTCTTTTATGACGGAGCCCCACCTGAAGTTGTAGTGCAACATGGGATGGGAACCGGTGGGCCCTGTCTCAAAAGAGAAGGTGAACTGGCTTATGCCACCAAATTCACCCCTATCTGATGAGGTCATAACACATATCAGATAATAAAGCAGCTTCACTGGATATGTTGGCTGTCCTCCCCATTAAAGGGGCAATTGTTGTTGCCTAGGGCTGGTTTGATGGAGGACAGATCACTGAAGTTGGACATTAGTGCAGGAATTGAGAAGTTCTTAAGTGACCCCAAGTATATAAAATGAGTATAAAAAACAAATATTTACTGAAAACAAATCAACATTTGCAAGGTTTGCTAAAAAGGTTGACTTTCCTGTTTATGAAGTACAGCTGAAGCATCTTCTGCAGCATCCAGTGTAACACTATACACTCTAAAACTTTCACTAGGGACCTCATCAGATGCAGGGTCCCTTCAGTTTCTATGTGTTGTTGTTCATTTGTTCAGTCGTCTCCGATTCTTCGTGACCTCATGGACCAGCCCACGCCAAAGCTCCCTGTCGGCCGTCACCACCCCCAGCTCCTTCAAGGTCAGTCCAGTCACTTCAAAGATGCCATCCATCCATCTTGCCCTTGGTCGGCCCCTCTTCCTTTTACCTTCCACTTTCCCCAGCATAATTGTCTTCTCTAGGCTTTGCTGTCTCCTCATGATGTGGCCAAAGTACTTCAACTTTGTCTCTACTATCCTTCCCTCCAATGAGCAGTCAGACTTTATATCCTGGAGGATGGACTGGTTGGATCTTCTCGCAGTCCAAGGCACTCTCAGTTTCTATACACTTTGGTTGCCTGTGGTACTTTGTCTTTAAAGTGTATAGAAATGGGAAGATTGTTTATTGGCCTAATAGGTCCTCTAGGTAGGACAACTTTCCTGTTTATGAAGTACAGCTGAAGCATCTTCTGCAGCATCCACTGTAAACACTATACACTCTGCAGAAGTAAATGTTTTTGCTATTATTTACAGTTTCAGGCATCCAGGGGATGTACATCCAGATGATGTATTGTACATTCAAGCTTTTACTCATTACATTACTAGTGTAAAGTGGTTTGCTTCTAGAGTCAAGGCATTAAAGCAGAAGCACGAGTGAACTCCTCAGTAATAGACAAGTGCATCTCTGGTTAAACTGACTGAACCCTTTGCCTTCTGCCCACTGAAGACTCTTCCTAATTTGAAATTACTCATAAATGCAGCTGTTTAGATGATTTCTTCATGTTTATAGTATATTTTAATGACTCATATGGGTGGTAATGTTATTTTTGCAAAGTATACCTCCCCAAGAGAGGGATTACATGCTTAGATCTTGATCCTTGAACAAAAATATGTTTTTAATGTCATGTTTGCAAGGATGCACCTACTTACACCATCCCAGTTGAACACGAACTTATTAGTTTGCTATTAAAGTCTGACTTGAAAGATTTCATCTCTGATTTGGCTAGAAGAAACCCTAAGGGATTGTTCTTGGGTTATCTGTTTTGTTGGATGGTTTGGAGGAACCAAGAAAGGACAAATACTTAGCTGGATACACTTGTTATGGGGTGTTATAGTTACACCAAACTGGTAAACTATCAAAATTGTTCAAATTCTGAAGAATAAATTATTTTTAGAAAATTATTGAAAAAGTTTCATGCAAGAGAATTACTGGTGAGAAAGGGACCACTGAGACACATTTTGAGACTATTCAGAGGAATGGCCACTCTTTAACATTTCTACAATGATCTAACATGGGGGAAACTGACAGTTTTTATCCCATCTTAAAATAAGCACCTTTACCCATTTCTACACAGATCGGGATCTCTGAAGGTGATTGCTCTCCATTTCCAAAAACATCAGTTTCTACATACTTTAAACACATTTTTAAGACGGAGTCCCACAGACAACTGGCAGAAGTAACTTTGTGTCATATGATGGCTTAGTTGGATTCTAGCTTTATAAAATGTTTTCAAAGTCTGTAGAAAGGCGGGGGGGGGGGGGGAAGAGATCTTGCATCTGATAAGGTCCTAAGATATTCTGGAGGAAGCTGCTGCTCACCAAGCCTATTGCAGGCAAGCACAATGTCATGTTCCCCTGGATTATTTTCCTTTCAGTGATGAGGAAGCAGGACTACCTTTGGAAGAGGCACAGCAGATACCTGATAGATAGCCAGAGGTGGCCCTAGATAATTTTCAATGGTAAGCAAACAGTATTTTGCTCCCCCCCCCCCCAACCAATCACTATTTATTTATCGTGTCAGGCAACCAAATAGTTGTATTACATTTTTGACAGAACAAACAAACAAACATACAAAAGGCACAGAGTCTGCAAGCTTGGTAGTTGATTAAATGTCCTTTGACCAGTATCTGGCCACTTGGAGTGCTTCTGGTGTTGCCACAAGAAGGTCCTCCATTGTGCATGTAGCAGGGCTCAGGTTGCATTGCAGCAGGTGGTCTGTAGTTTGCTCTTCTCCACATTCGCATGTTGTGGGTTCCACTTTGTAGCCCCATTTCTGAAGGCTGCATCTCGTGGTGCCAGAGGGCAGTCTGTTCAGCGCCTTCCAAGTCACCCAGTTTTCTGTGTGCCCAGGAGGGAGTCTCTCATTGGGTATCAGCAATGATTGGGTTTGAGCCTGCCACTTTTGGACTCTCGCTTGGTGAGGTGTTCCAGCGAGTGTCTCTGTAGATCTTAGAAAACTATTTCTTGATTTAAGTCATAAACGTGCTGGCTGATGCCCAAACAAGGGATGAGCTGGAGATGTCTCTGCCTTGGTCCTTTCACTATTGGCTGCTACTTCCCGGTGGATGTCAGGTCACTGATATATATTTTCTGTTCGTCGTGGGAGTTCTGTGTGCCATATTTGGTTCAATTCCATCATTGGTGGAGTTCAGAATGCTCTTTGATTGTAGGTAAACTATAGATCCCAGTAACTACAACTCGCATATGTCAAGGTCTATTTTCCCCCAAGAGCGCCCCAAGAGCACCCCTGGGCAAAATCAACTATACTGCAAATGCTTACTTCGCATAATGGGTTGAGCCGCCCCTGTAGATAGCCAAGTCTTCCTTTAGCTGAACAGGTCAGGTTCAGAACAGGAAGGGGATCTGGAGGAGGACCCCCCCCCCCCCCACACACACAGACACATACACACTCAGAGAAAGCTGAAGGAACAGGGGTCTGTTTCAGATCACCTTCTGCAGGTGGAGCAAAAGCCTACAACCATGGTATCAAGAGGCACCAAGGAATGAAACTCTCTTCCTAAATATTGCCCGGGATCAGAGCACTGGCTGAGCATGCCACCAACATCAGAAGACTGCACTCCCAAGCCACTTTGCTAAGTACAACTTCAGCTTCCCCATGAAAAGTGCAAGTCTCCTTAAAAGTTTTACAACTTTGGGTTGTTTAATGACTCCACTTGCAGGACTCCCAAGAGCCCTATCTCTGATTTATGACCTCCTTGACCCTGGACCATTTTGACACTGGATATCTCTTGCTTATGTTACGTTTCTCCATTGGGATGGTTGCACAAGACTGCAAAAAGGATGACAGCAACATAGGGGAACACTGGATGGATTGGGAGGACTCATCCCTCAGCTGTGTGAGAAGTCAAACACCCATTATTTTATTAGATACAGAAAGAGAAAAAAGCATATGAGTTTATTTATTTGTCGTGTCAGGGCAGCCAGTCAATTGTATTACATTTCTAACAGAACAAAACAAACAAACAGACAAAATACAAAATTTGCGAGTTTGGTAGTTGATTAAATGTCCTTTGACCAGTATCTGGCCACTTGGAGTGCCTCTGGTGTTGCTGCAAGGAGGTCCTCCATTGTGCATGTGGCAGGGCTCAGGGTGCATTGCAGTAGGTGGTCAGTGGTTTGCTCTTCTCCACATTCGCATGTCGTGGATTCCACTTTGTGGCCCCATTTCTTGAGGTTGGCTCTGCATCTCGTGGTGCCAGAACACAGTCTGTTCAGCGCCTTCCAAGTCACCCAGTTTTCTGTGTGCCCAGGGGGGAGTCTCTCATTTGGTATCAGCTATTGGTTGAGGTTCTGGGTTTGAGCCTGCCACTTTTGGACTCTCGCTTGCTGAGGTGTTTCAGCAAGTGTATATGTGGATCTTAGAAAACTATTTCTAGATTTAAGTCATTGACGTGCTGGCTGATACCCAAACAGGGGATGAACTGGAGATGTCTCTGCATATGAGTTGGGGTGAGTAGATGTCCAGTCCTCATTTTAAATGATTGGTTGCCTATTTTAAAATGCATTTTCTGATGTGTGTGCGTCCATAATGCCCAAGGACACATAATTAAGGTATACATGCAATTACCAACGTAAGCTTTGTGCATGACACCTGAACACAAAATATATTCAGAAATTTGTGTCAAGTGTTAAGTCATCTCTACGTTCTTCCATCGTGAACAGAACAAAGATGCTAATGTTTCATGCTGAGTGTTATCATCAAAGTTTCGACGATTAATTTGCAAAAAAATTCCCATCAATTATTTCTTTCTGCACAAGCCACTCTTGGCACATGCTGTTCCGAATGCATTTGCATTACATGTTTTGATTTAGTTAGCAATGAAGTTAATTAAACTTAATGAGGCTGAGTGGCATGTGGAAATTCTCAGCAATGTAATTCTGAAGTGCTCAAATAAGATGCACGAAATCCCAAAAGCTTCTTTTGGCTTGAAACCTTGCCATGTTATCATGCTCTTCCCAAGATGCCACATTTATACTTGAGATACAACCTTTGCTTTTAATCCAGGACACTTTGTGGCCTCTGAGCACTCCCAAAGTCTAAAGAAGTCTGTGCTCTGTGCTCATCTCAGAGCAGATCATGTGGTCTGCAGCCCCTCCCACAACTTCGTAGGAAAAACCATAGAGCAAGGAAAGAAAGCTGCATATCAAAACATACATACAATAAGTAAGCAACAGGATTATAGATAAACAATTACTAGAGGAGGATTGAAGAAGGTTGAAATTTCCAACAAATTTATGCAGTGTATTGTTGGAGGCTTTCACGGCCAGAATCACTGGGTCGTTGTAAGTTTTTCAGGCTGTATGGCCATGTTCCAGAGGCATTATCTCCTGATATTTTGCCTGTATCTATGGCAGGTATTCTCAGAGGTTGTGAGTTCTGTCTGCGGAGTGGGTGAGCTCCCGCTGTTAGCCCCAGCTTCTGCGAACTTAGCAATTTGAAAACATGCAAGTGTGAGTAGAGCAATAGGTACCACTCCAGGGGGGAAGTTAGCGGTGCTCCATGCAGTCATGCTGGCCACATGACCTTGGAGGCGTCTACAGACTATTCTGGCTCTTTGGCTTAGAAATTGAAATGAACACCATCCCACAGAGTTGGATGCAACTAGAATTAATGTCAAGGGGAAACATTTACTTTTTTCAGTGTAATTTTGCTATATGGATGGGCCCCAGATCCTTGCTGCAATATCCAGAGCCATGAAGTAATGTGTTCTTTGCAAATTAAAACTTCAATCTACCCAACTTTTAGGCAAAGCCTTAGTTATCATCGCCTTAAATGAAGGTACAGCTCTATTTATGTAAAATGTGTACGCTGGCAGCTTTTCGTATCATAGCATCCAAAAAATTTTCATTGCCATGTTTCTATTTATTTTGATAGGGAATGTATTTATTTATTTATTTATTTACAGCTTTTATATTCCTCCCTTCTCACCCCGCAGGGGACTCAGGGCGGATTACAGTGTACACATATATGGCAAACATTCAATGCCAATTTCAACATACAACATATACAGACATACACAGCGGCTGTTTAACTTTTTTCTGGACGCCAGGGGAGCTGTCGCTTTCATCGTCCATCCGCGACACTGATGAAGCACTTCCGCATTCCCCGTATGCTTCCCTACTGGAATGCTTTGCTGGAGTCTTCTTTATGGCCTCATAAATCAGTTAATTTAGCCTCCCCACACTTTAAGGTGGTACCTTATTTTCCTACTTGACAGATGCAACTGTCTTTCAGGTTGCAAAGATCGACAACAGGCTACACACAATTGGTTGGAAACCCACTCCAACCCGGGCTGGCTTCGAACTCATGACCTTTTGGTCAGAGTGATCTTAATGCAGCTGACACTCAGCCAGCTGCGCCACAATCCCGAGAAATGAGAGTATGCCTTGCTGAACCATTGGCCTAAGTATGAAGGCAGATAGGTGCTCACAGGTTGCTATAAAATCCCCTTGCCAAGCATCATTCTATTAGAATTTGTTTTGATGATCTCACTTTTTTCCTGTGGTTTTCTTTTTATTCCCCCTCCAGTTCCGCATCCTTCAAGGATTCAACCAGGAACGCTGATATCAACTGACAGCCATCATGTCGCTTGAAGATAACTTCACTGAATATTTTGAGAACTATGAAGAAGACAAGGCTCCTGAGTTCTACCTCAGTGGTGCCCAAATTGCCTCGCTTGTGTTGCACAGTGTGGCTTTCCTGCTTGGCGTGCCCGGCAATGCTCTAGTCATCTGGATCATGGGCTTTAAGTGGGACAAGACTGTTACTTCCCTCTGGTTTCTCAACCTGGCCATTGCAGACTTGATCTTTGTCTTATTCCTGCCCCTTTACATTGCATACACGGCCCTGGACTTCCACTGGCCCTTTGGGAAGTGGCTATGCAAAGCAAACTCCTTCATTGCTCTGTTCAACATGTTTGCCAGCGTCTTCTTCTTGACGGCCATCAGCCTCGACCGGTATATCCACTTGATCCACCCAGCTTTCTCATACAGGCACCGCACTCTCAATAACACTCTCCGTCTGATTTTGGCTATCTGGATTTTGGCTGCGCTCATTGGCAGCCCGGCACTGTATTTTCGAGACACACTTACACTACGCAGCAACATCACCATTTGCTACAATAACTTTCACCCATATGACTTTGATCTCATTGTGCTTCGGCACCACATTCTGACCTGGGTGCGGTTCATCTGTGGCTATCTCTTTCCCCTCTTAATCATGATCATTTGTTACTCCCTTCTGGTCATCCGGGTGAAGAAGAGTGCCGTATTGACCTCCAGCAGGCTCTTCTGGACCATTTTGGTTGTTGTGGTGGTTTTCTTCATTTGCTGGACTCCTTACCATATATTTACCATTCTTGAACTTTCAGCTCATCACAGTGACTACTTCCATGACTTGATTCGGGATGCCATTCCGCTTTCTGTTGGCTTTGCTTTTATCAACAGCTGCTTGAACCCCATTCTTTACGTCCTGCTCAGCAAAAAGCTCCAGTTCTGTCCCAGAGTCACTTTTTCGGAATTGGTGAAACACACATTATGGGAAGTCAGTCGTTCCATGACAGTCAGCGAGCAAGCTTGGAACTCCATCAGTCTACAGCCGTGCGAAATCCCAGAGATTGAGGTCTCTTTGAGTGAAGCATGCACCTTGCCTGCAGAAGAAGACCACACACACAAATGAGATGTGTTTGACCTCACTCCTTCCAGCGAGGAAGGAAAATCTGTTACCCTACTAAACAGTTACAGCATATTCTCAGTTAAACCACCTTCTTATGCATATGTACTAATAATGAGTGCAGATAAGCACAGTTATCAGGTTCTGCAGAGTGGTCTTAAGGAGCAAGATATGTGATCTGTGGTGCATTAGCCCATATGCATGGAAGATACTGGCACTTGAAAAAAGCAGCAGAGGTTATTAGCAAATGGCTTTGTAATACAAAAGAAGCAACACCATATAGTCATTCATTAAGAGTTAAATAATGACTTTTAGGGTCCTTCCAGTCCGACCCTATATCCCAGGATCTGAACCCAGGGTTTTTGCTTTAAACTGGATTATATGAGTCCACACTGCCAGATAATCTGGGATAAACAGAAAACCTGGGATCAGATCCTGGGATATAGGGATGGTCTGGAAGGACCCTAAGAGACCAAATTGCCTTACCAACGTGGGTACATTTAACCTTGTCAGTTAACTACATTTATTTTTTTACAAAAAGGGCAAAATCATATCTCTCTAAGCTTCTGAAGAGTATGTGAAAGCTAAAGGCTTATGTGAGAGCTAGGGCAAACCTTTTCCAAAGCAAGAACCCATCCCTGTTTTAGCGTCAATCTTCCTTTTTGAAAAGCAGACATGTCCTTCCAGTTCTGATGACTCCTCCTCAAGAGCCCAGCGAGATGGAAAAGGGCTCTCGGACCGTCTAATATTGATAACACTTGCTTTTTGGATTTTGTCCCTTGATCTCTTCCTACGAGGGTTGAATGAAAAGTAACGCCTCCACCTTCATAACTCCTCAACATGTGGCAGTACTGCTATGCAGCAGGTACTGGCTTGTTCAGTAGACTCTCCTCTACAGTTCCATTTTGGCAGGAAGCCTTAGCATTGAACAGTTGTCAGGGGCGGCTCAACCCATTACGCAAAGTAAGCATTCGCAGTATAGTTGATTTTGTCCAGGGGCGTTCTTGGGGGAAAATAGACATTGACATATGCGAGTTGTAGTTACTGGGATGTATAGTTCACCTACAATCAAAGAACATTCTGAACTCCACCAATGATGGAATTGAACCAAATATGGCACACAGAACTCCCATGACGAACAGAAAATATATATCAGTGATTGGCTGGGGGCGGGGGGCGCCAAAATACTGTTTGCTTACCATTGAAAATTACCTAGGGTCACCTCTGACAGTTGTGTTGTTAAAGTGCAAAGTATGGAACCCTGCACATACGGTCGGTCAATGCGACTTAAGCAACCTGTAGTCACTGAATTCTTGACCTCAGAATGTATCACCCAAAAGGAGATTCATCAGAGAATGCAAGCTTTTGATGGTGATTGTGTTGATGTGGATACAGTGCATCATTGGGCGAGTAAGTTTAAAGATGTCGAGGTGACACCTTCTGCTGTCAAGAATTCAGTGACTGCACCTTGCTTAAGTCGCATTGACCGACCATCTGCGCAGGGTTCCATACATCACACTTTAACAGCACAACCGTTCAATACTAAAGCTTCCCACCAAAATGGAACTGTAGAGGAGAGTCTACTGAACAAGCCAGTACCTGCTGCATACCAGTACTGCCAGCTGTTGAGGAGTTGCGATGGTGGAGGCATTACTTTTCATTCAAACCTCGTAATAATTCCCTTTTCCATTCTTAGCCTTCACTTCACTACTCTTTATGTGAGAGCTAAGGCAAACCAGTTCCAAGCCTCTCTAGGGGCCACATCAGTCCCTTCATATGAAACTGGAATGGAACAACAATACATCCTGTTTTAAGGGGGAAACACTTCACATTTTTTCCTTCTTAAATATAGGTGGGAAGGGTGTCTTGAATGATATAAAAATATCATTGGATATACACTTTCCCTATTTGCAAAACCTATGGGAGTATCTGGGAAATTGGGAGGGAGGGGGGTCCATGGCATTGAGAAAAATGCTTTTTGTGGGTAGCATGCAAATTTCAGGGTTTCAATCGCTGTTAAAAGTATAATCTCAAAATTCTTTCCCAGAAATTGAACTGTAAGTGTTCTGACAGTTCCCTGATCATACAGATCTAATCTTAATGTTCCCCCAGCAAAAGCAAGAGTATCCCTCTGGGCAGCTAAACCAGGAAACCCCAACTGGATGCCCCCCCCACGAGGGTCTTCCTCCAGGGGCAAACCAAGAATGGGCAACTTGAAAGTCCCTGAACAGATTCATAAGTGAAGTTGGCAGAGCAAAAGACTATGTGGCAAAATGGCACTACCTTGAAGAATCCTCCACCTTGTGCAACTGTGGAGCAGAACAAACAACTCAGCATCTGTATGCTTGTCCACAATGCCCTGCCTCATGCACAGAGGAAGAACTGTTTAAAGCTACAGACAATGCAGTCTCTGTTGCCTGTTTTTTGGTCAAAAAATATTTAACCGCTTGTGCTCCTATTTTTATCAGTTTTATACTTATTTATGCAATACTTCTGATACGAAATAAAGATCTAAACAGTGTTTATCACAAAATTATAGATTGTCCATTGGATGGAGATTCAAAGTTATAATTTCCTTGAGACTTAATTGCTCAGGTGTCTAGCCTTTCTCCTACCATTTTTTTGAAATAATGTAAAATTGTATTTGGGTTTCATGTGTAAAAAAAATACTTTATATAAATGTGTATGTTTGCATATATTCTATGTACTAATAAAGCACAAGCCAGATATCAAGAAAATAGCAACACGCATGACGGGTGAGCACAGGAGGCTGGGTGTTGTTTTCCTCTGTGTGAGCAAAGGGCAGTGTTTGGTTAACGTGTGAGTATGTAATGGGTTAAACAGCTTTCAATGTGTTCAATTTTTCAGTCACATAATACAAAGCAAGTCTGCATGAATAGGAAAACTGAGACTCATCTCATATCCACTGCTGGCTGTTCCACAACATTTGCCAATTTCTGGAGAATATTGTGTGTTTTTGTTTTTTAGGGTTTTTTTCAGGGTTAAACCAATTTTCCCCAGTCAAAGTCTACCCTGGAATTTCCAGCAAACTCTGGAGCACCCCACCTCTCCAGATCAATCTCGACATCAAGATTTGGATACTGGCACAATCATTCGTTCCTTGTGCTCATAAAAAAAGATTGACTCCCTCGTCTTGCTGGTTGTGTGGACAACTCTACCAATGTCAAAAAGGACCACTAATGATGGCCAGGAGCTTGCAATGACTTATGTGGTCCCCCTGGGAGTGGCAGTGGTGACATTGAGGATGAAATGGCAGTTCATAAAGGCCAATATGATCTCCATCTAGTTGGACATCAATGTGGAACAGATTCGGTCAGATGTGTCTGACCATTTATGTTCTAGCCTTGCTCCAGATTTTGCAGTGAGTGTAGACTCACCCATACTTTCTTACATAATCTTGTGATCTGCTTGGTTTTGAGTCCTTTGCCATGGAATCAATGGATTCACGTCATATAGCTTAGTTCATTTCCTCAAGGGATCTGTTTTTGTGTTGGGCTTTCTCCATGTTTTGTTCTATCACAGCAGCTTGGCTTGCTGCTGAGTTATCTTCTAAAGATTCAATGATTTAACATTTGGCCTAGAAAAGTATTTACCCCTAAGGTTTTGTGTTGATCCTATGACAAATTTGAAATTTCAGGCCCCTTCCACACAGCTGAATAAAATCCACATTGAACTGGATTGTATGGTAGTGTGGACTCAGATAATCCATTTCAAAGCAGATATTGTGGATTGTATGCCTTGATATTTTGGGTTATATGGCTGTGTGGAAAGGCCCCAAGTTATGTCACATTGATTGATACCTCACTTCTCACCCACATCTACTATAAATAAAGCTCACACAAGAGGAGATGATATCTATGTTTTATATTGTATGGGTTTTAGTGTTGTTAATTTCTTTGCGTCTCTTTTTGGAGAGATAAAGCAGGATATAAATAAATATAATAATATATAAAAACATTCACACCTAGCTCCAGCAGACAAGGGTTCTTTGTCCCACCCTGGTCATTCCATAGATATATAAACCCATTTTCCTAGTTCCAACAGACCTCACTACCTCTGAGGATGCTTTCCATAGATGCAGGCGAAACGTCAGGAGAGAATGCCTCTAGAACATGGCCATATAGCCCAAAAAAACCTACAACAACCCAATATAGTAGTAATAATTATGTGTTGGAGCCCCCGGTGGCACAGTGGGTTAAAGCGCTGAGCTGCTGAGCTTATTTATTATTATTATTATTATTATTAACTTTATTTGTACCCCGCTAACATCTCCGGAAGGACTCGATGCGACTTACAAAGGCCAAGGCCTCAATATAACAGATACACATAAACCATAAAGCAAATCAAAACATTAAAGCAATAACAGTAAACAGTAAAAACAGTACACATAGCACAATAAAACTAAGGCCTGGCCAAGTGTAATGGGTACAGATTAAAAAGTGCTGAGTATGCCAAGTGCAATATAAGGATTTTTGGATATGTGCAATGTGCGGACAATCTTAATCTCTAATAAAGTGCTTCTGGGACGTGTTGCTGGAGTTTCCTATTCTGGAAAGGCACACCGGAATAGCCAGGTCTCCAAGCAGTTCCTAAAGACTGCCAACGTAGGGGTTTGTCTGATGTCCTTGGGGAAGGAGTTCCAGAGTCAGGGGGCTACCACAGAGAAGGCCCTGTCCCTTGTCCCCACCAACCGCACTTGCAACGCAGGTGAGATCGTGAGCAAGGTCTCTCCGGATGAACGAAGGGAGCGTGCAGGTTCATAAACGGAGATGCGGTCACGCAGGTAGGCAGGTCCCAAACCATTTAGGGCTTTGTAGGTGAGCACCTGCACCTTGAATTGGGACCGAACATGAACGGCAGCCAGTGGAGCTCCTTGAACAGGAGGGTTGACCTCTCTCTGTAAGGAGCACCAGTTAACATCCTGGCCGCTGCCTGTTGGACTAGCTGAAATTTCCGAGCCGTTTTCAAGGGCAGCCCCACGTAGAGCACGTTACAGTAATCCAAACTAGAGGTGACCAAGGCATGGACCACCCTGGCCAGATCAGCCTTCATGAGGTACGGTCGCAGTTGGGGCACGAGTCTCAATTGTGCAAAAGCCTTCCCGGACACCGCCGACGCCTGAGCCCCAAGCGTAAGCTTTTTGACCGAAAGGTCGTAGGTTCGATTCTGGGGAGCAGCGTGAGCTTCTGCTGTCAGCCCCAGCTTCTGCCAACCTAGCAGTTCAAAAATATGCAAATATGAGTAGATCAATAGGTACCGCTCCAGCGGGAAGGTAACAGCGCTCCATGCAGTCATGCTGGCCACTTGACCTTGGAAGTGTCTTAGAAATTGAGATGTGCGCCACACCCCAGAGACTGGACAATGTCATGGGAAAACCTTTACCTTTACCTTAATTCTGTGTTTAAACTCAGTTACTCTGGTTGTCACATTTAGCTTGGTACTTGTTTTCCCTTCACACCCTGTTTTTCTTAGAGGAAAAAAATACACCCGCTCAATTTAGAGTTTAAATTTCAAACTTTGGAAAAAGCACTCTAGCGTCATAAGTGACAAAGTTCAATCCAATTTTGTTTTTGCAAGTGTGTGTGGCCTGGAGTTGACCAAAAAACAGCTGGCTTTAATGCCTGAAAAGCACTGTTTTTTCAAAAGCGAAATACTCACCAGGCTTATTGCTGAGAACTGAGAAAAGAATGATTGCATTATCTCAGGAGCTGGACTCGCTCCCTCACTAACTAGGGTTCATCTAACTAGCTACAAAATGCACTGTTGGAATTTGAAAGGCAAAATCGTGTCTTTTTGTCATTGGATTAATTAAAAAGTGTAAGAATGGAAAACAGTTTATCAAAGACCCCTCACCCTTAAGCCAAAATGAACTGGGGTCCATAATCTTCCTCATTCCAACCCCAAGATGTTTTAGACAACTGACCATATTGGCTGGGACTACTGGGAACTAAAATCCAAAACAGCTGAAATATCTGAAGTTGAGAAGAACAGTGTGTTGATAGTTCTATAACATATTCTTTGGGAACTGGATGAAATTTCTAATATCCAGGCCATCTGCCACTTTTAAAATTAATTATCCTCTTGGGTCAGCTACTACGATTTGGAGATAATACAAGAGGGGGATAAGTTATTCCAGATGTGATCAAAGTATTCTTGCATAATTCTTCTATGGCTTTATATTTGCGGTATTTAGGCTTAAAGTATAATGAATAGGCTTCTCTAGTTTGGTTCACTGTTCACCATGTTTACATGATACATGGCAAGAAAAAGGTAAAAAAGTATGGTACAGTTCAGTATGAAACAAAGATGACAATTTAAATTTCCCAACAGCATATTACTATTATGTTTTAGTAGTCAATGTTCCTAGAAGATAATAGCTACTAGTCATGCTATGTAAAACATGTGCCTCTCCATTGATCTCAGCCAACCTAGTCAGTGGTGACAGATGATGGGCGTTGAAGTCCCATTTGATTTGAAGCATGTTAGCTTG
Organism: Anolis sagrei; assembly: GCF_037176765.1. Taxonomy (NCBI): domain Eukaryota; kingdom Metazoa; phylum Chordata; class Lepidosauria; order Squamata; family Anolidae; genus Anolis; species Anolis sagrei. Next base: position 168,236,196 of record NC_090021.1, on the reverse strand, counting down.
CAAATAGTCTCAACCATTCCATCTAGTTCAGTGTTTCTCAACCTTTGGGGTCGGGACCCCTGAGGGGGTCGCGAGGGGGTGTCAGAGGCGTTGCCAAAGATAATCAGAAAACACAATATTTTCTGTTGGTCATGGGGATTCCATGTCGGAAGTTTGACCCAATTCTATCATTGGTGGAGTTCAGAATGTTCTTTGATTGTAGTGAATTATAAATCTCAGCAACTACAACTCCCAAATGTCAAGGTCTATTTCCCCCCCCCAGACTCCGCCAGTGTTCACATTTGGGCATATTGAGTATTCATGCCAAGTTTGGCCCAGATCCATCATTGTGTGAGTCCACAGTGCTCTCTGAATATAGGTGAACTACAACTCCCAAACTCAAGGTCAATGCCCACCAAACCTTTCCAGTGTTTTCTGTTGGCATGGGAGTTCTGTGTGCCCAATTTGATTCAATTCCATCACTGGAGTTGTTCAAAATGCTCTTTGATTATAGGCGAACTATAAATCCCAGCAACTACAACTCCCAAATGACAAACTCAACCTCACCAGTATTCATATTTTGGCGTATTGAGTATTTGTGTCAAATTTGTTCCAGTGAATGAAAATACATACTGCATATCGGATATTTACATTATGATTTATAACAGTAGTAAAATGACTGTTATGAAGTAGCAAAGAAAGCAATGTTATGGTTGGGGGTCACCACAACATGAGGGACTGGATTCAGGGGTCACGGCATTAGGAAAGTTGAGAACCACTGATCTAGTTGAACATAAGCACTGAATTTTTGAGCAATATGGAATTCATTTTATTCAAAACATTGTAAGTACTAGGCATGTGTGATCCATTAAAATAGTTCTAAAGTACTTACAAAAATAGGGGGTGCTGGCGCTTCATTTCTAAAGTGTTTCTAAAGTTTCAGAAGTGAAAATTTCAGAACTCTAATGAGACTAACAAAATTTTGTAATTACTTTGTTAATGCCAATTGCAGATGTGCAATAAGGAAAACAACATTGTCAATGAGGAAACTTCAAGGATTTCGGTCTCCCTCATTTTAAAGCTATTGGGGTAGTTGCTCTAAAGGGCTGTCTAGCAGCCCCCCCCCCCCCCACACAGTGCCTTCCTTATGGCAATGGTCCAAAGTAAAATGAATGATTTAAAAACCACTTTATGTTCTCTTGGCTTTATCAAAGTTCCTTAATTCTTGCTTACTTTAGTCCTCTTTGCATATTCAATAATTGTATGTATGTATGTATGTATGTATGTATGTATTATTAGACTACCTCTAAACAGTGGCTGCTGCAGTGCCAGCTATCATTTGGGTCCTTCAGCCCTCATTTAGGTTCTGAGCAGAATTGCATTCTGGGAAATGTAGTTTACAGCAGGGCCTTTTGCCATTGGGGATCTTGCTTTTACAAAACTACATTTAAGATGGCTGTGTTCTCAATCTCCATTAAGTTTAGTCACACCCACAGCATTTTCCTTATGCTGACGATGAGGCAAAACTCCAAGGTAAAACAATTGCTTTTTAAGCACTTTATGTTATCTTGGCTTTACCAAAGTTGTGTGAATTTTAAATGCAACATAGCTACTTAGGAAGGAATCAAAACTTAAGAGTCAAAGCAATGAAAAGGTTCCATTTCTTAATGTTTGGTGTGTACCGCATGCGCATGTCGGAAGTTGCATCGAAAGTACAAAACATACGATTTACTTGCAAGTAACGAACACTCCTGATTCATTTGCCACATCTAGTATGCAATGATCTCAATTCCACAGATATATAAACCCATTTTCCTAGTTCCAACAGACCTCACAACCTCTGAGGATGCTTGACATAGATGCAGGCAAAATGTCAGGAGAGAATGCCTCTAGAACACGGCCATATAGCCCGAAAAAACCTACAACAACCCAGTGATTCTGGCCATGAAAGCCTTCGACAATACATTAGAGAAGTTTGTTTCCTCCATCCTTCCCCTGCCCTGTTATAATAAGAAGATTAATGACACTTTTGGCTAGAAGCTAGAAAGGATTTTTTGTCATTTCCATACAGCCACTTGTTTTATGCCTTTCTACTATACTGATCCCCTAAGCTTATGCAACAGGGCTGTTTAGCAGATGGCTAGAATATTTCCTTTCCATTTTCCCCTAGCCAGTGCTTGAGAAAGTGTTTATTGGTGCCTGGGAAAAAGAAATTGCTGAAGCAGAAGCCTTGCACCTGCTCTTCCATTTTTCTCAAGTCAGCACCTTTTTCAAGGAGGACATTTTCACTCCTTCAAATGATTTTCCCCTAAAAAAAAAAGAAAAAGACCCTGACATGCTTGCAGCACCGTGCAGACAATGACCAGCAAGTTAATATTTCACTTATAGTAGACAATGTATAGAGCCCTTCAGCCTTAGTAGGAATTATGAATTTTCAATTAAAACGGTCTAAGGACAGATCACAACTTATTGTACTGTTTAAAACTAATAATAATAATAATAATAATAATAATAATAATAATAATCAAAGTATGGATTGTCGATGTTGCAATCCCAGGTGACAGCAGGATTGAAGAGAAACAACTGGAAAATCTGACACGATTTGAGGATTTAAAGATCAAACTGCAAAGACTCTGGCACAAGCCAGTCAAGGTGGTCCCTGTGGTGATGGGCACACTGGGTGCAGTGCCTAAAGACCTTGGCCTGCACTTAAACACAATCAGTGCTGACAAGATTACCACCTGCCAGCTGCAAAAGGCCACCTAAATGCAAATATAAGATAAAGGCCCCGTCTACACTGCCATATAATCCAGATTATCAAAGCAGATAACTCACATTATATGGTTTAAACTGGATTATATGAGTCTACACTGCCATATAATCCAGTTCATATAATCTGGATTTTATATGGCAGTGTAGAAGGGGCCAAAGTCTTTGTTAACCCTTCCAGAGGCAAACCCAGCAAGTAGTGGTGCATTCAATAAGAATACTTCAGGCAATAATTCTAAGAAATTGGGAATGGGGAGAGTGACCAAAGTTTGCAAAAAATCAAAACAAAACAACCTTATGCACATTCCAGTAATTCTTTGAGCATTTAATCTAGTCTATGTCCAGTTCCTCCATGTCAGTTGGGTTGTGAATGTGTTCCAAGTCGCTGTCCAAGGTGCTGAAAACTTTAAGGATTTTGATCAGCACCTTTGATGGTTCCTTCAAGTTTCAAAATAAAACTTTGAATTGCTCCCCCTCCCTCCCCAGACACTGAAATTATCAATCTGCATTTGTGGTAGACCGCTGCATGGATTTTCATACCACAAACTATAGGTATGGAATTACATTTCAATGGTTCCTTGAGAGAAAAGAAAACCAACATAGTAAGCAGGGTCTGAGGCTGCAACTTGTCCCCCAATCTATTATTTTTTCTTTTGAAGTTTTTTAAAAAAGCATTTGAAATTCAATAATCACTTATAATCAATATCTTTTCAGGTATCTACATGTACCTAAGACAACCCAGAGAATTTAATTTTCAGAGGCTTCCTTGAATGAAGTACAAAATAGAGATATAAAATACGTTTATGTTCATTTTTTGCAGTATTTAACGGATGCAAGAACCTGTTATTTAGAAACAAACAAAAAAAGAACTCTCCATGGGATATAACTAGCTTTAACCAAGCACCTTATTGTTTTAAAAATATGTTAGGCCCAATTTCTGCCAACCTAGCAGTTCAAAAACATGCAAGTGTGAGTAGATCAATAGGTACCGCTCTGGCGGGAAGGTAATGGTGCTCCATGCAGTGATGCTGGCTGCATGACCTTGGAGGTGTCTACGGACAAAGCCAGCTCTTCCGCTTAGAAATGGAGATGAGTACCACCCCCCAAGAGTCAGACACAACTATACTTAATGTCAGGGGAAACCTTTACCTTATCCCAGATAGCCAGGTGGACAAAAACAGGGGACCACGACAACATGACATGTTGCAACACTCAGCCCTATTTCAAATGGAAGGCATTTTCTACACCTCAGAGACAATTGGGTTCAACCTATTGTTAGGAGCCCCCAGTGGCGCAGTAGGTTAAACCCTTGTGTCGGATTCGAACAGGTCGCAGGTTCGAATCCAGGGAGAGATGGATGAGCTCCCTCTATCAGCTCCAGCTCCTCATGCGGGGACATGAGAGAAGCCCCCCACAAGGATGACAAAACATCAAATCATCCGGGCGTCCCCTGGGCAACGTCCTTGCAGACGGCCAATTCTCTCACACCAGAAGCGACTTGCAGTTTCTTAGGTCGTTCCTGACACGACCAAAAAAAACCCTATTGTTACAAAACAGAGAGCTAGAAATTTGGATAAGCAAAAAGGTTAGGCTGTAAAGCCAGCCTTCTGACCATATGGAGATGTTTCTTATTTACTGCTGATGCTTCATTCTGTTTTCAAAGCAGCTGGGAAGGAGCTCTGTAGATGTATTTACTCAAGAGTTTCTTATAGCCTCATTCAGTTAACAGCAATTTAAAAACAAACAGCTTGATGAGCTTGCATTCCTAGTAGAGAAAGCTGTAACCAACAAATCTTGTTCACCCTGAAGGGCAAACAGATTTCAGAGTCTCCTTTAACACAGGATGGACACATACTGAGGGACCCAGACGCTCATGATGATGCACTTCCCATCTTACCCACACAAATGTTGTTGTGGGTCCCAGACACTTGCATTAAGTCCAGGTATGACCTTGCAAATACAGGTAAGTAAAAACAATGCATTTACATGATACTTGGGCCAATCTAGACATAGCATTCATGGAGAGAGGGAGCGAAATAGATCAGGACCTTGACCTGTAGGAAAATGGCTGCGGTCCTTATTCACACCCTTCATGCCCAATTGCTTTAAAAAAATTACGTTAAATGATACATACAATTAATGGGCATGGGCAATCCATGGTTCTAAAGTACTTGCAAAATTAGGGTGTGCTGGTGCTTTGCTTCTACAGTGTTGCTAAAGTTCTGGTGGTGAAAATTACAGAACTCTAACAAAAACTTTCAAAATTTTGTTATAAATGGCTGTTCTTAATTGGTTCTGTCATAAAAATCGCTAATAACAAAATAATAATGAAATTTTGAAAGTTTTGTTAAAGTTCTGAAATTTTCACCACCAGAAGTTTAGCAACACTGTAGAAGCAAAAGCACCAGCACCCCTAGTTTTGCAAGTACTTTGGAACCATGGATTGTCCATGCCTAACAATTAGTATCTATCTGTCCTTTGACCATTTTATCCCATCACTATCTTGAATTTTTAGAATCAGTTCCTCCCGTTTGTCCACTTTTGAGTCCCTACGTAGCTCTACTTCCTTCCTGTCCTTACCAGACTCCATTTATGAAATAGTAGAGCCAGACTTCAGAATTATGCAGTTAAAGTACTAACCGGCCCTAGAAGTTCCTTCTGCATAGTCTATATCATGGGTCCTCAAACTTTTTAAACTGCACATATCTTATTCATCGTGCAAAAAACACTTTAAAAATACAATAATTAAAATGAAGAATAATGTTATCAAATATAAACTTATTAGTATTTCAATGGGAAGTGTGGGCCTGCTTTTGGCTAATGAGATAGGATTGTCGTTGTTGTTTGCTTTCAAGTCATTTCAGACCCTGAGTGAGGGCCGGGTAAATGACCTTGGAGGGCCGTATCTGGCCCTAGGGCCTTAGTTTGAGGACCTCTGGTCTATATCTTTGGAAAACAGACTTCATTTCTTGATATTATTAGAATTAGGCAAATTCACTAATCTCTTTTGGTTCTATAGCAAACCAGTCAGAATATACACTTTTTCTTGCATTTATTTATTAAGGCTGAATATGATTTCAGATAACAGAATGATTAATATTTAATTGTGGGAGTCCCTACATATTTCACGGGAGCCCCCGGTGGTGCAGTGCGTTAAACCACTGAGTTGCTAAGCTTGATGACCGAAAGGTCACAGGTTCGAATCCGGGGAGCGGTGTGAGCTTCCGCTGTCAGCCCCAGCTTCTGCCAACCTAGCAGTTCGAAAACATGCAAGTGGGAAGGTAACGGCGCTCCATGCAGTCATGCTGGCCACATGACCTTGGAGATGTCTACAGACAATGCCGGCTCTTCGGCTTAGAAATGGAGATGAGCACACACCCCAAAATCGGACTTAATTAGAATTAATGTCAGGGGAACCTTTACCTAGCTCAGCACCTCAGAGTCAGTTACGACTTAACTTAATGTCAGGGGGAAACCTTCACTTACCTTCATATTTCATGTGCAGACAGTCCCAGAATTACAAACATACAAATTATAAACAACTTATAGTTAAGCAGGAAGTGAGAGAAATCTACCCCAGGAAGGAGTTATCATGGAGAAAAGGGGTCTCCACTGAAACCTTCTCACCATTCCTTGTTTCCACAAGTCACATTTTTCAAAATCCGATTATCACAGGGACAGAAAGCGAGGTGAAATCTTCTGAACAGGGGCACAGACTGCAAAACAAACACCACAGGGGTGTTACCCCTTCCCTATGCTATCCAAAGCTTTTATTATATATATATAGGAGTTCCACTTCAAAAATGTACCTGTTCCAACTTACATACAAATTCAAACCTACAGAAACCTATTTTGTTCATAACTTGGGGACTGCCTGTATATTGGCTGATTAAGGAAGCCAGAGGGGGTTTGGCAGGGTGGGTGAAGGTGATGGTTAATACCTCCTTACAGACAGGAGAGTTTCCAGCGAGCTTAAAGCAAGCTATTATAAAACCACTGTTGAAGAAACCATCACTGGACCCCACCCAATTCGACAACTATCGGCCAGTTTCCAATCTCCCCTATTTGGGCAAAGTCATGGAACGTGTGGTGGCGACACAACTCCAGGGGTTTCTGGTAGACACTGATTATCTTGATCCGGCACAGTCTGGCTTTAGGCCGGGACATGGAACTGAGACAGCCTTGGTCGCCTTGGTAGATGATCTGCGCAGGGAACTAGACAGGGGGAGTGTGTCCCTGTTGGTTCTGCTGGACCTCTCAGCGGCCTTCGATACCGTCGATCACAGTATCCTTCTGGGCTGCCTCATGGACATGGGGCTCGGGGGCACTGCTCTGCGGTGGCTCCGATCCTTCCTTGAGGGACAGACCCAGAAGGTGTTACTGGGTGACACCTGTTCGGCCCCACAACCGTTGTTGTGTGGAGTCCCACAGGGTTCTATCTTGTCCCCGATGTTATTTAACATCTACATGAAGCCACTGGGAGAGATCATTCGGAGTTTCGGACTAAGATGCTATCTCTACGCAGATGACGTCCAAATCTGTCACTCCTTCTCACCTGTCACCAAGGAGGCTGTCCAGACCTTGAACCGGTGTTTAGCCGCTGTATCGGCCTGGATGAGAGCTAACAAATTGAAACTGAATCCAGACAAGACAGAGGTCCTACTGGTCAGTCGGAAGGCCGAACAGGGTATAGGGTTACAGCCTGTGTTAGACGGGGTTACACTCCCCCTGAAGACGCAGGTTCGCAGCTTGGGAGTGATCCTGGACTCACCGCTGAGCCTGGAACCTCAGGTCTCAGCGGTGGCCGGGAGAGCTTTCGCACAATTAAAACTTGTGCGCCAGCTGCGCCCGTACCTTGGGAAGTCGGATCTGGCCACGGTGGTCCACGCTCTTGTCACATCCCGGCTGGATTACTGCAACGCACTCTACGTGGGGTTGCCTCTGAAGACTGCTCGGAAACTACAACTAATCCAGCGAGAAGCAGCCAGATTGCTCACCGGAGCGACGTACAGGGAGCACACCACCCCCCTGTTGCGTCAGCTCCACTGGCTGCCGATCCAATTCCGAGCAGAATTTAAAGTGCTGGTTTTGACCTATAAAACCCTATACGGTTCCGGCCCAGTGTATTTGTCCGAACGGATCTCCCTCTACATCCCACCTCGAAGTTTAAGATCTTCTGGGGAGGCCCTGCTCTCGACCCCGCCAGTCTCACAAGTGAGGCTGGCGGGGACGAGGAGCAGGGCCTTCTCAGTGGCGGCCCCCCGCCTGTGGAACTCACTCCCCGGGGAGATTAGATCGGCTTCTTCCCTCCTAGCATTTAGGAAAAAACTAAAGACCTGGATGTGGGACCAAGCTTTTGGTCACTCTGACAATTAACTCAAGGACCTGGCGATAGACAAAGATAATTGGAATAGAACGGATGTACGGCTCTGATATATGGACTCTGACATGAGATGGTTTTAGGTATTATGTTTTTATGATGTATTGATGTTTTAATCTGATTGTTGAATTGTGATATTGTTTGGATTACTTGTGTGTGTTTGGGCATCTAATTGTGCCCTCCCTGTAAGCCGCCCTGAGTCCCCCTCGGGGTGAGAAGGGCGGGGTATAAGTGAATGAAATAAAATAAATAAATATGTAGAACAGGATTAGTCATCCAAATGTCACTGTAAGATGGGGTGTGTCCAAACCATGGTAAACACCTTACCAAAAAAAAAACCAAAAAAAAAACAACCAAAAGCTGTAATATCTCAATACCTCTGAGGCATACAGGCAAATCTAGATTAGTCAAATCTGAGAGTGTGGTTTTGAATTTCCTGAATTCTAGCATACCTCACCATTCCAGTTTTTAACTTTCACACCGAGAAGGCATTTCAAGCCAGCAACAAGCTGAGCTGCTTCTCATTAGTTCTCCTTCATTAGGTAGCCCATAGGCTGTGAAAAGGCAGCATCATCTTTCAAAATATATTGTGCGAGTCTAAGACAACAACAGCAGGCATGCTATTAACACAGCTATCCAAGGTGGAATGGGAAGAGCAAAACTGTGAATCCGTCTCTATTTTGAAGCACCCACTCTGTTCATCATGAGGATCTCCCCACCTACAAATCCAGTGGGGAAGAAATTTCATACATCAGCAGCAAACTGACATAGATGAGGCCAATCATTGTTTCACCGGTGCCAGGAGATTGAAGAATGCTCTTGCTTTGGGACTGACATTTTTTGCAATGGAAGAGGTTCATAGAGAACTCTGGAAATTCCCTTTAGTATCAGTTCTTGGGAAATGAATTCGCTCTGCATCAGCACATGAGATGCTGAGCTAGGTAAAGGTTTCCCCTGACATTAATTCTAGTCCAGTCCGATTTTTGGGTGTGTGCTCATCTCCATTTCTAAGCTGAAGAGCCAGCATTGTCCATAGATGCCTCCAAGGTCATATGGCTGGCATGACTGCATTCCTGCTGGAGTGGGACCTATTGATCTACTCACATTTGTATGTTTTCCAACTGCTAGTTTGGCAGGAGCTAAGGCTAACAGTGGGAGCTCACCCCATCCTGTGGATTCAAATCACCAAATACAAAGTTCTGCAGCTGAGCGATTTAACTCATTACACCACAGCAGGCTGCATTAGCTGCTAATGGTGAGTTAGGACAGCACTCTAAGTGGTTTCTTGTAACAAAATATCCCTTTACAAGTAGAATGAAGTGCTTTCCTAATAACAGACACACCCTAACAGTTGAACACTAGTTTTGGAGAAGGGAGTATACACAACTTTGAAAGTCATTAAGAGTTTTTAAACAGTTTGTGGAAAAAGAAAACATTAACATGCTTGACTGTTTCAGCAATTTTATTCTGGGTGTGATGAGGACTTAAATTTTGTTGAAAGCAGCTACATCCATTGATTGTACGTAGTCTTCAAAAGCTGTAATCCTCTCTTCCAACATGTCAGTGCCAACTTTATCATCTTCAACCACACATTGAATTTGAAGCTTCTTGATTCCATAACCAACTGGAACCAGTTTGGCTTGAAAGAAATTAGAAAAACGATTAGAAGTGGTGTCCCACTCTTCCCATTTTTAAAAATATATTTTAATATGGTGCCCACTATGAATGGATGAGTGGATGCTGCCCGCTACAAGCTGGACTTCTGGTAGAGTCAAAGGCAGCAGATCTATCTGTTTTTCCCTCGCTATAGGTGGGACAAAGTTGGCATGTTTTAATTGCCCTCACTAGAGCAAAGTAAGAGGTCCTTCCAAGGAAATCTTTGGAAAAATCTCCATAGCTATGCTGCTACATTCCTATCTTTGGTCTATAAATGCCTTCCCGCCCCAACCTCCATCCTGGTATTTGCTGCCTTTTTCCTTTGAAAAGGTTTGGTAGAGGCTCCTTCTTTGGAAGCTTTTAAACAGAGGCTGGATGGTCATCTGTCAGGGGTGCTTTGAATGCAATTTTCCTGCTTCTTGGCAGGGAGTTGGACTGGATGGCCCATGAGGTCTCTTCCAACTCTAGGATTCTAAGATGTCTATTTGAGAAGAACCAAAACTATCAATTCAAACTTAATGTATTTTTGAAGGCTTTCATGACTGGAATCACTGGGATGTTGTGGAAACCACACAGCATCCCAATTCTAGCTTAGTTTCTTAAACCTTCCACAAGAGAGCCAATGGGATGGACACTCCAGAAATCCCTTCCCTTGCAGGTATCTCACTGTCAAATGCAGATGGAGTATAGTTGAGGAGTGATTGACAGAAGCCACTGGGATTCTGCATTTCATTCCAGTGTTGATGGAACTCCATCAAAACACAACTCTCAGCCAAATTCAGAGCAGAAAAACGTAACCATTTCCTTTATTCACAGGAATGGCTAAACAAGTTCCACTGTTTTGTGAACTGGAGACAAAGTGTATCCACCACGTTTGTGAGATTTCAACTGAAAAATAATTTTTGCTCTGTCCCTAAACTACGATACGTCCAGCACCAGTCCAATACTTACAGGATCCCCAAACCAGGCCATCAGCCTGGATGCTTCTGACACACTCCTCCAATTTGGCCATGTCTGTCTCATCATCCCATGGCTTCACATCCAACAAAAGGGATGACTTTGCTATGAGTGCTGGCTCTAGAAAAAACAATAACAAAGAATAGTTCACTGAAAACAGGACAGAGTATTCCAATAAAAACTAGGAACCCAATGAAAATAATATTGTTGAAAATGTCCATGTGGATTTGAGGTAAAGCATCTAAATGTTGACCATATTTCAGGACATTAGGAGTGCAGCCTACTAGAATAAATGCTTAAGTACCCTTGAACTCTAAACCTGTCTTAAATTATATTTTACTAGACCACACGTGTCAAACTCAAGGCCTGTGAAACAAATCTGGCTCGCCATGTCATTGTATGTGGCCTTCCAGATGCCGAACTGCAATCCTGTGTTCCTCATCATTAGATATCATGACTAGAGCTGATGGGAGTTGGGATACAGTAACATCTGGAAGGCTCCTGTTTGCTCTATTTAGTCAGGATAATGGAGTTTGAATTTAGATATAGGGCTTGTAGATGTCTCACTTCAAAATGCCCTTCAACATTTCTCCAACAATGTCTGGGGACCCAAACTGGATAAAAACTAGAACACAGCGTCCAACATTTTTTTAAAAAAATTATAGCTGTCCTTCTGTAATCATGGGTTCTCCATCCATGGATTCAACGGCCCTTTGAAGGCAACTGAATTATTATTTTATAATTGTTATTATTTACTATATTTATATACCACATTTCTCACCTCTTTTGTGGGGGGGGGGGGGGCTCAAGGTGGTTTACAACATACTAATTGCAAAAATTCAAGACCAACAAACGGAACTCAAAGAAAACATAATAACTAATTACTACATATAACTATTAACTTAAAATCAATTAAAACCATTTAAACATAAAACATACTGTATATACTCGAGTATAAGCCTAGTTTTTCAGTCCTTTTTTTAGGCTGAAAAATGTCTCCCCCAGCTTATACTCGAGTCAATATTATTTATTATTTTACTTTGTTGTTGTTACTATTATTACATTTATTATTTTATTGTTATTATTACATTTATTGTTTTACTCTATTGTTGTTATTACGTTTGTTATTTTACTCTAGTATTATTATTTTACTCAATTTATTATTATTGGAGGACATGTAAGCATATTTACATTGAAGGTTAGAATAATGGTTTAATCAGTTGGACAGTGTCTTATCTTGAATTACAGTTTTATGTAAATATTCAAAAACATTGAACCCACTGATGCATAAATTAATAAAACTTTTATTGGTATTAATATAAACCCTAATATAATATAAACCTAATATAATTTTATTGGCTGCTGCATTTCCCACTCTCGGCTTATCCTCAAGTCAATACATTTTCCCAGTTTTTTGTGGTAAAATTAGGTGCCTCGGGTTATATTCGGGTCGGCTTATACTCAAGTATATACGGTACATAAAATTTAAGAATTCAGACAAAACATAGGATCATTTTAGTATAAACATTAAAATCCCATGATCCAGAAATCATATACCAGAGCCACTCCGAATTGTCATTGCAGATATTTCTTAATTATTCTTAAGGCTGATGTGGCCCTAGATAAAAATGAGCCTGACACCCCTGTACGAGACTATGAAAAGAAAAAAAAATGCAAGAGAGGCTTTTGTCCGTTACATGCCAATTATCTCCACCTATTTGAAAGGAGAATCAAAGACATGTAACTGCTGATCTCCCACAGCTGGAATACTGCAATTGCTACAATACTGAACAGTTGCAGGCCAGTAGCCGTGGAATCCTGCATGAATTACAACCAGAAGTCAGTATTTCACCATTAGCAGCAAAATATCACATCAGTTTCTCTACATTACGTTCTACTACTTTCATATCACTGCCAGTAAGTAGTACTGGTTAAAACTAGGACTTTAAACTTCAGATTGATTAAGAATCCACTTCTAACATATGCTAGCAGCAGTAGACAGCAGTAATGTGTACGACAAATTTAATTCACAATGCAGTAAATAATTACATTTCAAAGTGAGCCAATTTAAAGACCACCAAAGAGCAGATTAACATACTTTTGGATTTCTTTGATTCATACTGAGCAAGTCGCTCCTCTCTTAATCTTTTTGCTTCTTCGCTTTCCTGTAGGATAAGACATAGAATAGAATATATTAAAATAATACAAAGCAACTGGTTTCTGTATAAGGATTAACCCAATAGATCATTCAGAAAAAAACAAATCATCACATTTTCAGCCGAAAGATGGTGATTTGGTTTTGTTCATCATGTCACCAGTGAAGGTTTCGAAAAAAGCTGCTCTTGAAATTTGTCATTACAAATCCTGTCTCTCCAAACAGTCCCATTTCAAAATAGTGTGGAGTAGAACATATTCTACCATACTACTCCACTAAGCTCATGTTGCTATTTGCATAATCTCTGCAAGCAAAATTTAACAGGAAATGGATTTGAGGTACCTCCTCTTCATCTGAGCCAAAGAGATCAATGTCATCGTCGTCTTTGTTGTCTCCAGTGGCACCTGTTGTGTCTTCAACATCTGCAGGGCCGTATTTCCCCAAAGGCTTCTTCACTCCAGGCAAGCTAGAGAAAACACAGTACTTCATTATTTATAGGGCCCTCCTACTAATCACCTACACTCCACACTTATTTGCAAGAGAGCAATCCCAGTTTTGCCAGTCAATTAACAGGAGATGCCACTTAACTATGCTGACATTTCAGAGGAAAGATACCAGATGCCAGTTGCGAAGGCACCTGCTGCCCAGCAGGCTCCCTGCTATATGCATAAACACCGGGGACAAGGCATACATTTCAAGTAGAACAGACAGGAAGGAGGGGAGGGAGGGAAGGAGGAAGGGAGCAGAGTGCACAGCTCCAGACTTCAGCTTGTCTACAATCATAGAATCATAGAGTTGGAAGATTCCACTGCTGCATAGATCTCACAGATAGGAAGTTCCTCCTAATTTTCAGGTGGAATCTCCTTTCCTGTACTTTGAAGATATTGTTCCATGTCCTAGTCTCCAGGGCAGTAGAAAACAAGCTTGCTCCCTCCTCCCCATGACTTCCCCTCACATATTTATACATGGACATCATATCTCATTTCAGCCTTCTCTTCTTCAGGCTAAACATGTCCAGCTCTTTAAGCCGTTCCTCATAAGGCTTGTTCTACAGACCCTTGATCATCTTTAGTCACTCTTCTCTGGACACATTCCAGCTTTTCAACATCTCCCTTCAATTGCGGTGCCCAGAATTGGACAGCTGTGGTCTGAACAAGGCAGAACAGAGGGGTAGCATGACTTCCCTGGATCTAGGCACTAAACTTCCTCTATTTATACAGGCCAAAATCCCATTGGCTCTATAGCCACCACATCACATTGCTGGCCCATGTTTAACTTGTTGTCCACAAGGACTCCAAGATCTTTTTCACACAAATGTAAAGGCACACTACAATTAAGTAGTGCATTAGAAGGGAAAGATTCTAGATCAACCTTTGCCTGTTATGCTGCTTTTCTTTTTGGAAGGGAATCATTAACTTCAGGGAACAAATCAATAAGATTAGTTCCTGGTCTATAATGCAAAGAGGCCATTCTACCAAGTCAATGTATGGCATATAACAGATCAGGCCTACAACAAAATATTTAACTATGCAATACCAATTTATTCGCTGACATATATAACAGTTATGAATAATACAAATACTAATACTATCAATTTTAATGGTTTAATAACTGGTCTGCCAGAAAACACATTACTCTCTAGTTAGTATGTTCATTTTTTTTCATTTGCATCCTGTATTACTCAAAAGGAGATCAAAATCATGTACATGCCTTTCCCCACGTGGATTGACAGATAGCTTCACATCTAAGTGGGAATTTGAATCTGAAGGAGGATCTGCATTGATAAAAGTAATGCTGTTTGACTTCAAGTGCTATTGCTCAATGCTATGGAGCCCTGGGAGTTGTAGTTTGTTGGGGCACCAACATTGACAGAAAAAAAGCTAAAAGGAAATGTGGAGTTCTAGCCTTAAGATCTACCCATTGGTATAGAGAGAGGAAGAAAATGAAGAATATTTTGGCACATTTAATGCTGACCAGATCTATTTTATCATGAACTCCTGTCGATAATAATGCCACTATAATTTATAAGAGTACAATACGCAAGCTTTAGATAGATGAAGAAGGTAGCCATGTGATTTAGGATTACATTCATTGGTAAAATGAACATATCTATGACTCTCCCTAATGGCCTCAAAATGGTGTACAAGGCTCTCTTCTTTCTTACTTTCCTCTGAATAACCCTCTGAAGTATGTCAGTTTGAGTGAGTGACTGGCCTTCTCTCAACCTAAAAAAAACACAACTCAAAGAGGACCAGGGTTTGGCTCTCCAAAACCCAGCCCAACCACCATTTGTAAGCAGGAATCTCTTATATCAAAGGTTCTTGGAACAACGGGCCTTTGCTTGCTGAGCTTCTTGAGTGGAGTGCAAAATATATTTTTCTTCATTTTCCTTCTTGATAGTTTGCAAACCTGAACATGAACATGCATACACAGCCAATTTAAATCAGTCAAAGGATGTGTTTTAGGAAAGTTTCAAAATCTTGCCAGTTTTGAGAAATTTTACCAAGAACTAACTGCTCTCTATAAGTTCCCACAACTGAATAGAACTGAATGTCTTGGCACAAGTTTAGGATTTGCTTAGAAACTTCAAAAATAAACTTGTCTTGAATGTAAAATCATGAGGTTTTACATTCAAATGTGATACAGGAATAGCTCCACCTGGTGCTTTAAAGCACAAACTAGAACACAACACTGAGTTCATTATAAAGCCATGTAATTATTTTTCAGCCTGGTTAATAGTTGAGCAGATTTTAGGTGGTGTGAAATGCTGAGGTGAACTCTCAGCCACTCTTGTATTGTGCTTATTAAGAATGTAAACAAGAACTACTTTTACAATGTTAAATACAGAGAAGAGACACTGTATGTGAACTACTTTTCTTTAGAATGACATCAATTTCCATAAATAGCCTTTGTTTTTCAAAAGAACAATAATATTTTTTGAAAAAGGAATATAGTGGCTTTCACAATCATCCCTACAGAAAACCATGACAGCCACCTTAGCTTTAGTTTTTAATATCAAGGTATTAAAGACATAGAACAGGTTATGATTGGAACATTGACCAAACCAGCATAGCTGGTCCCTTCTGTTCCATACAGAAACAAGAGAAAGTCCAGAGCAGAGAAGACATAGCATTCACATAATATAGAGGTCTGATCTTCCATCAGTTCTCAGTTGGCAAAAACAATGATTTTACTGCAGGCATGGCAAACTCCCACAATTCCTAACAGCCTATGCCTGGTTTACTGGATAGTATGTTTTGCAGATGTATTTAAAATGTGGCAGTAAATACTTACTAGGCCTTTCTATGTCTTCAAATTTATTGGAGCCTGATTTAAGATGCCTAAATCGTCTGTGCTTCTTGTAAATTTCACACACATGAACATACAGAAATTGTGCATACATGGAAAATATATATCACATGCTAACATCCACATTTGCTGGGTTGAGGGGTGAAGGACCCTTGCAATGCAGGAAAATCACAAATAAAGATACAATTTTTTCCCTAAGAGAATACCGTTCTAGAAATCCTGATGTCATCTATCATGTTTCTGGTCAGTACTAATCACACAGACACATTTGAGAACTTAGAAATTCATAGAGATTATTTTCATCAAGAATCAAACCCACAAAAATCACAAATTCACAAATGTGGAGGCCTGACTGCATCTCATGAAACTTTAGAAACTTAACAATGTTGAAATGTTATAATTTAAGTATTGCATTTATGATGCTGCAAACTGATGTATAAAGCAATGCCTTTAACAAAATGGGACCTTTTTTTCCCTTCACATTATCAACTGCTGTTGATAGTGTCTTTCCAGACAAACAATTATTGAAAATAGGTTAAAATCTAAGGTTTTTGTGAGGTCTGGAACATAAATAATAAACAGAACACACATAGGCCCCTTCCACACAGCTGAATAAAATTCCACATTTTCTGCCTTGATATTCTGGGTTATATTGCTTTGCAGAAGGGCCTATATAAAACACAGAAATTTAAAGAAAACCAGTCCACCAAATTAGTCCTACCTTGCTTTTTGTTTTTCATACGATTTAATATGATTGTACCACCGGAGGGCATGGAAAAGCTCAGGGGGCGGAGAAACACCAACTGCTTCAAAGACTGCAACATCTGCCTGGGATGGGACATATCTACAAGAAAACAAATGTACTTTAGTATAATTTTTATTTAGTATGACAACTCAGAGCCAACCATTCAAGCTTTTATCCAAACAGCATCTACATTCCTTGACATTTCAGGAGGCACACTAGTGGTATGATACAATGATAGTGTAAATAAGTCTTTTGGCCTTTCTCAAAGTATCTTCTGTAATTCTATTCAAATTTTAAAAAGCTCTGTAATAAGGCACAATTTTGTTCTGGATGAGGAAATGCGCACCATGCCTGAAGATTGGTGTTAGACTGGCTAGAGGTGATATGAATTGGAGTTCAACATGAATTGGAGTCCTGACCTAACCCCAAGGTAAAAACATCATTCTTTCTGAAGTACTTCCAAATTACTTGTCTTCTGTATTGTTCATACATGCTTTAGATCAGCGGTCCTCAAAGTAAGGCCCGGGGCCGGATGCGGCCCTCCAAGGTCATTTACCCAGCCCTTGCTTAGGGTCAACCTAAGTCTTAAACGACTTGAAAGCACACAACAACAACAATCCTATCTCATCAGCCAAAAGCAGACTTACACTTCCCATTGAAATACTAATAAGTTTATATTTGTTAAAATTGTTTTTCATTTTAATTATTGTATTGTTTAAGTGTTTTTTTTGCACTACAAATAAGGTATGTGCAGTGTGCATAGGAATTCATTCGTGGGTTTTTTTCTCAAATTATAGTCTGGCCTTCCAATAGTTTGAGGGACCTGGCCCTGTTTAAAAAGTTTGAGGACCCCTGCTTTAGATCATCTGGTTTATTTTGTTTTTTGGATTACACTATGTAATAAAATTTTTGAAAAATCTGTTCTTGGTTTGAAAGTGTTACTTTCTGTTTAACTGTGCGGTACTCACTTTGAAAGTAGTTGTTATACTCTGGAAACTTTATTTTTGTGGCTGTTGCAAACTACGTTGCATTAGTTGAGACTCAATGAGATATTCATTGAAAAACTAGAGCAAAATGGTGCTGAAGGATGTCCACCAAAAACAACCAGTTTTTGTAGTTTAAATAAATTTTCCCTGTTTTTATGGTAGACCCAATTAGGAAATGACATTTATAACTCAGGAACAAGAATGTTACACAGTGTTACTATTTCTTGATTTTCCTAGCCATGGCATTTGGGAGATCTGGGAGCTGCAATCCAAAGTAGCTTTCCCAATTTGTGTTGCAATTGACAGATGGATTTTAATTAGCAATGAATGTGATAAAGATATACGAGCAAAAAAATATATCCACTGCTTTCTATGGGAGAAAGGAACACCCCAAACAAAATGATCATGAACAAATGTCCTAGGCCAGGGGTCCTCAAACTAAGGCCTGGAGGCTGGATATGGCCCTCCAAGGTCATTTACCTGGCCCTTGCTCAGGGTCAATCTAAGTTTGTTACGACTTGAAGGCACACCACAACAATCCTATCTCATCAGCCAAAAGCAGGCCCACACTTCCCACTGAAATACTAATAAGTTTATATTTATTAAAATTGTTCTTCATTTTAATTATTGTATTGTTTTAAAGTGTTTTTGCACTACAAATAAGGTATGTGCAGTGTGCATAGGAATCCATTCATGTTTTTTTCAAATTATAATCCGGCCCTCCGGACCCAGCCCTCTGTTTAAAGAAATTTGTGGAGCCCTGCCCTAGACAAACCCAGGAAAGAAACAAATCTGGGCTACAAAGATGATGCAGAGTTTAATATGGGTCTGTTAACTGCTGTTAAGGCAACTTTGACTTATGACCTAAGAATCAGCAATCAGCAAGTCACCCTCTTACTAGTAGCCCTCTTAAGGTCTTGTAGACTCAAGACTTTCTTCACTGAAGCGTAATGTGGCCTTCCTTTATTCCAGGCATGTTAGGAATTGTGGAAGTTGGAAGTCCAAAACATCTGAAGGGCTGAAGTTTGTCCCCTGCCTGCTCTATTCCCACTGCGTTCTATCTTCCCAAGCCTTACTGTCTCTTTTAGCAAGCCATGTCTTTTTATGTTCTATGTACCACAGTCTCAGTTTAATCATCTTGGCTCCAAAGTTCAGGCTTGATTTGATCTAGGATATGTCTTTCTGGCGAATCCAGTGCTCACAGAATTCTAAGAAAAATAAATCTGGGGTATATAGACCAATGGTCTGTGGGTCTGTCTTAATATGAGAATGTAATCCAAACCATTATGAAAAAAGGCATAACTAACTACTAACTGTGAAGGGGGGGATAACTTGGAGGTCACCATCAGTAGAAGTCTACTTGGCAGCAGTTAATGAAGGCCTTACTAAGACCCCATCTACACTGCCATATAATCCAGTTTCTGGATCCAGATTATCTGCTTCGAACTGTATTATATAGCAGTGTAGACTCATATAATCGAGGTCAAAGCAGATAATCTGGATTTAGAAATTAGATCATATGACAGTGTAGATCCAACCTAAGCAGCAGGAGGTACCTGATGCGAATAAGCACAAACCATGAACTCATCTCGTGAGAGGATTTTTGTTCCTGGGTTATAAATATAATTTCCTATTTGGTTCTATTATAAAAACATAGGTATTAAACTGCAAAACTTTGTTTTTGTGGGTCATTCTACAGCACATTTGCAGAGTTTCAATACCTTGTAGTAGAGTCTCAACAAATTCAACATAGGGTTGTTGTAGGTTTTTTCGGGCTATATGGCCATGTTCTAGAGGCATTCTCTCCTGATGTTTTGCCTGCATCTATGGCAAGCATCCTCAGAGGTAGTGAGGTGAGGTAGTGAAGATGCTTGCCATAGATGCAGGCGAAACGTCAGGAGAGAATGCCTCTAGACCATGGCCATATAGCCCGAAAAAACCTACAACAACCCAGTGATTCTGGCCATGAAAGCCTTTGACAATAAATTCAACATAGTTTGTGGCAGCCACAAAAATGAAGTTTCTGGAGAATTATAAGAATTACTTTCAAAGTAAGTACTGCACAATTAAACAGGAAGTAACACTTTCAAGGCCTTCGCAGAGGGAGCAGCAAGGAAAAACCTGCTTTTTGCAATCTGAGGCCCTTCCACACAGTCATATAACCCAGAATATCAAGGCAGACAATCCACAATATCTGCTTTGAATTATATTACGAGTCCACACTGCTATATTATCCAGTTCAATGTGAATTTTACACATCTGTGTGGAAGGAGCTTTAGAAAGAAAAACTAGTGACACAGCCTTTGGTCCCTTCTACGCTGCTATATAAAATCCAATTTCCTGCTTTGGATCGGATTAATGGGTAGTGTACACTGATAATTCAGTTCAAAGCAGATGTGAATCAAAATATTTATTTCGGTCATTGACCAGCACAGGAAATAGTGTCACATTTCCATACAAACCTGGCATGTTTGGTACATTAAAATATAAATATTACGAAAAACACAATATGGGTGAGGGAGCAGAAGGGGAAACGGGGTAAAAACATACAATGCCCAGATCCATCACCAAATTGTAGATACAGAGAAGATGATTACTGGACACACAGATGTGAATCGTCTTTGATAATGTGGATTATATGGCTGTCTAGAAGGAGCCTTACTGTAGCCTTGGCTTCTTCCACAAAGCTGAAGAAAATCCCACATTATCTGCTTTGAACTGGGATATATGGCAGTGTGGACTCAGATAACCCAGTTCAAAGCAGACATTGTGAGATTTCCTGCTTGGATATACTGGGTTATATGGCTGCGTGGAAGGGCCCTCAGAGTGCCGGGGCCTCCCCAAACTACAGATGCCCGGATGCTGTAGGCTTGAGCCATGGCGGTTGAAAGTGGCGCCGGGTGGCCTTTCTTCCTCGCTTCAAAGCCTCCCTGGAAGCGGGCGAGAGGGAGAAGGCGGCCAGCTCACCCCTCGATGTAGCTCTTGTCCGCTAAGAAGTTGTTGAGGAGCTGGAGGCCAGCGGGAGATTTCAAGTCCCCGAAACCCATGGCGGCGAGAGACAGACAGAGAGAGAGACACGTTGTCGTCGCCGCCGCACGAAAAGGCCGCGCCTCTTTCCGGCGACGCTTATATAGTCTGCGCGTGACGTATCCTTCCGCCGCGGAAGACGATTTCTGAGGCAATCTTCCCAAGGTTCCGAGGCCACGCCCCCTTTCGCGGCATCGGAACGTCTCCTTGACTTGCCCCCCGCCCGGATGTGACGTCGGAGGAGCCGGAGATTGCCGAACTCGCCACGGAAATTGCCGAAGCCGCCGCCATATTGCCAGAGCGAAGCGGAGACCTTCGTGGGGAGGCGTTGTTTTGGGTCGTTGGGGCCGGTGCGGCCCCCGCCTGAAGAGGTAATGCGAGGGAGAAGGGCTGCCGGGCGGGCTGGGCTACACGACGCCGCTGCCCCTCACTCCTCTGTCGGGGTCGTTGGCACTGAGCAACGCAACGCCCTTGACGGGTCGACCGCATCTTTCTCTCTCAAGCGTCGTAGCCATAGTTGGAAAGGACTCCCCCCCCCGCCCTTGTTGTAAAGTGGTATAACCCGCCAAGGCCAAGGGAGGGCCAATTCCCCCCATCACCTCTTCAATGGTTGAGTCCTCCCTCTTGTTACTGCCTGAATTGAAGGTGTTTAGCAGGTTTCCTTTTGGTCAGCTACTGGTCAAAGGACATCTAATAGAATACCAAGTCTGCAAATTTTGTGGTTTGTTTGTTTTTAATGCAATACAACTGTTTTGGTTCACTCCTGACACGATACATAAATAAATAAGCAAGTTTCCTGAGGGATCCACGTTTCCCAGATGTATCACAACTATTTTTATTTATTTATTTATTATTCCAACTTATATCATATGCCGCCACTCCCCTGGGGCTTGGAGCGGCTTACAAGAATGGCTAAAATCTAACACAATTTAAAACAATTTAAACACAGCAGTATCAAAAATCAAAGGCCTGCCAAAACAGGTATGTCTTCCATGCCCTGCGGAAAGCTGGTAAGTCCCGCAAGGCACGGACTTCAGGTGGCAGAGTGTTCCAGAGTGATGGTGCCATTGCTGTAAAGACTCTGCGTCTGGTTGCTGTTAGGCGCAAGGTCTTGACACTGGGAATTTCCAATAGATCTTGGTCCTCAGAACGGAGGGATCTCTGGGGTTGGTAGGGGGTGAGGCGGTCACTCAGGTACATCGGCCCCAGACCATGCAAGGCCTTAAAGGTGAGTACCATCACTTTGAAAGTGATCCGGTGCTCAATTGGTAACCAGTGCAGCTGTACTAAGATTGGTGTTATGTGGCATCTCATCGGAATTCCCGCAAGAAGCCGAGCAGCTGCATTTTGTACCAATTTGAGCTTCCGGATCACCGACAGAGGAAGGCCAATGTAGAGGGTGTTACAGTAGTCCAGTCTTGAGATGACCGTGGCCTGGATCACCGTAGCTAGGTCGTCCCTGGACAGGTAGGGGGCCAGCCGTCTAGCCTGCCACAGATGAAAAAAAGCGGTTCTCCTAACGGCGGAGACCTGGGCCTCCATCGTCAGCAGAGGGTCCAAAAGGACTCCCAGACTCTTTACCAATGATGATAGGCGTAGCGCCTCACCATCCAGGTAGGCATCTGGATATCCCCACTGCCCGGTCGACCCAGCCATAGGACCTCCGTCTTATATTATTGTATTGTCGAAGGCTTTCATGGCCGGAATCACGGTTGTTGTAGGTTTTTTCGGGCTATATGGCCATGTTCCAGAAGCATTCTCTCCTGACGTTTCACCTGCATCTATGGCAAGCATCCTCAGTGGTAGTGAGGTCTACTTCTGAGGATGCTTGCCACAACAACCCACTATTATTCTCCACTAGCTTGGGGACCCGGCGTTGCCCGGGTTATTAGAGAAAGTGGGTAATGGCGGTTCTGTATGCCAAGTTTGGTCTTTATTGGTCTTTGGATAACGGCTGCATTATTTTCAGGAAGTGAGTGAAGGTACTTGAAGTCCCATCATCCATGGGCCATCCTCCTACAAACAGCAGCAGGATATAGAGTGGGTCATGGGGGCTCTGTGTGCCAAGTTTGGTCTTTATCAGTCATTAGATGAGGGTGGCAGTGGTGTCAGTAAGTGAGTGAAGGTATTGCAAGTCCCATCATCCAAAGTCCATCCCCTTTCAAACTGCATCAGGATGTAGAGTGGATCATGGGGGCTCTGTGTGCCAAGTGTGGTCTTGATTGGTCATTAGAAGAGGGTTGCAGCAGTCTTGGGAAGGGAGTGGAGGTACTTGAAGTCCCATCATCCATGGTCTGTCCTCCTCCAAACTGCAGCAGGATGTAGTGTGGGTCATTGGAGCTCCATGTGCCAAGTTTAGTCTTGATTAGTCATTGGCGAGGGTCTCAGTGGTCTCAGGAAGTGAGCAAAGGTACTGCAAGTCCCATCATCCATCTCCAAAGTTTTCCAAACAACACCAGGACGTAAAGTGGGTCATGAGAGGTCTATGTGCCAAGTTTGGTCTTGATCCGTCATTGGATGAGGTTCGCAGAGGTCTCAGAACGTGAGTGAAGGTACTGGAAGTTCCATCATCCATGGTCCACCCTTCTCCAAAACTGCAGCAGGATGTAGAGTGGGTCATGGGGGCTCTGTGTGCCAACGTTGGTCTTGATTGGCCATTAGATGAGTTTTGCAGCAGTCTTGGGTAGTGGAGGTACTTGAAGTCCCATCATCCATGGTCTGTCGTCCTCCAAACTGCTCCAGGATGTAGAGTGGGTCATTGAAGCTCCATGTGCCAAGTTTAGTCTTGATGAGTCATTGGCGAGGGTCTCAGTGGTCTCAGGAAGTGAGTGAAATGACTGCAAGTCCCATCATCCATTGTCAAATTCTTCCAAGCCGCACCAGGATGTAGAGTGAGTTATGCGGGCTCTCTGTGTAAATTGTGGTCCTGATCCATCATTGTTGGCAGTTATAATGGTCTTAGGAAGGGAGTGCAGGTATTGCAAGTCCCATCGTCCATGGTGCATCCTCCTTCAAACTGCACCTGGATGTAGAGTGCGTCATGGAGACTCAGTGTGCCAAGTTTGGTATTTATTGGTAATTGGATGAGGGTTGCAGTTGTCTGAAGTATTGAGCAATGGTACTGCAAGTCCCATAATCCACGGTCCATCCCCGGCCAAACCATACCAGGACGTAAAGTGGGTCATGAGAGGTCTATGTGCCAAGTTTGGTCATGATCAGTCATTGGATAAGGTTAACAGCGGTCTCAGAATGTGAGTGATGGTACTGCAAGTCCCATCATCCATGGTTCATCCTCCTCCAAACTGCAGTAGGATGTCAAGTGGGTCATGGGGGCTCTGTATGCCAAGTCTGGTCTGTATTGGTAATGTTTTGACTCAGCCCCCTCTGGCCTTTTCTTTTCCTCTCTTTGTCATCTCGGAATCATGGAATTGAGGCTGGCCAATCAGAGACCATATGCAAATTTCCTTCTCATGTCCCCGTTTCTGCCATTCACTGTTTTCTCCACCAGGGGCTCCTATTGAAGCTGGCCAATCAGAGACCATATGCAAATTTCCTTTTCATGTCCCTGTTTCTGCCATGAACTGTTTTCTCCACCAGGGGCTCCTATTGAAGCTATCCAATCAGAGACCATATGCAAATTTCCTTCTCATGTCCCCGTTTCTGCCATGAACTGTTTTCTCCACCAGGGGCTCCTATTGAAGCTATCCAATCAGAGACCATATGCAAATTTCCTTCTCATGTCCCCGTTTCTGCCATGAACTGTTTTCTCCACCGGGGGCTCCTATTGAAGCTGGCCAATCAGAGACCATATGCAAATAGCACCACTGCGGCAGCCAATCCGAATGTTGGAACTTTCAGGCTGGCCAGTCAGAATGCTGGCACATACACCGCCCTTCCGCCCTCCCTCCACAATTCCTCTGTCCGATACAAACACTCTTCTTTATTATATACTAGCTTGGGGACCCGGCGTTGCCCGGGTTATTAGAGAAAGTGGGTAATGGCGGTTCTGTATGCCAAGTTAGGTCTTTATTGGTCTTTGGATAACGGCTGCATTATTTTCAGGAAGTGAGTGAAGGTACTTGAAGTCCCATCATCCATGGCCCATCCTCCTCCAAACAGCAGCAGGATATAGAGTGGGTCATGGGGGCTCTGTGTGCCAAGTTTGGTCTTTATCAGTCATTAGATGAGGGTGGCAGTGGTGTCAGTAAGTGAGTGAAGGTACTGCAAGTCCCATCATCCATTGTCAAATTCTTCCAAACCGCACCAGGATGTAGAGTGGGTCATGCTGGGTGTGGTCCTGATCCATCATTTTTGGCAGTTGTAATGGTCTTAGGAAGGGAGTGCAGGTATTGCAAGTCCCATCGTCCATGGTGCACCCTCCTTCAAACTGCACCTGGATGTAGAGTGCGTCATGGAGACTCAGTGTGCCAAGTTTGGTCTTTATCGGTAATTGGATGAGCGTTGGAGTGGTCTCAGGAATTGCGCAAAAGTACTGCAAGTCCCATAATCCATGGTCTATCCCCAGCCAAACACATACCAGGAGGTAAAGTGGGTAATGAGAGGTCTATGTGGCAAGTTTGGTCCTGATCAGACATTGGATGAGGTTAACAGCGGTCTCAGAATGTGAGTGATGGTACTGTAAGTCCCATCATCCAAAGTCGATCCTCCTTCAAACTGCAGCAGGATGCAGAGTGGGTCATGGGGGCTCTGTGTGCCAAGTTTGATCTTGATCAGACATTAGATGAGGGTTGCAGCTGTCTTGGGAAGGGAGTGGTGGTACTTCAAGTCCCATCATCCATGGTCTGTCCTCCTCAAAAGTGCACCAGGATGTAGAATGGGTCATGGAGACTCTGTGTGCCAAGTTTGGTCCTGATCAGTCATTGGATGAGGTTAGCAGCGGTCTCAGAATGTGAGTGATGGTACTGCAAGTCCCATCATCCATGGTTCATAGTCCTCCAAACTGCAGTAGGATGTAGAGTGGGTGATGGGGGCTCTGTGTGCCTATTTCGGTCTGTATTGGGAGTGTTCTGACCCAGCCCCCGGCCTTTCCTTTCCTCTCTTTGTCATCTCGGAATGTTGGATTTGAGGCTGGCCAATCAGAGACCATATGCAAATTTCCTTCTGTCATGCCCCGTTTCTGCCATGAGCCCTCTTCTCCACCAGGGGCTCCTATTGAAGCTGGCCAATCAGAGACCATATGCAAATAGCTCCACAGCGGCAGCCAATCAGAATCTTGGAACTTTCAGGCTAGCCAATCGGAAAGCTGCCACAAACACGTCCGCCCTCCACACTTCCGCCCTCCGCACTTCCGCCCTTCGCATACAAACACTCTTCTTTATTATATATATAGATAGATATAGATAGATACAGATTGGAAGAAAGAGTACCAATGCAAGACCATTGTGAATAGGAGGCCAAGATGTGCAAAGGTGTACAAAGAGGGCCAATGACTGGGGTACAGTCGCACCAGTTAGGCCTCTTCTACATTATCCTAATATGCCAGGATCGGATCCCAGGAGAAGGGTCAAAACTAACAAAATGAAGTTCACACATGAACTCAATTGGTCCAAAGGGTCTGTCTGTTTTCACATCATTGAGCAAGCAATCAAAACATCTCATTCCCTCATGTCCATTTATAATATTATAATGTAATGCAATATAATAATATATTATAATTATATATTTATATTACATATAATATTACTAATAATATTACAATATAGTGGTGTGGTGCAATATAGCAATGTTTAATGCTGATATTGTACTATGATAATAATAATATATATTATAAGTAATAAATACCCTGTAAGCTGCTCTGAGTCCCCTTCGGGGTGAGAAGGGCAGCATATAAATGCTGTAAATAAATAAATAAATAAATAGTGACAAATGCAAGATACTCCACTTAGGCAGAAAAAATGAAATGCAAAGATACAGAATGGGGGTCGAGTGGCTCGAGAGCAGTACGTGTGAAAAAGATCTTGGATTCCTCGTGGACAACAAGCTAAACATGAGCCAACAATGTGATGTGGTGACAAAAAAAGCCAGTGGGATTTTGGCCTGCATCAATAGGAGTATAGTGTCTAGATCAGTGGTTCTCAACCTGGGGACCTCAGATATTTTTGGACTTCAACTCCCAGAAATCCTAACTGGCTGGTAAATCGTGGTAAACTGGCTGGGATTTCTGGGAGTTGTAGGCCAAAAACATCTGGGGACCCCAGGTTGAGAACCACTGGTCATGCGCCCCTTCCATTCTGCCTTGGTTAGACCACACCTGGAATCACACCATGTCCAATTCTGGGCACCACAATTGAAAGGAGATGTTGACAAGCTGGAATGTGTCCAGAGGGAGCGACTAAAATAATCAAGGCTCTGGAGAATACGCCCTATGAGGAGCAGCTTAAAGAGCTGGGCATGTTTAGCCTGAAGAAGAGAAGGCTGAGAGGAGACATGATAGCCATGTATAAATACGTGAGAGGAAGTCATAGGGAGGAGGGAGCAAGCTTGTTTACTGCTGCCCTGGAGACTAGAACGCAATGGAACAATGGCTTCAAGCTACAAGAAAGGAGATTCCATCTGAACATTAGGAAGAACTTCAATTGTGAGAGCTGTTCAGCAATGGAACTCTCTGCCCCGGAGTGTGGTGGAGGCTCCTTCTTTGGAAGCTTTTAAACAGAGGCTGGATGGCCATCTGTTGGGGGTGCTTTGCGATTTTCCTGCTTCTTTCCAGGGGTTCAGACTGGATAGCCAACAAAGTCTTTTCTAAATCTATGATTCTAAGATTTTATATGCTTTTAACTGGATTATATAAGTCTTCTCTGCCAAGTAATCTGTATTTGTTTAGAATATTTGTACTCTGCCTTTCTCTGTTTGTGGATTCAAGGCAGCTTACAACATAAAAACATACAAATTCCAACAGTTAAAGTGTGTAAACAACAATAAAATCAAAAACTTACATCAGCTAGGTAAAGGTTGTCCCCTGATATTAAGTCCAGTTATGTCCGACTCTGGGGGTTGGTGCTCATCTCCATTTCTCAGCCAAAGAGCCAGCCTTGTCCGTAGACACCTCCAAGGTCATGTGGCCAGCATGACTGCATGGAGTGCTGTTACCTTCCCGCCAAAGCGGTACCTATTGATCGGCTCACATTTGCATGCTTTTGAATGACTACATCAACTAGAACAATAAAATTATAACCCGTCACTATCTCCACAGGAGACACCTCTAATTTCTACATATCCCACTGTGTATCAATCAAAAGCTTTCTTGAATAGAAAGGTACCTTTCCTAAAGTTAAGAAGGGATGGCGCCACTCTTAATGATGTTGTAAGCTGCAAATTAAGAGAACATTGTAGTCAGTGGTTGATCTGAGAGAATACAGCCAATCTCGACTATTACTACTTCAAGTTTTCTTTGGATTCTTAGAATGGTGACTTGGCTTTCCAAACAAAACACTGTATTTTGTTTAGCATTTTGTTTAAACAGTAGTAATAGTGTTTCCTGGAGTTACTGAGCAGTAAATCAATATAAAATGCCATGGTAAACATGTCTTGAAAGGGGTGACAGCAAAATTTCTCCTTCAAATAATAGACAGGAGCATTTTATGAAATACTATGTGAACATGGTGGTACAAAGTGACAGAAAGCTGAAATAATGCCAGAGCTAAACATTGCATGTATGGATGTGAGGGCAAGAAAGCCATTACACCTAAATAATGATGAGAATGTTTGATGATATCTTCTTAACTTTGAGAGCTTCCTGAATCTCATCTTGGAGTTAAATGTGTACATTTATTTTCAGCATCATGTTGCGCCTTCCTGCTGTTCGCAAGGCCTTGGCAGGTGCCACTTACTCTGTTCAGGGATGTGGTAAGTTGACCCGTTTCCTAGAGCTTGTGTGTAATAAACCTCCTGCTCCACTGTTTTTTAAAATGTAACTTTCATTACTATTTTAGTGATTCACTAGTATTACCTTAACAACCATGAGGCTGATCATGGCAATCATTTGAATCATCTTTAATGTTGGAAACAAAATGGAATGAACTGTCAGATCAGGATCCAGGATTCCATTGGTTGATCATGTTAAAAAAAATAGGGAAATAGTAGCTCTTGTTTGTAACTTGGGGACTGCTTGTATGATGATAAGCTAAATCAGTAGAATGTTGCATTTCAGTTGACTGTTATCAAAACACTGATAGTTCCAAAACGTCTGTATCAAGATGACTGACAACATAAATATAAATTAAGATGAAGGGGTTTTTCAGAGGGAGGGGGCTGCAGTGTGAGTTTGGGCTGTTCACCTATTTCATTGTTAAAGTATATTGCTACCTAGTATTAATGAGTTTGAAATATGTAATGTGACTTGGAGCAATAAGTAATTATGTGTATTTTATTTCTGTTTCACTTAGTGCGCACAACAGCTACTGCAGCCAGCAACCTGATAGAGGTTTTTGTTGATGGACAGCCTGTGTTGGTACCACCAGGTACCACAGTACTTCAGGTAGAATGAATTCAAGCACTCGAATCCGTTTCTAACTCTTCCCAGATTTTTGCAGTAGTTCATTTTGCATCCTTTTAAGCATAGATGACTGTTTCTATCTTGGCAATGACTTGTTTCATTCTAAGCAATTAGTATGACAAAATGGAGGATTGTATGAAAAGAAGCTTTTTCGTGTATATAATTTTGTTCCCTACTTGAATGAAATTGTCATGATTATATTTTATCTAGCCAGGGGAGCTACGTTGCTGTTGTGTTTCTCAATACCTGTCAAAATTCACAGAATTATCACCTTTATATTTTGTTCTGGGTCTTTATTTCCCCTTATACACTATTCTTATGAGATTTTATTGAGATATTGAGAACAGAACTCTTGATGTTATGTGCAGAGGGTGCCTCTACTGTAAATTGCTTGCAACAGCTCGTGCCTCTCTTGCTGTATTACTGATGACTCATAATACTGCATTTGCAGTACTTCTGCCACTGTTAGCCTGCAGGGTGGAAAGATTTTACACAGTGGTAGCCAGGCCTTTCAGAGCTGCATATTTATGGGCTAGTCACTGAACAAGAGATAGAATTCAATTGCTGGGGACAAAGGAGGCAGCAGGAATGCAGCTTGTAGAGTGGCAGATGAGGCTAACACAAGTTTTTTACTTAGCAAAACTCTTTTTTTGCCAAGTCAGCATGTATATTCATTATGCTAGAGTGAGCCAAAAATTCATGGGATGCCAGCACCTAAGTCTCCTGGTCTACTGCATTGACCCACTTTCTGTTTTGCTGTAATATCTTGCAGTGCTGCTGATACTGGGAAATAGAAATGTTATCTGATGTTACAGAAGCACACAGACAGGGAAAATCCACTACTTCTGTACAAGCTATTTTACTCTAGTTAAGATTCTGTATATGATAGGACTCTGAAAAGTCTGGTTGGAAAAATTAATCAGTATATCTCATAGTTTTACTTTCACATACTTTCACTATTCGAACTCTCCAGTGCCAGCTGTAGTATTCCTTAAGAGCATATTGGAGTTTTTCCTCTCATTTATTTCCAGCAGATTGTAGTTTAGTTTGGCAAACTGCACAAACAACATGTACTAAGAGAAGAACACCACAGATGGCTCTTAAACTTTTTGAATTGATAACATTTGAATAGAAGGAAATTTCAAAACACGTGCTTTAGCATACCCTCATTATTTTCTTTTTCCTTTAGGCTTGTGAAAAAGTTGGGATGCAGATTCCCCGTTTTTGCTACCATGACCGATTGTCAGTGGCTGGAAACTGCAGAATGTGTCTCGTGGAGATAGAGAAGGCCCCCAAGGTTATTAAGTTATAAAATTGTGACAAAAACATTGTTGTTTAGAAGTGTAGGGATCTGTAATTATGTGGCATAACTAATTACAAACTTGTTGGTATGTAAATAAGAGCATTCATACATTAACTGCTTTGGGAAATGGTTATAAATATTGGGATTTCTTAAATTATAATTATAATCCTTCATTGCACCTTCTTTTACATATTCTGTATCCTTTCAAAAACACTGTCAGAAAGCTAGTGTGACCACAGCGTTACTTTTCTTTGAGAAATATTCTTTGGCTATGCTTGTTGAAAATATGTCAAAGATATATTGGCTTAATCTCTTGAGTAGTTAATGGTGCAGGGAGGATGTTTTTTTTCGTGAACATGCATTTTCATAAACAAAACAAGGTAGAAGCAAGTTGCCTCCAACCGTGGTCCTCGCAACTACACAAATGTGGTTTGCCTCTGCAACAAATATTCTGCACTTAATAGAGGTTTCACTTAGCCATCATGATGTTGACAGACCTAGTTTATTTAATCTTGTTTTAAAGCCTTCTTAGCTAGTAGCCATTGCCATATTTTTAGTATTTGTAGAACTTCTGAATTGTGTGATGATGTATGTTTCTGAAATATTGAATCCACCTTTTTTTGCATGACCAACAACTTTAGTCTTAAGGGAATGGGAACAATATATCCAATCTCTTCCCATATTTTAACTGTTATGTATTTATAAATTGCATGGAATGCACTAAACACTGAACAGATATGTCAAGAAAACGATCCTGCCCACAGGCCTAACATCAGAGAGAAATAATACCAAAAGGCAAAAGAATGCATATAGGAGAGAAGAGCTAATAGTGGAGTAGCTGCTTTATTATTAAGTAGTAGATGTGGTCCCACTTTTTATTTTAAGAGCCCTAACTGCTTTTGAGTTGTCATAGTCAAAATACCTCAGCCCTTGACCATTTTTAACCACTGCATTCTGCAACTTTCCCAGCACTTTGTTTTTACCGTGGCATGGTCAGAAATTTCCAACATGATACAAAGACAAAGGTCTCAATGTATTGTCTATGTAGAGTTTATAGGATAAGCCCATTTAAGTATTAATGCTGTGCCACTGTGGTTCATACACTTGCAAACTGTAATGGCTATCTCTTTCTAATGGTTTTGTAGCCAGTAGCTGCTTGTGCCATGCC
This sequence comes from Anolis sagrei, assembly GCF_037176765.1. Taxonomy (NCBI): domain Eukaryota; kingdom Metazoa; phylum Chordata; class Lepidosauria; order Squamata; family Anolidae; genus Anolis; species Anolis sagrei. Next base: position 168,204,250 of record NC_090021.1, on the reverse strand, counting down.
AGTGATGAAGGGTTGGAACATTCTGACAAATTCTGAGAAGTCCAGGAAAGCAAGGTAAGCCATATCTGATCATAAGGAACTTGTAATAAAGTCCTGAGCATATCTACTCAGAAGTGAGTTCGCTATGCCTTTGTTCCATGTCTTTAGCATCGGAATAGTTAGCCAATCAGGTATGTGTTCTCAATTTTGACAGTATTAAGGCAGTGGTTCCCAACCTGTGGGTCCCCAGATGTTTTGGCCTTCAACTCCCAGTAATCCTAACAGCTGGTAAACTGTCTGGGATTTCTGGGAGTTGTAGGCCAAAACACCCACCTGGGGACCCACAGGTTGAGAACCACTGTTCTAAGGGAAAGAGAATATAAAACCATTCCTAAAACTTGTACTGTATTACTAATCATGTACTCCGTTTGTTGCATGTTAAGTGCCAAATAGCTTGATACTTTTTTCTTGTTGACCTTTAACAGAGAAGGTGTAATGGAGTTCTTGTTGGCAAACCATCCATTGGATTGCCCCATCTGTGATCAGGGAGGGGAATGTGACCTTCAGGTAGAATATTTATTCTAGTATTTTTAGTGCTATTGAAAATGAAACTTTGATCCTCAGTCAGCCAATTAATGCATTGCTTACTTGTCACTAGGACCAGTCAATGATGTTTGGCAGTGACAGGAGCAGGTTCCTGGAAACCAAACGTGCGGTTGAAGACAAGAATCTTGGCCCACTAGTGAAAACAATCATGACCCGGTGTATACAGTGCACCCGGTGCATCAGGTAACTCCTCTTCTATCTCATACACCAGTCACATTGTATGCACTTTTATTGTATGGCTAAGAAAGTTCGCCACTCTGCCTTAGTATTATCGTATTTGTATGCAATTTATATCAGAGTATTTGTGTTGCTGACCTCTTGTTATTTGGGACACCTCATAGCATGCAGTGAAAGAACCCTACTGTGAACAGTAGAAAAGGCTCCTGGTTGTGAACTATGAAAAATTAGATACAGAAGTATTACTGAATGTCATGGGATCTGTGCAGAGATTGTAAAAAGACAGAGTCGAGAACAATAGTGTTTCCTATCATATCCAACAAAAAAATGCTCAGTAATAAAATCTGTGCATATTCCTCTTCTACAAATGCTATTCTCTCAAATATGGCTACTTATAATGGTGTGGACAAGTGCGGTGGAGTGCTTTTTACCCATGTGGTGCGTAGGATACACTTTCAGCTGAAAATCAACTTCAAAAGTGCCCAGAAGTCTACTTCTGATTTATATTTCAAAGCATCTTAGTGTATTTTGTCTACAAAATAAGATATATGTGGATGTTAGTGTATTTATCCCAAATGTTAGTGTATTTATCCACAGGCGATTATAGTTGTCTTTTATTCAGTAACTGGGTCTGGACAAGTTGGTATCAATATAGGAGGCCTGTGTTACGCATGCTACTTTTGGATTTTCTGGTGGATTCAGAAGTTTCTCCTCTTGAAATGCATCAACTTCCACAAAGTGCTATTTCAGGTATTACCAAAGTTATGTATTATTTTAACAGGTTTGCAAGTGAGATCGCAGGAGTTGATGATCTAGGAACTACAGGCAGAGGGAATGAGATGCAAGTTGGCACCTACATTGAAAAAATGTTCATGTCTGAATTATCAGGCAACATTATTGATATTTGTCCAGTCGGTGCCCTTACCTCCAAGCCGTATGCCTTTACTGCTAGACCTTGGGAGACGAGGCAAGTATCTTCACACATTGTGTTAAATGCAGTCTTTTTTATATTGTTATTATTTGCCATATATGAATATTAGTTGACGTTTTTTCTTCCCCCTTGGATCTTGTACAGCATTATATTCTTTTAGTTGTCTGGTCGATCACAAAGAAACCCAAAGTGAGCCCATTCATATGACTCCATATCTTTGGACGATATATTCCTGAACTTGTTGTGGAAGCAGGAAACTTTACATAACAGCAAACCTTATTGAAATGAAAAATATCTGCTGGAGTTATCATAGTTGTCCCAGAGGATCTTGAAAAGTCCTAGAGATCTTATCTCTAGAAATTTGCTATGGCCTCCAACATTACTGTAATTTCTAGCAGGGACATACCATAGAATCATCCGGAGAAATTTCCTAAGAGAACATGTATCATATGTGGGTTAATGAAACCATAGGTGCTGGTATGGTAGGTACTGGGAGTCATACTATGTTTTACAAAAGGTGACAGTGGTTGCTACAACAGAGCAAGCAGTATTTGCTTGCTGTCAGTTTTATAGACAGCATGTCTTTCAGAGCTAAATACATCTTGCTTCATGGCAGATGGCCCATGACCACCTGCGATCCCATATAAGCTTTGTTCCCATTGGCTCTAGTTGTTCCTTTCTTGAAAACATGCCAGAGACTAGCAGCCAGAGGGTCAGGAACTTGCATCGGCCTTGAAATCAGTGTTCTAGATGAGTTAGACTCCAAGAATTCTGGGAGGCCTTTGATCCCAACTTCTGCAACGTTGGCATTTAGGAGATCCTTGTGCCAGTGTTAATATCCTTGAAATGTCCTTGAGCCATGGGGAGAAGCGGGTAAGAAATAAAATTATTATTATTATTATTATTATTATTATTATTGAAAGGTGAACATTGGACTCTGTCTTTTTTTCTTTAGGAAGACTGAATCAATTGATGTTCTTGATGCTGTTGGGAGCAACATTGTGGTGAGCACTCGAACTGGAGAGGTGATGAGGATTTTGCCGAGACTCCATGAAGATATCAATGAAGAATGGATATCTGATAAGACAAGGTAACTGAACTCTTTGCATGTGACTTTGATACTGTATTAGTATGCAGTTGTAAGACATTATTTTGTCTTAGGGAGTTGATACATGTTTGAGAAATACTTCCCATGCATGCTTTTTTGAAGAGACAATGTACTGCTGTTTTCTCTTAAAAACACTGAGCTGTGCATAATATTCAGTAGTATAAATCTTAACCCTTTTTCTGTTTGTATAGTGGGATACTGGCTGTATTTGAACATAATACTGTAAAGCTCATCTGTCACAATAAATGATAAATATTAGAAGGGGGCTAACGTTAAAAGTAAATGAAGCAGGCAGTGTTAGGTGCATTCATATTTCAGCTGTTATTTATCTCATTAGCTTGGTCTGCACACTTTGCACAGATTTGCTTATGATGGCCTGAAACGACAACGTCTCATTCAGCCAATGATAAAAAATGAAGAAGGACTATTCACTTATGCCTCTTGGGAAGATGCTTTGAGCCGCGTGGCAGGAGTGGTAAGAACACTTGCTTCTAGCAACTCTGTTACCCAAAGCCAAGTAGTTTAATGGGCTACTTTTAACTGTTTCTGAACCCTATAAGAAACAAAAGACATTGGTAGAGTAGTTCCCTTCTCCTCTGCATCTCCCCTTTCATACGCCCATCTGTTCCAGAAGGTTGGGGCGTTCTCCTCAACAGATACGGGAGGAGAGTTCAGTTTAAACCAGATGCCCTCAAACCTTTTAAACAGAGGGCCAGGTCACAGACCCTCAAACTGTTGGAGGGCCGGATTATAATTTGAAAAAAACATGAATTTCTATGCACACTGTGCATATTTTATTTGTAGTGCAAAAAATCACTTTAAAACAATACAATAATTAAAATGAAGAACAATTTTAACAAAATATATACACTTATTAGTATTTCAATGGGAAGTGTGGGCCTGCTTTTGGCTGATGAGATAGGATTGTTGTTGTTATGTGTTTTCAAGTCGTTTCAGACTTGGGTTGATCCTGAGTGAGGGCTGGGTAAATGACCTTGGAGGGCTGTATCCGGCCCCCGGGCCTTAGTTTGAGGATCCCTGGTTTAAACTATAAAATCAAACAATCAATAAAATCAATTATTTTTTAATGGCTCTTATAATTTTGTAAACTGTTGTTTCCCTGAACCAAATGCTTGTTAAGTCAGTGATTAGCTGCATTGTAGACTGAGTTTTCTCAAAAGCATTGTGGATCATGAGAATTCCATTATTTGTTTATTTATAACATTTCTACCCCGCCTTTCTTACCCCAGAGGGGACTCAAGGCGGCTTTATATGCAGGCAATGATCTGATGCCTTAAAACACAATGTACACTTAAATAAATATTAAAATAAAAATTAAAAATACATTAAAAGCAATTAAAACATTTAAAAACAATACATTCAGAGTTAAACACATAATCCACGAACATAATCTGGGCTGCTCTAATGGTCATTGTTCCAAGTCTATCTATTGCACAAGTTTTCTAAAGGCTTGGTAACAAAGCCACATTTTCACTCTCTTGCGGAAGGTCAGGAGGGAGGAGGTTGATCTAATATTCCTGGGGAAGGAGTTCCACAGCTGAGGGGCCGCCACTGAGAAGGACCTGTTTCTTGTCTCTGCCAATTGCGCCTGTGAAGGAGGCAGGACCGAGAGCAGGGCATCCCCAGAAGATCTTAAACACTGTGGTGGTTCATAGAGGAAGATACGTTTGGACAGATAAGTTGGACCAGAACAGTATTCTATTTTACATTTCAGAAGCAGCATTGGTTTTCTGTTACACAATCATTGTTATTACAAAATAAATGTGGTGCCGTTTCTACTGAGACAACCACTTTAGCTTATGTTTTGTATTTCTCAATCAAGTAGGAAATTAGTTGGTTTTATTAGATTATTGCATAAAATGTATTATCACCTCTTGGCATATTTTCCTTTATTCTAGTTACAAGGTAGCCAAGGGAATGACATAGCTGCAATTGCAGGAGGCTTGGTGGATGCAGAAGCACTGGTGTCTCTCAAAGACTTGCTGAACAGAGTTAACTCTGATAACTTGTGCACAGAAGAGGTTTTCCCTACCGCTGGAGCTGGGTAAGATAATGCACACAACCTTGTAGGAAAGGACTGCAAAAACTGCAGACTACCTTCAAGTTGGCTAGTGTGCTTTGACACTAATGTAGAAATAGATGCATATTCTTGCAGTGCTTTCCAGCTGTGGGTTTCTACACTGCTCCATACAAAATATTTTATGCAAAGTATTATGGTAGTTTGAACGCAGTTATGAAAAATATTAATTGAAGGTATAATGTCAGAGTTGTTACAGAACATAATTAAAAAGCTCATATTCAAAAGGATCATTTTTCCCCAGGGGAATTAGCTTTTAAAATGCCAAATGTAATTTACTGTGCGTCCTGATCCCAAATGGGGTCTCCTTAGCTCAATGTTGTGGGTCACAAAAATTTTGGCAGCTGTAAACGGTTTCTGAATGCCACCCATTTACACAAATCTGTTAGCAACAGCGTACAGTGTTTACAGTGGACTCTGCAGAAGATGCTTCAGCTGTACTTTAATAAAAAAGAGAATCGGTCTTATTAGCAAGTCTTCCAAAAGCTGATTTGTTATCAATAAATGTTTGGTTTTTATACCTATTTTTTATACCTACATACCTAGAGTCACAAAAACATTTCTCAGACGGAAAGGAGTTATGGGTGGAAAAAGTTTAAGAAACTCTGGTTTAATCTGTAAAATGAGTCATATGACCCAAGGCAAAAAGTCCTAATTGTATGATGGGATCTATTCTGACAGTGACTAATTAAAGAGAATTTGGGATTACACGTGATAGTTCAATGGAAATGGCAACCTCATGTGATGGTGCTATGAAAAATGTCAAATTCCATGTTGAAGATCTATATTATACTTTTAGTCAAACCAATAGTGCAGCTTGCATTTTGGAATACTGTGTACATGTTCTGCTCACATAGTTTTAATACCATGTATTATAAGATTGCTTTTATTTTACTTTTTAAACTATTTGTTTAATAGTCCTAAATTTTAAATGGTTTATAGAGCAGAAGAATTACCATCAGAATAAGTGAAAGATTACATTGTTTGGAGCAAAAACAAGTAATGGGACATATATACAAGAGTAAAGCTTCCAAATGATGTAGAGATAGCAGATAAGGAAGACCATTCTGTTTTTCATAGTACTAGAAACCTCAGGTCATCCAGTGATGATAAATAGTGGGAGACTGATGATAGGACATCTACTGTCTTTAAAGCTGAGCATGGGTTTTGATCAATGAGTAGAGATTTGAATCCTGTCCTTCCAAAATCCTTGTCCAACACTCAAACCAATTTACATCTTGCTGGCTCTAAACACATGACAAGTGCAGATTCTACTATGAACAGATAATAACTGACTATTAGGTTATCACTGGTAACTACTCATAATGGTCATACAGGTAGTCCCAAAGTTATGAACGAGATAGGTTCTGTAGGTTTGTTATTCATCTGAATTTGCTTATAAGTCAGAACAGGTACATTTCTTAAGTGTAACTCCAGACACAGGCACACACACACACACACACACAAACTTTGGATAGCATAGGGACAGATTAACACCCCTGTGGTGTTTGTTTATTTTGCTGTCACTTCACTTTCTGTCCCTGTGATAATTGGATTTTGAAAAAAATCGCTAGTTGTGGAAACAAGAATTGGTGATAAAGCTTCAGCAAGACACCTTTCCTCCATGATAATAACTCTTACAGGAGTGAATTTCCCTTTCGGAAGCATAAGTGGGTACTTCTGTACTCATGTAGTTATTTGATTCAGTTCTCTCTCTCTCTCTCTCTCTCTATATATATATATATATATATAATATTCCCTTTTAGTTTATTTTTCTGCTAGTGACAGCTAGAGTTTTGAACTGAATTGATTAAATTTAGAGTCTTGATACGTAGCATTCCTTTTATTTTGGTCTTAAACTTTTTGCTTAATCTTAACATTTCTTGAAAGGGCTGCATTGCAGTATTTCATGTTGTAGCACCATGTGTCATTGATTCTTTTCCCCTGCAGAACAGACCTACGATCTAACTACCTGCTTAATACCAAGATTGCAGGAGTAGAAGAGGCTGATGTCCTACTTCTAGTTGGCACAAATCCACGCTTTGAGGCACCATTATTCAATGCAAGAATCCGAAAGAGGTTTGTAGTTCCATGATATTAGAGGAAAGTAGCTTACCTTTACAGATGAGAAGCTGCACACTGAGAGGCCACAATGGAATAGCACATGTATACTTTTACCAATGAGCATATTTATTTAATAAATGCCATTTAATGGCAGCTTTATATAAACAAATAGAAAAAAATGATTTGATTCAGGCTTAGTATTATGTTGCCCATGTTTACATCAGTCTCCACATATTTGTCTAGTTCAGGAGGAACATTGAAGGAACTGTTATCAAAAGGAAAGGGAATAGTTTTGTCATGCTGCATTTCATAATTTTTGATATGAGTCAAAAGTTGTGCCTTACTTTTGATTTTTAAAAAATAATCTTTTCTGAATAAAGTGACAAAAAAGCCTTTTTGAATCCAAGCAGTCAAAAAGGAGGATCATGTTAAAATCCATGGTTTGTGCCCCCAAAACCACCCTTTATATAGATGTATATATGGCAATCCTGTGTACTGGGACTGAATTCCCTTCTGAATTTTTGTCATATTGCCTACTAAGCCGTTTTCTCCAAATCTGATCAGCTTGACATCTATGTTTGTTGCAGCATAAGGAGCTGCTTTATCATAGAATCATATTTTTTTGTGTCAAGAGCGACTTGAGAAACTTGAAGTTGCTTCTGATGTAAGAGAATTGGCCGTCTGCAAGGACATTGCCCAGGGGATGCCAGGATGTGTTACCATCCTGTGGGAGGCTTCTCTCATGTCCCCACATGATAGAATCATATAGAGTTGGAATAAACCATGTGCCATCTAGTCCAACCTCCTGCCATGCAGCAAAAGCACAATCAAAGTATCCCTGACAGAAGGCCATCCAGCCTCTGTTACAGTTTCCTCAGCTTACTCTGAGGGAGAAGGAGGCCAAGCCTTGAATGTGCTTGGATGTCATCCGTGTACTTCTACCTATACTTATATGTTACATTCAGCAACTTGAGGAGAGCTGCCAAACAATAAGATCAAGCACAGATTTGCCTGTGCAGTAGAAAACTCTGCCTTCTAATAATCTGTCCCTCATTTTCAGCTGGCTGCACAACGAGCTTCAAGTGGCCCTTGTGGGCACTCAGGTTGACCTGACATACACCTATGATCACCTAGGAGACTCCCCACAGATACTCCTGGACATTGCTTCTGAAAAACATCCTTTTAGCAAGGTACCTTAACCAAACTTCAATGCTTTTAATATTTTCCTGGAACATAGTTTTGTCAGCCCACTGTGCTAACTGTGAAATCTCCTCTCGTTCCATCAACCACAGGTTTTGAAGCAAGCTAAAAAGCCAATGGTGGTGGTTGGCAGTGCAGCACTTCAGCGCAGCGATGGCGCTGCTCTTCATGCAGCCATTTCCGCCATTGCCCAAAATGCTAGGGCACAAAGTGGAGTTGGCGCTGATTGGAAAGTCATGAACATTCTTCACAGGTATGTCTGAAGTTTGATATCTACCATCTTTCCTTCCAAACAGTTGGCATGAAGACCCCTAATGCAAATGTGTTGGCTATAGCCATACAGATCAAGAGTAAAACAAGCTGTTGTTTGAAAAATTATGAAATCATTATTTTAAAAATGTTTTCATAGAGCAGTATCATAGCATATAATATTGGCACCTGGAAGTCACGTGTGCTTGTATTCTGAGAGAAGTATACGGCTATTTTCAGAATTGACTATGAATACAGTACAGCCCTTTATCCATGGGGAATATGTTTCTGGACTTACCAGTTAGTGAAAGTGATGGATAACAGAAAAACCCATTGAACAAATGACTTCTGGTGGATGTTTACCACAGGGTCATGCTGGAAGACATAGGAAATGTCTAGAAAGGATACATGTTATCAAATATAGATAAATGAAATCATGGTCACTTGCCCTATGTATATTTGGGTCTTACTGTATATTAACTCCAGATTTATATAACTCACCTATTTCTAACAATTGAGGCCTCCTTTACTTCACTTCAAAATGTCAAAAAGTGTGATCCACTGTCTGTTTTCAACTCACAGATGGATTGTTTTGATAGACCACGCATCTGCCGGATACCTGGAAGTTTCACAACTCTTTTTATCCCATTTTACACAGTACTCCAACTCTCTTCAGAGTATTTTTAGGGGTTTGCTGAAGTGAGAGATGAGGATGTGTAAGCCTGAATCTAGCCCAACATGTTTGCATATATTTCTGTATAGGGCAAGGGTTAGAATGATAGGAATACCCCCCTCCAAATGTAACTAGACTGCAGTTTCAGTATTCCTACAGTTGATTTTACTGGTGGTACTAACATATAACATTGTTCTGAAAGTTATTGACGAAACCTATCACTTTTCAGAGTTGCAAGCCAAGTAACTGCTCTTGATCTTGGTTACAAACCCGGTGTAGATGCAATCCGGAAGAACCCTCCCAAAGTGCTCTATCTCTTAGGGGCAGATGCAGGTTGTATCACCCGTCAGGATTTACCCAAGAATTGCTTCATCATTTATCAAGGTAAGTAACGTATCAATAATGTAGTATCGATACCATTCATTTGCTTTGAAGTAAGAAATCAAGTGTTAGGATAAATACACAGAACTAATAAGTGCATGAACTTTAGATCTGAAGTTCATATTTGACGCAAATTTTCCTTTCTTCTTGCTTGGGTTACCTATCCCCTTTTCTACTGTCAATTTTTTTATCGGTCCTTTGAAATATGTCTCTTTGCACTTTGAATAGTTTTATCAAACTACTAGCCGTCCCCTGCCATGCGTTGCTGTGGCCCACATGGGACTTCTGTGTGGGAGGTTTGGCTCAATTCCATCGTTGGTGGGGTTCAGAATGCTCTGTGATTGTAGGTGAACTATATATCCCAGCAACTACAACCCCCAAATGTCATTCTATTTTCCCCAAACTCCACCAGTGTTCACATTTGGACATATTGAGTATTCGTGTAGAGTTTGGTCCAGATCCATAATTGTTTGAGTCCACTGTGCTCTCTGGATGCAGGTGAACTACAACTCCAAAACCAAAGGACGCTGCCCACCAAACCCTTCTAGTATTTTCTGTTGGTCATGGGAAAACTGTGTGCCAAGTTTGGTTCAATTCCATCGTTGGTGGGTTTCAAAATGCTCTTTGATTGTAGGTGAACTATAAATCCCAGCAACTACAACTCCCAAATGACAAAATCAATTTTTTTTGAGTGAAGGACATACATTGGGTTGTTAGTTGTATCATGTCCAAATTTGGTGTCAATTCATCCAGTGGGTTTTGAGTTCTGTTAATCCCACAAATGAACATTACATTTATATTTATATAGATAAAATAAAAAGCCATTCAACTTGGGCGTATTGAAAAGCCTTACCAATGGGATAATTATGACTGTTAATTGTCTGGGTCAGACATAACTGATGAAAATGAGCTGAACTAAAAGCATGAATTTCATAGGAAAAAAAAGAGTAGCTGACCCCTCCCCCCCCCCCTTTTTAAACAGCTCTACTGACTGCCGATAATTTTGCGGTCTCAATTCAAGATGCAGATTATCACCTACAAAGCCCTAAATGGTTTGGGATCTGCCTATCTTCGCAACCACATCTTCCCCTATAAACCTGCGGAATCTCGAAAATCTTCTGGGGAGGCCCTCTTTTGGCTTCCACTGCCATCACAAGCACCATTGGTGGGATCGAGAGAGGGGGCCTTCTCCGTGGTGCCCCCCCCCCCCGGTTCTGAAAAACTCTCCCCAGGGAAATTAGATTGGCACGCACCCTGTCCACTTTTTTGTGGACTACAAACATGGATGTTCCACTGTGCTTTTGATTAAGCAGTTCACCAGATAACTTTGGCCCCTTGACCATAACTCAATGTCTTGCCCTTGCACTTTACTACTGCTTGCCCTATAGACATTTCATATTGCCCTCCTAGTCCTAACTTATCACCTGGCCCCTGCACTTTATCCATCAGCCCTGTCCTTGCAACTGAATTGCACCATCCTGCCCGCCCAAGCTCAGTATTGTTTATCATGTCAGGCTATTGGTTGTTTGTTCGATGGTGGTTTTATGTTGTTTTATAAATTTTACTGTGTTATATTTTAACTATATTTCACCGGGCATGTCCCCATGTAAGCTATCCCGAGTCCCTTTGGGGAGAAGGGTTAGTGAAAGAGGCCTGAAATTGGTCAGTTGGCTAGCAGAGATAGCTAGTGAGAAGATTTTTTTTTTTACAGCTGTTAGGGAAATAGCTGGTGGAGGAGTGAAGAGATAGATCCAGGATAGGACGATCTGTGCTGGTCTTTAGAATTGCTTTCAGAGAGGAAATCCTGTCAGTAACTTCTGTGGAGGCAGAGAGAAATGTTCATGTGTAACATAAGTCTGAACTGCTTAAACTAACCACACACTTTTGAATATTTTAATATTTTGAAACAGCTAAGCTTTATACCTGAATTGTTCCAGTTCTCTTAAATAAACATCATTGTTTTGTTGTTCACAACATCTGCCTCACGTGTGCCTCTGTGGGTGAAGTTTTAAAAGCAGTTTCCTGCAGCAATCAAGAGTCTATGGTGGTGGCATATATTTTAAAGAACAATCTTTTAGTGTTACCTCAGAAACACAAGCCTGGGGGCTAATCCAACACACTCTTGCCTAAGATACTTCAAGTAAGACAAGGGCTTATCAGTGCTTTTAAGTTTGGTGGTGGCCAGAGGGTTTTCAAAAGGTTTTTTTGGCCAGAAGAAAGTTCCAGCTTACTGGGGCTTTTGTTTTTGGGCTTTTACACACGGAAGTCTCACATTCCATTATACTGTGGTGGGATTTATTCCTCAATAATTCCTCAATCCATTATAGCGGTAAATATAGTAAATAAATAAATAAATCTATAGAAAGGTTATAGGTAGTGCTCTTTTGGACCTTGGAAATAACTGAATAGTTCTGAACATAATCTCTGTCTCCATTTCTTTAATGCAAGGTATATGCAGCAGTTTATAGACTTAATGCTACCTGTGACTTGCTGTGAAGTTGCTCATCAATACTGATGCTTCTTCGTAATCATTTATTTTCCAGGGCACCATGGTGACATAGGAGCTCCTATGGCTGATGTTATTCTTCCAGGAGCGGCTTATACAGAAAAAGCAGCAACCTATGTGAACACGGAAGGTAGAGCTCAGCAAACCAGAGTAGCAGTAACAGCTCCTGGGATGGCAAGAGAAGACTGGAGGATTATTAGAGCCATCTCTGAGGTACTGCAAGTATACCAGAAATTGCAATTTCTAACTGCATTGATATACTACTTTCCCCACAGGCATTTAAGCTTGCTCAATCTGTAAAACTAAAACTTCAAAAAGACAAAAATAGTTGTTACAAATAGTGATGCCTCTTATAAGAGCTCATGGCATAAGCTCCCTGATTCAAGCTTCTTGTTCCCTTTCGATGTAAGATGAGGAGGGGAAGTGGGTAACATTGGCTCAGGACCTAGGCTACTCTTCTTAAATGTATGGGAGTTCACTGAATGCAGATAAAAATTTCCAAGAATATAGACCCAGATTTTGGTAGTGATAAGTCTTATGAGACTTGGAGTGTGGAATCTGATAAATGCTGCCCAAAAGCAGTGTGTGGGCTATATGATGAAATGCATGTTTGAATTGGGAGTCCCTGGAGAAGACTGGTAGCAGACTGTGAGCTTTGCTTTCCTGTTGGAATATAATTAGTATATATTGTGTGCTGCTATTACAGTATTTGGAGCTACATATCTTCCCTCCAAACATTGTTTGCACAATATAAATATAGTAGATATGCCAAATGATGCCCTTTTTATTGTATTAGGGTTAATCAGATTTTCTCTTTCTCTACATTATTGTCTTTTGTCACCGTATAACTACTTCTTCCATTAAGTGAGAAACATTTTGAATGATTGAATTTAATTCTCTCACGATTTTAAAAGGAATATATCTTTATTTTGCCCCCCTTCCCTTACCTGTTTCAGCTGGCTGGTATGACTCTCCCTTATGATAACTTGGATGAAATAAGGAATAGATTAGAAGAAGTGTCTCCGAATTTAGTTAGATACGATGATGTGGAGGAAGCTAATTACTTTAACCAAGCAAATGAGCTGTCCAAGGTAAAATGATCTTTAACTGTGCATGTATGTATGTGTGCATGTAAGCGTATATAATCAATGCACTATATTACTAATGAAAATAACAAGCAACTGCTCCATTCTTTCTTCACCATCAGCTTTATTGCAGTTAAAACTATTTCTAGTGATATCTTTCATATAAAACTTGAGTTACAAAAACATATCATACGTCTTCTATGTGGAATATTTCTACCTTAGATTGATATAAAATGTAATTTTAACTAAAACAATGAAATTACATACACAGTTCCATTGGGAGATAGGCAGTGATTGATATATTTGACATTCTTTTTTCAACTGCAGGCAGTGAATCAGAAATTGCTTGCTGATCCTCTTGTTCCACCCCAGATCACAGTTAAAGATTTCTATATGACAGGTAATAGCAGTGGTTCTTATATGATCTTAAGTAAAACTTGCTTTCTGTGTAATTCTTTAAGGCATAATTATTTCTTCTTAACCTATCCGTCGGTGGCGCAGCGGGTTAAACTACTGAGCTGCTGAGCTTATTTATTTATTTATTTACATTTATTTCCTGCCCTTCTCAGCACTGAAAGGGGACTCTGGGCAACAACTCAATGTCATATCTTAATACATTGCTGACCGAAAGGTCGGTGGTTTGAATCCAGGAAGCAGGGTGAGCTCCCGCTGATAGCCCCAGCTTCTGCCAACCTAGCAATTCGAAAAAATGCAAACATGAGTAGATCAATAAGTACCGCTTCAGCAGGAAGGTAACAGCACACCATACAGTCATGCTGGTCACATGACCTTGGAGGCATTTATGGGCAACGCTGGCTCTTCAGCTTAGAAATGGAGATGAGCACCAGCCCCCAGAGTCAGACATGACTAGACTTAAATGTCAAGGGGAAACCCTTACCTTTACTTTTAACCTAGTAAAGCTGTTCATTTGTTTCCCTGCTGAATAATATAACCTTCCCTGCTGATCTACATGCTATTGACTGCATATAATAAACTTCTGGCTTAAAATGTTCAGATTTAACAAATATTTTCTTTTTTCCAGATCCTATTAGCAGAGCATCACAGACAATGGCTAAATGTGTGAAAGCTGTTACTGAGGGTGCCAAAGCAATCGAAGAACCCTCCATCTGCTAAAAAATGAAATTCTGCCACCAGAGTGTATCAGGCACAGTTATGACTAATTTTGGGAGAGGAAAAGAAGCATTTTTAGTTTGTTTAGGTTCTTATTTTATGAATGCAAGTGAGAGTTTATTTAAGGCCGCCCGTCAAGTGTGCATTTGGTAATTATGTTCGGCACAATTTATCTTGTTGAGACATGTATACTGATTATGGATAAACACAATGTAAAATTAAAACAGTTTTAATATGCAAAACTTCCTATGCTATTCGATTCAATACATTCAATTCATGAAATTTCCCAGAACTAAGATAGCAGACTTTTGACATTTTTTTTTTCGTGTCAGGAGCAACCGCTCCTGTTGTGAGAGAATTGGCCGTCTGCAAGGACGTTGCCCAGGGGATGCCCGGATGATTTCTGATGTTTTGTCATCCTTGTGGGAGGCTTCTCTCTTGTCCCCACATGAGGAGCTGGAGCCGATAGAGGGAGCTCATCCTCCTCTCCCGGGATTCGAACCTGCGACCTGTCGGTCTTCAGTCCTGCCGGCACAGTGCTTTAACCCACTGCACCACCGGGTTGAACAACATGTGAAATTCTATACTATTAAGCCATAGTAATATCATCATATTTTCTAATAAAGAAATTCTTGAGAAATAAGTGAGATCAGTGAGGCCTTAAAGCAGCTTAAATATTCTTTTTGAACCAAAGTAGTACTTTCTGTCAGAGGCGAAATTCAGACTTTACAGTTTTAACAGATGCATATCAAGCTTTGAAATTATGGAAAATTTCTGTTCGTAATCTGAAATGCTTTTTAAATTAAAAATACATCTTTTATAAGTGAAGATAAAGAGTCTTGAAACTTCAGCAAAAGGATAGTTCTGTCCCAATATCCTTAAATTGCTTTATCAATAATGTACATATTTTTGTTTAATATGATAGACAGAAAGTAGATTTATGGAACAATTTTTTCACTTATATATGACATAAAGAAGTGGTATACTGATGAGGGATTGTAGTATGGCAACATCTGAAGTGCTAATTACCCATTTATGCTCTAGGCCAGTGGTTCTCAACCAATGGTCCGCAAGAACTAAAATACAGTCCGTGGCCTCACCATTATTACACTGTTGCAATGAGAGTGACTGGTCTCGCAAAACCCTCTTACAGTGTCAGGGCTTATTAAATATAGTTTTCTGTGGGCAAGCAGACGGCGAGTACTGGATGGCATATGTTCTGTATCTGAAACTAGAGCTGATATGGTCTATCCAATGCAATTTTCTGAATCAGCACCCCAAACAACCAAACCAAATCTAAAGTTAATCAAAAACTGATTCGTAACCTTTTTGATACTAATGTTGGATCAAGTGGTCCCTGGTCAAAAAAAGGTTGGGAATCACTGCTCTAAACATTGAAGAAATGGCTTTTGCTAAAACTCAATGTTTCAAGAATGTGATCCATAGAACTAGAGGTAAAATGTAGAGCATCGGACATACAAGTAGTTTGTATTGTCGAAGGCTTTCAAGGCTTTCTGGGTTGTTGTAGGTTTTTTCAGGCTATATGGCCATGTTCTAGAGGCATTCTCTCCTGACGTTTTGCCTGCATCTATGGCAAGCATCCTCAGAGGTAGTGAGGTCTGTTGGAACTAGGAAATGGGTTTATATATCTGTGGAATGACCAGGGTGGGACAAAGGACTCTTGTCTGTTGGAGCTAGGTGTGAATGTTTCAACTGACCACCTTGATTAGCATTTGAGGATGCTTGCCATAGATGCAGGCGAAATGTCAGGAGAGAATGCCTCTAGAACATGGCCATATAGTCCGAAAAAACCTACAATAAGTAGGTTATTTATTGTTTTCTACAAGAAAGGCTGGAATCCAAAGTTTTTATGTTTTATGCTTCTAAACATTAATGTCACCCTTCCTACCAAGCTGTCCTTTATGCTACAAATGCCATTTCAGATAGCTTTGCAGCAGCAACTTGAAGAATGACAGGCAATGAGCTGGTATTCCAACTTGGTAAATCTGCTGAGTTAATTTTTAATAAGATGTCCCCATTACTTCAACTTTTTTCGAATTTGCAAAAATGTTGTGATATGGGAACCCCGGCATCAAATTTCCAGTGTCTGAGGGGGAAACTGATAGTTCCAAGTTTTGACACTGCAATATTATATTTGCATTTTCAAATGGTAAAGAAAAGGGACTGGAAATTTAGTATCTGTTACATTGCAATAAGGGAAGCCAGCCTTCTCTACTCTGATTAGTTATTTTGCTTCTGACACAACTCCTATAAGTCTATCTAGAGTTGACATTTGATAGAAACATGTTTTCCTGAAAAAAGCCAGAAACAAGAGAGAGAACGAGTTGTTTTATGTACTATTCATATTCTGTTCAAAACATACCAAACAGCTGCACAGTTCCGATACTGTCGACCTATATTTGCCATATCACTGCCTCATGTCATGTGGCGGCAAAAAAAACCAATGGGATTTTGACCTACATAAATAGGAGTCAAGTGCCTAGATCCAGGGAAGTCATGCTACCCATCTATGCTGCCTTGGTAAGACCACAGCTGAAATATTGTGTCCAATTCTGGCCACAACAATTCAAGAGAGATATTGACAAGCTGAAATGTGTCTGGGGGGGGGGGGGGGGTGACTAAAATTATCAAAGGTTTGGAGAACAAGTCCTATGAGGAGCAGATAAAAGAGCTGGGCACGTTTAGCCTGCAGAAGAGAAGGCTGAGAGGAGACTTGATGAGGGCCATGTATAAATATATGAGGGGAAGTCATAGGGAGGAGGGAGCAAGCTTGTTTTCTGCTGCCCTGGAGGCTAGGGCATGGAACAATGGCTTCAAACGACAAGAAAGGAGATTCCACGTGACCATGAGGAAGAACTTCCTAACTATGAGAGCTGTTCAGCAGTGGAACTCTCTGCCCTTGAGTGTGGTGGAGGCTCCTTAGGAGTCTTTTAAACAGAGGCTGGATGCCCATCTGTTGGGGTGCTTTAAATGTGATTTTCCTTCTTCTTGGCAGGGGGTTGGACTGGATAGCCCACTAGGTCTCTTCCAACTCTGATTCTATTATTTATGTAACAATGGTTGGTTGCTAACTGCAGTTAAGTTGTCTTCAAACTTCTCAGCATGTCCATTGAACATCCAGTCACCAACAATCTTACTCAGGTCTCCTTGAGTATCCCCTGTAAGTATCTCTTTTCCTACTGTTTAATCTTCCCAAAGATCATTGTCTTTAATAGTTAATCATATCTTCTCGTGATATCGCAAGAGTATCACAGTTTGATTATCTTGGCTTCAAAGGAGAGTTTATGTTTGATTTGACTTTTTATTTGCAATTCCAGGTTCTGTCTCCTTTTGCTTTTTATGTGTCCCTTAGAGCAGGGGTCCCCAAACTACGGCCCGCGGGCCACTTCCGGCCCGCCAAGGGCCCTTATCCGGCCCGCGGAGGAGGAGCGCCCCCCTCCCCCTCACAGTGCCCCTCTGTTGGCTGGCTCAAGCTATCAGTCAGGCCCAATGGGCAGTGTGAGCCAGCCAAGGGCAGCTGCTCTGTATGGCCTACTTGCGCATAAAGCACCTCGCGAGATGCTTTACTCGCAAGTAGGCCGCGCGGGGCTGCTCCTCCCTTGGCAGGCTCATGCTATCCGTCAGGCCCGATGGGCAGCGTGAGCCAGCCAAGGGAGGCTGCCCCGGCGCTCCATGCAGTCATGCCGGCCACATGACCTTGGAGGTGTCTACGGACAAAGCCGGCTCTTCAACTTAGCAATTCAGATGAGCACCACACCCCAGAGTCAGACACGACTGGACTTCATGTCAGAGGAAAACCTTTAACCAGGAAAATTGTGGAAGATCCAGGGTGGGAGAAAGAACTTTTGTCTGTTGGAGGTAGGTATGAATGTTTCAATTGGCCACCTTGATTACCATTTCATAGCCTGACGGTTTTTAGGGAGAATCCTTTGTTGAGAGGTGATTAGTTGGCCCTGATTGTTTCTTGTCTGGAGTTCCCCTGTGTTTGAGTGTTGTTCTTTATTTACAGTTATAATTTTAGAGTTTTTTTTAATACTGGTAGCCAGATTTTGTTCAGACTAGAAATAGGAAGATTTCCCATTCTCTGCTCCTGGAATTACTGCCTAAAGAGGGCTAGAAAGAACCCCCTCTAAGGGCCCTTCCACACAGCAAAATAAGATATGTGCAATGTGCATAGGAATTTCTTTATTGATTTTTAAAAAAAAAAACTATAGTCTGGCCCTCCATTGGTCTGAGGGACAGTAAACTGGCCCCCGGTTTAAAAAGTTTGAGGACCCCTGCCTTAGAGCCTAGATTTTGATCTGTCACTTGGGGTGCATCTACACTGGAGAATTAATGCAGTTTGATATTAGTTGAATTGCCATGGCTCAATGCTATGGAATCATTGGAGTTGTAGTTTTATAAAGCTTTCCTGTCCAAAGAGTGCTGATGACTCATCAAACTACAAATCGCAGTATTCCATAGCATTAAGCCAGAGCAATTAAAGCCAGATGTCAAATAACATTAATTCCACAATGCAAATGAACCCATAATGGGGGTTTTCTTTCTTAATATATGAAAGTGGCTCTATACATTATAATGAAGTGTTTCCTCCACCTTCCTAATAACACAACCATTTAATCTTTTCTCAGTGTAGAAAATGGATGCTTCCCTTCTGTTCTCCGTTTCCATTATGAGAATTCTTCTGATCCATGCTATAATTCTGAACAAAGCCCTCCTTCAATACAAATTGCATATAGAAGTCACGTGCACAGGGATTACAATGAATCCCATCTGTAGTTCGTGTGTGTGTCTATGTGTGTGTGTGTATGTTGAGAAATAGAAAAAGTTATAAAACAGCATTTTTTTATTTCATCATTATACCTATATATAAAGTATGTAGGCCTAAGAGTAGGGCCATTTCTACCAATCTACAATTAAGACCTACAACATTGGAATGAATATGTTGGCAATAAGGTAGCTAGACCTTGGGCAGTAACTTTTAAACTGTACAAAGTAAACCATTAGAATATGTAGTATTAGGAGAGCAGAACTCCATAAGCCTAGAAGGAATTCCATGCATCAAGTTTAGAAAATGCTTTAGATTCAGTTCAGTCTCTAAGATAAGGGCTTCTAACAATTCTGCAGAAACTTTCTTGGGAAAAACTCTCATTGAACTAATTGGGAATTCTGCCATTGAATATTTACGGGAAGATTTTTTTTAGATGTCTGCTGAGAAATAAGTCCCAATGAGTTCAATGGGAGAATCTACAGAAGATAAAATACCTTTATTCCTAACCATTTGGTCATGGTAATCTATGAAAAATATGTTCTGACAGTGGATACCATATTTCAAAAGGATTAATTTTGTAAATGTATGTGTAGGTATATATATAAAAAAATGTGAGTGCATGACAATCATGCAGGCAACATTCCCCATGCTTTAAAGCACATGTGTCAAATGCAAGGCCTGTGGGCTGAATCCTGCCAGCCATGTCATTTTATGTAGAAAGGCTTTCAACGTCATGTATACATGTATACATGTATACAGTCTTATAATCACAAATGGCCCTTTGAAGGCAACCAGAGGCTGATGTGGTCCTTGGTGAAAATGAGTTTGAAACCCCTGCTCTAAAGCAACCTATATGATTGCACTTTTCCTTTTTATAAGCAAATCCAGCCTTTCCTCCACTTTTGCAGATTTCATTATTTGATTAATATCTCTAGGTCCTCCAGGGCAGTTTTGTGGTCAGCTTCTGGTTGCATCATTTAAAGCATTGGAATTTTTTCTGGTGGATTTTTTAGTTCAACTTTTTCTGGAAAATTCTCACCACTTGATAGTAAGCATGTTTATCAACAAGAATGAACAAGGTTTTATTTCAGGTGATTATGTACAATGGAAATATCTTAAGATCTCATAGCCAAAATGGATAGGAAACTACTGGGTTTCAGGCTTGTCTCCCATAGTCGTTCACTCTTGCCATGGCTCCTCCCTTCACTAGCTCTAGCACTGTCCACACACGATACTATTTTCAACATGTTTTCTTTCAAAAACTGTTAACTCAAGGGAGCTACAAATCAAAACATATATAAATAAAACACAATGCAATTAATCTATAGAATAAAACCATTTAAAACACATACCGTACATTTGCACAGCTGTGACCTGGCAACAACAAGCCATGCTTTGAGTGGACTATTGGACTATTTCACTACATGCTATGCATACAATCAGTTCTTGCAACAAGCTAGAATTCTAAAAAATGCTGGTTTGTGGATCAGCTAATGTTTTGGTACATGCCTGATGATTTAATTAAGTAGGGAAGCAAATAGCTAAACCACAAAGGAATAGTCTGTGACTTATTTACATGCTTCAGCTACATGTAAGAATGAGTGGCTGGGTAACATTCACCAAGATGATGCTTTTGCTGGATAAGCCAGAGTAACTCCATAACACTGGCTTATCATGATGTGTAAATACAGCAGGCACCGAGCATCAAATAAACAATGTTGCCCAGTTATTGTTGTTTTTGTCATTATTTGTACCTAGCCAGGAGCTTGAACAGGAATTTCTTCCAGGAAGTAACAGAGCCATTATATTATTGTATTGTTAAAGGCTTTCATGGCTGGAATCACTGGGTTGTTGTAGTTTTTTTCAGCCTATATGGCCATGTTCTAGAGGCATTCTCTCCTGACGTTTTGCCTGCATCTATGGCAAGCATCCTCAGAGGTTGTGGGGTCTGTTGCCATAGATGCAGGCCAAATGTTGGGACAGAATGCCTCTAGAACATAGCCATATAGCCTGAAAAAAATCCTACAGCAACCCATTATACGTATTATTATTGCTTCCAATAAGCAATGATCCATCTCTGAGAGGCAGAGCTTACAGGTATTTCTTATCCAAAAAACTAAAATCCCAAATGCTCCGAAATCGGGTACATTGGTGGCTGAAATAATGACACCTTTGCTTTCTGATGATTCAACTGACACAAAGTTTGTATCATACACAAACACAATGGAGATAAAACTACCTTCTGTTTATTAACATATATATAAGGTGCATATGAAACATAAATGAATCCCATTTTTAGACTTGAGTCCCATCTCCAAGATACTTCATTATGTATAGGCAAATATTCCAAAATCTTGGGGGGGGGGGGAGGGTATTTATTTATTATTTATTTATTTACCTTACTTATATACCGCTGTTCTCAGCCCAAAGGCGACTCACAGCGGTTCACAACAAATACGAACAGCAAAAATTCAGTGCTACAGTATAAAAACAGTTAACAACCTAACACATTACACAATTAATAAACAGTTACTACAATACCCATTCACTACCCATTCAATACCCAAAATCCAAAGTATTCCTTGTCTCAAGCATTTTAACCTGTATTTTCTAATTTTATTTGCATCTGAGCTCCTGCATTTGTATAGAACAAACCTTTAAAAACAAAACCACACTGCATAAAAATACATTGTATTTTTCTTCTCCTGTCCCCTTTGTATATTATCAAATAAAGTAGTCAAGTACAAGCTATCCCGGTAATTTTACTCCCGCATCTCTATTGGTTGCTAATTATTCTCTAGCTTCAATTCTCTGGCATTGGTTTTAGTCTTTATACATTAAATGGTCTTCGGTCTGGCAATCTTAATGCTCACCTCATTAAAAAGGTACCTGACTGGTTGTGATGTTCAACAGGAGAGACCATCCTGCAGCTACATCACTTTTGCAGAGGCTTGTCTACAAACTCTCAACTCTATTTCTTCTGGATTTATGCCTCATACCCACTTTCCTTACAGTGAGGAATGTCGGTCAAGACACAGATTTTCATTGTTTTACTAGTTTTTAACATTGTCTTTCTTGTTTTTTAACACTGGTTTTGCTGTTATTGTTGCTTAGTACCCTGGTGGGATCCGGAAAAGCAGGGGATGGATGGATGGATGGATGGATGGATGGATATATATATCAGATTTAAAATAAAAGGTGGTGCAAGGCTAAAAAAAATACATAGAAAAGGATGAAGGGTAAGAGGCAACAACATTTTGTATGTGTGTGAGAGAATGAGTGAAAGAGGTACAGTGGTATGGTGATGATAATAAGCAATGATTACTATACTACATTTTTTTATAAAAAGAGCGCAGGGTATTTCAGCCCTGGGTGAACAGTGTGTGGTCCCCAAATATTGAAGATTCCTCAGTCATGCTGTTTCTCTAAATTATCTAAATTCTATGACTGTGGATATGACATTTGAATATGATCCCAAAAAGGGATATACTGTGCTCAGCAAGTTCCAGCAAGAACACGTGACTTCATTCACACAGAAAACTTTTACTCACTTCTAGGAATGACAGATAGGACTGCAGTTCAGTCTGTTTCCAGCATCAATATAACAGATAAAGCATTCAGTGGCTAGTGGATTGCTCCTACTACAATCCAAGAATCGCCAACATTTCATTTTGCAGACCACTTTTTACTTCCCCTGGTGGAAATATGAGTGTGTTTGGATTCATACAACAGCCACAGATTAGTACAAATGGAGTGCTGACTTCTGCCTGGCTCTAGCTAAGAGCCAGAGAAGCTTAGTGGTATTTACTGTATTTATTTACTGTATTTATTTATACCCCGTCCTTCTCACCACGAAGGGGACTCAGAGCGGCTAACAAATTTTGTCTAAAATTCAATGCCACATCATATACACCATAATAAACATACCATAACAAATTATAAACAGTTAAGGAACATATAAATAGCACCAGGAGAGCTCCAGCACCACACTAATGGAGGCTGGGTAAGTTCTTTCATTTTTAAAAGGGATTTTGGGGGGGAGTCGGTTGGGGAGGGGGTTATAGCCCTCTCATGTTTCCTGAGTCAGATTCAGCCTGAAAAACAAGACAGTTGTATGAATGACCCCTTCAGATGTCCCAGGACTTCTGGTTGGCCAGTCCAGATAGCGGCCATAGTGGGTTTGCCCCACGCTTTCCAAGAAGGCACAGAACAAACCCAAGGTTTTTCCTGCTTTGTGGCAAATTCATTCATTTTTCTGTGGGATGTCATCTGAATACCCCACTTTAAAACACGGGAGCTCCCACTTTTAAAGAGCTGTCTGTTTGCATCCTGTGATAAACAATGCTTGCAGTGCTTCCTGTTCCCAAAACACTGTCTGAACGTGACCCTCTTTTTTTCAAACAAAGCATGGGTCAACATAGGCGCCTTCTACATTGCCATATATAATCAAGATACTCCAGTCTCTGGATAATGTTAGTCTACACTGCCATATAATCCGGTTCACTGTGGATAATCTGGATTTTATATGGCAGTCTAGAAGGGATCTTTCTTACTTTCAGATGGGCCAGAAAGAGTCAGCCTTACCAAGGTCATCTGATCCATTTTGTGAAATAAGAGCTTACCTTGAAATTGTCAGAAGTTCTGAAGGGGGTGACGAAAGTAAATGGAGTTGACCATATGGCAGATATCTCGCAGTGGAACATTCCTCATGAAGGAGGTCGAAGCAACCACAGCCCTGGTGGAATGGGCTTTGATGTGTTGAGGCAGGACCTGACCCTCAATTTTGTAGGCTAGTTGAATGGCTGACACAATCCAAGAGGGTAGCCATGGTTGAGAATCAGGGAAGCCACTAGCATCCTTCCTATATTTCAGGAAGAGTCCGGGTAATTTCCTGAACTCCGCCATCCTATGAATTTAAACTGCAAGAGCCTGCCTCACATCTAAGAGATGGAGGGGGCACTCCAGAGGCGTGTCAGGATTTGGAAAAAAGGTTGGTAAAATTATGTCCTGAGACATATGGAACTAAGATGCCACTTTGGGCAGGAAGGCAATATCTGTATGCAGCACTACTTTGTCCTTATGGAACAGAAGGTATGATGCGTCGACTTGAAGAGCACACAACTCACTGGCCCTTCTAGCTGAAGCAAGTGTCACCAAAAAAGCCATCTTCCAAAAGATTTAAGATCTTATCCACTGATGCCATAGGCTCAAGATGAGTGTGACTCAGTGCCTTGAGAAGGAGATCAAGGCATCAAGCTGACAGTTATGGAGTCACAGGAGGGTGAAAGTTCTTACATCTCAGTTGAGTCAAAGACTTTTTGGTAATCAACGTAACTAAGACAAAGCAGAACTCTATGTTCTTGCATATATACACGAAGGTTATCTGGAAAGTAAGGTTACAAGATTTTTTTAAAATACCAAGAATGAATATATTTTAATAAAACTTACATGGATTGTAGCATACGTATTACATTATTTTTCCACATAATCATCATTCAGTTCAATACATTATGTCATCTGTAGGATGTGTCATAGAAGTTTCCCTCCACCTTTTTCAGCCAGTTCATCACTTCAATTTTCACCTCGTCGTTGTTGAAAAAGTGTTTTCCATCAAAGTGTTTCTTCAATTTAGTCACTGGGTACAAGAACAGGATAGCACTGAATATCCGTCGTGAGAGGGGTGACTTAAAAAATCCTAACAAAACGAAGTCAACAACTCTTGTGTTGCATGAGCAGTGAGCACACTGTCACGAAGGAGACAGAATCCTGCTGCCAGCATCCCACTACGTTTGTTTTGGATGGCTCTGCAAAATTTCTTCATGGTCTCACAATATATTCCGTACCCATTTTGTCACATGCTGTCTTGACATTACATCATCTCCATAAAATGAAATGATTTTGCCATGAATTGCAGCGGCGTTCATGCACTTAGCATTAAGGCAGCGTATTAGAATCATATACTCATTGAGTTGGGAGAGACCTCGAGGGCCATCCGGGCCAATCCCCTGCCAAGAAGCAGGAAAATCGCATTTAAAGCACCCCCGACAGATGGCCATCCAGCCTCTGTTTAAAAGCCTCCAAAGAAGGAGCCTCCACCACACTCAGGGGCAGAGAGTTCCACTGCTGAATGGCTCTCACAGTCAGGAAGTTCTTATTTATTTATTTATTTGTTTGTTTATTTAAAACACTGATATTCTGCCCTTCTCACCCCGAAGGGGACTCAGAGCGGAGCACAACATATACATGGCAAACATTCAGTGCCCGGATACAATACATAAACATTAAAAACATTTATCTAAATATTAAAATACACCATTTAAAATAGCACAGTTTAAAACTGTCCTAGTCATCCGCATCAAATCCAATTGGCCCTGTCATCTTTCCCACTGTTGCTTCATTGCCCTGTCCCGAAAGCTTGGTCCCACAGCCAAGTTTTTACCATCCTTCTAAAGGACAGGAGAGAGGGGGCCGACCTGATCTCACCAGGAAGGGAGTTCCATAGCCGGGGAGCAATCACCGAGAAGGCCCTGTCTCTCGTCCCCACCAATTGCGCCTGTGACAATGGTGGGACAGAAAGCAGGGCCTCCCCAGGGGATCTTAATCTCCGCAATGGTAGAGGGAGATGCGTTTGGACAGGTAATTTGGGATGGGGCCGTTTAGGGCTTTAAAGGCCAAAGCCAGTACTTTGAATTGTGCCCGGTAGCAAACTGGCAGCCAGTGGAGCTGGCGTAACATGGGAGTTGTATGTTCCCTGTATGCCGCCCCAGTTATTAACCTGGCTGCCTCTCGTTCGACTATTTGAAGCTTCCAAGCAGTCTTCAAAGGCAATCCCATGTAGAGTGCGTTGCAGTAGTCTATTCTAGATGTAATCAGAGTGTGGACCACTGTGGCCAAGTCTGACTTCCCAAGGTACGGGTGCAGCTGGCGCACGTTTTAATTGTGCGAACGCTCCCCTGGCCACCACTGCAACCTGGGATTCCAGTTTTTCCTCCTGTTCAGGTGGAATCTCCATTCTTGTAGTTTGAAGCCATTGTTCCATTGCGTCTTAGTCTCTATTACAATGCACTTGGCGGGAAACGGAATGAGGACACCCATCTCTAACCTTCACAACACCAGTGGATGAGCTACTGACGGTTGGCACTGCTCATTCGCTTCCTGCTACATGGCAGTGATTCCAACTTCCCCTGAGAAAATTCCCGCTGAGAGCTGTATAAGTTTGTAACCTTATTTTCCAGATAACCCTCATATATATATATATATATATATATATATATATATATATGAAGGTTATCTGGAAAATAAGGTTAGAAAGTATACAGCTATATATAGAGAGAGAGAGGACAACTTATTCAAGCCCTCTGCACCTGAACTTCAAAGGATAGTTTTTTGAGGGGAGTCCAAGCATTGCTTCCCCTCTTCCTTCTTCCCTCAGGCCCATTTCAATACAAGTAGGAAGCCCTCCTGAGCCTAGCCCTGCTTCCTTCCTTGTGCCTCATCAGTGTCCTCCTCCTCCTCCTCCTGCTCCTCTCCCTCCAAGATGGTAGGGAAGTTGTCTTTCCCTGGCCCTCCTCTCTGGCAGGCGCTGCTATGTCCTCTCGGTGCCTGTAGTGGTGCTGTGGGAGGCGGCGGGCAGGCGGGCGGCGGCGGCGGCTCAGCCTCTCTGCTCTCCTTCTTCTCCTTCTCCTCCGCGCGCGGCCCCAGCCAGCCCTGCCTTCTTGGCTGCCGAATGCACACATTCAGGGATCCCCTCCATAATCACCTTCCCGCCCAGCACTTTGTAGTTCTCCAAGAGGAAGGCGCGCGCCTCCTCGGAAGCCTCCAAGCCGGGCTCCTCTTCTCCCCTTCCTCCTCCTCCTGCTCCTCAGAGCCAGCGCTGCAGCGACTCCCGCCGCCTCTCCTCCGCACTGAAGCCCATTCCCGGGGAGGAGGAAGCTCTACTCCGCCAGCCCAGCAGAGGGAAAGGAAGGGGGAGAGGAGAGAGAGCAGAGTGGGGGGAAAAAAGCAGCCGGAAAGGTAAGCCAGGCCCGACCTCCATCCCCGGACTCGCGTAGAGCGGCGGGCGGGGCCTCGGGGGCAGGGCGGGCCGCACGGCAGCCTACGCGAGGCCGGGGATTCCGAGCCGCGCACTAGGCCTCGACGATCTGAAAGCGGGGTTTGGGTCCTGTGGAGACGGGGGGACTTATTTCTTGTAAAACGGGGGAGTGGAGGGGAAAGAGCGCCCAGGCCGGGCTCTATATCGACGGAGCGGGAAGCAGGCCTCTTGGGCTGAGCACGGGCCTGGCGCTTCCCGCCCCCCGGCCTTTTCTCCGGGCTCCGTCCCGCCTTGGGGGTCCGAAATGGGGCCCTCCGCCGCCCAAGGAAGAGGAGGGACGGGAGAAGAGGCTCCGGGACGGGCCGGCAGGGCCTAGAAGGGGAGAGGGAAAGCCGAATATATACATATATGTGTGTTAATAGAAATGTTTCATTGTATTCAAAATTGTGAACAGTTTCCCCCCATATTCGTGGGGGAGGGGGCACCTCGGCTTGGGGAGTGCACTTGGCATATATAATATGTGTGTGTATTATATACAGTATATTATATATAATATATACAGATATATGTATTATATATATATGTATTATGTATAACTATATGTATATACATAAATTGTATTATATGTATATATATAAATTATATACTATATAATATATGTATTATATGTATTTATATTATACTATATATATTATACTATATATAATATAGTATAATATGTATATATATTATAGTATAATATATATATATTATAATATATATATTATAGTATAATATATATATATTTGTGTATAATATATATATATAACAATTATACTATATTATAGTATTATATATATATATATATATATATATATATATATATATATATATAATACTATATATGTGCATATACATACACACACACACACACACATATATTTATATATACACGTGTGTGTGTAGCCTTGCCCCCTCCCCTACACACACACACTTTTTCATCCTTCCCCTCATCTTTCACATTAGTGGCTCGGCATAGGACTTGGCCTAAAATAAGTTTCTCCCTAAACTGTAAATGGGGAAGGGGGGATAGGGTCCCCCTCTGCTTCCTCGGCCTCCTCTCCTTCAGCCCTTTCCTTCCTCAAACACCACGAAGGGAATGTGGCTTTCAACTTCTTAACTTGCAAACTTTTCAAGATGATGCCCTTCATGTTATAGAGTTAACCTAATATTATAGAGTTAACCAAATGTTATAGAGTTAGCCTTGAGTTGCCTGTTGTTGTTGTCGTCATCATCATCATCATTATAACCCAGGTGGGTTTTCAGGATATTTAGGCAGGTTAGGATTGCAAGGTGCCAGCCACCTCTCCTCGGACCTTGTGCCCTTCTGTGTCCCTTTTTGCCTGACTGCTCCGTTTTCCCACTTTCACCATTTCTAGGTGCTGTCACTTGGTGTTTAAGCCATACTGACATGCTGGTTTTAGGCATTTGCTTTGGTAAATGAGGTATATTGCAAAAGAAAGGATGGTTTCTTTGGTTATTATAATTATATTTGTTTATACCCTGCTTTATCTCCCCTGTGGGGCTCAAAGTGGATGAACATAAAAGCATCAGCATAAGAATTAAAAATATACAAATATATGAGCATTAGAACAGGATTAAATATAACCAGTATCTTTTAAAAATTGCAGTTAAAATCCATTAAAACAAATTCAAAGTTAAAAATCACAGCACCCTCTTAATTGATTTTAAACACTTCTCATTGAATCTGCAAAAAGAAATAATTATCCCCAACCTTGAACTACAATTGTCAACTGTCAGTATGCGCTGGCCCATAAAGAAAGAAAGAATATTAAAAACCATGCATAGCATACGTTGAGCATCCCTTATCCAAAACCCAAAATATTCCAAAATTGTTCACCTTGGTGGCTGAGATACTGACACCTTTGCTTTCTGATGGCTCACTGTACACAAACTTTGTTTCATGCACGGATTTTTAAAAAGTGTATAAAATTATTCAGGCTATTTGTGTAAATGAATTTGTTATTTAGACTCAGATCCCACCTCCAAAATATATTTCATTTTCTATAGGAAAGTATTCCAAAGTCTGAAATAGTCCTGAGCATTTCAGATAAGGGATACTCCACTTGTCTTGTGTTTCGGTGATTATTTTATTAGACGAGCAGTCAGTATTTGTGTGTAAACCCCCAGGAGTAAGTTGTCATAGATTCTGCAAACAAATAAATGAAAAAGATACATTAGGATGGATCTACACAGCTATATAATGCAGTTTGAACTGCATTGAGCTGCATTCTATGGGTCTATACCAGGGATCCTCAAACTTTTTAAACAGAGGGCCAGGTCACAGTCCCTCAGACTGTTGGAGGGCCGGATTATAATTAAAAAAAACATGAATGAGTTCCTATACACACTGCACATAACTTATTTGTAGTGCATTTTTTTAAAGAAACAATACAATAATTAAAATGCAGAACAATTTTAACAAATATAAACTTATTAGTGTTTCAATGGGAAGTGTGGCCCTGCTTTTGTCTGATGAGTTTGGATTGTTGTTGTTGCTGTCTGCTTTCAAGTCATTTCAGACTTAGGTTGACCCTGAGTTAGGGCCGGGTAAATGACCTTGGAGGGCTGTATTCGGCCCTCGGCCCTTAGTTTGAGGACCCCTGGTCTATACAGACATGGACAAACTTCGGCTCTCCAAGTGTTTTGGACTTCACCTTGTACAATTCCTAATTGTGGGAGTTGAAGTCCAAAACACCTGAAGAGCTGATGTTTGCTCATGCCTGGTCTATACTGACCATATAATGCCGTTCAAAGTGCATTATATTGCAGTGTAGATTCAGCATTAGTTTCAACACTGAACCTGTTTTTTCCTTGGACAGATCGGTGGTATTATGTAGACTCAATGAAGTCCTTGAAACTGCATTGTATCAACTCATGGACAGGGAAGAACCAGATCGCTGGACATTTTTAAGAAAGGTTGCTTAAGTTCTAGCGGTCAAAATGTGTTCATGAACTTCCCCCTTGAGGTAAACTTTTGGCTACGGTTCAAAGAACAGGGGGTGAGTCCTGTGAAACCTTTTAAGCCACATGTCAGACAGTTTCTTAAACAGAAGTTGGGACCTGCTGTTCATCGCAAAAGAAACTCTAAGGCCTGGATGTACTCAGAGCAGATCTTTTGAATGCAAGCTCATTTGGAGATGCAGGTCTCAGATGTATGAGAGGAACTTTTGTAAGATGGTCAGTGAATGACCTATATGGTCCAATTCATATGACTATTTTTGTCCTGTCAGAGACCTGGAATTCAAGGGTGTTTGTGCATTGCATTTATACAACCATTCCTTGTGAGGATAATTCAGAGATATAATTCACACTCATATCCATTCTTAAATCTATGCATGGCGTTTCATTGAAGCAGTGGTGGGGATCACTCTTGCCCAAGAACTCCCAGCATGCCTCAGCATTGGCTATGCTGGTTAGACCTGCTGGGATTTGCAGTCCAAGAACACATGGGGAGCTGTTTTTCCCTCACTCCTGCATTCAAGCCAGTTTGGTTATAGTTGAGTAAATCGAGGCTAAGGCCTAATCTTAATTTTGTAATGTTTCAGATAGGTGTTCTTGTGTGGTAAACAAAGAAGTCAACTCTGTGTTTTAATATGTACTATTTATGTAGTGCCATTGCTTTGCATGGTATTTACCAGAATACTAAAGTAGAGGATTCCTGCTACCAGAAACTTGCCATTTCTGAAATATTTCAGTATTCAGTAGCTTGCTATGTTACAATAATTGAATAAAGCACAGAAATTCCCTTATTGGGAACCTGGTTCTGTTAAATTATGTGAGCTGTATTTAAATCAGCATATTAGAATATGCCCCCACCTCCAAATTAATAGTGGAATGTTCTGAACAACCTCCAGTAAGGATGTACTTGCTGTTTCTTTCTTGAATATAAACACATCCTAGGATTAATGTTATATTTTCTTTCAAATATTATTCCAGTTATGGAACAGTGAATTTTGAACAGGACTTCTGCTCCAGGTTAGGAAAATTGCTTTCAGTCAAGATGTATCAGTAAACTTTTTATCCAGCAGACCAGTCAGCAACCTTAATGGGCTGACATATTGGTATTTAGGCCAGTCTATAGTTCTATGGTCTTGCTTTCTGGAATGGTGAGAAGGGAATAGGAATGCTGAGAGGGAAGTATTTATAAAATCAGGTACAGCCCCTTTTGATTCAAGTAGTGATGTAAATTGTGGTATTTTCACCAGTACTGAAATATTCAGAATCTTGCAGCGATTTGTGAAACTATATTGTT
The DNA here is from genome assembly GCF_037176765.1 of Anolis sagrei. Classification (NCBI taxonomy): domain Eukaryota; kingdom Metazoa; phylum Chordata; class Lepidosauria; order Squamata; family Anolidae; genus Anolis; species Anolis sagrei. The sequence continues at coordinate 168,172,923 of NC_090021.1, read as the reverse complement.
CAGTGGCAGTTCTGAACACAATCTCACTTTGCCAGAATCCTCGATCTTGCATGTTTAAGGCTATGAACAAAATATTACTATCAAAACACTGATATCTAGGGACACTGCTCTTTATAGAACATTGGGGTGCAGACTAGTGTCCTCAGTGACAGGACTAGCACTTTGCTGGCCTCCATAGGACTTCTCTGCTAGCTCAACTTACTTTATTAGAATTGACTCTGTTCTGTCACAAATACTATAAAATTAATTTCCTTAACTTGATATTCTCTAAACATGTTATAAACTCCAGGGATTCTTGAATGAGACCAATTATCTTGATCTGTTGCAGTCTGGTTTTAGTCTGGTTTTAAACCTGGTTACGAAACAGAGGCAGCTTTGGTTGCCTTGGTGGATGACCTTCGCAGAGAGCTTGACAGGTCCCTGTTGGTTCTCTTGGATCTCTCAGTGGTTTTCGATGCCATTGACCATGGTATTCTTCTGGGCTGGCTCTCTGGGATAGGTCTTGGGGGCACTGCATTGCAGTGGCTCCACTCCTCTACCTGGAGGGTTGGGCCCATATAGTGGTGCAAGAGGATGCCTGCTCGTACCCCTGGCCTTTGGCCTCTGGTGTCCCACAAGGCTCAGTTTTATCCCCTATGCTTTTTAACATCCACATGAAACTGCTCGGTGAGGTCATCTGGAGTTTTGGAATTTGGTGTCATCTGTACGCAAATGATACACAAATCTACTACTCTTTCCCACCTCAAGTCAAGGAAACCTCCTGAGTCCTGAACCAGTGTCTGACAGCTGTGACGAGCTGGAAAAGGCTAACAAATTGAAGCTTAGTTCAGACAAGACAGAGGTCCTCCTGGTTAGTCATGAAGCTAATCAGGGTATAGGGTGGCAACCTGTGATTGATGGGGTCACACTCCCCCCTGACACAGGTCTGAAGTTTGGGGGTCCTCCTGGACTCAGCGCTGATGCTTGAAGCTCAGGTGTCAGCAGTGGCCAGGAGGGCATTCGCACAGTTAAAATTTGTTGCCAGCTGCAACCGTACCTTGAAAAGCCTGACTGGGTCACGGTGGTCCATGCCTTAGTTATATCTTGTGTGGATTATTGCAATGTACTCTTTGTGGTGCTGTCTTTGAAGATGGTCTGGAAGCTCCAGTTAGTACAAAGATCTGCAGCTAGACTGCTTAGAGGGGCGGGTTGTAGGAAACATACAACCCCCGTCTTATAGCAGCTTCATCTGCTTCCGGGCCTAATTCAAAATGCAAGCCCTATATGGCTTGGGTCCTTCCTATTTACATGACTGCATAACTCCCTATGAACCTGTTCAGACCTTAAGCTCTACTGGGGAGGCCCTCCTCTTGAACCCATCTTCCTGACAAATGAGGTTGGTGGGGACGAGGGAGAGGGCCTTCTCAATAGTGACCCCCTGACTCTGTTATGTTCTCCCCAAGGAAATAAGACAAGCATCCACTTTGTTTATTTTAAGAAGGAGATAAAAACATGGCTATTTAAGCAAGCCTTTGAGAATGGTTAGATTGTATCTATTGGACAGGATTTGAATGACCATGAGACTGTAATCGTAACTGCTGAATAGTTCAATAATAAGAATGACTGGTTTAAACAGTGATATATGACTAGATTGCTTTAAAGGGAAAATAGTTTTTAATTGTTATTTATTAATACCTATTCTATTTTAAATTGTGTTAAGTTGATAACTGTTTATTGTTTATTATTTTTGCTATACTATTTTTGTATCAGTTATTTGTTGTAAGCTGCTCCCAGTCCCTTCAGGGAGAAGGGGCGGGGTGTAAATAACAATAATAATAATAATAATTATTATAGTACAATGTCAGTCATTCAAAGCTATCACAGACAACCGCTGAGAGTAAAGTTATACTCCAATAAATGTAGTGGGTACCACATGGGGAAAGTTGTGGTACACACTAAATGTGCTAGATGTAACAGTTGCCTTTAGTATTTGTAAACCTGAGTTACTTATTGGGAAGAGGGGAGTATGGCTCTTTAAATATTGTTGGACTGCAGGTCCCAACAGCCCTATCTTTATATAGCCAGTGATAAGGAATCATGGGAGTTGAAGTCCAACACCTAAAGGGCCACATATTTCCCATCCTTATGTTATATGGTAGAATATTATCAAGAAAATTCCTACTCTATAGAATTCAGCATTTCCACATACAACCTACAGAGCCACCTTCCATTAGCATCTGTCCAAATGGAGAGAAGAAATGTAGCAGTGATCAACATCTAATCAAGAATCCAGGGAGCCAGGAAATGTTGAAAATCTCCCTTACTGCGGCTGAATCTGGCTCTCAACTTGATGTCTTCCACTGGGGAAAGTTGTGGCTGTAAATGGTAATTATTCTTCCAAATCAAGGAGAACTACAATTTACACATTAGAGGCAATTTAAAACTGAAGATTTTGTTCTGGAAAGAAGTAAGCAAGCCGAATAATCTAAAACAAAGAGTACCATTTCAATTTGGGGAGGGGGAGGAATTCCCAAAACAGGGATATCTAACAGCTATCAATGAGGTAGCATATGCCTTTTTTTGGTTCTGAATATTTTGGTTCCACCAGCCTACCCTGTCTGCATATTCTAAAACTATATCAGTTATAGAAAGACAGAATGGGGGCAGTTTTGTCACATTTAGCTTCTGTAGATTTTTTTTAAAGTGGCTTGAAGTGTTCAAATATAGAATTACAGATGATAATGAGAAAAATGCTGCTGGGACTAAATTAACATCTTTCTGATATGTGGGAGTTAGTACCGAGAGCAAGATGATATGAGTCACTTTCACTCTGATGTTAAATATATGTGGAAACCTCCTATTAGTTTCAGTGGAAATGACTTTCATATTGGGGCTACATTCCTGTTCACACATCTGGGAACAAACCCCAGCAACCACTCAGGGATTAATGTAAGAAACCTGAGGTGAACTTGCATTGGGTTGTGTCATAAATGTACATAAGATCCAGTCATGATCTGAAGATCATAGGAGTAACCATGTTCCCAGTGTTCATGCATGGTTGCACTTAGGCTTTGTCCATCAACTTCACTGGTATCTGCTCCTATGTGTTTCACTTTGTAAACCAACAAACCAGGAAATGGCTGTTCATATAAATGATCTGCTGTTGAACAATCTGAAATAAAAATGTCAGAGCCGTGCACTATTTTTGTCTAATTCCATCATATTTCCATAGCACAGGGTGGCTTTATGAAGAGAAGAAAGTCTTCTGCTTGTAGGCTCTGCTTGTAATGAGGAATGCTAGCATTCTTGATGATCTGGAGAGCTTCTGAAAGAGGATTGAAACAGGAATGGTAGAAACAGGGCTAGTGGACTCCCTATCCTCACAATCTTTGCCCTGTTGAAGTCTTAGACCATTTTATAGGGTTAATGGAATGGGAAGAGCAATGGGTTCACGCTGCAACTCCTAGCAGCTAATCTTGCTAAAACACAAATGATTAAGATCTATCAGTCTGATGTGATTTCAACACTAATCCTTAGAATTTGAGGTATAAGAGATTTTTGCCATGGTGACTTTAGCACCGCAAAATCGCTAGGTCTATTTTATTTATGTCTTGCCTTTCTTCTCAACATACCACAGACAGATTATACATAAATCAAAATAAGGTGCATGGTTGTTGCTGGCAGTGGCATCACTAGAGCTGCTGCCACCAAAAGTGGCAAATCATGGTGTCACTTCCATGGACTTTCTCCTTTACAAGACACTACAGAATCTTTAGTAATGTTTTTGTACAAATATAACTTGTAAATAATAATTCCCATGCATCACATCATATAATAACACAATCAGCAACTTTTAAAAAAACCAACATAATGAAAACAGGTCTTATTGGTGTGATTCGAGTGACACACTGGTTACGGAAAAGGAACGAAATCGTACCAAAGGCAGATTGACATGATATCAAAGCTCTGGTTGGAGTATGTATGCATTAGAAGATTCATAAAGTAAATAGACATTGAGTTTTAACCTTTAGTTTTAGCAATACATGTACTGTATTGCTACAGTACATGTAATCTGGATTTATGAAAAAAGTGGTTATATCTAACTACAATTTTTTAAATTAAAAATATTTAATTTATGCTGAAACATGCATCAATTTGTTTTATACAGAGTCATTTGTATGTCACCCCCTCTGAAGCTGTTATCTCATGCAATTCACAATTTAAACTCTCTTCACTTCACTGATTGAGCATCCCTTATCTAAAATATTTGAGGGCAGAACTTTCTGGGATTTCAGATCCACCCCTCCTTAAATGTTGGTATATTTGAATACATATAATGAGGTATCTTGGAGATGGGACCCAAACCTAAACATAACATTCACAACATTTTGTTTCATTTGCATCTCATACCTATAGCTTGAAAGTAATTTTATACACAATATTTATAACTTTGTGCATTTTAATAAGGTTTTTATACATTGGGGAGGCATCCCTTGATGAGAATTCCAAAATATGAAATACCTCAAAATTGTCCTCATAGGTGGCTGAGATAGTGACATCTTTGCTTTTTGGTGGTTCAGTATTTAGAAGCCCCTCCAAAGCCACAAATTGGAGTATCTGCGGATTCAGCTATTACATTGGGGTTAACTTAGCTAGGATTTCTACCTCAAAGTGATGTGCTAATATGGCTATTGTTACATATAATGAGTCTTGACAAAGCAACTTTGGTGACTAAGCAATTGGTCCCATAAAATGGGATTTGTTGTTGACTTACAGATCCTAGAACGTACAGTGGTGGATCATTGGATCAGACAGCCTGTGAGTCAATGGTAGAGGTGGAAAAGGAAAAGGGAGATACATTTTTGGAAGTAAATTTATAAAGTTTAAGCCTGTTACAGTGAATGGATCATACGGATCTTTTATTGCATAGCATCTCCCTTTATTTTGTTTTTCTCTTGTTTGTTAATTTATTCATTTCTTTGCCACTGTGTATTTAGAGGGCAGTTAGAAGCAGAAGAAGAGATAAAGATGAGAAGAGTGGAATAAACAATAGGGATAGGTCTATGATACACTTTGCCATTGATTTCATATGATTGAAAACTATATATTGTTAATGGCAACAACAGCGCAAATCTGTCATGGAACTTTGTTCTAAAGAATAGCAAATAGACAAGGAATAAAAGCCTTAAATCAAATGGAGTGGTCGGTCCTTCTGGTCTTCAGGTGCAAGAACAGGGTTCAAGAACACTCTGCATGTGTTTTAAAAAAACCTCTGATAAGCCCTTTGTATGACAAAGCAAAAGCAAGAGAACCTAGCTAGCCTGTGTCAATATGAGTAGGAGCAGGTTTGATCCTTCATAAGCAGGTTCACCAGGGCTAGGTTAATGTAGTTCCCATTTCAATTATTTTTGCAGGGACATTGCATTATGAGAGACACTGTCATTGATCTCTATAGAAATAAATAAAACATTTCAGGAACAAAGTTGTAGCAAAAGAGAAATACTTGCTACCCTCTTTGTCACTGCTTGGTTTCATACTCCAAGATGGGTTTGCCATTCCATTTTGAAGTTAGCTCTAGAGTTTTGGGAGAGGACCAGACGTCACTTCCTGCAAACAAGGAATCTGATTGAGGTTGTGGAATGCAAGGTGTTTTAAAAAACATTTGTGTGTGTGTGTGTGTGTGTGAGTGTGTGTGTGTGTAACACACACATACACACAAACTCTCCCACCTATTTTCCCCATAAATCTTTAAAGTTTTTTTTTTTAAAAAACTAGATAAAAAAGCAACTAAAATTGATTTATCACCTCTTTACTTAAGGGCATGTGGTCAAAATACTATTACCATACTGCTAACTTCTCTTACCAACTTCTCTCTTTCTGTCTTATGGAATACAAGGTTTGAGAGGGCAGCATATGTTTCTGGCAGCACTATATTTGAGGGAACAAAAATAAGAGTAAGGCTTTTAAAAAAACAGGCCAGGTATCTTATCCATTGCTCACCAATAGTAAGAGCTTCCTATTATTCTTTCCACTTCTTTTCTCTACCCCACATGACAAGTCTTTTACATGGTTGCAGTATTTATTGTTACATCAAACTGGGGGAAATTCTTGTAAATATACTGACCCCCAATTATCATTTTTCACTATGTATCTTGCTAAGCTGTGTATTTTAATAAACTTAGATGTATGTTTATAAAACAACCCACATGACTGATGAACTACTTGACCAAGTTTTGCTGTTTCTTTGGTTGGAAGGTGAGGGACAGAATGATTGACAGGGACAGGAAAAATTAGGAGATAAATTGTGTCTGTGACTTTAAAACTATTTCTAAAGAAGAGTTTGAAAATGCATTTTTGTAATTGATTTATCATTTTAAATATTGTATGTGTCATGCATCTCCTTGGCAGCCCTGGAAGGATGAAAAGCAATAACTAAATTGTTGTTGTTGTTGTTGTGTGCCTTCAATAAATTTCTGACATGCAGTGGGAGTTTTCTGGAGCTTAGAGTGTGTGACTTGCCCAAAGTCACCCAGTAGGCTTCCTTGGCTGAACATTGAATTAAAACCTAATCAACAAAACCATAGTCAAGGCTGAAACCACAACACCATAATAGATTGGATATCGGTGGGCTATTGGAAAATTGGACAATAGTGTGTGCACTAGCGTTGTACTGTCAGCTGGTACTTCATGGAAAACTGGGGAGGGCCCATAATGCCTATGGCAATGCTACAGTTATAGCACATCCATTGCTGCCCTAATGGTGCTAGCTAGACCAAACCAATCTAGAATGAATTTCCCCATAAGGTGGCTTGAGGACTTCTGGAAGTTTTGAAACACACCTGGACTACTCTCCTATTATAGGTCCCTGACTACCATGGTAGAAAGTTACAGCTGTTTCCAGAAAATTGTCTCCTACTACCCACAAACAATTCTTCTCACAAAGGCCACATGGCAAAATGTGTAGGATCCATATATACTTCTTGGACAGAGGGAAAAGGGGAGCAGGAGAAGAGGAAGAAGCTACTCTTCTTTCAATCTTTTTTTCCATCTCAGCTTTCAGGCTTCTTCTGAGGGCATTCTGGCCAGGTAGACTTTGGTCTTTGATCTCAACCTCCTAACCAACATTCATCTCAAATTGCCATCTCCTTCCCACTCCCTCTGGCTTCCCAGCAACTGTGTGGCCAAGGGCTGCATGTGTCCCAGTTGCTTGGAAACACTATAATGGTGTATCCATCGTGGATTTAGCTTCAGTTCATGCTTGCACAATCATTTTAACAGTTTCTAGTTTGTGCCCTGATAACTGTGTTATCTGCTCAAGCGTAGAGGTTGACAGCTTCTTGTCGCAACTTTCCAGGCTCTGCTCAAAAGTATCATGCTTTGTGGTTAATTATTTTAAACTAATAGGATAGGTTTCCCTACTTTCCCTGAATGTGATATAATGACGAAAGGCTCAGGTAGAAGATACTCATGAAATAGGAGCATATTGTGGGATGTTTTCATTATGTTTTTTGCAACTTGGTAAACTTTGGTGAAAATGTGAATGGATTAGGCAGTGGACAGTGAATAGATAAGGAAGAAAATGGTTCAGCAAGCAAGTGTTGGCACAAAAAAGTGTTTGAGGTGTTCATCAGTTTGTGGCTATACTTTTAAATGTCTTATGCACAATTGATCAGTACATTTCCAAGGAAACTCAATTAGCCATGGGTTCTTCTTTATAAATAAGATTATTTGGATACAACACATTGGTTTTATTATCCCAGACTATGCGGTTTGGCATCTAGACTCCACTTTGTCTTCTTTTGTTCAGTTGTAATGAAGGATATATGAGTCCTGTATCAATATGTCAGAAATTATAGTTGGTAGAATAAAGGCTAGGTATCTCCTATCATACTTATTGCCAGTCTGCTCCATATTATTCCCTGTGAAAATAGCTTTTAATGAAAACGAAGAGGAATATAATATGGTGGTGTGCTGTGGGGGGGGGGGGGAGGGGGGGAGTTGGGTGGATCACTTGTGACTTTCCAGTGTTGTGCATGCTTAAGCCTTTAGCCTCTTGAGTAGCATTCATAGAGCTTATTGATCAAACAGATCTGACACTATTACATTGAATAAAAGACATGAGTTTGTCCTTTCCTATGGAATTACATAGTGGGATTCACCAGAACATACTGTCTTGGAAGGATGCCTAAACCTGTTGAAAATATATTCTGTGTAATTTTTTAGGCTACCATTCCAGGTAATAATGAATCTGGGATGATCAAATGGGTTGAGCGGATGTCTATAACCAGTGCAATTTTTCTCACATGATTTCATTGACAGTTTTTCTCCCTGTGGTATTTTTCTTAGACAATCTGCTTCATCTTGATCCATCATCATTCCAGGATAGTAGTGTCTCTGAGGCTCTCTGATAACTTTGACATGGTACAGAAGATTTAAAATTAGGTAATTGGTCCTCTTCATATAGGTTAGAACTACCTGTTTCATTATTTCTTTGGTTTTGAAACTTACCTTTAATTTTCTTCTGGCTTGTATGTATTCTTCTTTCAGCTGATGTTCACAAGGAAAAGAATCACGTGATGTATGAAGGCAAACACATACACTTTTCTGAGGTTGACAATAAACCGTTGTGCTCGTACAGCCCCAAACTGTGCAAGCAAAGACGACTTAACGGCTACGCCTTCTGTATCAGGCACGTTTTGGAGGATAAAACTGCCCCCTTCAAGCAATGTGAATATGTGGCCAAGTACAATAGCCAACGTTGCACCAACCCCATCCCCAAGTCTGAGGACCGTAGGTAAGTCAGGTTGCTACAATAAAAAGAAAAGTCGTATCTCTGTGGTGTTCCATGTTAAATGAAACTGTCTGGCCAGTGTTTTAAATTCAAGATCATCTAAACTCCCCATGTGTTGTGCTGTGAGCTTCCAAGAGGAAACATAATATCATTCAAAACATAAAGAAAGAATGTGAATCTGTTAATCTCACTGAAATGAAAAGTAGTCCAACATCCACAAGGTCTGATTCTGCTCCTCATCAGGGCCTGGAGATCTTGGCTGTGCTAGTAAAACCCAGGCCTTGGAGTGTTGTGCCAACATGTTAAGCCTTCAGTGTATTGCCCCCACAAGTGGACTGCGCGTCTACTGTCCAATGATCAGATTAAGTATGGGGTGCAGGGATGGGAAGGATATTATGTTGGCATATATTCTTTACCCTCACAGTAATGGTGTGAAGTAGGTTAGATAACTGAGATTTACCCAAGGACATTTAGTGAACTTCATGTCAGAATGAGGATTTGGGTTGAGGTCTCACCTAAAGCACTAGATCCCATCCAATCTTGGAAAATAAACAGAGTCAACTCTGCTTAGTACTTGGATGGGAGGCTGCCAACAAATATCAGGTGTTGTAGACTATATTTCAGAGGAAGTGACTGGCATAAGCTACCCTCTGACATTCATAGTATTGCTGTAAGTTATTGGCAACTTGAAGGCACATATACACAACTCCCTGTCCCTATTCTGACATTTTCAGGGTTAGAATTGTTTGCACCAAACTAAAAATATCTTGTCCTATTTGCTGTTCAGCTTAGTTATACTGAAAGAGAAAAAACATGTTTGTTCTTTGCCAAATTATTTTCTATGGCTAGGACTATTGAATAAGATAAGCACTGTAATGTCCATACTTTCACTAATTTACTATTATAAGATTGGAATGTTAGGGAAGCAAATTTTCCACAGAAATGTGTTTTAAAATTTTGTTTAGATAAAAAATTTTTTGGGAATTAATTATAATAGCCCCCATGTGTGCCCTTTAAATGCAGCCTGTAATTATGCAACTCTTCTGATGTGTATGTTAAATTGGAACAATCTCATATATCTGACTGTAATATAACTCATGTAAAATGTTCGCCGTGATTCAAATTAGTTTTATTTTGGCAGGTTCATAATTGGCCATGAGATGCTTAAAATTCCTTTGTTGAACCTTCTCACAAATGCTGTTTTTCTCAGCTGAGCCATTGGCATAAAGGGTGGCTGGAAAATATAATTTTGCTTGTTTTTCTTTTGAAAGGTACTGCAACAGTCATCTACAAGTTCTTGGCTTTTTACCGAAAAAGGAGAGGAAGAAAAAGAATGATCCGATAGAGGAGGTAAAAGTCCGGCACCAGATGGATTCCATGGCCTTCAGCTTGACGGTCCCTCCGCTGGCCTTGAAGATGCCCAATGGCCTGGATGGGCTGTCCCTCTCTCCACCAGGAGCACGGCTTCCTCTCCACTACCTGGAAGCAGAGTTGGAAGACCCCTTCGCTTTCAACGAGGAAGACGACGACCTCAAGAAAGGGACGACGGTGAAGAAAAAGCTGCAGAGCAAATTAGCCCAAAACCGACAGCGCCAGAGGGAAACAGAGATCCTGAAAGTTCACCAAGAGCACTTTAGCCCCCTTCCTGCACCTTTGCAGCAGCAGCAGCCGCCTCAACCGCCGCCGCCGCCTCAGCCGCCTCAACAGCACTCCCATCTCTCACCTTTACCAACTTCTTTAAAGCCAGCAGGGCTACCGCAGGGCTTAGTCTGCAAGTCACCTCAACCTCAGAACACCAGCCTACCAATGCAGGGAGTGGCGCCCACCACACACACTATAGCACAAGCCAGGCAGTTGTCCAACAAGAGACCTCTGCCTCTCCCGCACCCCGCCAAGGCTCCTGCTCCAGACTCGCCCCAGCCTGACAGGATCCTCATGAAAGCCACAGCCTTCTCTCCCCACTCATTGTGTATGAGCCGGCTACAGAGACTGGTGAAACTGTGCACTCAGAAACAGCAGCTGGATGCTGATCTGTTTCCACATTTAGGTAAGTGGAGGACTCACATCTGCTTCATTGGGCTTTCTTCATGGGAAAGTGTTGGGTAGCTGCAAGCATATGTAATTTGTGCACCTCCCAGAGCATGCTTTTTCTATGGAACAGCGAGATAGTAGTTCATACTCAAGTATTCTGCATATTTAATATATTAAAATCCTTCTAAAATTCGGCTTAGTACTAGTCAAACATTTCATGTTTTGATTACCATTTTACAAAATATGAGGGACTGTTACTGTGAATACTGAGTTATTTAAGCATTGGACTACAAGTCTGGATGCCAGGTTTGAATCCTGTTCAGCTGTAAAAATACACTGGGTGACCATGGGTAGGTCACACAGTCTCAGCCCCAGGAAACCCTGTGATGTGATCGTTTAGGGATGCCATAAGTCAAAAGTTGATAGCACACAACAACAACAAGCTTCAAAAGCAGTTTATCTCTTAGGGGTTTCATATATGAGTTATAGATATGCATGTGATTATATAGTTCACAATGGCAGAAAGTGTAGTAGCAAGAATAGAGAGTAAATAGAGAAATGCTTTTAGATGAATCTGCCATCAAGAGATGGACAAGTGGCATGTGCTGTATTTTCCTTTGGTTAACTTTGAAAGTATCCCTCCTTGGAATATTTAGTTATTCCATCTCTTATAGTGACCAGTCATAAACATAGAGTGTGTTTCTAAGTTTCAGGCAACCAGCAGCTATTGACTGGACAAATCAGTATTTTTAAGCCCAACCTCAAAGGTTCTCAACATAGTTCCAAGGTGAAAAGCAGGAGTCTGAGACATTTTCTTTACTGAAGTGTAGAAGGTGCAGGTGCTTACCTACAAAGCCCTAAATGGTCTGGGACCCGCCTATCTGCGTGACCACATCTCCGTATATGAACCCACACGATCTCTCCGATCATCTGGAGAGGCCCTGCTTACGATCCCACCTGCGTTGCAGGCGCGTTTGGTGGGGACGAGGGACAGGGCCTTCTCTGTGGTGGCCCCCAACTCTGGAACTCTCTCCACAAGGACAACAGACAAGCCCCAACGTTGGCAGTCTTTAGGAAGAGCTTGAAGACGTGGCTGTTCCAGTGTGCCTTCCCAGAATAGGAAACTCCTAGCATCATGTCCCAAATGCACTTTATTAGAGATTTAAGATTGTCTGAACACCGCACCTATCTCCAAAAACCTATCCATTTCACCTGTCGTGTCCAGCACTTTTTAAATTTTATTCATTTCATTTGGCCCAGCCTTAGTTTTTAAATGCGTCGTGGTGTTACTGTCTAATGCTTATTGTTATTGTTTTAATGTTTATTGCTTTGCTTTATGAGTTTATTTATTGTTGTATTTGTTATGCTGTTGTTTTATTGATGTGTTGGGCCTTGGCCTCTTGTAAGCCACACCGAGTCCTTCAGAAGATGTTAGCGGGGTATAAATAAAGCTAATAAATAATAATAAATAATAAATAAAATACCCCCCCCCCCTTTCTGTGCACAAAAGCCAAATGGCTAAGGGACTAAATCTCTCCTCAAAAGTAGGGATGCATCCTTGTTGGAAAGCAAGAATGTCGTTTTCTCCAGTTTTCTCCAACACATTTCTGTTTCCTCTTAGTATTTGCCACCTGAGGTTTTTCTCTGCATATTTGAGCCAGTCTTTATTGTGAATATTACTTACCTTCGTCTGCTGATTTAGGGATGGGTATATCTGAACGAATGCATTAGATGTGTTCCTAGGCATTAGTTCTTTAACAAAAAAAAATTAGGACCAGAGGAAGAAATAACATGGAATGAATAAGGTTGATATTATTATCATGGCCATCATGATCACCACCACCACCACCACTACTACTATCACTATCATCCCACTTTCCCCTCAAAATTGAAATTCAAAGAGGGTAATTGGGATAGCAGCTAGGATAGGTCCCTATACCACAAAAATGGGAGAAGTTTAACCTGTTTTGGCAGATGTTTTATGCAAAACTAATAATACAGACATTTGAAATGAAGCAACCTAGTTAGATAAGCCTTACATAAGAAAACAGAAAGATTTCGAGGCCACTTGAAATCTTCCTCCAAAATGCTTCCAGAGATTTTTTTCTTCCACCAGCTTTCATGTAATTTCCATTTTGGTGGCTACACCTAAGACAGGTATACTTTTTAAAGAATGGTTCCGGAACTGATTAGGTAGGCTTATCTCTTGCCCTCTTTTCTCTCCATTTTGCTTTTTTGCATGGGCAGTAAGAGATTCTGGAGATAGCTGCTGTTTATCCTGCCAGTTGCAAGAAGGCATATACAGTTACAGAAGGATTAGCTAGAGTAATATTCTATTATTTGTTATTATTTATTATTATTACATTATTCATATATTAATTAACTGATCTTTTAACTGATTTTACTTTAATAGAGGTTGTTTTGCCCCATTTATATTCATGTTGATGTATTTTATTTTATGTATTATGTATTTTATGTATGGCATCTTTGTGTGCTATTTTGTAAGCCGCCCCGAGTCCCTAAGGGAGATGGTGGCGGGGTATAAATAAAGATGATGATGATGATGATGATGATGATGATGATTATTATTATTATTATTATTTGCCAGCTTATGCTTTATTGTATTGTACACTGCAGACTTGCTGTCACAACCCAATACTGAAAGTCTCGAGTTTCTCCAGCCAGATAAAGACCAAGGAGGGAAAATTAGGCTTGGCTTATATAAGAAAACTGCATCAAAAGGAGCCTTGTCAGAAACTTTGTTAACTGAAATATGCCTTCATATTAGACAGTTACAGCCCCAGCTTCACTCACCTCACAGTCATATGGCATGATGGAGACAATTTGAGATTACATTTTTGGAGACTTCATGTTACTGTAGGACATCTCCTTTCTTTATGTTGAATACATTGACTTATAATGGAGTTCTGGTTCATAATGAGGCATTCTTTGTGTTACCTGATAATACATTTTGAGTAACCATTGATTTTTTATATCAGAAAGAGCAAGTGTGTATGTGTGTTGTTCATTGCCACAAGAAATCCAGGGATATTTAGGGCTGTCCAGGAATGTCAATTTTATTTTAAATTTTCCAGGGTTGGACTGGTCTGAAGACAGTGGAGAAGAATTTGAAGAACTGGAGCAAAACTCGCCATACCATGTTGCATGGTCTATCCGGGAAGCCCTCAGATATGAAAGGAATGAGTAAGTATATGAATAGAAACAGTAGAAGTGTGTAATTAAAATGGTAGGGAAACTTGTTTACCTTCTCTTGCCTTTGGGGATGAACATATTTTTATAGATTTAGAGAACAACGAGGACTAAGAAATTCAGGATAGTCTTGATTATGTAACGCAGACGTATTAGACTTTATATTCACTAATGAAATATGTGTTTTTATGCCGTAAAAGTATACAATTTAACTTAAATATTTTATTGGAACCATAAGAACAATTATTATAACTTGGTTTCTTTAATAGACATTCACATATATGTAGTTTCTCATTGCTGTTTTGTCTGTTGAACTATTCTTTTCAATAAAAATATTTCCCCTTTTTTCTTTCAATATGATGTTTGCACAGTAAATAGCAAATAAAAAATAGTTGAATGTAAAGAAGTATTTAAACCAAGGATTTTATTGTTAAGAAAAATGTGAACGGGTTACTTGTCAAACAAACATTTAAATAAGATATACTGTATATAATGCAGAAACTGAACAAAACATGATTTGTGATCTTCTTAGTTGTCATCTTTCATAGTGATTCTGACCTGTTTCAAAACCAAAAGCATTGTTTTATGGTCCAGTTGTATGTTCATCATTGTAATGTATTGTAGTATGTGTTGTTTTAGTAAGCCATTGCATCACTGCAGCATTTAGCCTTGAAACTCCTCACTTCCAGTAGTCATTAAATGTTGCGTAAAAATAAGAAGACATAGCTAGAAAGAGAATCTTTACCTGGAGTTGACCTTTTAGTTCCTTTTAAGACTCGTGGATCAGAAAGATGATGGATTGATTTGAAATCACGTGGAAGGAAGTTATAATTGAAGGGGTCCATGTGGATTTATTAAATTTCTGTATATTCAGTCTGCTTAGGAATTTCCAGGGTGCTGATTAATAGTTAAATGTTTTAGACTTGTGTCTTAAAACCCTGTGAACACAGAGCTTATAACAACAACGACTACTACCACTTTGTTTTTCTATCCCGCCACCATCTCTCCAAAGGAACTCGGAACGGTTTACATGTGGACCAAGACCAACAAAAATAGAATAAAATATAACGCTATTAAAATACATTGTATTTCAATAATTAAAACAATAAAATCGAGCAGCAGACATTTCTGAAAAACGTAAGAACAATAATAACCATCAACCATTAGCCAAGAACAGCCTATTGGATTAGCTGGTGGAAGGCATTTTCTCCAGTTCTACCTGCACCTTTCTGTTATTTCTGGAAATTTGTTGAAAAGGTTCGGAAGATGGGAAGTGGCATTGAAGTTTTTCTAAATTTTGCTCTTTGGAACCAACTGTAGTTAGAAGGATCCTATCCTGAGAGAAATGTGGGGTATAAATTCAATAAATAATACTTCTTGATGGTTCCCAAATTGTCTGTTAGAGAAAAGGCAATTCAAAACCCAACCTAAAAGTTACCACGAGGTCACTAGAATACCTCAAAAAACAATTAACTGAACAGAGTAAAAGCAACAATATAATCAGATAGTGAAAAATCTCCATGTTATAAAAAGGCGGTGTGTGTGTATGATGAAGTGGGTAGTCAGAGTCTCTGCCTGATTCCAGAAAGACACAGGTGTAGGCAGCAGGTGGTTATCTCTGGACCATTTAATAAATAAAGGCTATCCAAAATAAATGCAGACATTCCATCAGCTCCCAGGACCCATATTATATAGAAGTGATTTTAGTTGTGCTTGTTTTGTGCATACAAAATTTGAATGCCAACTACTCATTTTCTCTCTCCCTATCAACAGGCCAGATGATGATGATGATGATGATGATGATGATGATGATGATACCAGTGGCAGGAGTTCCCGCATTTCCCAACTTTGCACTTACTTTCAGCAGAAGTACAAGCACCTCTGCCGCCTGGAGCGGGCAGAATCTCGTCAAAGGAAATGCCAACATACATTCCGGAAAGCATTGCTGCGGGCAGCCAACAGGGAGCCAGAGTGTGCTGGGCAGCTGATACGGGAACTTCGAAGGGCTTCTTGTAGCCGGAACAGGTGAGGGCCTACCTGCACTAGTGCAGCAACTAGAGATGGCGACTGAAAGCAACTGCATATATGTATTTATTTATATATACACACAAAAATATATACATACATACACACACATACATGTATGTATACATATACAGACATTTAAGCATGTGTAGACATACAATGTGTGTGTGTATATAATATATGCAAATCAGTCCGTCAATCATTTATTGAATTTGACTGAAAGCTATTACAGATCCTGTAAAACCTAGTGAAAGAATACATACATACATACATACATATATATATGTACATGAGCATACCTGTAAAAAGTGAATGAAAATGCTACATGGTCTATAACATCTTTTGAATAACTAGAATGAATAATTATAGCAGCATCCACATACTACAGTTAGTTGAAATGATTAGTGTACAGTATATATAGTATATGCATATGCCCCTGGTGGCACAGCTGGTTAAACCGCTGAGCTGCTGAAGTTGCTGATCGAAAGGTTTGTTTAATTTCATTTTCTGTTGTGTCTTTGATTGTTGTTTTAGAGTTATAATGGTTTTATTTCGTGTACTACTACCCCGCCCTGTTGTTGATTTGATATGTGATGTTTTATACATGTAAGGCTTTGAATTTTGCCATTGATTATGTTATGAACCCCTTTGGGTGAAAAAAGTGGTATATAAATGCACTAAATTAATTAAATAAGTAATGATATTGATGCTCCCTAAGAGATACATTAGCATGAGCAGGATCATCTCTATCAAGGTGACCAAGGTGGTTTTTCTATCAAACCTCGATTTGAAACTATGTTGAATTCAATGTATAATTGTACATATCTAAATTATTTATGGCAGCATTGGTGACAGCTCTTTGGGGATTCCCCTCAGAGGAGGACTGAGAGAGTAGAAAGAGTTGGTGCTTCTTTTAGGTTCTCCCAGGACAGACTTAATATTTCACTATTGTACTGAGAGTTAATACCGTACCTTACGTTTTACCAAAAAAGGAGCCCTTCCCTTCTCAGAGTAGATTGACATGAGACCTTTTTGAATGCCTGGGCAAGAAAATGGCAGAGATGGCCAGGGCTAGCTGACCTCCGTAGAGGTGATGGGCCTTTCCTCTCTTCACAGAATGAACTTCAACTTTTCCATAGATCCTATTGAAACCCATCATTTTGACTCCAAAACCTGCCCCAGAGAGAACGCGAGAGGGAGAGTCACCTTGTGAACAAATATAGATGTGGCATTTTAAATTAGAAATGATGTTATGGATTGGTTATTTTTTTCATGTATTGGTTTTATATGCTCTTTTAATTGAGATTATGTGTTTTAACTGGTATTGTGGGTTTTGAATTGATGATGTTTCCTGTTTCAATCTAAAAAGAGAGGTAGTAAGAAACAAATACTGTAATTAACTTAAAAATATGGATACCAACGGTCTGGAGTTTTGTTTATACACTTGGTTCTGTACGGGCCTTCAAACGTTTTTGCTAATTGTTTGATTCCACAGTACATAAATTGATGGAGGACAGGGTTAGGGTGGAAAAGGTACAGTTTCCATGTTCATTGTGCTATACTTGCTTGTACTATATGCTAAATGGTAATGACTGGATATTGATATCAATGCCATGACATTATTTGCATCAGAAGATTCAGCTAGACAAGAATTATTGACCTCCTGAAATGTCAAGTTGAAACTTATCTTCCCGATACCTTTTTGTTTTCAGCACAAGCCAGGTGAAGCAGAGGGATACATCGGTGTGTCGTGGAACCACAAAGGGCGAAGCATGCACCAACAAGGCTCTTCCATTCACAAAACATTGTTTCCAACGTATCCTTTTCACTGCACTCTTCATAATCAGAACTGTTACAGTTGCCTTATTTTATTTGAAATTATTGCCACAGGATGCCTGCTGATTTCTCAAAATCTAGTTTATCGATTCCTTTGTCATATTGTGCAGCAAAAACCAGAGTTTAGTAGTAAGAATATGTTAGGAGGTGCGGTGCAGGAACTATTTAGAACTGGATATTTAAATCTACTTACAGTTCCATTTTTAGGGTCTAATCTGAATTCTGTGATTAAACACTACAACAGTATGAACTGTCTAAGAGACCCACTGCAAAGCAATAGAACAAACTTAGTCATACATATTCCGTTATTGATTATATATCAAAGCATTCAGATAACATTTCTTGTGGCGAGGTTGACTGGTTTGATTTCCGCAGAGAATCTGAATGATCTCATCATTTAAATTGCTTTCATGGTTTCAATAGGTTGTGCAGTCACAAAGAATGTGAGGTGGCGAAGTGACTTAAAACGAGTGAAAGATGTCCAACCCTGTAGTATCAGTAGAAGAGAAAGAATGAAAATCCTTACATTAGAAACCTTTAGAAATGAAGAGTCTGAGCATTAGTATATGGAATTGTAACAGCAAAGTCGATAAAAAAGAAAAGATTCAAAAATTCAACAAGTTTGGAATTTTAATGGGTTCTCTTGCATTCCTTCACTTTATAATTTCACTTACAGTACCGTAAGTCTCTTTCAGGTTTTTTTCCCCCTCTTCCACTTCTTAATAATGAATGTTGCCTCAATTTTACAAATACTTCAAGCATTGAAGGAGTTATGAAAATTATGAAAGGAACAATGGAGGCAAGGATGCCTAAGTATAGAGGGGGACTTTGCAGATGAGATGATTAGTTCAGAATGGCTGCTAGCCCATCATAGGAAGGGTAGGAGTTATAATGTGAGATAAACTAAAGATCGTCAAGTTTATATATCTTTTCTAAGCCAAAGAACTTCACATTCAAAATTCAGTTTATTGACTCCCCTGTGCATCTTCTTTCAGGAAGTCAGGGAGAATAGTGCAATTTTTATGTCTTCCCATATGTGGATGACAGAAATCCTCTTTTTAATATTTTAGTATGGATTATCATTAGTTGAGAAAGCAAACTATTGATTGCATTGCCGCCCAAATGACACTATTGATTACGAATCTCCAGGAAACAGGCTAATGAACTCATTAGCAAAATAGCTTCTTCCATAAACCTTCTCAATAAATTATAAAACATTAGCAGTTCTGGTTCATGTAATTTTTTAAATTTTGTTTTTTTGCTTAAACTGTTGACTTTGCATCTTCCCGAGCTTGAACTGCAAATGATACTTTAAGCAAATGATTGAAAGCTACAGTAGATTGACTGGTTGAAAACAGCTGAATTGGGGAAAGATAGAAATAAGGATTATACTTTTATTTTCTGAAAAATAGAGCAGACTGTTTTCTCCTTCCCAAAATGTCATGTTTTTCCTGACACTGACATATATAGATATCCTCTTGAACCGGTCACAGCAGCTTTTCTCAAGCTGCACAGCCAAGTTTGCCGATGGACAGCAATGCTCTGTGCCAGTTTTTGACATTACACATCAGACACCCCTATGTGAAGAACACGCCAAAAAGATGGTATGATTATGTGTTGGAATATTTGAAAATTGTGTAAAATAGCAACAGTATTTTCAGCAAAAAATATGGTAACTAGAGTTACCATATCTTCCTTCAGAGGACTCTAATTTGGGGCTTGAGTGCCTCTATGTTGCATCTGTCAATAATAATAGAGTCATATATTAAAGTTTGCTTTTAAAAATGGAACTATAAACTTACAGGATTTTCAAAACTTCAGAATTCATTGTGCAGTTTTATATCTCATTTCCAGAGGTGTTTGCCATTTGCGTTGGCCAGTGAAACACATCTAACATTTTTCCCGTCTTTCATTCTGCTAAGCACAAGAGCCATGTGTCTCAGTACTCATAATAAAAACCGAGGGTTTGATTTGTCTAATTCTGAAACAATATTTGTATTGCCTTTGAGCAGCTTCTTACTTAATAGCTCGAATTTCAATTTTTTGCTTCTGAACAAGCTTCAAGAAGAGTCCTTTTAATGGTCCCTGTGCTTTTGTTATTTTGCACCGACATTTGCAGTTCCCTTTGGAAAAGCATTGACTTTCAACTGATATTGGAAGTGCTGCATAGACTTTACAACAGAAAAAATGTAATTTGATCATTTCTAACCTTAGTGTTGAAAATCATTACTTCTGATTCAGTGACATCTTACACTAGTGCAACTGAATTTAGAACAGTTTGGCTTGAATGTGCTTTTGAGTCTCTTATTTCCTAACATTTTTGCAAGAAAGAACACAACTTATTAAGTTTCAGAGTAGATTCTGGTCATACATTCTTCTCTGAGGACCCCTTCTACATTGCCAGATAATCCAAGTTATTGAAGCAGAAAATCCACATTATCTTATTTGGATTATCTTAGTCTACACTGCCATATAATCCAAAACAGATTGTGTGGATTTTATACAGCTGTGCAGGAGGGGCCCAATTTTCATGTCACAGTAACATTTTGGAATGGTATGACAAACGACAAGGACTTACTACACTGCGTAACAAAATTTTAAAACATTTTCTGTTCCTGGTTTGAAAATGTTATTCCCGTTTAATTGTGCGGTACTTGCCGTATATACTTGAGTATAAGCCGACCTGAATATTAGCCGAGGCACCTAATTTTATCACAAAAAACTGGGGAAACCTATTGTCTTGAGTATAAGCCAAGGGAAATGCATCCACTATGGGTCAATTTCAAAATAAAAATAGATACCAATAAAATTAAAATTAATTGAAGCATCAATAGGTTAAATGTTTTTGAATATTTACATAAAACTGTAATTTAAGATAAGACTGTCCAACTCTTATTAAACCATTATGCTAACCTACTTCAATGTAAATATACTTATTATTAAAATAATAAATATAATAAAAATAATAGAGTGAAATAATGAAAATGCAATAAAACAGTAATAATAGAGTAAAATAATAAATGTAGTAATAATAGGGTAAAATACTGTAAATGTAATAATAATAATAATAATAATAATAATAATAAATAGATTAAAATAATAAATGTAATAATAATAGAGAAAAATAATAAATAGAATAATAGAGCAAAATAATGTAAATATAATAATAATAATAGAGTAAAATAATAAATGTAATAAAATAATACTAATAACAGAATAAAAGAATAAATAACCTTGACTCAAGTATAAGCTGAGGGGAGCTTTTTCAGCCAAAAAAGGAGGCTGAAAAACTAGGCTTATACTCGAGTATATATAGTACTTTGAAAGTAGTTGTTGTACTCCAGAATCTTGGTTTTTGTGATTGCTATAAACTATGTTGAATGGGTTAAGAACACTATAGCAAAATGTGCTGCAGGACGTTTCACAAAAACAAAGTTTTTGCATTTTAGTCAACTTTTTTTTTCATTTTTTAATGATAGACCAATTAGGAAATAAAAGACATGTATAGCCTAGGAACAAAAATAGTGTTGCATAGTGTTATTCTTCATGTATTTTTCCATTCTCATTGTAAAAAGGATAACTTCTTGCGAGGAGACAGTTCCCGTAAAGTTCAGCACCAGCAGCAGAGGAAACCCAGGAAAAAAACAAAGCCACCTGCGCTTACCAAAAAACACAAAAAGAAAAGAAGGCGAGGGCCACGACGTCCCCAAAAGCCTATTCCTCCTGCTGTGCCCCAAGGAAACCTCAGTATGCCCACCAGCGTCTCACTGCCAATGGAGATATCCCATATACGGTGAGTGTTTAGCAGCAATTAATGTTTGTCTTGACCAACTAGCATTGTTCTTTGTCAACCTGCATGAGAAGTGGTTAAACAGTTTCAGCATTTTGCAGGTTCTTACTTGATAGTGTGTATTGTTGAACACAATGGGATTTACTTCTGAACAAAGACTGGAGTAAGCTGAATTTTTAACTTCCACACAATGATGAGCTAAAAAAAACAAAACAAAACAAAACAAAGAGCTGAATGGTTGTAGGCAGTCTTCCCATCCTCTTGCAGAGAGGAATTTTCCCTCCATCTTAGCATCATACTGGTAATTATTGCATGGCAGAATTAAATCATGTTATAAGAGAGCTTGAAAGAGCGAGCACATGTGCATATTGGTGTGCACGTGTATCCATCTCACAATAGACCAGTGCTGCGTAAGTAGGCATGATATCAAAGAGAAGGGGGTGACTGGCTTCCCTGTGTTCTTAGGAGCCCTTCCACACCGGAGCTGAGTACAGATGAACTGCCCGATGACATCGCCAATGAAATCACAGACATTCCACATGACCTCGAACTGAATCAGGAGGATTTCTCGGATGTCCTGCCGCGGCTGCCTGATGACTTGCAAGACTTTGACTTCTTTGAAGGTGCCTTTTCTTTCTTTTCTTACATGAAAAGGAGTGCTTACAGCAAAAAGATGAACAGCAGTTCAAAATCAGTCATAAGATAATATTGTGAGCAGAGAAGATGTAACTTTATATTATTTAAATTTTAATTGAAATGATTTATAAAAAAATAATCAATGTGAGGATGAAAAAATGGTGGCTGGGAATCCAGTGTCACAGTTAGTAATCAGGCAATGATGGGCTAATTTGTTTTCAAAGAAGTAGCTATGTTAGTCGCCTGCAATATAAAAAGAAGAAAGAAAAGAAGGAAAAAATGGGAGTAGGATAGTATGTAGTAGGATCCAAAATCCTATTTTTTTCTACTTCCTGTTACATCCTTACCTACTCCCACAGCTGTATAAATGTGATTTCTATCTGCATATCACTTGGCACTGCATCCAAACAAGTGGGTTTATGCTATGAATTCCCATGCTATAATGAAAACCCATTAATAATAATAAAAAAGTTGAGTGTTGGGAATACAAAAAGGTTTGCAAAATGATGTTAAAAGACTTTGTAATGAAAATTAATTGTGCATTGACAATCATTAGAAAATTATTATTAGGAAGGACAAGGCCATGCTTTATTTATTTATTTATTTATTATTTGAACTTACATGCCGCCACTCCTCTGGGGCTCGGAGCAGCTTACAAGAACAGGCTAAAATCAAACACAATTTAAAACAATTTAAAAACAATCAGAGATCAAAGGCCTGTCGAAATAGATATGTCTTCCATGCCCTGCGGAAAGCTGATAAATCCCGCAAGGCACGGACTTCAGGTGGCAGAGTATTCCAGAGTGATGGTGCCATTACTGTGAAGGCTCTGTGTCTGGTTGCTGTTAGACACAAGGTCTTGACACTGGGAATTCCCAATAGATTTTGGTCCACAGAACGGAGGGATCTCTGGGGTTGGTAGGGGGTGAGGTGGTTCCTCAGGTACATCGGCCCCAGACCATGCAAGGCCTTAAAGGTGAGTACCATCACTTTGAAAGTGATCCGGTGCTCAATTGGTAACCAATGCAGCTGCAGTAAGATTGGTGTTATGTGGCATCTCATCGGAGTTCCCACAAGAAGCCGAGCAGCTGCGTTTTGCACCAACTTGAGCTTCCGGATCACCGACAGAGGAAGGCCAATGTAGAGGGTGTTACAGTAGTCCAGTCTTGAGATGACCGTAGCCTGGATCACCGTAGCTAGGTCGTCCCTGGACAGATAGGGGGCCAGCCGTCTAGCCTGCTGCAGATGAAAAAAGGCGGTTCTGCTAGTGGCGGTGACCTGGGCCTCCATCGTCAGCAGAGGGTCCAAAAGGATTCCCAGACTCTTTACCAATGATGATGGGCATAGCGCCTCGCCATCCAGGGTAGGCAGCTGGATATCCCCACTGCCCGGTTGACCCAGCCATAGGATCTCCATCTTTGCTGGATTCACCCTCAACCTGCTGGCACGCAACCATCCAGTAACGGCCTCGAGGCACTGATGGATACAATCGGGTACAGAGTCCGGTCGGCCTTCCATCTTCAGCACCAGCTGAGTGTCAACAGCGTACTGGTAACATTCAAGCCCAGTGCTTCCTGTGGTATGACTAAAAGATTCAGAAATATTTGTTGAAGTTATTTTGTGGCCTCAAAATATCACTTCTTGTGATATTATCTTGGTATCTGAAGGACAGCTTTTGGTAATCTCCATCCCAGTTATTCTCTGCTTTTGCAATGCAAAAAATGACAGGGTCTTTTCAACTGTGGCCCCAAGGAAGAAACATCCTTGGAATTCTCTACTTGGAGAGACTTTCCTATTCTTCACTGTCTTGCTGGTTTAGTGCCAAGTGAAGCCTTTTTTTCCATTTTTTGTAGATCTCTTAATTCAATGTAACTTTAACACTTCTTCATGTGTTTTATCTAGTTGTTGTGATGTGTTTTATTAAAATAATGTTTGGAGCATTATTGAAGAATGTGACAGAGCCATATTAAATGAATATCTAAAATTCAGTGAGAGAAGTCATGTAAGATGCTGGACAGAGCAGAAAACAATGTTATGTTTTCAAAAACTATTCATACTTAGCAGCTAGAGCTAAAGTCTGTTTGAAAATCTTCTCCATTACATTATGTAACACAATTTTTGTTCCTGGGTATAAATGTAATATCCTAATTGGTTCTATCATAAAAACATGGAAAAGTTTATTAAAGTGAAAAACGCTTTATTTTTGTGGGACATTCTGCAGTAAATTTTGCTATAGCTTTTCAATGAACACCTCATAGAGTCTCAACCAATTCAACATAGTTTGTGGCAGCCACAAAAACGAGATATCTGCAGTATAACAACTACTTTCAAAGTATATACTACACAATTAAACAGAAATAATACTTTCAAACCAGGAACACATTTTTGTTTCCAAATTTTGTTACATAGTGTTATTAAATGCATGTAGGTCCTTGGTGTTAAATGTATATCTGAACTATACGAATCAATTGACTTTTCATACATATGCATATGTACATTCAATACAGGTAAAAACGGAGATCTCCTCCCCACTACCGAAGAGGCAGAGGAGCTGGAGCGAGCCCTGCAGGCTGTAACTTCTCTCGAGTGCCTGAGTACCATGGGGGTGCTCACGCAGACGGATGGTGTGCCGGTCCAGGAGCTCTCGGAGCGAGGGATAGGGGTATTTTCCACAGGTGCTGAAACTTCAGGAATTCCATCCTTGAGCCGGGAAGTCAATGCAGACCTAGGCGAGTTGCTGAACGGACGTATCGTACATGATGACAATTTCTCCAGCCTGGACCTGGATGAGAGCTTGCTTCGTTCTGCTACTTTATCCAACCCCCCCACGCCCCTGGCAGGGCAAATTCAGGGGCAGTTCTCTGCCTCCGCCAACGTTGGCCTTACTTCTGCCACTCTGATAAGCCAGAGTGGGCTCGGGGAGAGAGCCTTCCCAGGACAATTCCCAGGACTTCACGATGGCAGCCATGCCTCTCAGAGGCCACTCCCTGCCCAGCTGCTCAGCAAGGCAGATGACCTAATCACCTCACAACAGCAATACAGCAGTGACCATTCACACTCCTCACCCCACGGAAGCCATTATGACAGCGAACACGTACCATCACCCTACAGCGACCACATAACGTCCCCTCATGCCTCCTATTCTGGTGATAACCTGGCAGCTACGTTTTCCACAGAGATGCCCATCATAGCACAACATTTGCTCCCATCGCAACTGGAGGTGCCGCTCGGTGGAGTGGTAAACCCCAGAACTCACTGGGGGAGCCTCCCGGTCAGCCTCGGCGACCCTTCTCCGTTCAACAACCTGCTTGGTGCAGATGGACACCTCCTCTCTACTTCCCTCTCCACGCCGCCTACCACGTCGCACTCAGAGACCACACAGCCTGCCTTCGCCACTGTGACCCCCAACAGCTCCAGCGTGCTTCCGGGGTTGCCACAGACCAGTTTCAGCGGCATGGGTACGGCATCGTCTGAACTCATGGCCTCCACATCCCCCAAGCAACAACTCCCACAGTTCAGTGCCGCCTTTGGCCATCAGTTAAGCTCCCACAGTGGCATTCCCAAGGACTTGCAGCCCAGCCACAGTTCCATAGCTCCTCCAACGGGCTTCACAGTAACCGGTGCCACAGCTACCAGTACCAATAATGCATCTACTCCCTTCACCACCTCCAGTTGAGCTTGTCTGTTGCTCTGAATTTCAGACAGTTGTGTTCCCTTCTATCCCATCTCACCCTATCCATCTTCTTCTCTTCCTGGTTTTTGTTACCACCTTTTTAAAAGACAGTTGGGTTTTTTATTTCAAACAACAAGAGTGAGCAAGATGTCCCAATTTAGGACAGACCAGGCTTTTCTTGTCGCTAAGCTCTGCTCTGACGATCTTATGTGCTGTTTATGTAATGGTGCTCATTTACTCCTGGCAGGTTTGCTGTATATTCCCAGTTAATACCCCAGTTAGGAAACACAGCACAGATACAGGATGTCACTGATCTTAGGCCAAGAAATGAGAAGATGGATGTAGTTGACCTTAGAACCAGAATGAGAAGATACCTCAAATAAAACTAATGCAAGTTCCTAAGGTTATGATCAAGCTTTCAGTCCCATTGGTATCTGAGGAGGAAGTGGAAAGCCGTTATATTTTTAGAGGTGCAAATGGGGTGAGAGGTAAATCAACTCTTTTTTGTATGGTAATTGGTAATTTGGTAATTGGGCAACATAGAATTAAGCCAAGGCTATGGTTCGCTTGTTAACTCTTGACCTTCTCTTTAAGTGTAGGGGTGTGTGTGATTCTGTGTGTGTGTGTGTATTTGATGGGTAAATGACAGTTCTTTTCTTTCCTGAATAGAAGAAGTTCCTTCTCAAAACTAGTGATTCTTTCTCCTGAAAGCTAATTTGTTTTCTGAAATTGGGTTTATTAAATAAAAGGAAGCTTAAAATCAACATAACATGCCAGATTGTGTTTGTTGGTCCAGAGTAACCCAGGTGGCCACTGGAAAGCTTTTATGTACCGGAATAAACTATAATGATATAGTTGTTCAGATGAAGTCTAAATATTCACTGCAGCTGATCAATTGTTAGTAAGCTGGCTTTTGCCAATAAAGTACTGCGTGAATTTCTCCCATGGGAATAAATTCTTGAATGAAACTGGCAGAAATATTATGAACTCCCTTTTCGATCCAAATCAGTTTAGATAAGAATTTCTGAGTGTTTTTATCAAGTTGTTGCTTTATGCTTCTGAAGATCCCTAAAGCAGGGAGAAACTTTGTGGTGTTCCATAATATTTTTAAAATATTAAATATTTTTAAAAACCACATAAGCTGCTGAAAGGTTTTTATTCTTCTATGTCTTATTGTTCAAGATTTTTTTTAAAAAAAACCTCCGTTTTTGTTTTTGTCACATTATGAAAAGCTGCAACAATCAAATTTTAAGGATGGGTATTACGAAGGCTAATACCTTTGAGACATATTCTTAAACAATCTTCAGTTTTCTCCTCCTTCCCTCTGTCTCTGAAAGTGGCCTTGTGCTTGTGGTGACTTTAATTCTCCCAAAAATATTTTGTAGCTTATGAAATTTGTTTTCTCCTGGAATCAAGTTCAACATGGTGGAACTAATCTTTGCTATTTGGATTTTATTTCACTTGTTTTCCCTCTCATGGGCAAGGAAAGAATTGTCATCTACTCACAAGAGGAGGTGTCATTATGTTTCATGGCAACAGGCTCAAACTGTACATAACTTCCTATAAATTTCCAATATGTTAAAAAGATATGAAGAGAAGACACACTCTGGTAAACAATTTAAAGTAGTTTGAGATTGGGAACAAGAGAAAGCTCAGATTTTTCGTTGTGACTGAAGCTGTTATTTTCTACTGTAGCTTTTGTATTCCATTTACAATGGTGCTTATATGAAAAAATGTAACAGAGATCCCTCTGATTTTAAAACTTTTTTGGAGAGCAGAGATTCCAGGTAGTGCCCATTGATATCCCACTGATTAGAGCTATTGCTTTCTTTAAGAAAGCTGTGCTGCTGCTGCTTCTTCTTGAAAGGATCAGGGACTGAGAGCTAGCTCTTGCAAAACGTATGTAGCTGGAAACATTCTCTGCTTTGCACTTTGTGACTTCTTACCCCAGCTGAAACCCAACTGTATAACAAACATCTTAAGTGCAGGGAAAAGTCATATTTGGAATATTTTAAGCCACAGGAAAAAAACGAGATAAAGCTCCTTACATCTTCCTTATCTGTTTAAGTGCACAGTGTTTGGGCTCCATTCAGCAGGGCGCAATCTCTCCCTGCTGAACCCACATGATCAAATTTGTATTTGTGCGGATCATTTTGGTTTTGCTCTGGTCCTGTCTGTCTCTTTGGTCTGTAAAATTTGAATGGATAACAATGAAAGGTTCTCACAAGATAGTGAATTGGTTCAGCAAATTGCAAGCTCAGTTTTGGTCATTTATTGTGATTGTTGTTTGCCCTGACTTTATCCTGGTACCTAAAAATGCAACAGAATGACTGGGACCTTTTAAACACTACTGTATCCTGTGCACATGAAAGGGATGCCCAGTTGTCTCCTTTTGTGCACCCTCCTCCAAACATTGAAATCTTCCACAAATAGCTATGGGACCCTCCAGGTTGGTGCGTCCAGAGGGAAGTTGGTAGAGAATGAAAACTCGCCAGTTGCAATTTTGCCACTGACAACACTTCTGCTGTTTCTCAGTTTTGTTCCCAGCCTAGCTTTAAACACCAAACAAGAATAGCCCTCTTGACATTCAGTTTGAAGCCTTGCCTACCTAACACGACTGGTTCTATTTGATTGTGATGCTAAGCAGTAGTTATTACAACAGGAGTGGACCTTTCTATTTTTCTCTTTGCCTGGAGTATGTGTCATATTGCTGCTCACATCACAGCTGCAAGGAGAAGTTTTTTTTTTGACTAATCACAGTTTGTTGTGTCACTCAAACTGAAGGAAACCGGTTAATCTTAACTCTAGAACACAACTTGACTTTGGGTTTAGGAAGCAAGTAAGTCTCAACAGCGCATAGATTAACCAAAGGTTTGATGACCTATAAGTTGTAGTTAATCAAAAATAGGCTGGAGATGAGTGGAAGTACAAAGACATGTGGCAATAACACGTGGTTTCAGCAGTGGGAAAGTATGCATATTCTTTATATGTTCAGGCAGGAGAAAAACTATATTTTAGACTGCACGCGAGCTAGTTTGAAGAGAAGAAATAAAATCCATTTTAATCTCAGTTTTTCTATAGAAATGTCAGTATTTTATTAAAATCTGACATGCAGCAGACCCCCTTTCTCTGTTGCATTCAGCTTACTTTGGCTGCTCCTGTAGATGCTTCTCCTTTTTCAAAATATTCACAGGTAAACAGGAGTCCTAGTATTGTCGAAGGCTTTCATGGCCAGAGTCACTGGGTTGTTATAGGTTTTTTGGGCCATGTTCTAGAGGAATTATCTCCTGACGTTTCACCTGCATCTATGGCAAGCATCCTCAGAGGATCTCACTACCTCTGAGGATGCTTGCCATAGATGCAGGCGAAACATCAGGAGAGAATGCTTCTAGAACATGGTCATATAGCCCAAAAAAACCCGGGAGTCCTAAGGCTACAAATTTACATTAATCAGTATTTAGGTCCTCAACATCACAATATAGTCTGTGGTTTTCAAGGCACCCTGGAAATTTTGAATCACAGTTTTAATTTGTTTTCATTTCTTGTTCTTGTGAGTTATTGCTTCTATTGTGGAATTGGTGGTAACATCTAACTGTACAGAAGTAAGTTACAGTAATGCAGAATCTCATGTTTTCCCCTATGTGGTTAAGGTTATGTGTGAGAGGGTAATCTCCCCCAAAAGACATTTCCCTGAGCCAGTGAGGGCAAGCATTATATTATTTCAATATGCTTAATAAAAGAGCCTGAAAATAACACCTTCTTTAAAGTATGATGCTCATTTGAGGTCGCCAATATTTTATTCCAGGATTTTAAACTCTCGATTCACAATAAATATTCTGTCTCAGAAGCAAATGCAAACGGCATAGTTTAAAGATGCATAACTGGTTGTGTAGAACTTTATGTTTAAATAGCCCCTAAAATATGATATCCACAAAAGAGTGACATCTTTATTGGCTAGCCAAAATGCAGAAAGCACATCATGCAAGCTTCACATTGTTCTTCATCAGGTGAAGATGTTAAAATTATTCAGGAGAAAAACTACAAGTGTGTTTTGAGTTACAGGCCTACCTTCTATCAGGTGTTTCTCTGTTTTCAATTAAGATGTTTTGAAGGATATCATTGCAGGCCCAAACTATTTCCCTTCTTGATCTTGAAGACCAGTAAGAGACAGGTGATAAAATTTGAGCTCAATTAGCAGCAGAAAAGATTCAGCTGCCCCTGTCCTATGCAAAGTTAACTGCTCTAGGACTGGCCCCTGTCTGCATTGAAATATTCAGTATTTCCATTCAGTACCATCTTAATCGACCACAGAGTAACACCTGAGAAGGTAGGCCTGTTCTTCAAATATCTTCACCTTTTTCCTCCTATATATATATATTAGTATTTTTGCCTGTTTGAGAAGCCAGTGAAGCATTGAAAGCTTACATGATGCATTTTATGCAGTTTGGTTGGTTAATAAAAGTATTACTCTTGGATTTTGTTGTATTTGGCCAACATGGCTTCTCCTTAATATGTTTTCTGGATTTGAAAATATTAAAATATAGTAGAAACAGTGGTTCTTCCCACTTATGTCCAACTTTAGGAGTGAAAAATGAATATCTGGTTGTTGTGACTTATTCTCCTTGTAAATGCATTCCTCTATGAATCCTGACTGTCATTGTTGTCACTGTTGTTGTTTTGGTTGTCAACATCTTAGCTTTTTGTTCGATTCCAAATTAATGGTGTGTAGAAGATGTGGGTATGCACATACACACAGTAGAAAGGATACAGGACCAGGACTCCTTTTCATTGCCACTGGAGGGCAGCATTTGAAAAGTTTTCCCCATCTTTTCTCATTGAAGAGTCAGAGGATGAATAAAAATGCATTTTGGTTTTTTCTGGAATTTGAGAATGCTAGGAAAGCTAAGGGCCCTTCCACACAGCCCTATATCCCAGAATATCAAGGCAGAAAATCTTACAGTATCTGCTTTGAACTGGGTTATCTGAGTCCACACTCAGATAATGTGGGATTTTTTGCCTTGATATTCAGGGATATAGGGTTGTGTGTAAGGGCCCCAAGACCGAAGGAAAAAGATATGAGAAAATAATTCAGTGTAACTCATCTTCAAATCCTAACAACACAATTCCATTGTAGACATATAACCACACAATAATACATGAGCTGAGTTGAGTACATTGAATTGGTTGACTGTTCCTCCCTCTCTCACACCCCAAGTCATAAAGCACCCAGATCTGTGTTGTCAGAAATGTAGTGATCACTTTGACTGAAGATGGTCTGGCTGAGCCTGAGATTACTGAAATAGCCTTCTGATTAAGTGGATCCAGTCTATAGAGAAGTGCAGTTGGCTTACACTGTATGTGGAGTGATTATTTCCGTTGAGGAAATGGGGCTGATTCTACCGTTTTTTCTCCAAATGGTGATAGTAATCACTGTCCAATTTGGGGCACATCTCAGGGATTCCTTGTTGAAATAAGAGCCGTTAAAAGTAGTTTTAAAGACGTCATTTACAAAATGTGAGCGCTGGAAAGAGAATGCTTTGCTTGGTTTTTGCCTCCTCTAAAGGAGCGAACGTGTCAGCCTCCGTACATGTGTATTTCTCTTTCGGAAACCGCTCAAGCGCAACATATAGAGTCTTTTTCCTCCCATCATGTTTAGCTTTAAGCTTTTATTTAACAACGCCTTTCCCGTTTCTGCCCTGCCTACAACCCTCGGGTTTGGAAGACTTATTGTAGATTTTTAAGAGAAAATGTATATTAATTTATGCTATTAACTTCACCTCATAAATTATGTTTTATACTAAAAAAAACCTATTGAGTGTAATGAATTATGTTGCATATGTGTTTTAACAGTTATGAAATTATACACATTTTTAAGAAGTCATCTCCCCACCCTATGTAGCACCTTTTTACACTGGATCTTTGCCGTGTCAAGGGGTACAGTTAATGCTTTGCTACCTTGCAGATATAAATATATAAATAAAAAAGTATAAAACAGATAAGATGAAAATGGTATCTTGTACTGACAAAACATAACGTCGTTTGACCCATGTGTTCCTCCTCCGAGGACTGTTGTTTTTCTGCAATAATTTAATCTGTGCTTTGTAGTTACGATGGTTAGATGTTTTTAGTTACAGGGTAAATAGATCATATTTGAAGTCCAAATGCAACGGCTGGAAATGGGTAACCAAGGTCATAAGACTTCTCCCCACCACAAATATGTACGTTTCCAGTTTGCTATACAGGTTGGATGTTCATATGACAAAATGTTGAATCTAGGGATCCACAGTGTCTTAATTGGGAATTTTCTCCCCTCCTGTCCTCACAAAGGAACTTTCCCACTGTGACTTAAGAATAGAACTTAGGAATCTTGTGTGCATGTATATATAAGATATATACACACAAACAAACACACTCACAAAAATATGCATTGGGCGAAATCTGTATGTGTGATATATGAATGTGTATATTGTATGTAGGTTATTGGGGGGTTGTAAAGAGAAAAGTAGCCGAGGGGTGATAGGATGTATTGTGGAAAATGTGGTCACTTAGTTGGGACTCATTTTGTGCTCACTGTTGTATAAATAATCAAACTACATATAGTTTTCTACTACGAAGCTAACACTCTGATACTATGTTTGCTTGATTGTTTTTTTTTAATTTCTTGATTGCACTGAGCCCTTTTAAATCACAGAAAATTCCATGTATTTAAGACAACATTAAAAAATAAATAGATAAATGGGGTCTTACCTAAAGAGGATTTAAAGTGGGATACTTGCATTTGATGAGAGTTGCAGCCATGCAACTCCGCTATACAACTTTAGGGTACTAGAGTTTTCTGCTTCCAGTTTTGAAATCTTGCTGCCAGGCTATGAAACTTTGTGCTAAGTGGCTTTCTGTCCATGCAGTTGATGTTTCATTTCAAAGCTTTACACCAGGAATTGTTTGGCCATCCAGAAAACATTAGACTGCACGTCTGGCAGCCATAACCAGTGATAGGGAAAACATATTTTGACAGTAAAGGCTTGTTCAGGTTTCTCTTCTCCATGAAAAGCTGATAACCTTCTAAAACCTAACTTTCATATCATGATTTAAAGGATATTCTTGACAGTTCACCATAGTTAATGGCCAGGTTAGCACATCATGTAAAATCATTATTTAGCATTGTGTGGGCAAGCCAACTTCCCTCCTGTATGCACACCTTTCCAGGCTGAATTCACTGAACATGTCACTGATCGGGTTTGAAGCCAAGATATGATTGATTGGAGTAAGCTAGGATCATGAACACTAACTACCATTTGGCTGGCATTGGACATAATGACAAACTGCAGTTAGTTAAAAAAATGACTAAAAATTGTGGTGGTGCCTCAAGCTTGGGCATGAAACAGTAAATGATGGTTGGCAGTATGTATATGAGGACTGCTGCTGCCCTATGTGACAAATTGCTTCACTGCAGTAAAAAGGAGAAAAGGAGAATTTTGCTACAAGCAGTAATCAGGTTGCAGGGAAGGAATCTTGGCTTGCTCCCAGTTTTGCTAATTTCAGTTGGCAGAAAGATAATACTATGTATGTACTGGAAAATAAATGTATGAGAAGGCCCTGAACATCCTTACTTGTTTCTTTTCCCAACTGGATAAAGAAGACTGCAGTATCCAAACTGGAAACATCTATGCCTTGAATTAAGCATCTGCTTCTGCTATGGAAATCATTCATTTAAATTAAAACATCTCCATTCATCCAAATTAATTATTGTTGCACACATTTACATCATAGGGCTTTTTATGACAGCTTTCATTGCAAACCAGACATCATTTTTTTTTCTTAGAGCTGATTTTCCCTAATTCCTGTTTTTATTTCAGTTATTTTATGAAAATCATACTCCTTGTACATATGCATGTAGCGAGAAGGGGGGTTGTGGGTTGCTTATGGTCTTTGCTTCCTATTAGTTGACAAACAGGGGAAGTACCAGAGCAAATTTATTTATGGGAAAGAGTAGATTCCTTTTGTGTATACTTGTACAGAGAGTTGTATATCAGGTGTGGCAGCACTTCGCTGAATGTGGAATTGCCCTTCCCATGTACAAAAGAATATGAACGTACGACTTCTAATTCTGTAGATGTGTGCATATTTGTGCCCATATGTTACGTATACATGTGGCACACACAGACAAAATATACATTGCGATGGGCGTGTGTGTGTTGGATCAAGATCTATGTATAAGAAGCTGAAACTGTAGTTCCATTTGAGAGTCTTGGGTAACTTAAAATGTTTTGATTGCCACTACTTTTGTTAGCATGGAATTCTTTTAATGTGTTTGCTTTGTTGCTAATGTAAAAGCCCTATGAGATCTCTTCAACATCTCTCCAGTTAAGCCCCCCTTACATAATTTCAGTCCCTCTGTTTGTCTAGCAGAATGCATCCCTCTCAGCGCTTCATCTTCTACCTGCATCTCTCCTAGTCCTTAGCAAGAGAGGAGTTCTCATTCAGTACAGTCAGAATTGAGCTAAGATTTGCTGCTCATGTGCTGCTTATTTAGATTCCACCAAGCAATCGTATGCCAAAGCATAATCTGAAATAATGCTTGTCTCTTTGCTTCCCATATGATGATGCAAACATGTTGAGAATCTCCTTGGTTTCCTCAGAATATGTGTGGAGCCTTTTTGGATACTCCTACATTCCCAATTCTTTGCTAAAAATATTGTTTGGGGTTAGACATTGCGGAAAGACCTCCTTGTATAGAGGTGTGATGAAATCTTACAGCTGATATTTAATATGGCTTAATTAATATTATTAAATAACTGTGCCCATGTCTTTTTTTAAAGTAATCTGGTCACTTAAAATAGTATTTATATTCTGCTTCAGTTGAACGCCCCTTTCCATGACACATAATTGATTTCAATGTATGGAATGGTTGACCACAAAACAAAGTCATCACTGTTGTCCTGCTGCTTGGCTCTCTTCTTTTGATATGTACGGCAAGGGATGTGTGAGGAAAGAAAACATATTGATCTCTTTTCAGTTGTCTTCAATGTGCAGTGCTTTGCTGTTCAGATATTTGTTATTCAGCATTGAGTTTTCAGTCTTTTTCTTTTTTCTTTGGTCATTTGAGTCACCCTAACATTGGATTTATAGAACTTCTAATAAAAGATCTCATCTGTCCACTTAATATACACATCCCACCAAAATTTGCAACCACTTCACATCATTTTATTTAGTCTTTGTCCCATCTGTTAATAATATGAGCCCTCTTTAAAAAAAACCTGAGATTAGTTTAGCCCGCAACAGGAATTATAATACTCTTAGTGTCCATGCACAACCCAAGAGGTGATATTGTAGGACGAAATGTTTCTGTATATGTATGTGTATATACATGACACACTATTTCAGGGCATAAATATATATTTATACGTGTATGCAATATATTCCCCCCCCCCCCATCCCACTCTGCATTCCTAAATATATGAGAGAGAATATATCCTTTATGTAAATTTTGGTTGACTTTTGACATTTTAGCGAAACGCTGTCCCTTCTGGAGTACTTAAGCTGCGTTTTGCAGTTCTGTGTCATAAATGAAAGAAAGAAAAAAATATTTATAATTCTCAAAAGCCATTTGAAATAGTCTTTTAACAAGATAGGAGGTTAGTTTATTATATTCTACCCTGTGTCAATAGGGAAGGTGCCTGTTTCTTAAGTGTGGATCTTGTTGATTGTAATGACTGCCTTTTCTTTTTAATCCAGTTTTTTAAAAATAGTAACTATTTGCATTCTGCTGTAAAGAAAAATCAGTTTTCCTCCAAGTTTCTCTACAATCAGCATGCTTCCATCACTGTTTACTTCACGCTTTCAAGAGCATTGGGGAGCTTAACAATATATTTCTGTGGGGGAAACGTTTCCTCGTTGTCCTGCCGCAATTAACAAGGGTTCAAGGTGTTTTAGGGTGTTTTTCCAAAAAAATGCCTGGAGATGAGTATTTACTCAGGAAGTTCTTCACTGGGAACTACTGTATTCGAAAGAATTTGTTGGTCTGTTTTCTACATCGCATTATCCTGTAGACCTGTAAATCTTTTTTCTAGGTCTAAACAAAAAGTGGAGGGGCTTATTTAAGAACATGTTTAAAGCATTGGTAGTTTGAGCAGGTTTTTCTTAAAGAAATAGTTTTCATTCAAATAAAACTAGAAAGGAGGAAATCTGCAAATGGTTAAACGTTGGCCAGAAAAGTATAGAAAACGACATTCTCTGTCTTTCCTCCTTCTCTCTCCCTCTCCTTCTCTCTCTCCCTCTCTCTTGCAATCTTTCTCAGGGCTATCCAAGAGAAAAAAGTTGGTCTTTGTGTCATTTTAAAACTAGCTTCATTACAATTTTATGTAACATAGATTCATGGCCACTGTTTTTTGCAATCAGGAGAACATCCAGTGGGAAAACCATGGTGAGGCAGAAGTGCATTGTGGGAAGTACAGCTTGCTAATGTTAGCAACACATGTCCTTTAAGGTAACAGCACGCTAGTAAGGATTATCAATCTGCATTTATGTGTTGTTCCTATTCGAGCACACTGGTGTCTCTGTTTGTTGTGTTCTTTGCATACGTTGAATTAAAAGCTAAGAAAATGGTAACAGTTTTCAGCATAAGTAAAAGCCTAAAGGGAATATGCAAACAATGCTAGCATGCATCAATATCTAAGAGCAAAAGTAATTCTTATCTCAAGACTAGCGTGGATAGGGACAATCAAGAGCAACTATCCCTGAGAATGCTAGCATGAATAAAATCCATATTTCAACACATTTCCTGCTGGGAAGTTTCAAAGCGGCATTCCAGAGTGTAAGTCGCGGGGCTGGCGTTTGTACTCTCTCTTTGAATTGGAAGACTCACAGGTTCCTCATACTTCTCAATGAATGTACTGTACTACCATTTTAAAAACAAATGAAACTATAAACTTGGTCTTCTTTGGTTATCTGGTCTTTGTTTAATTGATTTAAGGGTTTTTTGTATACAGAAGTTTACATTTTTATGTATATTCTTGTGTAAAAAAGCGGATGTAATATGTGTATAAAAACACTGTATGTATTATCTGTATATAGTGTGAGAAAATGATTTTTTTCCTTTCTTTTGGATGTATTAATAAATCTTGCTGTGAAGTAATCTCGTTTTAATTTATTAAAGTGACATTTTTATCTGACGGTCTTATTTGCTGCAATGTCGAGGGCCAGTTGGGTTGCTTTGTGTCGCAGGTGTGCACATCGGAAAGTAGCAAGTTTCACACAAATTATGCCTATGTGGTCTCTGAATTAGGATCTTGTACAAATTTTAAATTGAAGATGATTCAGATCTGGTATTTTGTCATGCTCTTGGCATTGTAAATGAGGAGGACAGATTCAGGTGAAGTCACACATTGAGGGGAATGTGTACTCTCTTTGATTCCAAAACATGATTTCCTTATGCATCAATCTATACCCACATTTAACCTGCTCATTCCCAATCACAAACACACTCAACTGAAGATAAGCAGTTGAGGACAATTCTACGCAATGGAAAACATGTCTTTCACAACTTGAGGGAGCACCTTTGCCAAAAATATGTCTTGATTAGCAAAAAGACAACTCAATTTTAGCATTTTGGGACTTACTTCCATTTCTAAGATCTTGTGTGGTTTCAGTAGCCCTTTTCCACCACAAATGTTAGGATTCATCAAAACATATCAAGACACAAGATGAACTTTGTCAGAACAATCAAAAAAGTTTCTGACCTTTCCTAGTGACAACATTGCTTTGGAAAAGGAGCTGCTACTCCCAAATATTCATCCAGACTCTGGAAGTTAACAAGTCCATTTAAATTGGAATCATGAGCTGCAGCATAAGAAGCACCCTTCCATGAAGGCTCAGGAAGGCATCACTGGAATATTGGGAATCTTCTAGTCTCTCAACAAAAACAGTGACATACCTTCCAACTGTCAGAATTTTGGAGAATTCCAGTTAGTCCCTAGAATTCTCCAACCTCTGCAGATGCTTTTAAAATGCCTGTTTTTTTAAATAATAGTAATAATAATAATAATAATAATAATAATAATAATAATATGCCTATGTGGTCTCTGAATCAGGATCCCTAATTCCTCTCCCCCTTTCACTTTTCAGATGCATTTGTTTGCTGCTAAATTAGTTCAATGTGGAAATATTTCAAAAGATAAGGGGCGGCACCTCATCCTTCCCAATAGGTTCAGGCAAAAGCTAACTACTGCATCTTCTAGCATGTGTGTTTGTCTGCCATCTTGACCTCATTGATTTTGCTTGATCTCATGTGTCCTTGTTTTCATTCGTGAAGTATTGGAGAGTATGCAATGAACCATCAAGGTCATTGAAGATATACGATAACATGTATTGTACTGGATCAGGCTAAAGGCCAGTCTTGACCATTCTGATCACACAGTAGCCAATAGGGCATGGATACTCATTACATATTTATGTCTTCAGCTTTCTTCTGGTACAGGGATTCTAGGTGGCTAACAATAGATATGTGGGTGGGTCAAAAAGTTTTGTCTCCTGCATCAAAAAGGTTATGAATCAACATATTACAGCAGAAGTTGCTACAAATCATAGCCTAAATTATCCGCTATGCAAAACTACAATTCAACATAGTCACCATTAATTTGTACATAATTGTGCCATTGCTTAACCCAGGCATCAAAACCATTTTGGAAAAATTCAGGGGTTTGCTTCATGACCCATGATTTTAAAACTGTTTTAACATTATTCAAGCCATTGAATCTGAAACCACGTAGCTTGTCTTTCAAAGATCTAAAAAGGTCCACGACGCACACTTTAGAAACAGCAAAATACCTGGAACCCACTGTCAGGACGCAGTTTCCAGGGCCTTGGTTTTGGCGCAAGGAACCAGGGTTCTGACGTAGGACACTGATAAGTCACCTGCAGCTGCTGACCCTGAAAGAAAACTGCCAGCGGTTTGGCGGGTGAATTACGTGGGGTTTTGTGCTTGGGGGGAAACATTTTTGAATAAGGGGGAGGGTATATAAGGAGCTACCCGCTGGCACCAGGCAGTCTTGGCTTTTTGCATGTCTATGTTTCCAGCAGTAAAGTTTCTCCTTGATACCAGAGCGTGGTCCTGTGTTTTCATTGGGAGCAGCCGCTGTGAGCTGACACCCACTGTATGGCCTTGTGTCATGTGATGGGCTCCATACACATTCTTAAATGTGTAGAAACACTGACTTTATTGAGTGTGATGAAATCCGAAATATTAAAGTGTATTAAAACACCATGTCCACCTCAAGCAAAGTATAAAGATGCATACTGCCTCTGGTACAAAATGTGATATTCTCAATAGTAGCCATTGATGTCTCTCTATATATGTATCTAATTGTTTATTTCATCTGGTAGCAATGACTTTCACATTTAACTGTTGTCTGTGACGTACTTTTATCTTCCTTGACTGTCCCACCATTCAGCTTCAGAGAAGGACCATGGGTTCTTAGTATGCCATGAAATGTCATCATAAATGTGCCAGAAGATACAAAACCCCTCTGTATTTTGCAGCAAGCTCCCACTCTGGTACACTATAGGATGAAGCAGACCTTTGTTTTTTCCAAACATCTGTCATCACCCAGGTGTGCAGAATATTTACTCTTTCTTGAAAAGGGATATATGAGGAACTGTATTTGAAATTTGCCTGTGATCACACCCCTTTCTTCCATTCGGATCATGTCTTATTTCAGCGTGCCCAACAGTGACAAAAGCACATACTTAGGTGTAATAATGGCATATGGAATTCCATCTGCTTTCTAATGAGTTTTATATTCATCTGAAGTTTTGCCAAGATCCTTAAAGATGGAATGGTGTGCTATGTTTATAGAATGCTGTGCTTATAGAGCAGATCTACTTCATCTAGTTTTCTTTTAACCCCTAGTAAGCCTAGCAGTGATACAGGATTCTGCAAGGCGTTTGTAAGTCCCAAGCTGGTATTAGCTGCAGCATGCCTGTTTAATAGTACCACTGTCACTACTGAATCTTAGAGTCCTTCCAGACAGGCCCTATATCCCAGGATCGGATCCTAAGTTTTCTGTTTATTCCACATTTTCTGGCAGTGGGACTCATATGATTCAGGTTAAAGCAGAAAACCTGGTACCAGATCCTGAGATAAAAGACCTACGTGAAAGGGCCCCCAATCTCTGATCCCCAGCCACCAGTGGGGCATTCAACATGTTTTCGCATAGTATGTAGGGTGGTGGTTTTTTTTCCTGCTGAGCTGATTATTATTTTGTTCCCCATCAGGAACGAACATATTGCAGTATACTGACCATTTTTTAAAATCTTTGTTGTACAAGTTGAGCATCCCTTATCTGGAATTCACAAATCTGAAATAGTCCAAACTCTAGCACTATATGTGTAGCTGAGACCGTGGCACCTTTTTCTTTCTGATGGTTCATGGTATGCAAACTTTGCTTCATGCATCAAGTCAATAAAAAAAACAAAACCTCCAGACTATATACATGAAACATAAATGGATGTTGTGTTTAGACTTGGGTATCTCATTATATAAGTAAAGGCTTTCTCCTGACATTAAGTCCAGTAGTGTCTGACTCTGGGGTGTGGTACTTCTCTACATTTCTAAGCCAAAGAGCTGGCGTTGTCCGTAGACACTTCCAAGGTCATGTGGCTGACATGACTGCATGGAGCTCCATTATCTTCTTGCCAGAGCAGTACCTATTGATCTATTCACACTGCTAGGTTGGCAGAAGCTGGGGCTGACAGCAGAAGCTCACGTCGCTCCCCGGATTCGAACCTGCGACCTTTCGGTCAACAAGCTCAGCACTTTAACGCTTTAACCCACTGCGCCACCGGGGGCTCCATCTCATAATATATACATGTATTACATATGCATATACATCTGGGCTAAGAGGGGCGGTATATAAATATAGTAAATAATAAATAAATAAATGTATTCCAAAATCTGAAAAATAAATCCAAAACACATGAATTTCCTGGGCATTCCAGATAAGAGATACCTAACTTGTATTATTTTTCTGACTAAGATGAAAGCATAAACATTGCATTTATTAATTTCATCTTTTATCTTTTATAGACTACATATTCAGCTGGAGTTATTTATTATTTCTCTTTTGCTGAGATGAATGTAGTAGGAACAACTCACTGTCCTTGTCATAAGAAAACTCATCTTTCTGTTTTTATGGCTTTGTATCTGCCATCTTCTCAGGGCCTGAATATCTTAAGAACACTAGATCCTGTGATCCTGTCTAATCCTGGAAGCTAAGTAGGATTGGGCCTGGTTAAGACCTGTACAGAAGACCACTAATGAAAACCAAGTGCTATAGATAGTATTTCAGAGGAAGTAACTGACAAAACCACATCTGAGTATTCCTTGCTTAACAAAAACCTATGGGATTACCATATGTCAACAGATGACTTGGATGCACACACCCATATCTGCCATCTTAAGTCTGGTATATCTTTAATTAGGTTTGAGAATAATTTTAATTTCTTACGCTGCTTGACCAAGGTGGGATTGATAAAGTTGTGCAATGGCTGCATACAACAACCCACTGAAATTGCCTGGAGGGGAGTTTATCCTAACAAAGACTGGCTGTGTGATAGAGTCCAATGAAGTCTTCCTTGACACTGCCATTCTCATAGGATTTGGCAAATGAAGTGTAGCAAGTTGTGTTCAAAATAAAACAAACCCTTGCTCACAGTTCAGAGAGTTCTTGATTGTGGAAGTTAAAGTGAGTCTGATACTAAAGCACATTTTTCTTCTGCATGCAATGGCCTGGAAAGTCTCCTATGGTTTAACTACACTGTGCTGCTCTGCTCTTTGAGAAATGGTCTTCACATCAGCATTTCAGCAGCTTGATCCCTCATGAGAAAGATTAGAGTAAGCTTCTGGTTTTGCCTGTGAGTGGGAGGCTTCCTTGACTGAAGGTGCCTCTAGTCTACACTGTAGAATTACTGTAGTTTGACAACACGTTAACTGTCATGGCTCCATGTTATTGAATCCTGAGATTTGTCATTTGAGCAAGCACCAGTACTCATTGGCAGAAAAGACCTTGTAAGATCTAGTAAGCACTGGGACTTTGGCGCAGTTGGCTGGGAGTCATCTGCATTAAGATCACTACTGACCAAAAGGTGATGAGTTCGAAGCTAGCCCGGGTAGGAGTGAGCTTCCGACCAAATTTGTGTAGTTTGTTGTTGACCTTTGCAGCCTGAAAGACAGTTGTATCTGTCAAGTAGGAAATTTAGGTACCACTTATGTGGGGAGGCTAATTTAACTAATTTACAAGGCCATAGAGATCAGCGAGCATGTGGGGAATGAGTAAGTACTTCATCAGTGTTGCAGATGGATGATGAAGTGACAGCTCCCCTGGTGGCCAGAAAAAGTTGGAGAGTTAAATAGCCTCTGACTTTCTATCTATATGTGTTGTGTGTCTTTGGCATTGAATGTTTGCCATCTATATGTACATTGTAATCCGCCCTGAGTCCCCTGCGGGGTGAGAAGGGTGGAATGTAAATACTGTAAATAAAGAAATAAAATAAAAAATAAATATTAAAGAAACAAATCCCACAGCTCCATAGGATTGAGCCATGGCAATTAAAGTCATGTCAAACTGCATTGACTCTACAGTATAGATGCACCCTTAGTTGAAAAGCTTAAGAAAGCACACTACATCATTGTAGTTAGAAAATAAAGGAAATCTGACAAAATTAGTGCCTATTAACACACACACACACACACCCAGCAGCAACAAAAACGGCACGCACTTGTAGTGCATGCTGACAAAACCACATGATTCGAATTGTAATTGGATAATAATGATAACTCTGACTGGAGTACATGTGCATTAGAAGGTTCAAAAAGTAAATTAGCATAGCGCTTCGACCTTGTATTGAAAACAGTACATATGAAAAATGTGTTTGGGGTTATGTCTAACTACATGGAAATACAGAATGCATTTCTGCTGAACGCCTGCTGAAAATTGTATAGACTGTCCAACGGTGTCCCCTTGTGTTGCCCGTTCCCTTGAAGAAATGTCGCTGCTGCAAGAAGAGAGAAATGGGGCACCCATTTGCCTTGCTGTGCTAGGACTGCCATTGATATCGAGTGTGACCCCCACCCCACCCCACCCCACCCCCATTGGAATTCAACCTCACACTGTCAAAGAGGAGCAGTTTTGTTAATTTAGTATAGACTAAGGGGTTCCCTTCCCCCATGTCTCCTGCATGACAATTGGGATGTATCTATTTCTCCTCTCTGTTTCTCCTCTCATTCTGATTAGTTGTGTAAAATTAATTAATTGATTATTAAGAAATGCAGTTATTTCTTATTAATGAAATTTAACCTTTTGTGATTTTTAAGATTGGACTTTGCAACTTTGCCTGCCTAAGCTTTTAATCATTTACAGCCACATTACGGCACTTCATACTCTGCTTGCAAATGAGTTGATTCTCAACTTTAAGTATCCTGTTTGATTTTTGGATGCTCTGCTATATATTAGGGTAGTTTTCCCTAACACCCTCCTGGTCAAATTATTACTGAAATTTCAGTAGAGAGCCATGGTAGGGAGAGCCGTGGGAAGTGGGAGCCCAGAGCTCCGCAGGAATCAACTTTTATTTATTTTATATTTATTTATTTATATCAATTTTACCCTGCCCATATCAGCCCAAAGGTGACTCAGGGCGGAACGGAGATACAGAGGAGCCCAGCAGAAGCTACCAGAGCCCTGGATACTTCTCACAACAATCTTTCCCCTTTGATTATTAGTTTTATTACATAGTAACCCTTCAATAAATGTGCACCATGGTGCGTTAGACTCATTCACTGAGGACTCATGACTCAGTAATCTTTGCAATAGAACTTATGGGACCTGTTGGCTCCTCTTTGTTCGTCCCTAGGCTGAGACATGCTAATCCTCTCAGATCACTTTGCATTCCTTTGTCCAGATGGTCAGCCTGCCCTATGTCAGCCATTGGAAACCTGGAATCTGCGGGAATGCTCTGATTGGCTGACAGGCACTGCCATCCCGCCTTCCAGTGGGAATCCTCCCCAGCTGGCTGTGACATCAACAGAACTTCGCCAATCAGTGCAAAGCTGGTTCCAGCCGGGGTGTGCATGGGAAAAATTAAGAATTTCTGTGTATAAAGACGTCTGTTTTTGCTATGCCAAGTATTTCAGCTTCCTTTAGCGGCTTACAGCGAGCTGTCATCCTTTCCAGCTGAATTGAAATAAAATACCTGGGTGGCTTTCTTCTTCAACTGGTGAGATCTCTTGATTGGGGAAAATTGGGTTATAGCTTCTAGGTCTCACCAAACACAGATCCACAGACAGCCCACTGCCAGTATCTTTTTTTATTTATCTATTTTATTAAAGCTTTTTTTTTTAGTACATTAAAAAAAGGGGGAACATTTCTGGTGTATAGGAAAGGATAGTATGGGGTTGATAGTTGGTAGGGGGTGGGGTAGTGATTGTGTACGGGAAGAATAGGAGGGATGGGATATGAGGGTCAAGGTTTTCGATCTTCCATTTAATTCTGTAGGAAGGTATTCTTCTTGGTTAATGTTTCTTTCTTTGAGTTTCGTTACCCAATTGTCTCAGGGATATTTTTTTAAAAAATCTATTTGTTCATCTATTTATTTATTTAAATTCACTTTTTCCTGTAGGTACTCTCAGTAATTTCGAATCTGTTTTACTTGTTTTTTTTCCTGATCTTTTAGTAGTTGTGTCCGTGAGTCCATATTCATATATTCAGCTATTTTAATAAACCAGTCCTATATTGTGGGAAATTCTTTCTCTCTCCATTTCTGCTCTATTATTGTTCATGCCGCAGATGTCAAATAAAATAGAATTTTGTCTTTTTTTTCCATTTCAAAGTCTATTATGTTCAATAGATAATACTTGGGCTTCAGGTCAAATTGTGTGTGTTTGTGAATTGTTTTCCAATACTTTTTGATTATTTTGCAGCCCCACCA
Source organism: Anolis sagrei (assembly GCF_037176765.1). Taxonomy (NCBI): domain Eukaryota; kingdom Metazoa; phylum Chordata; class Lepidosauria; order Squamata; family Anolidae; genus Anolis; species Anolis sagrei. Next base: position 168,127,974 of record NC_090021.1, on the reverse strand, counting down.
TATATGATAGTAGGATCCGATTTCCTTCCCACATTTCCAGCATTGATTATCATATCATTTTTGAAGTATTTTGCTAACTATTGTGGGGTAAGGTGCCAATGGTAGAACATTTTATACCAGTTTTCTATTATATTGATGGATTTTGTGTACCTTAGCTTTTTCTTCCATATTTGTTCCCAATCTTTTAGCAATATTGAGTGCCCTGTATCTATTAACCATTTGATCATATTCCCTTTGATCAGATCCTTCTCCGTGTCCCATTCTAATAGTTTCTTGTACAGAATTCTTATTAGCTAGTATCGATTCACCGCCTAATGGGTCTTGGCATCCATGCTCCGGGATTTCTCTATGCACGGTCCGAATCTCACTATCTGCAACTGTCTCAAATTGCTCTATTTCAATATTACTTATTTTCTGTCAATCAGAGTGCAAGGAGAAATGAGACTAGCCAAAATGGTGGTGGCAACCGAATTCTTTTGTGAATTCCTCTCCAGCATGTTTTACAAATGGGACTCAAATGCTCAATGTGGTGATATAAAGTCTCAGTAAGTAGAAGAGGGATATAATTAGGGAGGAAATTGGACATTGTCCACCAAAGAAAAATTCTCCCCCCCCCCCAATTAAATTTTCATTCAGCCCCCATATTCCTTGCACTGCCATAAATGAGACATTTGGTTTAGCATTTACAAATACAAGTTAGGCATCCAAAGAAAAAAGAAGCAGCAAAGAGAATGTGAACTCAGCAAATATTGGAGTTCCAAGTCTGAATGTTTTTCAGTGTCTCGCTCTCTGCAATTTTTAGTTTTAGGAAGTTTTAATAGGGGAAGAATTCTTTTTTTTCCCTCCCCTTCTCCAGCTATACTAGGATTCTGAGAAGAGAAAGGCGAAAGAAAAAGAGGTAGGCAACATTGTGCATGTATTTGACCTGAAGGGAGCTACTAAATAAGTGATAAAAGTTAGGATTACAGCAATAAACACATTAGAGTGGAAAGGCTGAGTATCCATGTCACATAGAGAATTTCAGATATATGAGGAAATGATGCTCACTCTTTCTTGCCCACATACACCTCCAATGTCCTCTGATGCTGAGCTGCAAGTCTCTTACTTGAAGATGGGCCATGATCTATATAAATAAAATTGTAATGTTCATTTGTGGGATTAACATAACTCAAAAACTACTGGACGAATTGACACCAAATGTGGACACAATACATATATCAGACCAACGAGTGACCATCACTCATAAAACACTGAGAAACACAGCAGAAGAGACTTAAAAAGTCAAAAAATAAAAAATACATTACAACGTATGAGCAAAACTACCATATATTCTGATGTATAAGACTATTTTATAACCCAACAAAATCTTCTCAAAGGTCAGGGGTCGTCTTATACGCGGGAGTCATCTTATACACAGGAGTAGTCTTATACACGGGAGTCATCTTATACACTGGAGTAGCCTTATGCATGGGAGTTGTCTTATATGCAGGAGTAGTCTTATACACCAGGAGTCATCTTATAGAGCGGATGCTGAAACTTCCAATCCAGATTGGAAATTCTGTGGTGACTGGATATTGTGGGGGGAGCTCAAAAATGGCAGTGGCCGCGTCCCTGCCATATCCAGAGACTGTATGAAAGCATTAAGGGTGACGCTGTACAAGTACGGTAGAAGAAAATCCATTCACCAGGATCCGTGGACTTAATGCGGTCCCGATTGTGAGGTGAAGGGGCGCCTCACTGGGAAGGTGTAAGTGAAGGGCGGAGAAGGCTGCAGGCGTCAGGGGCGCCCGGGGTATAGAAAAGAGATAGAGTGGCTCTGGGCCCAGAAAAACACAACTCTTTTACCTGTCTGGCCCATCCTTGTATCCTATTACCATACTTCTTCCTCTGCCTCTCGGATCTTGCTCCTGAAGACTGCAGGTGCGCATGTGTGAGATCTGAGAGGCAGAGAAGGAGGTACAGTAATAGGAAAATCACCATATTGAAATCAAATCTGATGCTTTTAAATTTTTTATTTGGTGTGCATTGGAAGAGGGGAGTCTTATATGGCGAGTATATCCCAAACTCTATATTTTAACTGGAAAAGTTGGGGTCATCTTATATGCCCAGTTGTCTTATATGCCGGAATATACGGTACATATATATATATATATATATATATATATATATATATATATACACGCAAACACATATACACAAATATATACACACGCAAAACACATATACTGAGACTGGGCCACAGCAGTGCAAGGCAGGGGACGGCTAGTAAGATATAAAAACTAGCACTCACCAGAAGCCGGTGAACATGGATTTATGAGGACTACTTCAACAATGCCTTTATATATATTCAGTCATATACCATGGAGTATATGACTGAAACTGTGGCTTTGGTGTACAAACAGTTGGTGTGAAAAGATGAGAAAGATTTATTATTGAATGAGAAGGAAAGAACTACATCATAACATTTGAATAAAATACAAGGAGCTGAAATGTGCCTTTAGACTGGGGCGTGATAGGAATTCTGCCAATAATAATAATGATTTTGCCAGCATGTGCTCAACACATTATTGAATTCAAGAGTTAAGATACATCAGGATTCAAGAATTTAAAAGGTACTCCATGTAAGAGAGAAACACTAACAGAGCGGTCTGAAGTCCTGCCAGCAGTCCTGCCAGCTGGCTAAAAGCAAAGAAAAAGATAACAGGAAGCAAACTCCATACAGCTGAGAAACAAAGCCAAGGCAGGGTTGTCAAATTTAGCTTTTATGTAGGAGCAACCATATAAGGAATCCTGGGCTGGGTACCAATCAGCCTTGATGCGTCTCTAGAACAGAGCGGGAATGAGGTGGGCAAACGTGATTTACAGATAGTATGAATAAACGTCATGGAAAACAATAGAAGCAGAGAAAAGGAAGCAGATGAGGGCAGAAAATAGTACATGTGATCCACCCACTCAAGCAGTCAAGACAGAAGAATCTGCTTGCAGATGCATTTCTAGTGGGTAAAATTGCTATATTTACCATAGAATGCCACTGTAACAGATAAAGTTATCAGTGCTAACAATATTATCAGTGCTAACATTTTACTCTCTCTACCTGTTGCTGTTGTTGCAGCTGCTGCTGTTACCGTTGTTTGTCTTCAATTTGTTTCCAATTTATGGCAACCCTAAAGCGAACCTATCACAAAGTTTTCTTAACAAGATTTGTTCAGAAGTGGTTTCTCTGAGGACCCTACAAATGTAGTAAATCCCACAAGTACCGTATATACTTGAATATAAGCCACTTTTTTTCAGCCTTTTTTTAGGCTGAAAAAGCCCCCCTCGGCTTATACTCAAGTCAAGGTTATTTAACATTTTACTCTGATATTATTATTATTACATTTACTAGCTGTACCCTCCACGTGTTGCTGTGGCCAACCTTCCCACCCTCTTTCTCCCCTCCTTTCTTTCTCCCCTTCCTTCCTTTACTCTTTCCTTCCTTCCTTTCCTTCTTTCTTTCATTCATTATCTCCTCCCTTCCTTCCTCTTCCTTCCCCCCCCCTTTTCCACTTTCCCTTTCTCTCTGTTCTTCCTTCTCTACCTATTCTTGGACTGCAACTCCCAGTAGTTCTCCTGATCTATATATCTGTCTGTCTGTCTGTCTGTCTGTCTACCTACCTACCTACCTACCTACCTACCTATCTATTTATCTATCTCTAGCTAATCTATCTATCTGGAGGATTGCTGAGAGTTGCAGTCCAGGAATAGGAAATTGGAAATATACAGCGATTGGGGTGCTTGCTAAAAAATCCAAGGAGAAGAAAGCTTGCATCTTGGAAGCAGTGCATTTGGATCATCCTCCTCTCCTAAAGGGCCTGGTCTAGGGGATGCTGGGAACTGTAGTCTGGAAGCGAGTGTAGATATGCTATTGTGTGTTTTGTTTGCAAGAGGAAGTCATTTTGCGCATGCGCTGTAGCATCTTTTGGGGGGTTTCTTTGCTTTAAAAGACCCTTCTGCTGTGTTTTTCAGTGTTTTTATGAGTGATGGTCACTTGTTGGCCTAATATGTGTATTGTGTCCAAATTTTGTGTCAATTCATCCAGTGGTTTTTGAGTTATGTTAATTCCACAAACGAACATTACATTTTTATTATAGATTATTTTACTCTATTTATTATTATTATTATTACATTTCCATTATTTCACTCTATTATTATTATTATTATTATTATTATTATTATTATTATTTACTCTATTCCTGTTATTATTACATTTCCATTTATTTACTCTATTATTACTACATTTATTATTTTGCTTTCTTTATTATTATTGGAAGGATACATAAGCACATTTATATTGAAGAGGGTTAGAATAATGATTTAATCAGAGTTGGACAGTCTTATCTTAAATTACAGTTTTATGTAAATATTCAAAAACATTGAACCTACTGATGCCTCAATTAATATAATGTTATTGGTATCTATTTTTATTTTGAAATTTACCAGTAGCTGCTGCATCTCCCACCCTCGGATTATATGCGAGACAATACGTTTTCCCAGTTTTTTGTGGTAAAATTAGGTGCCTCGAGTTATATTCGGGTAAGCTTATACTTGAGTATATATGGCAACCAGGATAAAAGTGGGGGTGGCTAAACAACATTTGAAGAAGTGCAGGCAGAATCGGGTTAACAACTGCAAAGCAAGTGTTTAAAAGATGTGCTGAAAACATGATTCCACCCTCAATATGCACACCTTCACACGACTGTGTATCCCTGCAGTCATGGAAAACACATTACTTCTTTCCCATCCCCCTGTGTTGACTACTCCAGCTCAAAACAGCTGATTAGGCTGTCAAAAGATGGAGCCATGGACACACAGGTGGCTCAAGGGAAGCACAATTGGAAAACAATTAGAACTCTCTTCAACCATTCCTTCCTTTTATTTTTAATTTTTTAAAATTGATTTTAATTATTTAAAAAAAATCGAATTACAAGAGAAAAGGGGGAATATTTAATATTTCTTATAATAGTAAACGAAGCTTGAATTAACAGTTGGGGAAAGAGAGAGATAAGAAATCTCCTTGTGTACATTTGGATCTCCACATGAGGTCCAGCGCATCTCAGATTTTTTTAAAAAAATCCACTGGAGGTGCCCTGTCCATCCTCCATCTGTTTCAAATGAAGGTGTGAGGACAGCAGGAGACCATTTCCCAGGACTGACAGGTCTGTGTATAGATTTGCTGTCAGGTCCGGGGATTTTTTGCCCCAGTTTTAAAACCCATATTTTGACACTGTCTGGAATCGCCCTGAGGCTGATAGTGAGTTTTCATAGCCAGGAGGAGAGCTGAATATTGGTCCCCGGAGTCATAGTCAACCACACCTTGTTGGCTATGCCAAATTTATGCAATTGTGCTACAGTATTTCAGAGAAAAGAACTGGCAAAATAATCTTTGTGGATTTCTTGCCCAAGAAAATCCTATGAAATTTATGGGGTCACCATAAGCCAACAGGCAACTGCAAGACACACAGTACTGTAGTGTGGATCTATTGATGTGTCCCAAATAGCACAAATGTCTGCAAGTGATTGTTTCCTCAACAGATGCACTATTTCCTCAACAGATAAAACATGAGCTCTGATGTCTCAATGTTGTGTAAGGAATATTTCTTACCGCTACAATGTAATGCCCATTCAATACTACCATATCATTTTTGATATGTGTTCCTATTGATGCAGCCTACAATTGCATTGGCGTTTTAAGCTGCCGCACTACACTACTGATGCATACTCAGCTTTTGATCTACTAAGAGTAAAAGAAGAGAAAGCAGGTGGATGACCCACTTTTTTCAGCAAGGGAACACTGAAAATTCACCATAGTCATCCCTGCGCTTTTGCTGACTTGATAAAATGTTTTATTTAAGAATCTCTACATCCTCTAGAATCATTGAATCCTAGAGTTGGAAGAGACCTCATGGGCCATCCAGTCCAACCCCCTGCCAAGAAGCAGGAAAATTGCATTCAAAGCACCCCTGACAGATGGCCATCCAGCCTCTGTTTAAAAGCCTCCAAAGAAGGAGCCTCCACCACACTCCAGGGCAGAGAGTTCCACTGTTAAACGGCTCTCACAGTCAGGATGTTCTTCTTAATGTTCAGATGGAATCTCCTTTCCTGTAGTTTGAAGCCATTGTTCCGCATCCTAGTCTCCAGGGAAGCAGAAAACAAGCTTGCTCCTTCCTCCCTATGACTTCCTCTCAGATATTTACACATGGCTATCATGTCTCCTCTCAGCCTTCTCTTCTTCAGGCTAAACATGCCCAGCTCTTTAAGCCGCTCCTCATAGGGCTTGTTCTCCAGATCCTTGATCATTTTAGTCGCCCTCCTCTGGACACTTTCCAGCTTGTCAATATCTTTCTTCAATTGTGGTGCCCAGAATTGGACACAAATACAGCTCTATGGCCAACTTTTGCTTGACAAAAGTTGAACATGGCTGGAGGACCTAGAGATTCCCAAGACTTCATCACATTAAAGCTTGGATCCACTTCAAATCCAGTTTCTGCCTCCTGCAGAATTTTGGGGATTGTAGTTTAGGGAGGGATCTTCAAACTGCTCAGTCAGGTACTAAACTACAAACCCCAGAATTTTTCAGGAGGCAGAAAGCGGATTCAAAGTGGATCCATTCTCTGGCGTGATGAGGTTGCCAGAGAGGTGTTCTTCTAGGGAAATAAATAATGTGGGTTTTATTTTTTAAAATCATGTTTTTTCCACCTTCATAGGATGGAGGGCTGATTGTATTTATCAAGGTGCAGCTGCAGTCTTGAAACATCAGCAGCCTTGTGGAGTGAGTTGGGCAGAGGATAATATTTTGGCCAAAGCCACTGCGAAACCAGGAGATTGTGATGGGGAGGAGGGAGAGAGAAGTCCTGCAATGAAGAGTTTCAAATGAGATCTTCACACTGCAGCAAAGCTGGCAGCCTGAGAAGGAAAATGGTGCTTTCAGCTGTCACCTCTTGAATAGGCGTGCTAATGCTGTTTCTGTTATTTAAGTGCTCTAGCCTGTAATCATCCCATTTCTTGCCAGACGGGAAGTGTCTCCTGTTTTATTAATATTATTGCTGAATTTGTGGTTTTTGAAATGATGCTGAACTGACATCCTTGGGCCCTGCCGGGCCTTTATTAAATAAATAGAACAGATTTATTATAGCCCATAGACGGGGCTGTTGGTATGCTGTACGCATAGATGCAGGCGAGTGGGTGGAAACACAATTCCTAATTCTGCACAGATGAAACTCAAATTTTGTGCTCAAAACGAAATGGTGCCAATGCATTTTTTCCACGTAAATATCATATCACTGGTGAACCTTACATAGGAAGTCTGACAACATTTAGAAGGTATATCAGGAGTGAAAGAGATTAGCTGCTGGAAGGTGAGGGAAACCATGCCTGCACTTAAGAGGATGTGCTTACAGGGGGTAATAGAGATCAGGACAGATACCTAGGGAGTCCTGGACCTCAGCATTGGTACGGGGATTGTGGCTGCATTATGCAGTGTCAGCTGCATTAAGATCACTCTGAGCAAAAGGTCATGAGTTCGAAGCCAGCCCAGGTTGGAGTGGGTTTCCAACCAATTGTGTGTAGTCTGTTGTTGACCTTTGCAACCCGAAAGACAGTTGCATCTGTCAAGTAGGAAAATTAGGTATCACCTTACAAAGTGTGTGGAGGCTAAATTAACTGATTTATGAGGCCATAAAAAGAAGACTCCAGCAAAGCATTCCAGCGGGGAAGCATGCGGGGAATGCGGAAGTGCTTCATCAGCATCGCAGATGGACGAGGAAAGCGACAGCTCCTCTGGTGGCCAGAAAAAGTTAAATAGCCTCTGTGTATGTCTGTATATGTTTGTATGTCAAAAATTGGCATTGAATGTTTGCCATATATGTGTACACTGTAATCCGCCCTGAGTCCCCTGCGGGGTGAGAAGGGCAAAATATAAAAGCTGTAAATAAATAAATAATAAATAATATAAGTTTTGTTGCTTCTTTCCTAGCAGCCACATTGCTGTAGCATGATTACTATGGAGAAGGGGAGAGAAGCGTCTTTTAAGGAATATAGAAAAATAGAAAACTGAAATAGTGTACAAGATAAAGATGTGGATACTATGAGAGAAGCATGCAAGCAGAGATGCTGAAATGATGGCTAAGATCGTGGGAAACCATGTCAACATATCTTAACCACACCTCCAGGGAGAGAAAAGGTAAGCCCAGATCAAGAATAGCATTACAACCAGCAACAATCCAGGGCCAAACCCCAATACAGGCAGTCCCTAAGTTTTGAACAAGATAGGTTCTGTAGGTTTGTTCTTAAGTTAAATTTGTATGTAAAGTGAAACTTCAGTCATATATATGTGTGTATTTTAGCTTTGGATAGCATAGGGAAGGGTCGACACCCTAGATGCAAAGATTACTGCAGACGCAGATTGCACCCGGGAATTAAAAAACGTTTACTTCTTGGGAGGAGAGCAATGACCAATTTCAATAAAATATTTATTTACATTATTTATATTCCGCCCTTCTCACCCTGCAGGGGACTCAGGGCGGATTACAATGTACACATACATGGCAAACATTCAATGCCATAGACACACAACACATATAGACAGACAGTCAGAGGCTATTTAACATTCCAATTTTCTGGCCACCAGGGGAGCTGTCGCTTCACCGTCCATCTGCGATGCTGATGAAGTACTTTCCGCATTCCCTGCATGCTTTCGCTGGAGATTTTTTATGGCCTCGTAAACTTGTTAAATTAGCCTCCCCACACATAGGTGGTACCTAAATTTCCTACTTGACAGATGCAACTGTCTTTTGGGTTGCAAAGGTCGACAACAAGCTACACAAATTGGCTGGAAGCCCACTCCGACCCAGGCTGGCTTCGAACTCATGACCTTTCAGTGAAGGTAGAGAATCACACTGGCAACACCACTTTTAAATAAAATAAATAAATAAATAAATAAATAAATATAAACACCACTTTCGCAATTGTGTCTAGCGGGAACGAGAAACAGGGACTTTTCTGTGGTGGCCCATCAGCTATGGAACTCTCTCCCACTTGACATCAGGTCTGCCCCCTCCCCCCTGTCCTTCAGGAGGCTGGTGAAATTCTGGCTATGGAAGGAAGCATCCCCAGAGTAATGGCTGAGACCAGCTACAGAACAAAGCTATCGACAACATGAGTTGGACATGATTTTATCTTGGCGATTTGGCTTATTTGTAATTTAAACTATACGTATTTTAACTTGTTGTTATTGTATGATGTTTTTAGACTGTACTGTTAGCATTGAATCCTTGCTGTGAGCTGGTCAGAGTCCCTCTACGGAAGGTAGAGAAGATTGGGATATAAAAGTTCTAAATAAATAAATCTGTCCCCATGCTTCAGTGGGGATGCAACCCACATTGCTTGGACCATAGCCTAGTCCACCAGATCCTGTCTGATCTTGGAAGCTAAGCAGATTAGTATGAGTACCAGGTGCTTTAGGATATATTGTATTTCAATCAAAGAAACTGACTAAACTGCTTTTGGGTATTACTTGCTTTTTGGGTATTATTTGCTTGTCACCATAAGTCAACAGGGCACTTGAAGGCACTTGAATTGGGAGAAAAGAACACCTTTTGCTTTGCCTAGTGCAACTAAGTAGTGGAAACAGGATGCATATGGTGAGAAAAGGGGAAGCAGATTCAGTTCTGCTCTATAGAGGTAGGGATCCAGAACTGACAAAAAACCAGAGGATTTTCTTAAACACTCAAGAACGGCTTTTGTTGTAGTCAAGGCTGGTTGATGTTCCTGAACTATGTAATATTCTTTATTTTGATCAACTATTAGCATTTAGATTTTGCAAGTCAAGCATGATCACAAAAGATAGTATCAAGAATATTGAATGTGTTTACTTTAAAACTACCATTTGCATTTATTGCATCCTGACTTTCTTTAATGTTATTAATGTTATAATTGTGTGCCTTCAAGGATTTTCTGATTCATGGTGACCTGAGCTGAACTTACCATAGGATTTTCTTGGTAATACTTATTCAGAGAGGTCTTACCTTTGCCGTCCTCTTAAAAAGCTTATGCTCAAGCTATCATACTTTGAAAACCATGAAACGGCTTGCCTCAAGGGGAAAGGTAATACATTAAAAGTAGTAGGAAAAAAAGGAAGATTCCATTACAGTTGGGTTCATTGAAATAAAGACCTCGAGTGTGCAAGACCTGAACAAGATGGTTAATGCCCAGGAATTCATGGAGGTCTCTATTTTGTAGTGTTGCAATGGCTCAAATATGATTTGATGGCTAATAGCAACCACAGATGTGCACACTGTGCCTCAGCCTTCCCATAAGCTGGATGCATTTGCCTCCAAGAAAACAACAGACAGGATTTGACGAGGTTGTCCTGCTGTTGCAACCAGTTCAGTGAGTAGAAGCAGAGTGGAATCATGTGAGTTGTAGTTTCACAAGGCCTTCAGCCTTCTCTTTTGCCTCACCAAAGCATTCCTAGGATTCCACAACATTGAGCCATGGGGTTTTTAAGTGGTGTCAAAGTGCATTAATTCTACAGTGCAGATATGCACCCTGACTTCCATATGGTGTGGGTGGACCCCTTGATATGGATTTCTTAGTACAGACCAGTCCCCAAGTTACAAACAATATAGGTTATGTAGCTTTGTCCTTATGTTGAATTTGTATGTAAGTCAAAATAGGTACATTTTTTAAGTGTAACTCCAGGCAATATATATATATATAATTTTAGTTTTGGAGAGCATGGGGAAAGGTTAATACCTTTGTGACATTTGCTTTAATATTAATAATAAACTTTTTTATACTCAGCCACCATCTCCACAAAGGGCACTTGGGGCGGCTAACATGAGGCCAAGCCCAAAAATATAATACAGGAAAATAAAATACAAAACAACAAAAACATTACATCACAAAATACATAAAGCAAAAAAATGAAATAAACAGTAGGTAAAGCTAAAGGTTTTCCCCTGACATGAAATCCAGTCGTGTCCAACTCTGGAAGTTGGTGCTCATCTCCATTTCTAAGCCGAAGAGCCGGCGTTGTCCGAAGACACCTCCAAGGTTATGTGGCTGCCATGACTGCAAAATAAACAAACAAATAAATAAAATAAACAGTGCAAAATAATATAATGAAAAATCGAACACTCTGAGCAAGCCAAACGCATAAGATAAAATGATAAAACCCTGGATGAGATAGCAATGGAAAAAGTGTATTTGTGAGGGAGGAGCTCATAAGGGACGAACAGTGGGGTTAAACCTTCATTAAGGAAGGGGGAAAGTGCATCATGAGGACAACACTGTAGATGGAACAGGCAGAAATGGGATATATGGTCACTCTCCAAAGGCACATCGGAAGAGCCAAGTTTTTAGATCTTTCTTAAAGGCTGCTATGGTGGAGGCTTGCCTAATCTCACCAGGTAGCAAGTTCCATAGCCGGGGGGCCACAACAGAGAAGGCTCTCTCCCTCATTCCCACAAGTCATACCTGTGATGAAGGAAGGGGCAAAAGGAGGGCATCCCCAGAGGATTGAAGAGATCATGCAGGTTTATGGTAGGAGATGTGGTCACGAATGTAGGCAGGCAGAGTAAAGACTTTCTGTATATATTTCAGATTTCAATATTAATGTCAAAAATACGTAGTATGATTTTACATAGGATTTGTGCTACATTAGAACAGTTAAGACAAATATCACTTAAGGTAATTTTAAACGGTAAGCTAACAGAATTTTGGCGCCACCCCCCAACCAATCACTGATATATATTTTCTCTTCGTCGTGGGAGTTCTGTGTGCCATATTTGGTTCAATTCCATCATTGGTGGAGTTCAGAAAGCTCTTTGATTTTAGGTGAACTATACATCCCAGTAACTACAACTCGCATATGTCAAGGTCTATTTTCCCCCAAGAGCGCCGCAAGAGCGCCCCTGGGCAAAATCAACTATACTGCAAATGCTTACTTTGCGTAATGTGTTGAGCCGCCCCTGTAGGCAGGTCCCAAACGGTTCAGGGCTTTATAGGTGACTTGGCCACGGTGGTCCACGCTTTGGTTACATCCCGTTAAGATTACTGCAACGCTCTCTATGTGGGGTTGCCTCTGAAGACTGCCCGGAAGCTTCAATTGGTCCAACGTGCGGCAGCTAGACTACTAACAAGAGCGGGGTACAGGGAGCATACTACTCCTCTGTTGCGCCAGCTCCACTGGCTGCCAGTCAGCTTCCGAGCACAATTCAAAGTGCTGGTCTTAACCTATAAAGCCCTAAATGACTCCGGCCCAATTTACCTGTCCGAACGTATCCACCCCTATGAACCATCAAGATTGCTAAGATCATCTGGAGGGGCCCTGCTCTCGGTCCCACCGGCCTCACAAGCGCGTCTGGTGGGGACGAGGGACAGGGCCTTCTCGGTGGTGGTCCCTCAACTCTGGAACTCCCTTCCACTGGAGATCAGAACTGCCCCTTCTATCTTGACGTTCAGAAAACAGGTGAAAACTTGGCTCTGGAAATTGGCATTCAACGCATGAGCCACGATCCTGTGATATGGGTAGATGATGACAAACAATGATTTTTTGATGACGACTGAGCATTGTAATTATATGACTGTATTTTGCTATTTTAATGTTTTAGTGTGATTTAGAATATGATGTTTTTAATGACTGTCTGTAATAATGATGTTGGAAACCGGCTTGAGTCCCTCGATGGAGGTGAGAAGACCGGTATACAAAACCGCTAAATAAATAAATAAATAAATAAATAACCTGCACCTTGAATTGGGACTGGAAGATGAACGGCACCCAATGGAGCTCCTTAAACAGGAGCTCCGTTATTGTCCTTTACTGTCTGTGTCCCTGTTCAGAAGATCTCACCTCACTTTCTGTCCCTGTGGTAATTGGATTTTAGAAAAATGTCTTGCTGTGGAAACAAGGATTGGTGATTAAGCTTCAGTGGAGACACCTTTTCCCCATGAAATCTCTTCCAGGGGTGAATTTCCCTTCCTAGGGGGAGATTTCTCACCCCCATTCTTAACTAGGAGCCATTTGTAAATCAGATGTTTGTAACTCGGGGACTGCCTGTATTAGTTTGCCTATGTCTTCACCACCACGAACACCACCCCTTGAGAAGTGCTTGCCAGCCTCAGCTCCATAGATTGACATCAGCTCAGCTTCAGTGGAGGAACATCCCAGTGCCTCATTTGCATGCCTTTGTCATCAGGGCTGCATTAGCAAAGAGCCCTGTCAGTTCAGTGGAGCGCTTTGAATTAGAAGAGCCACTTGACTTGAAAACTACAAGAGCTCTTGTTTCCTTCCAAATCAGCCAGTAAAGGACAATTAAGCTTCCAAATTCAAATGGGTCTTCTTTCAGAAAGCAATAAAGATAACTAACATTTTCCTAATACAACCCACAATTTGGTTCTTTTGAAAGACACTGATTTAATTTCCATTTTGCATTGCCTTGCTGACCATCAATAGGATTGAAATCATTTAGGAGACTTGAGAAGAGAATCAATGTAAAGACGCCAGACAAATCATTGGCAGCCTGATCATACGTATGATTACTAAGGTCCTCTGGGAGCCAGCATGATGTAATTATTTGTGTGTCAGACTATGGGTGCCTCTGCACTGCAGAATTAATGCAGTTTGATACCACTTTGAATACCATGACTCAATGCTTTGGAATCCTGGGAGTTGTAGTTTGGTGATGCTCCAGCACTATTTTGCAGAGAAGGCTAAAGTCTTTGTAAAACTACACCTCCCAGGTTTCCATAGCATTGAGCCATGGTGATTAATGATGTCAAACTACATGAATTTTGCAGTATAGATGTACCTCAGGAAATTGTAGACCAGGGTTCGAATCTTCATCAGCTATAAAAACCACTGTGTGACCTTGGACAAGTCATATACTCTTACTTACTTACTTAGGCAATCCCTTGTAGTCCAAGGATGATGGTCCTCCAAGTTCGGTGTTCTGGCGGTGGGACCATAGGTGACTGTGGAGCCCTATTCTTGATCTGCATCTTCTCCCGCAGTGAGGGCATTGGTTTCCAGGTGGATGGCGGTCCTGGTTGGGGTTGGTTTCATGCGCCTTCCTCTTGGCACTTTTCTCTCTTTCGCCCTCCATTTGTGCCTCTTCGAATTCTACAGCACTGCTGGTCACAGCTGACCTCCAACTGGAGCACTCAAGGGCCAGGGCTTCCCAGTTTTCGGTGTGTATGCCAGAGTTTTTAAGGTTGGCTTTGAACCCATCTCTAAATCTCTTTTCCTGCCCTCCAACATTCCGTTTTCCGTTCTTGAGTTCGGAGTAGAGCAACTGTTTTGGGAGATGGTGGTCGGGCATCCGGACAACATGACCAATCCAGTGGAGTTGATAGGGGAGGACCATCACTTCCATGCTGGTGGTCTTTGCTTCTTCCAGCACACTGACATTTATCCACTTTTTCCCCCAAGAAATTTGCAGGATTTTCCAGAGGCGACGCTGATGGAATAATTCCAGGTGTTGCATGTGACATCTATAGACTATCCATGTCTCACAGGCGCATAGCAGGTTTGGGAGGACAATAGCTTTATAAACAAGCACCTTGGTATCCCCACGGATGTCCCGGTCCTCAAACACTCTCTGCTTCATTCGGAAAAATGCTGCACTCGCAGAACTCAGCAGTGTTGAATTTCTCTGATAATATACTCTTATCCTCAGAGGAAGGCAATGGGGAATCTCTTTTGAACAATTCTTGCCAAGAATACCAACTTTGTAATAAGTTTGTATTAGGGTTGTCGGAAGTCTGAAATAACTTGAAGGCACACAACAACAACAACAACAACAACAACAACAAATCTCACTGAGTTCAGTGGTATTTACAGTCCTGTATGTTGGAACCTGATGGAGAGGTTAGGTGAATTTCAGTCTGTGTGTCATATTTTCCTGTCTTCTCAACCTAATTTACTCTGATAACCATAATAACTTCCCTTTCATGAATCACACTTCTCTCTATTGTTATAGCTATATCCATGTTGACTTGCTCAACAAATGGGCAAGCTTCATTAGTGTTAGTCCCTTGTATGTGGACATTCTGCCTAGAGTGGCTGGATGTGTTCTGCTTTACAGAGGCCAATCTTTTGTGGCAACAAGGCAACCTTTTATTCGAAGGTGTCCTTTGTTGGGAAAGCTGTCCATGGTACTAGATTGACACACTAGGGTAAGTCAACCATAGTTCAGGTCAAAAGGGTTTCAAAATACAGATTAAGTATCCCTTATCTGCAGGCCCGTAGCCGGGATTTTGATTCGGGGGGGGGGGGGGTGAGTTTGATTCGGGGGAGGCTGAGTCTGAGTGAAAGAGGGTCTAGCCTAGCAAACCTTTTGTATTGTTGCCCCAATACCTCCATGCATATGGGATATATTGAGTATGGTGATCAGATCATGATATGAATAAACATAACAGTTTAAATAATGCACCAGTAAGGCCTTCTCGCGAACCATCATGAGAATTTCGGGGGGGAGGGCTGAAGCCCCCAAAGCCCCACCCCCGGCTACATGCCTGCTTATCTGAAATACAGCAGTGTTTCGGATATTCTTTGATTTTGAAATACTTGTATTTTTGAATATGTACATAATTCCAGGTGAGGTCTGACCAAAGTAGAATAGAGTGGAATGTGTCCGGAGGAGGGCAACTAAAATGATCAAGGGTCTGGAGAACAAGCCCTATGAGGAGCGGCTTAATGAGATGGGCATGTTTAGAGAAGGCTGAGAGGAGACATGATAGCCATGTATAAATATGTGCGAGGAAGTCACAGGGAGGAGAGAGCAAGCTTGCTTTCTGCTGCTCTGGAGACTAGGACGCAGAACAATGGCTTCAAACTATAAGAAAGGAGATTCCATCTGAACATGAGGAAGAACTTCCTGACTGTGAGAGCCATTCAGCAGTGGAACTCTCTGCCCTGGAGTGTGGTGGAGGCTCCTTCTTTGGAAGCTTTTAAACAGAGGCTGGGTGGCCATCTGTCAAGGGTGATTTGAATTTGAATTCTGCTTCTTGGCAGGAGGTTGGACTGGATGGCCCATGAAGTCTTTTCCAACTCTATGATTCCATGAGCCCTTTATTTTCCCCAGTCTAGACATTATATTCCTATGGATGCAGCCTAGAATCACATTGGCATCACACTGTTGGCTCATGCTCGGTTTATGGTCTACCAAGATGCCTAGATCTCTTTCATATATGGTCTGTTTTCAACCCATCTTATTTCTGTGTATTGCCAAAGTATAATGCTGTGCATTTTCCCTGTTGAAATTTATTTTGTTACTCTAAGCCCAGGTCTTTAATCTGTTAAGGTCATTTTGGATTCTGATCCTGTCCTCTGGAGTATTAGCTATCCCTCCCAATTTGGTGCCATCTGCAAATCTGATAAGCATGCCTGATGGTCTTGTAGATGCTCAAGTTCAAATTTGATAGGTCTGTTAGGAACTAAATAAAACTGGCTGTGATGTGAAGAAATCACACGCTTGCTGAGCTTCTAATCAAAAGTGGCTCTCTTGGCATGGAGAGGCAGCATTTTGAGAATTAGCAAATGAATTCTGGAACATCTCAAGACACCAATTTTGAAAATTTGCATAAATGTCCTTTGCGTAAAGCTCCTGCTTCTACACAAAGCTAACACCACCACCCTTTTGTAAAGCTAGAGAATGAGACTAACACGACTGGATGATTGATCAGAAAGACACAAACTTTTCAACAAGGGAGCATGTATTGCATTTTCCAGTACTATCTATCTATATATATAAAAATGCTCTGTGCATAATGAGTGCCTTAAAAACAAAAGAACCAATGAACAAAATCACACCAAATTTGGCAACAAAGCGTCTCACAACACAAGGAGTGACCATCACTCAAAAAATTATGATTTTGTCATTTGGGAGTTGTAGTTGTTGGGATTTATAGTTCACCTACAATCAAAGAGCATTCTGATCTCCACCAACAATGGAGTTGAACAAAACTTGGCACACAGGACTCCCATGACCAACAGAAAAAGGGTTTGGTGGGCATTGACCTTGGATTTTGGAATTGTAGTTCACCTCCATCCAGAGAACACTGTGGACTCAAACAATGATGGATCTGGACAAAACTTGACAGGAATACTCAATATGCCCAAATGTGAACACAGATGGAGTTTGGGAGAAATAGACCTTGACATTTGGGAGTTGTAGCTACTAGGATGTATAGTTCACCTACAATCAAAGAGCATTCCGAACCCCAGCAACAATGGAATTGGGCCAAACATCCCATACAGAACCCCCATGACCAACAGAAAATTCCATGTTTTCTGGTGGTCTCAAGACCCCTGGTGACCCCCCCTCCCGGGTCTTGACTTCCAAGGTTGAGAAATGCTACCTTAAGGCCATCCAGTCCAACTCCCTTCACTAGGGCAAGAAAACATAATCAAAGCCCTCCTGACAAAGGGCCATCCAGCCATTCGCACACACACACATATACGTATATGACAGATGCTGTATCAAAGATTTGAAAGGAACCCCTAAAGAAGGACAATGATATGTTGCATGTTCCAGGGTGGGCAAACTAGACAATCTCCACATCAACACTGGCAAAGAAACAGCAAGAAATACTGTTTACCCACAAGCATCAAGACATTACATATATTAGAAACCAACACTTTCTCATTACTTTATTTTCCAGATCACCAGACTGGGCCACGGCAATGCGTAGCAGGGGACCGCTAGTGTAGTTTACAAACAGGAAGAAAAACTATGGATGAAAACATACACATTTTGTCCAAATCCACTTTTTAAACAACAGAATATAGAACATTTCTTAGATTCTCCCATTTAATGGACAACCTTTCATTAATGTCCATCACCCTCATGATCTATGTAGGTATCAGTAGAGTTTGTATGTTCATGAAAGCATACAAGAGACCTCCAAGTGACCCTAGATAATAAACAAAAGACTATCACCATATCCATGTAAACAAGAGTTGAAATAACCCCAGTATCCTTGATCAGGTAAACAAAACCTGCATGGAGTTAGTTCTGCTTCAGACCAGAGGAAAACAGAACCTGGTCCAAATTCATGTGCCTAACTATATTTTCCTTGGCACTCATATCAAACGCTGGGAAAGGTCTGGGAACTGTGTTTTGCGGTTGGCGGTGGGTCAAATTCTGCTCCTGAGTTTCCATTGGTGCCGCTGCTGAGAGAAGCTGGCATGAGATACATGCAATTATTCCATAAAGCAATCTGTTTTAGTTTTGATCAACAGAGAGTCATCATGTATATTAATGAAGGTCATTCTGGGGAAAAAGATGCTGCCTGTGGAAATTATTTTCAATTTTCTTTCTAACCTGCAGAATGAAACCTAATTGAGTATGAATAGAAGCTTCTGTCTGCCTTGAAAAATCTGGGTGATTTATTGTGAATTAAGGGAGACCGGAGGAGTAGGAAAAGAAAACAAATATCATCCTCCCCTTCCTACATATTATTTCTTTTTTGTAGAAAGCTTTCCTTCCTTCATAATTGGATGTGTTTTTGGACTTAGCACAGGGTGTTTCCGAGGTGTTTTGTGCATAGCCTTATTTCCTTCTACACTCAGCCTCTTTGTTCTTTGTTTTTAAACTGATGCCTGGCCAATCCCAACCCTTGTTTTCCTAAGGAAAGTTTTGTATGGCAAATGGCTTCCAATGGCCTCCTTCTCTTTCTAACTGATCACACTTATTACCTTGAAATTCTTGTTGTTGTTCATTCATTCAGTCATTTCCGACTCTTCGTGACCTCATGGACCAGTCCACGCCAGAGCTCCCTGCCGGCCGTCACCACCCCCAGCTCCTTCAAGGTCAATCCAGTCACTTCAAGGATACCATCCATCCATCTTGCCCTTGGTCGGCCCCTCTTCCTTTTTCCTTCCATTTCCCCCAGCATAATTGTCTTCTCTAAGCTTTCCTGTTTCCCATGATGTGGCCAAAGTACTTCAACTTTGTCTCTAGTATCCTTCCCTCCAGTGAGCAGCCGGGCTTTATTTCCTGGAGGATGGACTGGTTGGATCTTCTCGCAGTCCAAGGCACTCTCAGCACTTTCCTCCAGCACCACAGTTCAAAAGCATCTATCTTCCTTCACTCAGCCTTCCCTATGGTCCAGCTCTCACATCCATAGGTGACTAGGGGAATACCACTGCTTTAACTATGCGGATCTTTGTTGCCAATGTGATGTCTCTACTCTTCAGTATTTTATCGAGATTGGACATTGCCCTCCTCCCACGAAGTAAGCATCTCCTGATTTCCTGGCTGCAGTCTGCGTCTGCAGGAATCTTTGCATCTAGAAATACAAAGCCTGTCACTGCCTCCATGTTTTCTCCCTCTATTTCCTAGATGTCAGTCATTCTTGTTGCCATAATCTTGGGTTTTTTTGATGTTTAGCTGCAACCCAGCTTTTGCGCTTTCTTCTTTCACCGTGATTAGAAGGCTCCTCAGCTCCTCCTCTCTTTCGGCCATCAAAGTGGTGTCCTCTGCATATCTAGTCATCTTGTATTTTGCTTATTCTCCTGTCCTGCTTCTCTTCTACTTCTTCTGAAAACATTTGCAAATAACAAGATGTCAGTGTGTGTACATTTGCCTACTGACTTACAACAATCCAATGAATTCCATAGGATTTTCTTAGGCAAGGAAAGCTCAGAGGCAAGGAAACTGTTTCTTTCTTTCCTAGAACTTGCCAGTCAACCAAAGCTTATGTTTTACAGGTTGGCTTGGCATGGGTCCAGGGACCATCACTGTAAACAGCACTGTTCTACAGCTTTAATAATAATAATAATAATAATAATAATAATAATAATAATTTATATACCACTCTATCTCCCCGAGGGGGACTCAGGGCGGTTTCCAAGTAACAACAACAACAACAACAACAACAACAACATAATAATAATAATAATTATTATTATTATTATTATTATTTATACCCCGCCACTTGGGGCAGCTTACATGAGGCCAAGCCTGATACTACATTACAGCAAAATAAATACAAAACGACACAAAATAACATCACAATAAAATAAGTAAAACATAAGAGTAAAGTAAAACAGTGTAAAATAACAAGGTGAAAAATTAAACACAAAGGGCGGGCCCAGTGTATGACACAGAATAGTAAAACTCTGGATGAGATAAGAATGAAAAAGGTATATATATAAGGAAGGCACTCGTAGGGGTTGGAACAGTGGAGACAGGCCTTCAAAAAGGTGGGGGGAAGTGCAATATGAGGACAACATTACGGGAGAAACAACAGGAAAGAAGTATATGGTCACTCTCCAAAGGCACATCGGAAGAGCCAAGTTTTCAAATTTTTCTTGAAGGCTGCTAGGGTGGGGGCTTGCCTAATCTCACCAGATAGTTTGTTCCACAGCCGGGGGGCCACCGTGAAGAAGGCTTTCTCCCTCGTTCCCACAAGTTGTGCCTGTGATGGAGGAAAGGGCGAAAGGAGAGCCTCCCCCACCCCTCCAAGGGAGGACCTCCTCCCCCCTCCAATAAGTCTAGGAATTATCTTCAGAAAAGACAACTGTTGGTGGAAGTCTACAGAAAGAAGGGAGTCCAAAGATAATGAAAAAGCATTTGTTATGGTGACTCCCAAAATACTATTTTGGTGAAGTGAAATGTTGATAACAACAATTGTTAGTGTGGAAAGGACTTAATCTATTTCTTGTACAATCTGAATATGATATGACTTTAAGCTTGGAGAGCAAAATGATTTCAATAAACAATGTGCATAAGGCAATGTTCTCCTGTCCCTCACTAAACCTTCGAGACTTTCCTGACTTTTCATCAGCTTTGTGTCAATCATTATTAATACATATCATAGAAACAAAGAGTTAAAAGGAACTGCAAGAGCCATTCAGTCCAATCCATGTAGGTAAACACAAGTGAAAAAACAATCCTGAAAGATGATCATCCAGTGTCTCTGTAACAACTTCAAAAGAAGGAGAGTCCCAGTCCTTCAAATCAGTCAATTCCAACAGCTCATACTTACAAGAATATATTTAGGTGGGATCACCTTTCTTGTACTTTGAAGAAACTGTAGTTGGTTCATGTTTTTGTTTCTGGAGCAGAAAAATAGCTGTGATATAAGAACTTCTGAAGAGTTCTGAAGAGTCATGATGGATGGTATCAGAGACCTACGTGAAACCTGCAACCAAGAGATTTTTTTATTTAATGTCAAACACATTGCACAAATAAATATAAAACTGATAAAAATAGAAGAAGCACAAGTGGCTAAATAATTTTTGACGAAAACTGGGCAACAGTGACCATGTTGTCTGTAGCTTTAAATGATTCTTCCTCTGTACATAAGGCAGGGCATTGTGGACAAGCATACAGATGTGGAGTTGTCTGTTCTGCTCCACAGTTGCACAAGGTGAAGGATTCTTTTAGGTAGTGCCATTTTGCAAGGTTGTCTTTTGATCTGCCCACTCCACTTCTGAGTGGGTAGATCAAGAGATGAGTGGGCAGATCAAGAGATGATTGCATATAAGAGCCTCCTCTTACTCATGTTTCATTTCCATTCGTATTGAGGGACACACTGCTGCCGATACTGGAAGCGATGTCTAAGCAAAGATGGCAAGACAACCATTGAATTGAGTGTCACATAGAATCATAGAGTTGGAAGAGACCTCATGGGCCATCCAGTCCAACCCTCTGCCAAGAAGCAGGAAAATTGCATTCAAAGCACCCCTGACAGATGGCCATCCAGCCTCTGTTTAAAAGCTTCCAAAGAAGGAACCTCCATCACACTCTGGGGCAGAGAGTTCCACTGCTGAACGGCTCTCACAGTCAGAAAGTTCTTCCTAATGTTCAGATGGAGTCTCTTTTCTTGTAGTTTGAAGTCATTGTTCCATGTCCTAGTCTCCAGGGCAGCAGAAAACAAGCTTGCTCCCTCCTCCCTGTGATTTCCTCTCACATATTTATACATGGCTATCATGTCTCCTCTCAGCCTTCTCTTCTTCAGGCTAAACATGCCCAGCTCTTTAAGCCTCTCCTCATAGAGCTTGTTCTCCAGACCCTTGATCATTTTAGTTGCCCTCCTCTGGACACATTCCAGCTTGTCAATATCTCTCTTCAGTTGTGGTGCCCAGAATTAGACACAATATTCCAGGTGTGGTCTAACCAAGGCATACAACATTGGTCCTCGGCTCTCCTCTACTGCTTCCTGTTCTCTCTTATTCCTGCTTGAGTTCCTCTGTTTCAGTATTTCTGGATTCTTCACCACTCTCTCCGAATTGTGTTTCCTATCTCTTTGTTCTTTTTCTTTCAAGTATCACAAACTCCTCTACATGCTTTCACGGCCTGCCAGATATTCACTGCTGCTATTTTTCTAGGTCTAGACAATTTTCCAAAGAGCTTGATCTTTTTCTTTCAGATTCCATTTTCACTCCTTTTATTACTTTTCATTATGGCTCTAGACTCAGAAGATTTTGTCTGGTGAATAATTCTCAAATCAAACACTACATCTATAAAGGCGCTTTCTCCATCTCTCTCCCTCTCTTTTTTGGCTTATGAGTACCACCTATTATAAATCCTTCAACATCGCAGGGAAAAAAAATCCCCATATCATCCATAATTCAGTCCCATTCTGTCATCTGTCTTTTGCTTTTCCCATTAACTGTTCACACTTTGATTTGTGGGGGACTGTGTTGTTTCATGTTTCGGGCTATACATACCCAAACAAGCTACATTTATCTCCTGTGTTTGGCAGATTACATTTTATGTCGTTTCTAGGTCTACAAAAAGAACACATCCAAGATTATTTTCATTCTGAGGATTTTTCTCCTAGTTTCTCTCTCTGCCCCCTCCCATAGTGATCCAGATATACATTGAAATGTTTTCTCTAGTTTCAGTCTCAGTGGGGAAATTATCACTATATCATTTTGCCTGGTGTAGAGCAGGGTTACTCTTTCGTCGTCATGGCTGTAATTTATTCTGTAAACTTGTCAGAGTGAGAGAATTAGATCCTTTATTTTGCTCAAATAATACATACAGGGTGGCCACTCGTACACTGCCAAAGAAGAGGAAATCAATACCAAATGAGAACTAAAGAAGGTGCAGATTTCCATATAACAACTATTAGCTGCATTAGAGACATTAGAAATAATTACTACATTATAAACAAAACAGCCAAGTCATCAGTGACTAGATGACTTCTTGTTTGCTTAGTTCAGATGGGGAGTTAATCTATATAAATAAAAATGTAATGTTAGTTTGTGGGATTAACAGAACTCAAAAACCACTGGGGGAATTGACACCAAATTTGGACACAAGACACCTAACAACCCAATGTATGTCCTTCACTCATAAAAACACTGAAAAACACAGCAGAAGGGACTTAAAAAGCCCCCAAAAGCTAAATGACGAAACGCTAAATGACAATACAGAAAAAGGGACGAAAGAGGGAGGGAAGGGGAGAAAAAAAACAAACAAAGAAAGAAAGAAAGAAAGAAAGAAAGAAAGGAAAGAGGGAGGAAAAGAAAGGAGGAAAGGGATAAGGAAGCATGGAAGCAAAGAGAGAAGGAAAGAAAGTAGGGAGGGAAAGAAAAAGGGGGAAGGAAGGAACGTTAGAGAAGGAAGGAAGGAAGGAAGGAAGGAAGGAAGGAAGGAAGGAAGGAAGGAGAGAAGGAAAGAAAAAGGGAAAGAAGGAAGGAAAGAGGGAGCGAAGGAAGGGGGAAGATGTAGAGAAAGAGGGAGGGAAGGAAAGAAGGAAAGAGAGAAGGAAGAAAAAAGAGACAGAAGAAGAGAAAGAAAAAGGGGGAAGGAAGGAAAGAGATACAGAAGGAAGGAAGAAGAGAAGGAAAGACAGGAAGGAAGGAAGGAAAGAGGGGAGTGAAGGAAGGAGGAAAAGAAGGAGAGAAAGAGGGAAGGTTGGCCACAGCAACACGTGGCGGGTACAGCTAATTCTTGATAAATGTAATTCTTCGGCTATAAAGTGGACTTTGACTAGAAGACCCCTTCAAGCAAAAGAGTTGTCCTCTGAGAAACTGAGGACTGTTTTCTGCAAAATGTGAAATATGACTACTGTAATTCCTCAACTCATGAGTCCCAGGAGCTAAAATTAAAAAAGGTATGTGGCTAAATTGATAGGTTTCATTGGAACATATGCCTGTGGTGACTCTCATTGAGATGCTAGCACCCAGACTGCCTTTGTACCACAGAACGGCTTTCGCTTATACCCATCCAGCGAAACATACATTTGTTCCAGTTCAAGTGGGCATCCAATCCCTCCTCCTCTCTATTTCTGTTTTGAGAACTTCAAGGTGGTCTTTTTAACATCATTCAAAAGCAATGTTGTCAGGGTTTGTTTTTTTTTGGGGGGGGGGGGCATATCTATGATGTTGTTTGTTATCACCCATTTAGGGATTTATTGTAAATCGCACCCTCTTATGAAGAAGTTATAGAAATCCTGAAGAAGGGGAAGGAAGTTCCCCAAAACAAGGCATCTCAACCCGGGGACCCTTGTCAGATAGTATTTTGAACTGGACAGTAGTTAGAACTATATGGACATTATTTTGGACTACAGTTTAATTTATCAAGGACTATTCCAGTGTTTTATTCATTACTTCAAGGACTGTGTAAATATTTTCTCAATACTTATCCCTTGTTTTGAAAGTTTGAACGAAAGAGTGAAGAGACTCACTTCTATTACGAGAAAGGGAATTTATATCATTTGGAAGAGTGAATTTCTAACTCTCAAGCCTCGAGTAAATTATAGAGGGAAATAACCAAGTAGAATTTAGACTTCTTCCATGAGGAGTCGTACACCCAACTTCTCAGGGCTCCTCAAAGCACGGTGCCGGAACAAAACCAATTGGAGAAGTTGACCTGCATCATCTGATGGGCTCTGGTGTGCCAGCTGCATGGAGAATCATAGAATCAAAGAGTTGGAAGAGACCTCATGGGCCATCCAGTCCAACCCCTGCCAAGAAGCAGGAATATTGCATTCAAATCACCCCTGACAGATGGCCATCCAGCCTCTGTTTCAAAGCTTCCAAAGAAGGAGACTCCACCACACTCCGGGGCAGAGAGTTCCACTGCTGAATGGCTCTCAGTCATGAAGTTCTTCCTCGTGTTCCGTCCTTTCTTGTAGTTTGAAGCCATTGTTCTGCGTCCTAGTCTCCATGGAAGCAGAAAACAAGCTTGTTCCCTCCTCCCTGTGGCTTCCTTTCACATATTTATACATGGCTATCATATCTCCATGGCTATCATATCTCTCAGCCTTCTCTTCTTCAGGCTAAACATGCCCAGCTCCTTAAAGCCGCTCCTCATAGGGCTTGTTCTCCAGACCCTTGATCATTTTAATCGCCCTCCTCTGGACACATTCCAGCTTGTCAATATCTCTCTTGAATTGTGGTGCCCAGAATTGGACACAGTATTCCAGGTGTGGTCTAACCAAAGCAGAATAGAGGGGTAGCATTACTTCCCTAGATCTAGACACTATGCTCCTATTGATGCAGGCCGAAATCCCATTGGCTTTTTTTGCCGCCACATCACATTGTTGGCTCATGTTTAACTTGTTGTCCACGAGGACTCCAAGATCTTTTTCACACGTACTGCTCTCAAGCCAGGCATTGTCCCCCATTCTGTATTGGGGAGAAAACACTTCTCAGCTTCCATGTAATCAGGTTGTATGTCAATCACTTAATCCACTATGTCACATTTATTCTCAATCCACTGCCAGGAAGGACCTTCTCTAGTATAAAGAGCTTTGTCTGAATGTTGGTAACATTTACTGTGATAGATCTAGTTTAGCTAGATGTAAAGTCGAGGAGGGTTTCCTAGCAACTCCCTGTGTGAGTTGATGATCCTATCCAAAATGTGAAGATAGACAGATAGATAGACAGATAGATAGATAGATAGATAGATAGAGGTGTTATTTGTTCAAGGAATGAAGCAAGAGCATGATAATTACAACGGTCTGCTTCATTATAATATTTTGCATCAATCTTTTTCCGTTCTGTTACTTACTGACCAGTCACCTTTGCAAAATGATATTTTGGGTGGCTGTTCCCTGTCATTTCACAACTGAATTAATTAATTAATCAGTCAAAAGGGAGAAGAATAACCAAGTCTGTTCAATTCATGAAATTGTATGCTTTCAATATAACAAAAAACGAATCTATTAAAATGAATGTATGCTTTATATTGTCAAATTTTCCATGTGGTTGCATTTCTGAAATACCAAATGATGTCTAAAGTTACTGATAAGCAACACAAGGAATTTCGTTCTCAAAAACTGGCACCAAGTTGGTTAGTCTCAACTAGAGTAGAGCTACTCTATCAATTGCCGTATGTTGAGTCAACACATTTATTGGATAGGCCTACCCTAGCGAGGACTAACAACATAGTTGAGAGACTGGCAGATGTTCATTTTTTTTACTCCTTTTTTTCATACATTAATACACTAGACCTAAAGCAGTTTTAAAATTGAAACAAGCCTGCCCTTAATATGCACCTCCATGTGTTAAAATGGCCATCCACTAATTTGTCTGCTAAAGCTTTTGTTGATCTGTCTGTCCATTAAACCAATTGATGCTCACAGGCTAGTAAACAGACAGAGCTATGGGAAACCTGAAAAGGGGAGATAAGGAAACAGAAATAACCAGCCACTGAAATATCTTTATTACTTTCTCAAAGAGTTGCCTGTGTTCATTTTTCATATTCTGTAACATTTCTTGCCTGTTTCTGTTTGCATATATATATATATATATATATATATATATATATATATAGTCTCTCTCCTCCATTACTCTCCAAGCAGAGATGCATACCTTGCTCCAACACCGCTGAATTCATATTCCAGATGGGACATCATTGGCTGCATGAACATGACCACCGTGTAGCATTTTCATCCCTTTACATCCATCTGGTCTCTTTTCATCCTGCCGGGATAGGCACAAAGCCCGTTTGTCCTAATTCAACATCATTACTTCATATCTGTAATAGGATGCATTAGCTTTGTGCTGGAGTGACGTGTGTCAAAAATTTGTTCTCCGGGATTTCCCAATATGCAATAACTTGGTTTTAATTCCACTCTGGAAAAAGAAGACACATATTCTTCACTTTCGCTCATTAGGAAATTGCTTTTTTCCAATTATCTTGACAGGTCCTATTTTGACAGTTTTAACTTGTAGTAAAAGCTTCCTGCTCATAATCAAATATGTATTTCAAGATTTTTTTATATTGTGTGTCTCCCTCCCTTAAATTCTTTCAAGCTCTCTCTCTCTCTCTCTCTCTCTCTCTCTCTCTCTCCCACTCACACACACACAGACACTTTGTCAGCTGGAGCTCTGGAGGGTGAAGTATAAATGACACAATGCCCTCATTCATAGAATCATAGAGTTGGAAGAGACCTCATGGGCCATCCAGTCCAACCCCATTCTGCCAAGAAGCGGGAAAATTGCATTCAAAACACCCCCGACAGATCCAGCCTCTGGTTAAAAGTTCCAAAGAAGGAGTCTCCACCACACTCCAGGGCAGAGAGTTCCACTGCTGAACAGCTCCCACAGTTGAAGTTCTTCCTCATGTTCAGATGGAATCTCCTTTTTTGTAGTTTGAGGCCATTGCTCTGTGTCCTAGTCTCCAAGAGAAGCAGAAAACAAGCTTGCTCCCTCCTCCCTATGACTTCCTCTCACATATTTATACATGGCTATCATGTCTCCTCTCAGCCTTCTCTTCTTCAGTCTAAACATGCCCAGCTCTTTAAGCCGCTCCTCATACGGCTTGTTCTCCAGACCCTTGATCATTTTAGTCGCCTTCCTCTGGACACATTCCAGCTTGTCAAAGTCTCCCTTCAATTGTGGTGCCCAGAACTGGACTCTATTCCAGGTGTGGTCTAATCAAGCCAGAATAGAGGGGTAGCTTTACTTCCCTGGATCTAGACACTACTATTGATGCAGGCCAAAATCCCATTGGCTTTTTTTTGCCGCCACATCACATTGTTGGCTCATGTTTAACTTGCTGTCCACGAGGACTCCAAGATCTTTTTCACACGTACTGCTCTCGAGCCAGGCATCACCCCCCATTCTGTATCTTTGCATTTCGTTTTTTTCTGCCAAAGTGGAGTATCTTGCATTTGTCATTGTTGAACTTCATTTTGTTAGTTTTGGCCCATCTCTCTAATCTGTTAAGATCATTTTGAATTCTGCTCCTGTCAACTGGAGTATTGGTTATCATGTATTCACAATTGCACTGTGATGCATATTCTCCAAAATTTCACAGATAAAAAGCAGAATATAGCCAGTCACAGTGTAGTCAGGATGGCAATAGTGACCAACAGCTAAGAACACACAAGCTGAGAAAGCAGTTTACTTTTGCCTATGTATTTTTTTTTTTAAAGGAGAAGACACTGGGTAAGTGATTGGCTACTTTCTGATCAGAATGGACTAGATAGCCCTTTTGGCCTGATCTATTATAGCACATGTTATTATGCTTTAACTTTTTTTTTGTCGTGTCAGAAGCAAGTCGCTTCTGGTGTGAGAGAATTGGCCGTCTGCAAGGACGGCCAATTGCCCAGGGGATGCCTGGATGATTTGATGTTTTTATCATCCTTGTGGGAGGCTTCTCTCATGTCCCCACATGAGGAGCTGGAGCTGATAGAGGGAGCTCACCCGCCTCTCCCCGGATTCGAACCTGCGACCTGTTGGTCTTCACTCCTGCCAGCACAGGGGGTTTAACCCACTGCGTCACCTAATGCTTTAACTAATATTAGTATTGTTTTATTTACTTGTTATTTCCTCAATACCAGTAGCCAATAACACAGTTGTGCAGTTGTTTTCATTGCCTTGACAGATTTTAATGGAAACCAAATAGGAGGAAGCTGTGAGAAAACACGGGAAGCTTACAACCAAGAAACCATGACATCTAGACTGTCCACAATATTCTGTGACCCTTGAAAAGACTCCTGGCACCATAGTTCTGGCATCAGTGAAAAAAGGTTCACTTCAAAATATGTTTCCTCCATTCCTTCTTGCCTGTAGCATCTAGTGAATGAAGTGAGAGCAAAACAACAACAACAAAACAGAAGTAGAATAGTTTGGAATGAGGAAGGAAGGGAGAAAATGCAATGTTTAGTCCAGCACAGAATATTCCCACATCTGTTTCAGTGAGCTTAAATATTATACACAATTCTCCTACTCTACACTATATCGTGGATTGGTAAGGTAGGTCAGGCTGAGAGAGAATGATCAGGTCACCCATTGAGTGTGATGACTGAGTGGGAACTTTAAACCTGGATCCCCGCCATATCCCATTCTAGTGCTCTAATCACTAGTTTTTCCCTTCCTTCCTCATTCCAGACTATTCTACTTCTGTGTTGTTGTTGTTGTTGTTGTTGTTTTGCTCTCACTTCATTCACTAGATGCTACAGGCAAGAAGGAATGGAGGAAACATATTCCATCTCTTTGACCAACAGTGACTTTCTGAGGATGAAAAACAAAGCTTTTTCCCAACTGTAACACATTGAAAGGCACTGAACCTAGGAAGTGATGTAAATTCAAAACATAGGGTTCACTGAACAAAGGTGGCAAACTGTTCCTATCACATGATACCAGTCCCCAAATGGAGAAAAGCAGCATGTAAATAAAGTTAATAATAAAGTTAATAATTGCTGGTCTGCCAGCTCCCCATAATAAACCTATCCCCTGTTATTGATGGGAAGGACTATCAGTGGCCTCAAATCATGGAGTCCTGTCACTTATCCCAATCTATTTCTGTGCCAGCATGCCAGCACAGAGATGATGTCAGGGGGCACATATTGTCCTCCTGTCTTACTCTCAGCCACTCTCCCTCATAGTAATTTGGTGTTTACATTTTTTTTAAAAAAATATTATTTTTGTCTAACTTTTATTGGAATTGCGAAGTTGCTTTTCCAAAACTTATTTCCTTAAAAAACCAAGCAGCAGAACTGTAGGAGGGAAGAGTTCTGATCCTACCTGGAAGTGTGGCCATGGGACCGTGGATTGGCGAATTGTCATAGTTTCACAATTACAGATATGATATTGAGGGTGATCATGATGGTAATTTGCTGCTACACTACCCCTGATCATGTAAATGCTATGGGATAGTGGCTTCGTGCAACAAAGTCCATAATAAACAAGCCAACAACAGGACCTATCCATTTGTTGTTGTTGATGTTATTGTTGTGTGCCTTCAAGTCATGCCTGACTAAATGCAATTCTAAGGTAAACCCATGGTTTTCTAAGACTGAGAGAGTGTGATTTGCCAAGGTTACCCAGTGAGTTTCCATGGTTGAGCATGGATTCAGACCCTGGTTACCATAGTCAGAAGCGGCCCTAGGTAATTTTCAATGGTAAGCAAACAGTATTTTGCCCCCCCCCCCCCCCCCAAATCATTGATATATATTTTCTGTTCGTCATGGGAGTTCTGTGTGCCATATTTGGTTCAATTCCATCATTGGTGGAGTTCAGAATGCTCTTTGATTTTAGGTGAACTATACATCTCAGTAACTACAACTCGCATATGTCAAGATCTATTTTCCCCCAAGAGTGCCCCTGGGCAAAATCAACTATACTGTGAATGCTTACTTTGCGTAATGGGGTTGAGCCGCCCCTGACCATAGTTATAATCCAGTGCTCAAGACCCTATTACACATTGACTCTTGTGGGAGCCTCCGCTGGAACTCAGCCCACTCTCCGAATCTGGGGAGAGTGGGTTGAGTTCCCTCTGTCAGCTCCAGCTTCCCATGTGGGGCCATGAGAAAAGCCTCCCACAAGGATGGTAAAACATCAAACATCCGGATGTGTTTTGGACTTCAACTCCCACCATTCCTAACAGCCGGTAGGGCAACGTCCTTGGAAGTGGCCAATTCTCTCACACCAGAAGCAACTTGCAGTTTTTCAAGTCACTCCTGTCACAAAAACAAATTGGCTCTTGTATAACATTATTTATTATTTCCTAAAATGCAGGCATCCTCCGCAAACTTCAGAAGAGGTAAGAAAAAGTCATCATAATTTGAATGATTTTTTTTTAGCACAAGTGAACTAAAAGAGAGAGACTTGCCTACTAAAGAGCCGAGGGCAACTTGAAAAGGATCTAATTCCTCAATGTATTAGCCCCCCCCCCCCCACTTTCCACTTTCCTTGCCTTTGAATGACAGCATGAAACCATTGCAAAAATCACAAGAAGTATCACAATCCATTTCCCCCTTAATCATTACCTAAGTATTCATGATCTTGAATTGATGCTAAAGCTCATTACGATGGTGCGGGATATGTGTCTGCTGTCATCTCCCTGTCATTTTCTAATAGTCACCTCCTTGCTATCTTGCATTTGTATCCTCGTTCCCTTCTCTTCCTTAGTAGGGGGCAATTTCAGATGACAGTGTTCATGGGAGAAATGTATAGTTTTCAAACACTTGCATTAGAAATCAGTGCGAGTGACGTGTGAGGACAGAGGCAAGCTTGATTTTATTTATTTAGTACACTTGTATACCGCTAATATCTCAGCCTAAAACGGCGACTCATTGCGGTTTACGGCGACTCATTGCGGTTTATTGATGCTTTGGCAGGTGACAGTTCGGCTATTTCAGTGCGAGGCAATTATGCTGGTCTCAGTTGAACTCTACTTCTTCCACCTACAAATCTCACCATTCATTTACCGTGCCATCCCAGGCATCTCTTGTCGCTTCTGTGACACAACTCTTGAAATGCCTGTACTGGATTCTTCTTTATTCCTAGGTCTTCCACAAGTTTCTTGTTCTCACTATTAAAATTATCCACAGTTTTGTGTTCATCTTTATCGTTGATATTCTGGCACGTCTTTTGCTTGTAATTTTCACATGTCTAGCCTCTCTGTTATCTCCAGCCATCCAGAGATTGCCTGGTTACTTCAAGCAATTCCATGGTTTCTCTTTTGTCCTGAACAAAGGACGATCCTACCATTAGGCATAGAGAGGCAAATGCCTTAGAGGGTTGTTGTAGGTTTTTTCGGGCTATATGGCTATGGTCTAGAGGCATTCTCTCCTGACGTTTCGCCTGCATCTATGGCAAGCATCCTCAGAGGTAGTGAGGTCTGTTGGAACTAGGAAAAAGGGTTTATATATCTGTGGAATGGCTGGGGTGGGGCAAAGGACTCTTGTCTGCTAGAGCTAGGTGTGAATGTTTCAACTGATAACCTTGATTAGCATAGAGCCTGGAGAATACTTTTGTTGAGAGGTGATTAGATGTCCTTGTTTGTTTCCTCTCTGTTGTGCTGTTGTAATTTTAGAGTTTTTTTAATACTGGCAGCCAGATTTTGTTCATTTTCATGGTTTCCTCCTTTCTGTTGAAATTGTCCACGTGCTTGTGTATTTCAATGGCTTCTCTGTGTAGTCTGACATGGTGGTTGTGAGAGTGGTCCAGCATTTCTGTGTTCTCAAATAAAATGCTGTGTCCAGGTTGG
The DNA here is from genome assembly GCF_037176765.1 of Anolis sagrei. Taxonomy (NCBI): domain Eukaryota; kingdom Metazoa; phylum Chordata; class Lepidosauria; order Squamata; family Anolidae; genus Anolis; species Anolis sagrei. Next base: position 168,095,530 of record NC_090021.1, on the reverse strand, counting down.
TTCATCGGGTGCTCTGCTATGGCCATATAGCCCAAAAAAACCTACAACAACCCAGTGATTCTGGCCATGAAAGCCTTCGACAATACATCAAAATGCCTCAGATATCAGAGACTGATACATAATGGTGCATTCATCCTAACTGTTCCTTCTTCTGTGTCTGGTGATCAGCCATTTTTTAAGAAACAAGAGTTTGGAGGTATGGTACATGGACTGCTCTTCAATCCCTAAACTTCACCTCTACCTTTGAGCAAGGTCTCCCTGTGGGTTTCTATGGATGAGTAAATCCTAGTCTTCTGGATTCTTAGTCCAACACCCTTCGTGCCGGCTTTCTATTGGACTGTGTCTCCCAACATAGTTCATCAATGTGTCTGCTGAGTGGGGCTGATTGGAGTTGCAGTTTAACAAAAGCTTTGCCTACATGTGTTGTAGTCCTATTTTCTCATCATCATAAGGCTATGACTCATGACCAAGTATGATTGTCTTTCAACAGTTGAGTCTTGGAGGTGGGATCGTACGTGACTGTAGAGACCTACTCTGGATCTGTGTGGTTTTTTTTTTACAATGAGGCCATAGATTTCCAGATGGAAAGCAGTCTCAACAAGGACTTGCTTTACATACCTTCCTCTTGGCATGTTGCATCTTTTGCCCTGTTATTTGTGCCTCTTCAAATTCCACAGCGCTTTTGGTAACAGCTGATCCAGTTAGAACACTTGAGGGCCAGGGATTCCCAGCAATCTGTGTTTATTCCACATTTTTAAGGTTAGTTTTAAGACCATCTTTTAATCTCTTTTGCTCTCCACTGACATTATGTTTCACCTAAGAATAAAGTTTTCTGTTCTTGGGCCGCTTTGGGAGACAGTTATCGGGGATTTGGCCAGTCCAGCGAAGTTGATGGTGGAAAATCATTGCTTCAGTGCTGGTGGTCTTTGCTTCTTTCAGAATGCTGATGTTAGTCCACCTGTCTTCCCAAAAGATTTATAGGATTTTTATGGCAATGCTGATGGAGTCATTTCAGTGGTCTGGAGTGATGTTTGTAGATGGTCTATGTTTTGCAGGCATACAGTAGAGTTACAGTGGTTCTCAACCTTGGGTCCCCAGATGTTGTTGGCCTACAACTCCCAGAAATCCCAGCCAGTTTACCAGCTGTTAGGATTCCTGGGAATTGTAGGCCAAAAACATCTGGGGACCCCAGGTTGAGAACCACTGAGTTAGAAGGACAATAGCGTGATAAACAAGCATCTTGGTATCTCTAAGAATGTCCTAATTCTGGAACACTCTTTGCTTCAATTGAAAAAATGCTGTGTTCACAGAGCTCAAACGATGTTGTATTTTGGCACTGATGTCAACTTTTGTGAAGAGGTGGCTTCCTAGGTAGTGGAAATGATTGACATTTTCTAGCTTTACACCATCCATCTTTATTGTTGGCATTGCAGAGGGGTTGGTTGGTGCCTGCTGATAGAGCACTTTGGTTTTCTCGATCTTTAATGAGACAGCAAGCTTTTCATATGCTACTGTAAAGATGTTTAAGGTGGCCATTAGGTCTTCCTCTGAATGAGCATGGACTACATTATCACTATCATTTTGGAGTTCTGTAACAGAAGTTGTTGTGACCTTACTTTTGGCTTTCAGTCTGCTGAGGTTAAAGAGCTTGCCACCTGTTTGATATATAATTTCCACACCAATGGGAAGTTCTCCATTGACAAGGTGTAGAATCATAGTTGTGAAAATGGAAAATAAGGTTGGAGCAATAACATATCCCTGTTTGATACCTGAAAGGCCTAAATGGGTCACTTTGGGAGCTGTTCCGTTGAAAGGTTGATGAATGCCATGTACAAAAGTTGGTTTTGTTCCCTGCATTTTTCTTGCAGCTGTTGTGCAGTGAAAATAATTTCCACTGTTCCTTTGGAGAGACAAAAGCCATTCTGGGATTCAGGGAACAGATATATGGTAGTTTGTGAGGATTTCCCAGCTGAGATTAAAAGGGAGATACCTTGATAGTTTGCATAGTCTGTTCTTTCTCCCTTTTTAAAAAGGGTGATGATAATGGCATCCTTGAAGTCTGCTGGCATCTTCTCGGTCACCCACACTTTTTCAATGAGCTTACAGAGTTGCTGTATCAGCAGGGATCCCATCAGGCCCATTGGCTTTGTTTTTTTTTTAATTGGTTGATGACTTTACTGACCTTTTTCAAGGAAGATAGTGTTGCAAGCTCATCCCTGATTTGTTGTTGTGGGATTTCCAAAGAACAGCCATGCTGGAACTGCAGTTAAGGAGGTTATGGTAATGCTTTTTCCAATATAGTGTAATAGATTTTTTTGTCCTTTAGAGGTTGGTTCCAATCTGATGAATATAGAGGGTGTATACCATGATGCCCCCTCACCATGACAAAGTGCCAATCCAGTGAGGGGCCCATTTTCTCATAATTATGTTAACACTCCTCTATTAACTGATCCCCAAGCCACACTGCAGAATTATAGCAGTTTGACACCACATTAACTGCCATGGCTCCAGTCTATGATATTTTGAGATTTGTAGTTTGTTGTGACACCAGAGCTCTTTGACAATGAAGAGTAAATATCTCAGAATCCCAGAATTCCATAGCACTAAGCCATGGCAGGTAGTGTGGTATCAAACTGCTAACATTCTCCCCCTTAGGAGAGGGGGATTACTGCAACACCCTCTACGTGGGGCTGGCTTTGAAGACGGCTGTCACCTGGGATTGCAACATCGACAATCCATACTTTGTTTTTTAACATGATCGTGAGGTCAGGAGTATTATGCTCCAAAACTCTTGTCATTCTGAATTCGGAAGTCCCATAGTAGATTGATGTGTTCATTCTCTGTAACTTTTTCCGGCTTGTGATCCCACCAGTTCTTTGTTGCAGGCAGATGGTATTTGTGGCACAAGTTCCAATGAATCATCTGAGCAACAGTGTTATGCCTCTGCTTGTAGTCTGTCTGTGCAATCTTCTTACAGCAGCTGAGGATGTGATCTATTGTTTCATCAGCTTCCTTGCAGAGTCTACACTTGGGATCTGTCATCGACTTTTCAATTCTGGCTTTGATGGCATTGGTTCTAATGGCTTGTTCTTGGGCTGCCAGAATCAGGCCCTCAGTCTCCTTTTTCAAAGTTATTATTATTATTATCATCATCACCATCATCATCATCATTATTATAACATTTATGTAGTGTGGGTACCTCATCAGTTTTTTCCTGGCTTCCTTTCCTTGTAAAAGTTGTCTGCATATTGCTGATTTTATGCCATATAGTAGAATATTATAATTTTAAATGTATCTTTAAAAAAACACACGAAGAAACAAAAGAAAATAAAAAGTCTTCTTGGGAATTTGGAATTTAGAAGATTTAGAACTTGAATGGATTATGTGCAAAAATGGCACACCAGTGGCCTCTCATTTCAGTCAGTATAGATTTGGCCATGCTGGCATGTAGCGGGGGGGGGGGGGGGGGGGGGGGGCTTGAGGGGCTTCAGCCCCCCCCCCCCCCGAAATTCTCATGGTGGTTCGCAAAAAGGCCTTACTGGTGCATTCATTAAACTGTTATGTTTATTCATATCATGATCTGATCACCATACTCAATATATCCCATATGCATGGGGGTATTGGGGTAACGATACAAAAGGTTTGCTAGGGTAGACCCTCTTTCACTCATACTCAGCCCCCCCCAAAACAAACTCCCCCCCCCCCCAAATCGAAATCCTGGCTATGGGCCTGTGGCCATGGATACTTTTGCATTACCTCTAGTCCTATTTTTCAGACTACAAAACAAAAGGAAAAGAAAGCAAGAAAGCACTTCGAGCCATCATTTTGGAAGCATGAAAGAATCCGAAAAGCTGTATTTCTTCCGTGGTCAAAGAGCGAGGTGTCTTCTGTGATGTGTGCTAGTCTTGGACTCCATTGTAAATAATAGCAGAGATGTCTGAAAACTTAAATCTCCCCTCTGCCCTTCTCGCAGGGCACAGCTGAGGTGGTTTCAAAACCCCTTTCATGTCTCTCCAGTTTGAGATCACATGCAAGAAAAGAACCCCATACCTATAAATAATATGATATTTTCCAAACTCACTGTGTTATTTAAAAATATGGGCAACAGTATTTTGATGGTTTGCATTTCCCTGTATCAAGATATTGCTACATATACACCCTCAGAACTGTAAGTGCAGATAAATCTGTTGGCATTATTTATGGAATGGAAGCCGTTCTGCTGCAACCATTTTTTAAAAACTTACGCACATCCTCTCCTACCATGCAAAATGTTTTTCTGAATTGCTTAAGGCTCAACATCTGGAGTACAAAACCTCTGGACATACATGCAGAAACAAATCTGAAAACAAAGCTTAAGTTAACTGCAGCCTTCCACTACCCTCTGCCAATCCTCTGCTCCTAGTAAAGGTAAAGGTAGCCCCCTGACATTAAGTCCAGTCATGCCTGACTCTGGGGTGTGGTGCTCATCTCCATTTCTAAGCCGAAGAGCCAGCGTTGTCCGTAGACACCTCCAAGGTCATGTGGCCGGCATGACTGCATGGAGCGCCGTTACCTTCCCGCTGGAGCGGTACCTATTGATCTACTCACATTTGCATGTTTTCGAACTGCTAGGTTGGCAGAAGCTAGGGCTGACAGCGGAAGCTCACGCCGCTCCCCGGAATCGAACCTGCGACCTTTCGATCAACAAGCTCAGCAGCTCAGTGCTTTAACCCACTGAGCCACCGGGGGCTCCCCTGCTCCTAGGTGGGTTGAATTATACATCCCACAATCTCCCGTCAGCATAGTTATTAGGATTAGGGGATTTGTAGTCCAGCAAATCTGAAGAACACAGATTGGGAGAGGCGGAATGGTCATAATCACAAGGCTAAGGCTAAGCAGAGTTAGAAAAAGGCACTTGTAGCTGTCAGGGCATTAGAAATCAAATGCACTCAGTATATAAAAAAGTTACAAACCTTCACTTTGGGAAACAAGATAACAGCGAAGATAGTTCTCACTGGGAGACCAAATCAGAATGTAATTTATGCCTGCATCTGCTGTCCTTTCCCATCTGTTTTGCATGATTTTTCATACATTTTTATTACTGTGGCAAGCAGCATGAAATTGATTACTGGAATAGTTCAGAACAGAAGAGACTCTCCAGGAGAAGGTCATGGCAGCATCTTTTAGCTGCCTGCAATTTCAGAGCCTGTTCCAGCCTTGGAAGGGTAGGCTGTCTCCATGTGATGCAACATTTCAATCCAGGAAACGTTTCAGTCCATATATGCGCTAAGCATGTGTGAGGAAGTACACAGCAGTGTATAGAGTTAATCCTTAGCTAAGGATAGTGTGTCTCCTCCAAATGAATCCTTAGAGAAGAAGACAATTCAGAGAAGACAGAGGTGCTTACTATTAAGGATCTTAACCTGGGGTTGGAGGTTTGGTTGGGGTTACACTCCACCCAAAGACTTGAAGTTGAGAGTGTTCCTGGATCTGCCTCTCCAAATGTTAACTCAGATCGATGTGAGGGCCAATAGGGCTTTATTTCCAGCTTCAGCTGATATAACAGCTATGTCTCTTCCTGGATCTAGAACAATGGTTCTCAACCTGGGGTCCCCAGATGTTTTTGGCCTACAACTCTCAGAAAGCCCAGCCAGTTTACCAGCTGTTATCATTTCTGGGAGTTGAAGGCTAAAAACATCTGGGGACCCCAGGTTGAGAACCACTGGTCTAGAAGATGGTTATGTATGCTCTGGTAAGTTCAAGGTTGGACTTCTGCAATGTGCTTTACATTGGGCTACAAAGTTCTGGTATAGACACAGAGAACTGGGAAGCCCTGGCCCTTGAGCGCTCCAGATAGAGGTCAGCTGTGACCAGCAGTGCTGTAGAATTTGAAGAGGCACAAATGGAGGGCAAAAGAGAGAGGAAGGTGCATCAAGCCAACCCCAACCAAGACCGCCTTCCACCTGGAAACCAATGCCCTCACTGCGGGAGAAGATGCAGATCAATAATAGGGCTCCACATTCACCTACGGACCCACCAGAACACTGATCCTGGAAGACTGTCCTACTCGGCCAACGAGGGATCGCCTAAGTAAGTACCAAGTTCTGAAACTCCAGTTCAAAACATAACAGCCGATGAGGTTATTGGTACATACCTTGGTTACTGGTACATCACACCGATCTGTGTTTAGTTGCCAATTAGTTTCTGAGCAAAGTACAAAGTGTTGGTTGTTACTTTAAAGCTCTATATGATTTGGGTCTAGGCCAGTGTTTCTCCCTTCCTAATGCCGTGGCCCCTTAATACAGTTCCTCATGTTGTGGTGACCCCCAACCATAACATTATTTCCGTTTCTACTTCACAACTGTAATTTTGCTACTGTTATGAATCGTAATGTAAATATTTGATATGCAGGATGTATTTTCATTCACTGGACCAAATTTGGCATAAATACCCAATACTCCCAAATTTGAATACTGCTGGGGTTTGGGGGGGGGGGGGGGGGGGTTGATTTTGTCATTTGGGAGTTGTAGTTGCTGGGATTTATAGTTCACCAACAATTGAATACTGCTGGGGTTGGGAGGATTGATTTTGTCATTTGGGAGTTGTAGTTGCTGGGATTTATAGTTCACCTATAATCACAGAGCATTCTGAACTCCACCAATGATGAAATCGAACCAAACTTGGCTCACAGAACTCCCATGACCAACCAAAAATACTGGAAGGCATTGGTCTTGAGTTTAGAAGCTGTAGTTCACCTACATCCAGAGAGCACTATGGACTCAAACAATGATGGATCTGGACTAAACTTGGCATGGATTCTCAATATGCCCAAATGTGAATACTGGTGGAGTTTGGAGGAAATAGACCTTAATATTTGGGAGTTGTAGTTGCTGGGATTTATAGTTCACCTACAATCAAAGAGCATTCTGAAGTCCACGAACGACAGAATTGGGGCAAACTTTCCCTATAGAACCCCCATGACCAACAGAAAATATTGTGTTTTCTGCTGGCCTTTGGCGACCCCTCTGACACCCCCTCATGACCCCTCCAGGAGTCGCGACCCCCAGGCTGAGAAACACTGGTCTAGGTTACTTGCAAGATTGGCTTCTCCTGTACAATCTGTCCTACATGATCATGTCTTCTGGGAACAATTACTTCAACCAGCCAGTACTAGCCTGGCAGCGATTACCTAGAAGATATCTTTTAATTGGTCACCCCAAGCATGGAATGTCCTACTGGAAGAGATTTGACAGTTAAATGAGTGGTCTAAAAATTTGATTTCGTGTAATGGGTTGTGTTTTAATCTCATGTTTACGTGTTGTTAATCCATGTGTTTACATGGTTTTACGTGTTTTTAGGTATCTACTGTATTTTACTTCTATATTTTGCCCCTCCTCGAGCCTTGGGGAGGTAAAAGATGATGATGATGATGATGATGATGATGAGTGTTGTTGTTATTGTTGTTGTTGTTGTGCTGCTCTCTGGATTTAATGACCTTCTACTTTTAATGGCTTCCCTTCCACTTCTACTTTAGATGATCATTCCATTTTATTTCTACTATGTAACCAAGATTTAACTTTTCTCTTCCTCCAAGACTTTGCAACTTTGCACTCCTGATATATAACAGAGCAAAATAGACAATAGCAACAAGTGTTTGCCAATCCTGATTTCACAAGACTGAAAACTGTAGCACTACCATGGCTTGAGGAATAACATGGAGTTTATTTTGGCTGCCTCAATTTCAAACACATTTAGTTGGAAAGGAACATGATTTTTGTTGTAGCAAAGGAAAACATATGCTTATAAATGCTCAAATGAGTATTTGTAACTCAATGTATGTGTTTTGGCTTTGATGCTTAAAATTGAAAACAAAGAATGGCTCAGCACGCAGCAACTCACTAATGGGCTTCAGCAAGCACATGTTAGCCCAGTTGGAAGGGCCAGCATTATCATGAAATAGGTGCTGACAGGTGAGCAATACTGGGAAAGAAAAAGAGGCAACAAGTTGCTGGGAAACAAAGCTATGTGATAAATTTAGCTTGTTGCTGTGGTTTTTTTTATGCAAATGTACACGGAAGCCTCCGAGGCCCATTGTTTGTAAATATTTTATATTTATTTATTATTAATATTTATAAAAAAAAAAAACACAATACAGCGAGTCCACGTAAAGTGAACCATGAAATAGTGAGGGAACACTGTACTCCTAGTTAGTCATAAGGCAAGACAGGGTATTACGTTACAGTCTGTGTTGGATGGGGTTATACTCCCCCTGAAGACACAGGTTTGCAGCTTTGGAGTGATCCTGGACTTATGGCTGAACCTGGAACCCCAGGTTTTGGTGGTGATCAGGGGAGCTTTTGCATAACTAAAGCTTGTGCGCCAGTTGCATCTATACTTTGGAAACTCAGACTTGGCCACAGTAGTCCACACTCTGGTTACATTCCATATAGACTACTGCAACACACTCCACCTGGGGCTGCCTTTGAAGACTGTCGGAAGCTTCAATTGGTCCAATGGGGAGCAGCCAGATTACTCACCAGAGCAAAGTACAGGGAGCATACAACCTCCCTGTCATGCCATCTCCACTGACTGCCAGTTTGGGAAGATTGCCCTGGGCATCTGGGAGTTGTAGTTCACCATCATCCAGAGAGCACAAAACTCAACTGACAACAGAACACACATGGCCAACTGTGACTGCAGGCAGGGTTTTGGCACGATTGCCCATAACATTATTTTCATTGCTTCTTCATAACTGTAATTTTGCTACTGTTATGAATTGTCATGTAAATATCTGATATGCAGGATGTATTTTCATTCACTGGACCAAATTTGGCACAAATACCCGATATGCCCAAATTTGAATACTGGTGGGGTTGGGGGGGATTGATTGTAGCTGAACTATAAATCCCAGCAACTACAACTCCCAAATAACAAGGTCTATTTTCCCCAAACTCCACCAGTGTTCACATTTGGGCATATTGAGTATTCGTGCCAAGTTTGGCCCAGATCCATCATTGTTTGAGTCCATAGTGCTCTCTGGATGTAGGTGAACTAGAACTCCCAAACTCAAGGTCAATGCCCACCAAACCCTTCCAATATTTTCTGTTGGTCATGGGAGTTCTGTGTGCCAAGTTTGGTTCAATTCCATTGTTGATGGAGTTCAGAATGCTCTTTGATTGTAGGTGAACTATAAATCCCAGCAACTACAACTCCCAAATGACAAAATCATCATTTTTTGAGTGATGGTCACTCCTTGTGTTGTGATACGTTTTGTTGCCAAATTTTATGTGATTTCATTCATTGGTACTTTTGTTTTTCAGGTACTCATTATGAACAGATCATATAGATAGATAGATAGATAGATAGATAGATAGATAGATAGATAGATAGATAGATAGATAGATTTGAAGAACAACCTTTTTAATACAATGAGTTTAAAATTCAGAATGTACCTTAGCTTTATTATACAAAGGGTAAGCATGCTACCCAAAAACTTAAATAATGATCTTTAAATTCCAAGAGTCTCTCATTTCAAAGCAATACCCATCCCTTCAGTGATACAAAACTGTGGTCCACGTAACACAATTCCCTTTGAATGGGTTCTCTTGAGCAAGGTGTAGTTGACTACAGGTTGGGATCAGAAGTGGACCATTATCTGAAATTAGTTCAAATGCTTGGTATCAAAAGAGTTTTGGATTTGGGTATTTCCCCCAGATTTTGGAATACCCTTATATGCATATATGTACATAATGAGATATCCTGGAGACGAGACTCAAGTCTAAACATGACATTCATTTGTATTTTGTTCACATAGCTGTAGGTAATTTTGTACATAGTTTTTTCAATAACAAAGTTTGTGTACATTGAAGCATCAGAAAGCAAAGGTGTAACTCCTTCACCCACCCATGTGGGCAATTTTGAAGTATTTTAGATTTCAAAATTGTGGATAAGAGATGCTTAACCTGTGCTTCCACTACATCATCAGTACCGAAGTACAGAGAGAGCACTCCAGGGCTGCAACCTCTGCATCTCATTGATAATTATACTAATTGTGTCCATGAGTGAAGACAGTATGGCTGAAGAATACAGAGTTCTCCTGCTAACCTTTTTATCTCTGGACTCTCAGATTAGTAATCAGAGTCAGGCTTCTCAATTAAACCTATAATCAAGTTATCCAAGTCCTACCAAGTGCACATCACCAAATTATAAATTATTGAACTCTTTTGACATATTCAGTCGTTGTTCGCAATTCTCACATAATTTGAAGAGCACTACATTTTCCATTCAAATCTTGTTCTTATGAGGAGACAGGGCAGCATTAGATGGCTCATTATTTTTATAGGTAAGTGATACAGGAAGAAATGGCCCAACCAGGCCTCCCTTTACCTAATTTATGGGCCATATCTCTTGCTTCCTGCGATATCTCTTGCTTCTTACAAGTGACCAAATTTGGTATGAATATTTATTCTAATGTTGGAGGAAAACAATCATAACATTTGACTATGAAGCTTGGCACTTCTGCTGTGACAATATTTATTTATTTCATGCATGTCTACTCCGCCCTTCTCCCCCCGAAGGGGGACTCAGGATGGCCTCACACAAGCACCGTACGATGCTATCAACATATAAAACAGTCCAAAATACATTGTTGTTGTTGTTCATTCGTTCAGTCGTCTCCGACTCTTCGTGACCTCATGGACCAGCCCACGCCAGAGCTCCCTGTCGGCCGTCACCATCCCCAGCTCCTTCAAGGTCAGTCCAGTCACTTCAAGGATGCCATCCATCCATCTTGCCCTTGGTCGGCCCCTCTTCCTTTTGCCTTCCACTTTCCCCAGCCTAATTGTCTTCTCTAGGCTTTCCTGTCTCCTCATGATGTGGCCAAAGTACTTCAACTTTGTCTCTAGTATCTTTCCCTCCAGTGAGAAGTCGGGCTTTATTTCCTGGAGGATGGACTGGCTGCCAACTGTTGGACTAGTTGAAGCTTCTGGGCAGTCTTCAAAGGCAGCCCCACATACATTGCGGTAGGATGTAACAAGAGCGTGGGCTACCGTGGCCAAGTCAGACTTCCCAAGGAATGGGTGCAACTGGCGCACAAGTTTTAATTGTGCAAAAGCTCTCCTGGCCACCACCGAGACTGTTGCAACTCAGAGTAAGCTTCACCTTGCTGCCAAACACCACCATACAAGAGCTGTAGTTTTATAGTTTATTGAGGAGAAAATCCAACTCAAAATAAAGAATAAGCATTGCAAAATTCCAAAGATTAAGGTTAAAAGCAGAATATAGTTCCAAAGATCTTCAGGCAAAAACAGGAGATACAATCCTATTGGCAAAGTTCAAACCAGAGTCCCAGGTACAAGCAGTGAAACAATTGCCCCATGAATCACCATGCAAGAAATCCCAAGCGTACTGCTTTCCAAGCTAAGATTATTCCATGAAGCTTTCAGGCTAGTAAGCTACGTTGAACTGACGCTTTCACAGAGTTTCCAAGAAGCCTAAATACCTTTCTCATAACAAAACATTAGGCTCTCAGCATCATAAAAGCATTGCGGCGACTTTTCACCGAGCTGGCTTCGCGTCTGCTTGCCAGACACGAACTCCACCTGACCCGGAGATGAAGGCGAGCTTCTTGGGTCAGTCACTATCTACACTTTTGGTATCAGCTTGGGAAGGCACCTGCTCGCTATCTCCTTTGTTAAAATTCCTTTCTGGTGAAAACGGCTGTGTTGACACTGCACTGTCTTGAGAGCCTCAGAAGAAGGCTCAGAGATTTGAGGCACAGACAAAGAGCCAGGAATAATAGAATCATAGAATCATAGAATCAAAGAGTTGGAAGAGACCTCATGGGAAGCTGAAACCCAGCAGGAATCTGAATCCCATCATCCTCATCATCAGAAAATAGCTCAGCCAGAACAGAGACCTGGGGTTCCAGACTCAGCAGTGAGTCCAGGATCAGTCCCAAGCTGTGAACCTGCATCTTCAGGGGGAGTGTAACCCCGTCCAACACAGGCTGTAACCCTAGGCCCTCTTCAGCCTTTCGACTGACCAGGAGTACCTCTGTCTTGTCTGGATTTAGTTTCAATCTGTTCGCCCTCATCCAGACCGACACAGCAGCCAAGCACCGGTTCAGGACCTACACAGCTTCCTTAGTGAGAGGTGGGAAGGAGTGATATAGCTGAACATCATCCGCATATAGATGACACCTAACCCCAAAACTCCGGATGATCTCTCCCAGCAGCTTCATGTAAATGTCAAACAACATGGGGGACAATATCCCTGTGGGGATCTCTTCTGTCATGTGACAGACCCTTAGAAGAAGAATAGAAGAAACGTTGCTGTCATGTGACAGATCCTTGGTCCATCCAGTCCACGATTGTAAACATTAACTGACAGCTCACTTTCCATGAAATATATCAGTTGCATTTACTGTTTTGGATCTGATTCCAGATCTGCCAGTCCTGGGTTTTCTTCCCCCGCCATCCTCAGAGGTCATCTGTGTTTTGGAATAAAATGGAGGGCAGATGAGGGACATCCACTGGAAGTTTTTTTAAAAAACTCACTGAATTATGTGCTGATGGTTATATGCACACATGCGAATATCCTAATACAAATATGGAGAAATTCCTATGTGCGCATGTAAGCATCAGCAAATAACAAAGGGAAATCTTATTTTTGAAATGCTGCTGGATTTTCCTTTTTCTTCAATTACTTATTAACAATCTCTTTAATATTATAAAATTTAAAGCAAACACTTTCAGAGACCTTTAATGGCTCTCCACTTCTGCTCTCTTGAAACCAGCTGGAAATCAGCTGTGCCTCCATGGGAGCCCAAACATCTGATCAGCTATTTCAGCCTTTTTAAAATCAGCATGGGCAGGAAGCAGTCTCCATAGGGGTTAAAGAGGGAAATTCTGAACTTAACATGACTGCAGGGCCACACAGTCATGGGGAAAAGGAGGACCTTTTTGAATAGGGCCCCCCCTCCCTGTTGCTGTGATTGAGTGTGCATTTAGCACAAACATCATCTGGCCACCCCCCTTTTAAACCCGTTCTCTTCCAAATAATAGGTACTGTGTGGAAGCGCCCATAATGTAATGCTACCGGAATCTTGGAGGAGAGGAATTAAAATTATTTTTAAATGCTACATGCACCTGCCCCAGATGGGAATGATAAACTGAGGGCTCATCTATATGGAGATAGTAACCCATACTTACTATGTGTTTGAGCCTGGTTTATTTATTTATTTCGTATTAAAAACATTGCATAAATTGGTATAAAACTGATAAAAAAAGAAGGAGCGCAGACGGCTAAATATCTTTTGACCAAAAACGGGCAACAGCAACGGCATTGTCTGTAGCTTCCAACAATTCTTCCTCTTTACATGAGACAGGGCATAGTGGACAAGCATACAGGTGCGGAGTTGTCTCTTCTGCTCCACAGTCACATAAGGTGTGGGATTCTTTTAGGTAGTGCCATTTTGCCAGGTTGTCTTTTGATCTGCCTACTCCACTTCTGAGTCTGTTCAGGGACTTCCAAGTTGTGCATTCTTGGTTTGCCCCTGGAGGAAGACCCTCGCGGGGGGGGGGGGGCATCCAGTTGGGGTTTCCTGGTTTAGCTGCCCAGAGGGATACCCTTGCTGTTGCTGGTGGGACGTCAAAAGGATAAAATTATTTATAAAAATAATTCTGATAAAGCTTTTCCTTGATTTGAGTCTACTGGGAGGAGGCTGGTAGCCATGTAGTGGATGGCTTTCACAGTGAGAAAATGTGAGAAAAACCTTATTTTTCTCACATTTAGCAGCAACTTCCTCTTGCACATCAGGGGGGACAATGCCAGCTAGCTTGTAGAGTTTATCAACAGGTGTAGGTTTAAGACATCCTGTGATTATTCTGCATGTTTCATTAAATGCTATGTTCATCTGCTTTGCATGGGCAGACTTATGCCAAACATAATTATATTTCCTGGTTATCTTCATGATATATTGTTGAAGGCTTTCATGGCTGGAATCATTGGGTTGTTGTAAGTTTTCAGGCTGCATGGCCATATTCTGGTTTAGCCCACAATACCTACCGGAAGTGGAAGAACATCATGAAAATAGAGAGTCGTTGTAAGTTTTTGGGCTGCATGGCCATGTTCCAGAAGCATTCTCTCCTTGGGATCACAACTTCTGAGGACCTCACAACCTCTGAGGATGCCTGCCATAGATGCAGGTGAAACGTCAGGAGAGAATGCTTCTGGAACATGGCCATGCAGTCCGAAAAACTTACAACAACCCACTATTTTCATGATGTTCTTCCACTTCCGGTAGGTATTGTGGGTAAACCAGATTAATTCAATTTAGCTCCACTATAAGAAAAATTGGACAATGCTCTGTAGTTTGTTTGAAACAGTGGAGCAACGCTGCAGCCGTGGCTCAATGTGGGAAGAAGTATCAGATCTGATTTGGACTGGTCCACTCTCCACATGGGGCACTGCCACCATTCCCCTTTCCCTGCACTTATCAGCACTGAGAAAAGGGGAGGGATTGTGTTTGTTTCACCACCACTGCTGCTTCCAGGAAGCTGTAGAAGCCACCTGTGCTGATATCAGCAAAGGTGCCTTCATAACCAGGATGAAAGTGGGGAGATTCTCTCCTTCCTGGTCATGTAGACACATCTGCTAATGTGAACACAGGGTGACAGCAATGGCCAGGAGATCTCACAGAGCTCTTGACTTTCTGGGAGTAGTGATGGTAACAAAACAAAATGAGGTTCAGAGGTGCCAATGTGGTATCAGTTCAACTGCACCATTTGGACTCTGATTCAGGTTTGAGATGGTGGCTGACTCTGGGTCCAATCTGAAGCATTTTTGCGCCCATCTAGTACATTATTAAGCAACCAGTTTAGATGACCCTTAAGTCAGGACTGAAGAATAAGATACTACAACCAATTTAAATGTAAGAGCTCTACTGGAAACATAGCCAAGTTTTAACCTGAAAGAGGTTGCTGGTTCTGCACTGCAGGGATCCTGCTACTGATTTGAGATGGATGTTGCTGGGTGTCCAGCAGTGACCAACTTTGTGCTTGCCATCTTCTAAGTTGCTCAGCATGCACATTTATAAATAAATAAATTGCTCTAAACACACATGCAAGCACAGAGACAAACTTCTAGTAAATGAAGCAATGAGGAAGAAAAGGAAAACACCAATGGAAATATAATTCAAAATTGGAACATCGTACCAGTAAACAAAATAATCAACCCTAATTAAAGCAGTGCTTGTATTTTAATGTAATTTTACTCATATAAAATATAATTTGCTATTATTGCAAAGAGTAAATCCATGAATTCCATGTGGGAATGCTGGTGGCAAAAAACAATCAGGGTGTAGCCTTGTACATTACTTTATTTACTTACTTACTTACCTACCTACTTACTTACTTACTTAGGCGACCCCTAAGTAGGATAGTCTTCCAAGATCAGTGTACTGGTGGGTCCGTAGGTGACTGTGGAGCCCTATTCTTGATCTGCATCTTCTCCTGCAGTCAGGGCATTGGTTTCCAGGTGGAAGGCGGTCCCGGTCGGGGTTGGCTTAATGCGCCTTCCTCTTGGCATGTTTCTCTCTTTTGCCCTCTACTCACACCTCTTCAAATTCTACAGCATTGCTGGTCACAGCTGACTTCCAGCTGGAGTGCTCACGGGCCAGGTCTTCCCATTTCTCAGTGTCTATGCCAGAGTTTTTAAGGTTGGCTTTGAGCACATCTTTAAATCTCTTTTCCTGTCCACCAACATTCTGTTTTCCCTTCTTCAGAATAGTTCAGAATAGAGCAATTGCTTTGGGAGACGGTGGTCAGGCATCTGGACAATGTGGCCGGTCCAGTGGAGTTCATAGTGGAGGATCATCACTTCAATGCTGTGGTCTTTGCTTCTTCCAGAATGCTGATATTTGTCCGCCTGTCTTCCCAAGAGATTTGCAGGATTTTTTGGAGATAGCGCTGATGGAATCGTTCCAGGAGTTGCATGTGACGTATGTAGATAGTCCACGTCTCGCAGGCGTATAGCAGGGTTGGGAGGACAATAGCTTTATAAACAAGCACCTTGGTATCCCTATGGATGTCCCGGTCCTATAACACTTTCTGCTTTATTCAGAAAAATGCTGCACTCGCAGAGCTCAGATGGTGTTCTATTTCATTGTCAATGTTGACTTTGGTGGAGAGGTGGCTGCCAAGGTAGCGGAAATGGTCAACATTTTCTAATGTTACACCATTAAGCTGTATTTCTTTCATTGGAGAGGGATTGGCTTTTGATTGCTGGAAGAGCACTTTGGTTTTCTCAATGTTCAATGACAGGCCAAGCTTCTCGTACATACTTACACAAGAGTAAGCTCCACTGAGCACAGCAGGACTTAAACCTAAGCAAATATGCAAATGTTTGGTCTTTAAAAGGAGGAATAATTATAAATATACCTTATTATTGGCTTCATTGGTGGCTATGTAATTAATGTAATAGAATGATTACATAGTTTGTTAGGCTAATATTCACTGGTGGTAATATGAGTGAGGAAAATGACACCCTCTTTGTTCAGGTTTGCTCAGCCTAATTTTCCATATTTTTTCATGCTGTAATAAATTCAACATGTTGATGTGACACTGTATTTCAATGTGTTTCTCCAGACCCCAAATATCATGTTTCAAAAGAGAAACATCTCATTTCAGATGTGATGATAAGGTTACTACAGCTGCACTTCTCCTTTACTATCACCATTTTCTTATCACCATTTTCCTCCCATTTGGCATTATGATTTTCAGTGGTTTGAATAATGATCTACTCCAGCAAGCCAAGACATGGAAACCTGGTGACATAACATGACAATCCCTCATCAGAGCCTACTGTATCCGGCATTATAGATTTAATTCATTTGCAGTTAGATGCCACTTTACTGGCAATGGCTCAATGCTGGGGAATCCTGGAAGTTGTGGTTTGGTGAAGAACCAGCACTGTTTGGCAGAGAAGGGAAAACTATAAAAATTCAACTCCCACAATTCCATTGCATTGAGCCATGATAGTTATAGTGGTGTCAAACTGCATTCATTCTAAAGTGTATGTGCCATCGCGGCCTGGGGATCTATAGTGAAAAAACAAGGATGTGGCAACTTTTCCCCAGGGGATTGCTTCTTACCTTCCTTTAGAGAACTGGAACTCTCAAGAACCAACAAACACTATAGATAACTCAAAATAGGCTTTATTGTTCACAAAGAGTTATCTTTCTTAGGCATTAAACTTGATGTTTCAAAGGGGGTAAAGAAAATATACATTACAGTCTCTAGTTGTCTTGGGTCCAAGGAGTTTTCCAGCTGAGTAGCTTCCAAGTTCCCTCTTTCTCAATGGCGATGAAGTCAGAACATTCACAACCCCAGTCCAATGACCTATATTGAAGGCACAAAGTCCTCCTCTTGATGCCAAAGGACTGGCTTGAAGGCACTTAAGATTCCTCAACGTCATCCAGGTGAGCTGGGCATGAAGTATGAATATTAAGAGTATAAACTTAAGAATTTGTGGTAAGAAATGACTTGACCAAGGGGTTTGAGCCTTTCTCACATCCATGAGTTGAGCGTTTGGTGGAAGAATGAAAAAGACAGCACTGCCCTCCTCCCTAGGAAGGGGTGGGCCAAACAACTCAGCTGGGGGAGCAAGCCAATTGATGCAAAACAACATTGATTGACAGCTGTAAATAACCAATCAATTCAACTATACATTTACAAGGTAAACAGGCAAGACTGGACATGTTGCAACAGTTCAAACCTTTGCAACTTAAAGTTTTACATACAGGTGGCACCAGTCACGCCGTCAATGTTTGGAGATACACACACAGTGAGAGAGAGAGAAATCTAAAACAATTGTAACACTTTGTCAGACACTGCGAGAGCTTTCATAGCTGAAGAATAGAATATAAATTCATTAATAACTTCCTAACACATTTGGAGATCTGTGATACGCTAATTTAGTGATTCTCAACATGTGTGACCCCAGGTGTTTTGGCCTTCAACTCCCACAAATCCTAAAAGCTGGTAAACTGGCTGGGATTTCTGGGAGTTGTAGGCCAAAACACCTGGGGACCCACAGGTTGAGAGCCACTGCTCCAATGGTTATGATATGCTGAAACTTAACACAGCTATATATCTGAAAACTACTATTGGATTGATGATCTACCTATAACCAACATGTCAACTACTAAAATGCACAGTGATCTATCTGTTACATATATTTTGGTGACTCAAATATTAGACCTGTTTTTGGGCATATTTGACCTCCGGTTCCAAAAATGGCACCAGTTTCTGCCTATGTTCTAGCTTTTGAGATAGGAGCCCCCGGTGATGCAATGGGTTAAACCAGTCATTCTCAACCTGTGGGTCTCCAGATATTTTGGCCCTCAACTCCCAGAAATCCTAACAGCTGGAAAACTGGTTGGGATTTCTGGGAGTTGTAGGCCAAAACACCTGGGACCCACAGATTGAGAACCACTTAAACCAGTGGTTCTCAACCTGTGGGTCCCCAGATGTTTTGGCCTTCAACTCCCACAAATCCTAACATCTGGTAAACTTCCTGGGATTTGTAGGCCAAAATACCTGGGGACCCACAGGTTGAGAACCACTAAACCCTTGTGCCAACAGGACTGAAGACCAACAGGCCACATGTTCAAATCTGGGGAGAACACGGATGAGCTCCTTCTGTCAGCTCCAGCTCCCCATGCGGGGACATGAGAGATGCCTCCCACAAGGATGGTAAAATATCAAACATCCAGAAGTCCCCTGGGCAACATCCTTGCAGATTCTCTCACACCAGAAGCGGTTTGCAGTTTCTTGAATTGCTCCAGACACACACACACGAAAAAGCTTTTGAGATACACAAAGTATGCCATATACTAGTCTTCACTCTGCCCACCCAAAGAGACATGATAGCCATCTTTAAGAAGGTATAGCTGATGTGGTCTGTCCAATGCAATTTTCTGAATCAGCACTCCAAATAACCCTAGAAACAGGCCTAAAAACCATAACACCAAGGGTTGTTTTTTTGTTGTTGTTGTTGGACTGTGCTATCAATGTCTCCATGTAGGCACTTCCGTGAGATGTCAAAGGAAGTGCTTTAAAAGACAGATGCTCCTCTCACAATGAAACCAAGTCTCTCTTTTTCTTTCTTTCTTTCTTTCTTTCTTTCTTTCTTGTCTTTGTTCTTTCTTTTTTCCTGTCATAATTGCCTTTCGTTTAACAGAGCAAATAGTCAACAATCCACCATATAAATTTCATTGGGACTATAAACCCAGGTAAACAATTAAGAACATGACTCTAATTTCCATTGAAATGCATTACAGGAACATTGCCGTACCAAAACAGCTCATAAAAATAAACAGTCCTTATCTCTCAGCCCTCACCAATTTAAATTAATCCTCACTCATTCATTAATTAAAGCTTAAGTTGATTAATCAGCCTAGCTTTCCTGTTTCTAATGGGTTCTTCCATTAAGACAGAGGGCTGGGAAGAAGACTCAAGCGGCTCTGGGAACCACACCTGCGTGACAAGGAAAGAGTTATTTTTAGCAAAGTTGAGAGGCTTTGGCTGAGAGGAACTTCAGCAGGAAAGGAAAGAACCAGATGGGGTGCTGCTTAAATCCAACTCTGCTCTCAAGGACTAAAAGAATGGTGCTGAAGAAAGTGAGGCACAAATCCATGCACTTCTCCCTCGCTTCAGATCCAGACTTTTTCCTCGTTCCTCTCAAGGTCTGAACTCCCCTTGGTTGATGAATTGCTTGAATTTCCAGCATTGATTTCTTCTTTGTGGAGTACTTGTCCCTGCTTTCCATCTCAGGACTTGGCTTAGTTCTGTCCTCAGAGAAGCCTCTTTGGGGTACTTTGGCATGAAAGATGGGCTAGAAGACAACATTTTGTTTCCTTGTTTCCCCTTCCCAATATCTTTTACGAGCAATTTCCTCATAAATCCCATGGCAAGCCAAACTTTATCTTTGCCAGCTGGAGTGAATCACACTCCACCAGGCACACTTCATTTTGCGTTGTGCCCATCCCAGCAAAGCCTGACTCATATCTTGACCGTCCATGCACCATTTGAACACAAATTAATTGCCCCATGATTGTAAAATGACTGCTTCTGGTTTAGGGAGTACCAAAATTAGGGCAACCAAGAAAGGCATCTGCTGAAGGGAGCAGCAATAACACTTCTCTGTCCCCCATGAAAATAATTTTCTTGCACCCCTAAAATAGGCCTGCTGTTCTTAGATTTGGCAGAAGACTGCACCTTGTTGCTGGCGTTGCTGTAAGAGCAACGCCAATTGTCAGCATGGTTGATGTTTTGTGCATAGAATGAGGATATAGAAAGAAATCTCTCCTTTGTCTCAGACAACAAAATATCGTGTGCCAAGTCTATGAACAGTAGCCAGTTTGATTCCCACACAGCCAGAAGTTAAACCAACTTAGGCGATCCCTCGTTGACCGAGCAGGATAGTTTTCCAAAATCGGTGTCCTGGCAGTGGGTCCATAGGCAGGGGCGGCTCAACCCATTACGCATAGTAAGCAGTTGCAGTATAGTTGATTTTGTCCAGGGGCGCTCTTGAGGCTCTCTTGTGGGAAAATAGACCTTAACACATGTGAGTTGTAGTTACAGGGATGTATAGTTCACCTGCAATCAAAGAGCATTCTGAACTCCACCAATGATGGAATTGAACCAAATATGGCACACAGAGCTCCCACGACGAACAGAAAATATATATCAGTGATTGGTTTGTGTGTGTGTGTGTGTGTGGGGGGGGGGGGGTTGGGAATACTGTTTGCTTACCATTGAAAATTACCTAGGGCTGCCTCTGTCCGTAGGTGACTGTGGAGCCCCATTCTTGATCTGCATGTTCTCCTGCAGTGAGGGCATTCGTTTTCAGGTGGAAGGAGGTCCTGGTCAGGGTTGGCTTGACGCACCTTCCTCTTGGCACATTTCTCTCTTTCACCCTTCATTTGTGCCTCTTCAAATTTTACAGCACTGCTGGTCACAGCTGACCTCCAGCTGGAGCGTTCAAGGGCCAGGGATTCACAATTCTCAGTGTCTATGCCAGAGTTTTTAACGTTGGCTTTGAGCCCATCTTTAAATCTTTTCCTGTCCTCCAACATTTTGTTGTCTGTTCTTGAGTTCGGAGCAGAGCAACTGCTTTGGGAGACAGTGGTTGGGCACCCGGACAATGTGGCTGATCCAACGGAGTTGATGGAAGAGGACCATCGCTTCAATGCTGGTCGTCTTTGCTTCTTCCAGCATGCTGACATTTGTCCGCTTGTCTTCCCAAGAGATTTGTAGGATTTTTTTGGAGGCAACGCTGATGGAATTGTTCCAGGAGTTGCATGTGATGTCTGTAGATAGTCCACATCTCGCAGGCGTATAGCAGCTCTGTGAGTGCAGCATTTTTCCAAATGAAGCAGAGAGTGTTTGAGAATCGGGACATCTGTAGGGATAACAAGGTACTTGTTTATAAAATCTGCCCATATCCACTGCCAGGACAGTCCTGATACAGTGTTGCAGTATGGCATAACCCAGTCAGGCTTCATTGTGTATTGTTGTTGATATAAATACCACCAATAAGTAAGCTAATCTACAAAAATGAGAGCCATGGAGAAATGAACTCTTTTCATGCATAAGTGGCTTCCATAACTCCAAGGTCAACTGAAGGAATACTTCCAGTGTTGTTGTTTGCCCTAGTCCTGAACTGGTTGCTAAAATTTGTTGAATTGGCCATTCATTCTGGGGACAGAAGATGAAAAGTCTAACCGCGCCTCCCCAAACTGGTGCCCAGTTTGATTCATTTCCAAATGCCCCCTACAGATGTCTTCTTCAGCCTCAAAAGGTCTCAGTGTTTTACAAATTGTTAATTTGACATGTCTCTGCGCTCAGGCTTATCTATATAAATAAAAATGTAATATTCGTTTGTGGGATTAACATAACTCAAAAACCTCTGGACAAATTGCCGCCAAATTTGGTCACAAGACACCCACTAACCAAAGGAGTGATCATCACTCAAAAAATAATTTGTCATTTGGGAGTTGTAATTGCTGGGATTTATAGTTTACCTACAATCAAAGATCATTCTGAACTCCACGAATGATGGAATTGAACCAAACGTGGCATATAGGACTCCCATGACCAACAGAAAACACTAGGATTTGGTGGGCATTGACCTTGAATTTGGGAGTTGTGATTCACCTACATCCAGAGACCACTGTGGACTCAAACAATGATGCATCTGGACCAAACTTGGTACGAATATTCCATATGCCCAAATATGAACACAGATGGAGTTTGGGGGGAGATAGACCTTGACATTTGGGAGTTGTAGTTACTGGGATTTATAGTTCACATACAATCAAGGAGCATTCTGAACCCCACCAACGACAGAATTGGGGCAAGCTTCCCACACAGAATCCCCATGACCAACAGAAAATACTTAATGCCATCCAGTCCAACTCCCTTCACCAGGGCAAGAAAATGTAATCAAAGTCCTACTGGCAAAGAGCCATCCAGCCCCATATATGTGTGTGTGTGTTTATGTATGTATATATATATGATTCACACACAAAGAGGTATAGTATCATAGATTTTAAAGGGACCCCTAAAGAAGGACAATTATATGTTGCATATTCCAGCGTAGGCAAGCCAGACAATCTCCACATCAACACTGTCAAAGAAAAAATAAGAAATACTGTTTACCCACAAGCATAAAGAAATTACATATATTAGAAACCAACACTTTCTCATTACTTTATTTTCCAGATCACCAGACTGGGCCACAGCAACATGTGGCAGGGGACGGCTAGTAATCTATATAAAATGAATACACAAGGAACAGAGGGTGGCAGTGGGAAAGGGAATTGAGAAAACTGCTGGTCTTCTCTCTCTCCTTCTTCTCTTCCTCTGAGACTAGGGCAGTAGCAGTTGAGATGGAGGAACTTTCACCTGCTTCTGGGTCTTAACATGATGGAGCTGTGCCTGCTTCTTCTTCGCTCCCTCTAAGACCAGGCCAGTGGCACCTGGGATAGAGTGAAGCTTTTCATATGCTTCTGGATGTAGGCATGGTGTAGTTATCCTGTCTCTTTTTTGTCCGCTCATACCAGGGCAGTAGCAGTTGGGATTTAGGGAGGGCCTAAATCTGAGTCTAGATAGAGGAATGCTGAGCTTAGCTTCTTTTGTGAGTATTTTATTGCTGGAAGGGGAAGAAAGGCTGACACAGGAGTATGTCATCATGTCCGTTCATATCTGGTGTCGATAAGATTTTGTTCTGAGAGGGCTCAGTGTCATAATTCCTTGACTGCAAGGTTAATACTATCAAACTGAAAATGAACTGAATTGAATTTTTATCTAGTGTGTTTTGCAATCTGTTATTTGGTTGAGCTTATATAGCAATCCATTTTATCTCTTCTCAGCCTTGGAAGAGTTGTGTGTATGCTACATTTGATTGAGAGACAGACATGATTGTTAATTCACTAATTATCATATATTAAGTTAGACACTGATTATATATCTTAGTATATAATGGTATATATGATCAGTAACCAAATTTTATACCAGTTACAAAGACTGCATTTTGCAAATTCATACTCTGTCTGTTGTAATAGGATGACTCCAACATTGAAGAACTATTAATTCGAGAACTTTTAATTTGGAGTAGATAAGTACTATCTTGATGTTTATTTGTTTTTTTTAATGAAACTTTATAGTTATTAAGTACTTTCAGTAGATAAGAATATTCACTAAAGCAAAATTTTCATTTCAAAGCAAAATAAGATACACAGTAATTCCTAACAATTCGGAAATTTTTGCATTTGAGATCCTTTTCACTTCACTAAAAATGTGCATGATGATATTTTCATTGCAAATCTTCAGCAGTTAAAGACTGGAATCAAAAGTTGTACCAATATTGCTCCTATTATTATTTTTATTTTATTGCTTTTTTAAAAATTACATGGAGAAAAGCAGAATGCAAAATGCTAATGTTGATGGAATAAGAGTGTAACTTTGTTTTCAAGTGCGATTATGAAAAGAAATGAGAAAGTAATACAAATTTGCAAGATATTTGCACTTTCGCATATTGTCAACAATTCATACCACTAAAGCTTTCATCGGTATATATATTCTCTGTATAGGCCCCGGCCATTTTTAATAAACATTTGCATATGCAAAACTATTTCCTTGTTATGCTCAAAATATAATTCCATAAACCAAAATGTATTACTAACAGCGAGGAAGAATGTGAACAATTACTAATAGAGGACTGTATTTTCTTGCTAGTCCTACTTAAAGCATTCTTTGTATAGATAGGCTTACTTACTTTTACTTTTTACTTAGGCGATCCCTCGTTGGCCGTGTAGGATAGTCTTCCAGGATCAGAATTCTTGTGAGTCTGTAGGTGGCTGTGGAGCCCTATTCTTGATCTACATCTTCTCCCGCAGTGAGGGCATTGGTTTCCAGGTGGAAGGCGGTCCAGGTGGAAGGCGGTTTCCAGGTGGAAGGCAGCTTGACGTGCCTTCCTCTTGGCACGTTTCTCTCTTTCACCCTCCATTCATGCCTCTTCAAATTCTGCAGCACTGCAGGTCACAGCTGACCTCCAGCTGGAGCTCTCAAGGGCCAGGGCTTCCCAGTTCTCCGTATCTATGCCAGAGTTTTTAAGGTTGGCTTTGAGCCCATCTTTCAATCTCTTTTCCTGTCCACCAACATTCCATTTTCCGTTCTTGAGTTCGGAGTAGAGCAACTGCTTTGAGAGATGGTGGTTGGGCATCCGGACAACGTGGCCGGTCCAGCGGAGTTGATGGCGGAGTTGATGGCAAAATCCAGTTGTAGGTCCCAAATGGTGTAGACCCACTGAATCAATGGGAACTTGTTAAGTCAATTATTGTGTCATCTCTGCTTATTGAATGGATCTCTACTGGTTGGGAATAATAGTTGCATTTAGGCCTGGATCTAGCCAAGTGAAGTGAAATAACTTATTTGCCTCTTTGCTTCTGAACCCATGGGGTTTTGGAAAAACAATGATCCACTAAAACAATCACCATCTTTGTGCTTCTACGTGTAATCCACAAGATGGCACTCCATGTTAACAGATGGTGGGAAGACCACTCCAAGAATCGTAATCAGTTTCACTTAATTCTATTTTCTCTAGCACAAGCTGAAACACAATGGCTGAATTATTGCCCAGAATGCCTTCTTTTCACTAGCATTTCTAATTATTATCAGACATCACAGGCATGGATTGTGTGTGCCTGTGTGCGCACGCAATAGAGTGTGTTTGTGTTAGTGATCCCTTTTTTCATAATTCTTCAC